>NC_053201.1:14511404-15154462 GCF_905163445.1 Pararge aegeria | reverse complement strand
AACCTAACCTAACCTAACCTAACCTAACCTAACCTAACCTAACCTAACCTAACCTAACCTAACCTAACCTAACCTAACCTAACCTAACCTAACCTAACCTAACCTAACCTAACCTAACCTAACCTAACCTAACCTAACCTAACCTAACCTAACCTAACCTAACCTAACCTAACCTAACCTAACCTAACCTAACCTAACCTAACCTAACCTAACCTAACCTAACCTAACCTAACCTAACCTAACCTAACCTAACCTAACCTAACCTAACCTAACCTAACCTAACCTAACCTAACCTAACCTAACCTAACCTAACCTAACCTAACCTAACCTAACCTAACCTAACCTAACCTAACCTAACCTAACCTAACCTAACCTAACCTAACCTAACCTAACCTAACCTAACCTAACCTAACCTAACCTAACCTAACCTAACCTAACCTAACCTAACCTAACCTAACCTAACCTAACCTAACCTAACCTAACCTAACCTAACCTAACCTAACCTAACCTAACCTAACCTAACCTAACCTAACCTAACCTAACCTAACCTAACCTAACCTAACCTAACCTAACCTAACCTAACCTAACCTAACCTAACCTAACCTAACCTAACCTAACCTAACCTAACCTAACCTAACCTAACCTAACCTAACCTAACCTAACCTAACCTAACCTAACCTAACCTAACCTAACCTAACCTAACCTAACCTAACCTAACCTAACCTAACCTAACCTAACCTAACCTAACCTAACCTAACCTAACCTAACCTAACCTAACCTAACCTAACCTAACCTAACCTAACCTAACCTAACCTAACCTAACCTAACCTAACCTAACCTAACCTAACCTAACCTAACCTAACCTAACCTAACCTAACCTAACCTAACCTAACCTAACCTAACCTAACCTAACCTAACCTAACCTAACCTAACCTAACCTAACCTAACCTAACCTAACCTAACCTAACCTAACCTAACCTAACCTAACCTAACCTAACCTAACCTAACCTAACCTAACCTAACCTAACCTAACCTAACCTAACCTAACCTAACCTAACCTAACCTAACCTAACCTAACCTAACCTAACCTAACCTAACCTAACCTAACCTAACCTAACCTAACCTAACCTAACCTAACCTAACCTAACCTAACCTAACCTAACCTAACCTAACCTAACCTAACCTAACCTAACCTAACCTAACCTAACCTAACCTAACCTAACCTAACCTAACCTAACCTAACCTAACCTAACCTAACCTAACCTAACCTAACCTAACCTAACCTAACCTAACCTAACCTAACCTAACCTAACCTAACCTAACCTAACCTAACCTAACCTAACCTAACCTAACCTAACCTAACCTAACCTAACCTAACCTAACCTAACCTAACCTAACCTAACCTAACCTAACCTAACCTAACCTAACCTAACCTAACCTAACCTAACCTAACCTAACCTAACCTAACCTAACCTAACCTAACCTAACCTAACCTAACCTAACCTAACCTAACCTAACCTAACCTAACCTAACCTAACCTAACCTAACCTAACCTAACCTAACCTAACCTAACCTAACCTAACCTAACCTAACCTAACCTAACCTAACCTAACCTAACCTAACCTAACCTAACCTAACCTAACCTAACCTAACCTAACCTAACCTAACCTAACCTAACCTAACCTAACCTAACCTAACCTAACCTAACCTAACCTAACCTAACCTAACCTAACCTAACCTAACCTAACCTAACCTAACCTAACCTAACCTAACCTAACCTAACCTAACCTAACCTAACCTAACCTAACCTAACCTAACCTAACCTAACCTAACCTAACCTAACCTAACCTAACCTAACCTAACCTAACCTAACCTAACCTAACCTAACCTAACCTAACCTAACCTAACCTAACCTAACCTAACCTAACCTAACCTAACCTAACCTAACCTAACCTAACCTAACCTAACCTAACCTAACCTAACCTAACCTAACCTAACCTAACCTAACCTAACCTAACCTAACCTAACCTAACCTAACCTAACCTAACCTAACCTAACCTAACCTAACCTAACCTAACCTAACCTAACCTAACCTAACCTAACCTAACCTAACCTAACCTAACCTAACCTAACCTAACCTAACCTAACCTAACCTAACCTAACCTAACCTAACCTAACCTAACCTAACCTAACCTAACCTAACCTAACCTAACCTAACCTAACCTAACCTAACCTAACCTAACCTAACCTAACCTAACCTAACCTAACCTAACCTAACCTAACCTAACCTAACCTAACCTAACCTAACCTAACCTAACCTAACCTAACCTAACCTAACCTAACCTAACCTAACCTAACCTAACCTAACCTAACCTAACCTAACCTAACCTAACCTAACCTAACCTAACCTAACCTAACCTAACCTAACCTAACCTAACCTAACCTAACCTAACCTAACCTAACCTAACCTAACCTAACCTAACCTAACCTAACCTAACCTAACCTAACCTAACCTAACCTAACCTAACCTAACCTAACCTAACCTAACCTAACCTAACCTAACCTAACCTAACCTAACCTAACCTAACCTAACCTAACCTAACCTAACCTAACCTAACCTAACCTAACCTAACCTAACCTAACCTAACCTAACCTAACCTAACCTAACCTAACCTAACCTAACCTAACCTAACCTAACCTAACCTAACCTAACCTAACCTAACCTAACCTAACCTAACCTAACCTAACCTAACCTAACCTAACCTAACCTAACCTAACCTAACCTAACCTAACCTAACCTAACCTAACCTAACCTAACCTAACCTAACCTAACCTAACCTAACCTAACCTAACCTAACCTAACCTAACCTAACCTAACCTAACCTAACCTAACCTAACCTAACCTAACCTAACCTAACCTAACCTAACCTAACCTAACCTAACCTAACCTAACCTAACCTAACCTAACCTAACCTAACCTAACCTAACCTAACCTAACCTAACCTAACCTAACCTAACCTAACCTAACCTAACCTAACCTAACCTAACCTAACCTAACCTAACCTAACCTAACCTAACCTAACCTAACCTAACCTAACCTAACCTAACCTAACCTAACCTAACCTAACCTAACCTAACCTAACCTAACCTAACCTAACCTAACCTAACCTAACCTAACCTAACCTAACCTAACCTAACCTAACCTAACCTAACCTAACCTAACCTAACCTAACCTAACCTAACCTAACCTAACCTAACCTAACCTAACCTAACCTAACCTAACCTAACCTAACCTAACCTAACCTAACCTAACCTAACCTAACCTAACCTAACCTAACCTAACCTAACCTAACCTAACCTAACCTAACCTAACCTAACCTAACCTAACCTAACCTAACCTAACCTAACCTAACCTAACCTAACCTAACCTAACCTAACCTAACCTAACCTAACCTAACCTAACCTAACCTAACCTAACCTAACCTAACCTAACCTAACCTAACCTAACCTAACCTAACCTAACCTAACCTAACCTAACCTAACCTAACCTAACCTAACCTAACCTAACCTAACCTAACCTAACCTAACCTAACCTAACCTAACCTAACCTAACCTAACCTAACCTAACCTAACCTAACCTAACCTAACCTAACCTAACCTAACCTAACCTAACCTAACCTAACCTAACCTAACCTATCCTAACCTAACCTAACCTAACCTAACCTAACCTAACCTAACCTAACCTAACCTAACCTAACCTAACCTAACCTAACCTAACCTAACCTAACCTAACCTAACCTAACCTAACCTAACCTAACCTAACCTAACCTAACCTAACCTAACCTAACCTAACCTAACCTAACCTAACCTAACCTAACCTAACCTAACCTAACCTAACCTAACCTAACCTAACCTAACCTAACCTAACCTAACCTAACCTAACCTAACCTAACCTAACCTAACCTAACCTAACCTAACCTAACCTAACCTAACCTAACCTAACCTAACCTAACCTAACCTAACCTAACCTAACCTAACCTAACCTAACCTAACCTAACCTAACCTAACCTAACCTAACCTAACCTAACCTAACCTAACCTAACCTAACCTAACCTAACCTAACCTAACCTAACCTAACCTAACCTAACCTAACCTAACCTAACCTAACCTAACCTAACCTAACCTAACCTAACCTAACCTAACCTAACCTAACCTAACCTAACCTAACCTAACCTAACCTAACCTAACCTAACGTAACCTAACCTAACCTAACCTAACCTAACCTAACCTAACCTAACCTAACCTAACCTAACCTAACCTAACCTAACCTAACCTAACCTAACCTAACCTAACCTAACCTAACCTAACCTAACCTAACCTAACCTAACCTAACCTAACCTAACCTAACCTAACCTAACCTAACCTAACCTAACCTAACCTAACCTAACCTAACCTAACCTAACCTAACCTAACCTAACCTAACCTAACCTAACCTAACCTAACCTAACCTAACCTAACCTAACCTAACCTAACCTAACCTAACCTAACCTAACCTAACCTAACCACCTAACCTAACCTAACCTAACCTAACCTAACCTAACCTAACCAACCTAACCTAACCTAACCTAACCTAACCTAACCTAACCTAACCTAACCTAACCTAACCTAACCTAACCTAACCTAACCTAACCTAACCTAACCTAACCTAACCTAACCTAACCTAACCTAACCTAACCTAACCTAACCTAACCTAACCTAACCTAACCTAACCTAACCTAACCTAACCTAACCTAACCTAACCTAACCTAACCTAACCTAACCTAACCTAACCTAACCTAACCTAACCTAACCTAACCTAACCTAACCTAACCTAACCTAACCTAACCTAACCTAACCTAACCTAACCTAACCTAACCTAACCTAACCTAACCTAACCTAACCTAACCTAACCTAACCTAACCTAACCTAACCTAACCTAACCTAACCTAACCTAACCTAACCTAACCTAACCTAACCTAACCTAACCTAACCTAACCTAACCTAACCTAACCTAACCTAACCTAACCTAACCTAACCTAACCTAACCTAACCTGACCTAACCTAACCTAACCTAACCTAACCTAACCTAACCTAACCTAACCTAACCTAACCTAACCTAACCTAACCTAACCTAACCTAACCTAACCTAACCTAACCTAACCTAACCTAACCTAACCTAACCTAACCTAACCTAACCTAACCTAACCTAACCTAACCTAACCTAACCTAACCTAACCTAACCTAACCTAACCTAACCTAACCTAACCTAACCTAACCTAACCTAACCTAACCTAACCTAACCTAACCTAACCTAACCTAACCTAACCTAACCTAACCTAACCTAACCTAACCTAACCTAACCTAACCTAACCTAACCTAACCTAACCTAACCTAACCTAACCTAACCTAACCTAACCTAACCTAACCTAACCTAACCTAACCTAACCTAACCTAACCTAACCTAACCTAACCTAACCTAACCTAACCTAACCTAACCTAACCTAACCTAACCTAACCTAACCTAACCTAACCTAACCTAACCTAACCTAACCTAACCTAACCTAACCTAACCTAACCTAACCTAACCTAACCTAACCTAACCTAACCTAACCTAACCTAACCTAACCTAACCTAACCTAACCTAACCTAACCTAACCTAACCTAACCTAACCTAACCTAACCTAACCTAACCTAACCTAACCTAACCTAACCTAACCTAACCTAACCTAACCTAACCTAACCTAACCTAACCTAACCTAACCTAACCTAACCTAACCTAACCTAACCTAACCTAACCTAACCTAACCTAACCTAACCTAACCTAACCTAACCTAACCTAACCTAACCTAACCTAACCTAACCTAACCTAACCTAACCTAACCTAACCTAACCTAACCTAACCTAACCTAACCTAACCTAACCTAACCTAACCTAACCTAACCTAACCTAACCTAACCTAACCTAACCTAACCTAACCTAACCTAACCTAACCTAACCTAACCTAACCTAACCTAACCTAACCTAACCTAACCTAACCTAACCTAACCTAACCTAACCTAACCTAACCTAACCTAACCTAACCTAACCTAACCTAACCTAACCTAACCTAACCTAACCTAACCTAACCTAACCTAACCTAACCTAACCTAACCTAACCTAACCTAACCTAACCTAACCTAACCTAACCTAACCTAACCTAACCTAACCTAACCTAACCTAACCTAACCTAACCTAACCTAACCTAACCTAACCTAACCTAACCTAACCTAACCTAACCTAACCTAACCTAACCTAACCTAACCTAACCTAACCTAACCTAACCTAACCTAACCTAACCTAACCTAACCTAACCTAACCTAACCTAACCTAACCTAACCTAACCTAACCTAACCTAACCTAACCTAACCTAACCTAACCTAACCTAACCTAACCTAACCTAACCTAACCTAACCTAACCTAACCTAACCTAACCTAACCTAACCTAACCTAACCTAACCTAACCTAACCTAACCTAACCTAACCTAACCTAACCTAACCTAACCTAACCTAACCTAACCTAACCTAACCTAACCTAACCTAACCTAACCTAACCTAACCTAACCTAACCTAACCTAACCTAACCTAACCTAACCTAACCTAACCTAACCTAACCTAACCTAACCTAACCTAACCTAACCTAACCTAACCTAACCTAACCTAACCTAACCTAACCTAACCTAACCTAACCTAACCTAACCTAACCTAACCTAACCTAACCTAACCTAACCTAACCTAACCTAACCTAACCTAACCTAACCTAACCTAACCTAACCTAACCTAACCTAACCTAACCTAACCTAACCTAACCTAACCTAACCTAACCTAACCTAACCTAACCTAACCTAACCTAACCTAACCTAACCTAACCTAACCTAACCTAACCTAACCTAACCTAACCTAACCTAACCTAACCTAACCTAACCTAACCTAACCTAACCTAACCTAACCTAACCTAACCTAACCTAACCTAACCTAACCTAACCTAACCTAACCTAACCTAACCTAACCTAACCTAACCTAACCTAACCTAACCTAACCTAACCTAACCTAACCTAACCTAACCTAACCTAACCTAACCTAACCTAACCTAACCTAACCTAACCTAACCTAACCTAACCTAACCTAACCTAACCTAACCTAACCTAACCTAACCTAACCTAACCTAACCTAACCTAACCTAACCTAACCTAACCTAACCTAACCTAACCTAACCTAACCTAACCTAACCTAACCTAACCTAACCTAACCTAACCTAACCTAACCTAACCTAACCTAACCTAACCTAACCTAACCTAACCTAACCTAACCTAACCTAACCTAACCTAACCTAACCTAACCTAACCTAACCTAACCTAACCTAACCTAACCTAACCTAACCTAACCTAACCTAACCTAACCTAACCTAACCTAACCTAACCTAACCTAACCTAACCTAACCTAACCTAACCTAACCTAACCTAACCTAACCTAACCTAACCTAACCTAACCTAACCTAACCTAACCTAACCTAACCTAACCTAACCTAACCTAACCTAACCTAACCTAACCTAACCTAACCTAACCTAACCTAACCTAACCTAACCTAACCTAACCTAACCTAACCTAACCTAACCTAACCTAACCTAACCTAACCTAACCTAACCTAACCTAACCTAACCTAACCTAACCTAACCTAACCTAACCTAACCTAACCTAACCTAACCTAACCTAACCTAACCTAACCTAACCTAACCTAACCTAACCTAACCTTTTTTTTTTTTTTTTTTTTTTTCGCTGGGAAATGCGTTTAGGCATCCCTCCTTGAAGCTGCGCAGCCAAAACTGTGCAGCCTCCAGCAGGGTATGTGGGACTCGCTGGCCGATGATGTATCAGCCAGAATACCCACTAAAACCCAGCGGAGCCGCCCGCGCCCAAGTTGGGGCGTCAAAGGATCGCGGTCGCATGCAACTTTGACGCCCCGGCGCACTCGTCGGAGGCACGCAATGGTGTCTACGGAGGTGGCATTAGGTGCGCATATCTGCGCCTCCTGCCACCTGTTCTCCTTCTTCGGAGGGGAAGAGCATCAGCCGCCTGCTCTCTCTCCCTCTCCGAGGCCTCCTTCAAGCCCATTACGGCTTCGCAGAAGGAGGCGACAGTAGACCATCCCTCCTCGCTGCCGAGCATCAGATTGATAACACTCGGCAGCGAGAGGTCACCGTCCAGGAGTGACACCATTGCGTGTCTTTGCGGGGCCCATGACGCGCATACTGCCAAGGTGTGGAGCGCCGTGTCTTCAGGCGCGTCACACTCATGGCAGATCGGCGAGGCCTCCCTCCTCGCGATCCCGTGCAGGTATTTACCGAAGCAGCCGTGTCCGGTAAGCACCTGCACGAGGCGATACGTCAGCGCGCCATGGCGCCGCTTCAGCCACCGCTCTAGGTTGGGCCGGATGCCCTCCACCGTCCAGATGCCCGCCACCGGGGACTCGAGGTCTTCTCTCCATCTCTGGACCAGGACCTCCCTTCCGAGGGTACGGAGTCTCCCAATCTCCTCGGGTCCTGGTCTCTCCCCTCGAGTCCTCACACTTGACCGGTAGCGGTGCACCTGTGCAAGCACCTCAGCCTGCAGGTCCCACGGCGGGTCGCCAGCAAGGAGTGTGGATGCCGTCCAAGACACCGTACGGTAGCCCCGGATCGCACGCACTGCGATTACGCGTTGCGGTCTCCGCAGGAGTGTTATATTCTGCGGAGACAATGCGTGCACCCATATTGGAGCCCCGTACAGCGCCATACTCCTGACGATACCCGCATACAGGCGCCTGCAGGCTGAGTCCGGCCCCCCGATGTTGGGCAAAAGCCTCCCCAGAGCGGCTGCCGCTCCGACGAGTCTGGGCGCAAGCAGCTCAAAGTGCCCTTTAAAACTCCACCGTCCGTCCAGGGTGAGGCCCAGGTACTTCATCTGGGCCTTAATTTCCACCTGAACACCCTGGACGGTGATTTGGGCACCTCGTGGTGGACCTCTGCGAGGGCCATGGAAGAGGAGGGCCTCGGTCTTAGGGACCGAAACCCTCAGACCCAAGGCCTGGACCCTCCTTGCCACTAGGGACACGCTGACCGTGGCCAGGCGGGACGCCTCCGCAAAGGTGCTCCCGCGTGCCGTGACTAGGGTGTCATCCGCATAGCATAACACCCTTGTCCCCGGCAGCATGGGGGCCCGCAGGAGCCAATCGAAGCCGATGTTCCACAACACCGGCCCGAGAACCGATCCCTGCGGGACCCCATTGAGCACCTTCCGCCGCTCTCGTTGCCCGCCACTCCCCGTCCAGGATATCCACCTATCCTGGAGGTATGACTCCAACAGCCTCCTGAGATACGGAGGCACTTCATGGTACCGAAGTGCCTCTAGAAGAGTCTCAAAGGGGAGGCTGTTGAAGGCATTCGTGACGTCCAAGGAGACGGCGAGAATGACGTCCCCCCCGGCAACTGCCTCATCCGTCAGGGCCTTCAACGACTCTAGGGCGTCAATGGTCGAGCGACCCGCCCTAAAGCCGTACTGCTCCGCCGATAGCCCTGGACCGACAGTTTCCAGATGCCCAACTAGTCGGTCTGCAAGGATCTTCTCAAAGACCTTCCCGACCTCGTTGAGCAAGACTATCGGTCTGTACGCCGACGGAGCGTCCAACGGTCGCCCTGCTTTGCGGATGAGGCACAGCAGTCCCTCCTTCCAAGACTTGGGGAACTGTCCAGCCAGTATACACTGGTTGAACAGCTCCCGGAGTCTTGCCTCGAGGAACTCCCGGGTCATGTATATGACCCGACCCGGGATGCCGTCCGGTCCAGGTGCCGTCTTCTTGGACCGGAGGCGGCCAAGGGCTACGTCCATCTCCTCCCCGGTGATCAGCGGAACAGAACCGCTACATCCAGGGGGGTGGAGCCCCTTCCGGCCTGGGGTACCATCGTTGGAGGGACATGTCCCTGTGAGTCCGGGAAGAGTCCCTCGACGACGCTCCGCAAGAGCTCCGGCTGGAGGGTCTGGGTTACTGGGGGTCCCTGGTTACGGAGCTTCCTTCTCGCCACGCGATAAGGGCGTCCCCAGGGGTCCCTACTCAGGCCCTCCAGCAGTTCCTCCCGGGCACGCTCCTTGGCGCAGCTTATGGCCAGCTGAAGGGCCCTCTTGGCCTGGCCGTAAACCTCCCGCAGTTGCTCCTCCAGAACTACGTCCAGTCCGTTCCGCCTACGGCACCGGACATAGTCCCTGCGGGCTCGGTGACTGGCGATACGTAGGACCGCGATCTCGTCCGACCACCAGTACACCCGTTTACGGCGGCGCCATCCACGCGCCCTCGGCATTGCAGAGTCGCATACCTCCGTAAGGTCCGCGCGCAGCTGCTCCGCCCGTTCTCCCACACTGGTGTCTCCCTCATCTCCGGAAGAGGCCCACCGTACAATAATGGAGGCCTCTTTGACCAACTCCCGGTCCATTTGGGTGAGACACCAACGTGGGAGGCGATTTGGACCCTGGGGAGGTGCCATCGCGGCCACCGGGGATGTGGAGACCTCAAATCGGACATAATTGTGGTCCGATAGGGTCTCCACCCCGTCCTCTACCCTCCAGTTGGCGACTCTGTCGGCAACCGAGGGGGAGGCAAACGACAGGTCCACGATGGAGCCACCCTGCGCGCGGACGCAGGTATGGGCTGTCCCCCTATTGAGTAGGGAGAGCCCGAGGTGCGCAGCCCACACCAGCACCGCCCTGCCTCTGCCGTCCGAAGTGGGACTCCCCCACGCCTGGCACTTGGCATTAAAGTCTCCAAGAACCAGGGTTCGCCCTCCATTGTGCCGGCGGACGGCTTCGCTGACAGAGTCGAGGAAATCCTCGAATTCTGCCAGCGTGCGGTTAGGGGAAAAGTACAGGCCGACAATAATGTACTGTCCCCATCCCGCAACCACAAACCCGGGACCCCTTTCGAGAGGTGAGAGGGGAGGACTGGCGCCGTTCGCCGCGACTATGCCAACCGAGCCATACATGTCTCCAACCCAGCGTTCCTGAGCGGGGACATAATATGGCTCGCAAGCCACGACTATGTCGATAGACCACTCTGCGGCGGACTGCAGTAGGAGGTCCTGAGCCCCCGCAGAGTGGTTTAAGTTCGCCTGAAGTACACTGATATGCCGTCTATTCATTTGACGGCATATCAGTGTCTTCGGTCCGCGCTGGGCCACTTCGGTTGCTCTGCGAGGAGACAACTCGGGCCTTCCCTTGAGGGGGGTGGCAGCTCTTCCCCCCCATGATGTGCCCCGACGGCTGAGAGGCGTCCGCGCAGACGGCGCAGCGTATGGGCCTCTCACACCCTGAGTGCCTGTGTCCCTCTTCTCCGCACCGGTAGCACATCTTGCTCCGGTCGGTTTCAGAGGTACACAAGGCTACCGTGTGCCCCATCCCCAGGCACCTGTAGCAGCGAAGAGGGCGCTGCTCCAGGGCCTGGACTCTGACGGAGCTCCAGCCCGCCAACAGACGCCCGGCCTCGCAGACCTTTTTGCCCGCATCCACCGGGCAGTAAACGGTGGACGACCCCATGCCCATGGGGCTCCTCTGCACCGGAGTCGCCCTGACCGCAACAATCGAGCAGCCTCCTGCGCGTGCTACAGCCGCCGCCACCTTAACCGCAGTTGCGGAGTCATCCAACCCGGTGACACGAAGGGTCGCCGTTTTTGTAGGGCGAACAACCTCCGCTACCCCCTCCAACGCTTTGCGAAGGTGACCTGCCAATGACTCCGCCTGGTCCTGGGGGTTCTCCTTCGGCAACTCCAAAAGCCTAGCCCCTGTCGCAGAGCGGCGAATCCGCATCCCCGCGCCTATGCCGATCTCTCCCAGGTTGACCCTTTGCTCAGCCTGCTCTAAGACCTGAGCGTAGGTCACACCTCTACTGGCCGCCTCGGGAGCCAGAGTTATGATGACGGCGGCCGTCTTAGGGGGAGCCAGGCTGGGCTTCCGCTTAGGGGCCGCTGCGGGCGGGGGCCTCGGCGTTGACGTCGCGGGATTGGCGCCTGGGGCATTTTTGCCCCTGGTCTTTCGACCCACCACTTCCGACCAAGCTTCAGCCTCGGGTGCTGTCCGGCTTGAGCCTGCCCTCGCTGGAGGCTCCTCAGGAGTCGCTGGAGCCACGTTCGCTCTGAGGCCCCCCGATCGAGCCGGAGCCGCCTGTGAGGTCCCGGCGGAGCGCGGCGGTGGCGGCCCTCTTCTGTCCGAGGAGAGCGGTGGGCGAGTCACCTTTTCTGGGAGGAGACGCTCCTCGATTCCCGCGAAGCGGGCGTCTAGCATCCTCCCGACTGAGGCCACTATGGAGGCTTTCAGCTCCTCTAATACGTCTGCATTAAAGGCCGCTGCAGGTGGCACGGGCGCTCCTGCCCCTCTCGTCGCTGCTCTAGCCGCCTCTTTGGCCATCGCGGTCTTCATCTCCGCGAAGTCCCGCCGATACGCCTTCTGCTCCGTCCTTATAAGGTCGAGCTCAGAGCGGAGGCGGGCGTTGTCTGCCCGCAAGCGGCGGGTTTCCTCAGCCTCAGTCCGTGAGCTGAGGGCCTCCACTATGGCTTGCAGCTCCGAGGCAGCCTCCTTAAATTTTTTAACGTACGTCCCTTTCAGATTACTGGACTTACCAGCCATCTGAATGAGGGACGCCGTGCTCCTTCCGGCCCAGGCACGCAGCTCTTGCACACCGAGCTTAGTGGGGTCCTCCCGGCAAGACTCTTCGCTCGCCGGTTCCTCCTCCGCATCCAGAACTGCGGTTCGAGCCTCCTGTCCTACTATGCGGTCCTGAAGGAACCGGTTGAAGGCAGCCTCCTTTTGTTCCTCAGCCGCCACCCTGAGTTCATTCATGGCGCTTCTCACGCCATAGTTCCCCCTTGATGCCGGCGTCGAGCACCGCGACATCGACGAGTTCCGGGAGCTCGGCGAGACGGAATCATCCCGGCGCGAGTACCTTGCAACAACAGGGGTACGGGCCGAAGCTCCGCCCCTTACTGCAACCGCCCTGTTGCTCCGGCGTGAACGCGTCTGCGGTCCTGGAGCGCCATCCCTCCCCGATGATAATTCATCCGCCATCTCCGACGGTCCACCTGTCTGTAAAGCCAGACAGGCCAACAGTCAGGGACAGCCAAACTTAACAATTATCAACACCAAATGAGAAAAACAATAACAACAACCAACAGTCAACAAAACAAGATAAAAATAACAACCTGTGGCCCTTAAAAGGGCCCTTTAACAATCCCCCTATCCCTGTTAAAACTATAATAACAATAACAATAACAAACAAAAACAACCACCCAGAAAAACAACCGAAATCCAACCTAAAATAGACTTAAAACTACAATAACAATAACAATAACGATAACAACAACTACTGACAACAACAAATAACAATAACAGCCACTGCCACTACCACTGGCCCTGAAAAGGGCCTTTGAAAAACCAACGAAAACCAACTTTCAACCTCCTAAAGAAACCAAAAGTTCATACAAAGCGTCAGCAAAATTATAAAGCACATAACTCCGAAAAGTCAGTGGTGCGTGCCGGGGCTCGAACTCGGTCACCACGAAAGTAAATCCGAAGCCTCACCGACTAGAACCTAACCTAACCTAACCTAACCTAACCTAACCTAACCTAACCTAACCTAACCTAACCTAACCTAACCTAACCTAACCTAACCTAACCTAACCTAACCTAACCTAACCTAACCTAACCTAACCTAACCTAACCTAACCTAACCTAACCTAACCTAACCTAACCTAACCTAACCTAACCTAACCTAACCTAACCTAACCTAACCTAACCTAACCTAACCTAACCTAACCTAACCTAACCTAACCTAACCTAACCTAACCTAACCTAACCTAACCTAACCTAACCTAACCTAACCTAACCTAACCTAACCTAACCTAACCTAACCTAACCTAACCTAACCTAACCTAACCTAACCTAACCTAACCTAACCTAACCTAACCTAACCTAACCTAACCTAACCTAACCTAACCTAACCTAACCTAACCTAACCTAACCTAACCTAACCTAACCTAACCTAACCTAACCTAACCTAACCTAACCTAACCTAACCTAACCTAACCTAACCTAACCTAACCTAACCTAACCTAACCTAACCTAACCTAACCTAACCTAACCTAACCTAACCTAACCTAACCTAACCTAACCTAACCTAACCTAACCTAACCTAACCTAACCTAACCTAACCTAACCTAACCTAACCTAACCTAACCTAACCTAACCTAACCTAACCTAACCTAACCTAACCTAACCTAACCTAACCTAACCTAACCTAACCTAACCTAACCTAACCTAACCTAACCTAACCTAACCTAACCTAACCTAACCTAACCTAACCTAACCTAACCTAACCTAACCTAACCTAACCTAACCTAACCTAACCTAACCTAACCTAACCTAACCTAACCTAACCTAACCTAACCTAACCTAACCTAACCTAACCTAACCTAACCTAACCTAACCTAACCTAACCTAACCTAACCTAACCTAACCTAACCTAACCTAACCTAACCTAACCTAACCTAACCTAACCTAACCTAACCTAACCTAACCTAACCTAACCTAACCTAACCTAACCTAACCTAACCTAACCTAACCTAACCTAACCTAACCTAACCTAACCTAACCTAACCTAACCTAACCTAACCTAACCTAACCTAACCTAACCTAACCTAACCTAACCTAACCTAACCTAACCTAACCTAACCTAACCTAACCTAACCTAACCTAACCTAACCTAACCTAACCTAACCTAACCTAACCTAACCTAACCTAACCTAACCTAACCTAACCTAACCTAACCTAACCTAACCTAACCTAACCTAACCTAACCTAACCTAACCTAACCTAACCTAACCTAACCTAACCTAACCTAACCTAACCTAACCTAACCTAACCTAACCTAACCTAACCTAACCTAACCTATCCTAACCTAACCTAACCTAACCTAACCTAACCTAACCTAACCTAACCTAACCTAACCTAACCTAACCTAACCTAACCTAACCTAACCTAACCTAACCTAACCTAACCTAACCTAACCTAACCTAACCTAACCTAACCTAACCTAACCTAACCTAACCTAACCTAACCTAACCTAACCTAACCTAACCTAACCTAACCTAACCTAACCTAACCTAACCTAACCTAACCTAACCTAACCTAACCTAACCTAACCTAACCTAACCTAACCTAACCTAACCTAACCTAACCTAACCTAACCTAACCTAACCTAACCTAACCTAACCTAACCTAACCTAACCTAACCTAACCTAACCTAACCTAACCTAACCTAACCTAACCTAACCTAACCTAACCTAACCTAACCTAACCTAACCTAACCTAACCTAACCTAACCTAACCTAACCTAACCTAACCTAACCTAACCTAACCTAACCTAACCTAACCTAACCTAACCTAACCTAACCTAACCTAACCTAACCTAACCTAACCTAACCTAACCTAACCTAACCTAACCTAACCTAACCTAACCTAACCTAACCTAACCTAACCTAACCTAACCTAACCTAACCTAACCTAACCTAACCTAACCTAACCTAACCTAACCTAACCTAACCTAACCTAACCTAACCTAACCTAACCTAACCTAACCTAACCTAACCTAACCTAACCTAACCTAACCTAACCTAACCTAACCTAACCTAACCTAACCTAACCTAACCTAACCTAACCTAACCTAACCTAACCTAACCTAACCTAACCTAACCTAACCTAACCTAACCTAACCTAACCTAACCTAACCTAACCTAACCTAACCTAACCTAACCTAACCTAACCTAACCTAACCTAACCTAACCTAACCTAACCTAACCTAACCTAACCTAACCTAACCTAACCTAACCTAACCTAACCTAACCTAACCTAACCTAACCTAACCTAACCTAACCTAACCTAACCTAACCTAACCTAACCTAACCTAACCTAACCTAACCTAACCTAACCTAACCTAACCTAACCTAACCTAACCTAACCTAACCTAACCTAACCTAACCTAACCTAACCTAACCTAACCTAACCTAACCTAACCTAACCTAACCTAACCTAACCTAACCTAACCTAACCTAACCTAACCTAACCTAACCTAACCTAACCTAACCTAACCTAACCTAACCTAACCTAACCTAACCTAACCTAACCTAACCTAACCTAACCTAACCTAACCTAACCTAACCTAACCTAACCTAACCTAACCTAACCTAACCTAACCTAACCTAACCTAACCTAACCTAACCTAACCTAACCTAACCTAACCTAACCTAACCTAACCTAACCTAACCTAACCTAACCTAACCTAACCTAACCTAACCTAACCTAACCTAACCTAACCTAACCTAACCTAACCTAACCTAACCTAACCTAACCTAACCTAACCTAACCTAACCTAACCTAACCTAACCTAACCTAACCTAACCTAACCTAACCTAACCTAACCTAACCTAACCTAACCTAACCTAACCTAACCTAACCTAACCTAACCTAACCTAACCTAACCTAACCTAACCTAACCTAACCTAACCTAACCTAACCTAACCTAACCTAACCTAACCTAACCTAACCTAACCTAACCTAACCTAACCTAACCTAACCTAACCTAACCTAACCTAACCTAACCTAACCTAACCTAACCTAACCTAACCTAACCTATCCTAACCTAACCTAACCTAACCTAACCTAACCTAACCTAACCTAACCTAACCTAACCTAACCTAACCTAACCTAACCTAACCTAACCTAACCTAACCTAACCTAACCTAACCTAACCTAACCTAACCTAACCTAACCTAACCTAACCTAACCTAACCTAACCTAACCTAACCTAACCTAACCTAACCTAACCTAACCTAACCTAACCTAACCTAACCTAACCTAACCTAACCTAACCTAACCTAACCTAACCTAACCTAACCTAACCTAACCTAACCTAACCTAACCTAACCTAACCTAACCTAACCTAACCTAACCTAACCTAACCTAACCTAACCTAACCTAACCTAACCTAACCTAACCTAACCTAACCTAACCTACCTAACCTAACCTAACCTAACCTAACCTAACCTAACCTAACCTAACCTAACCTAACCTAACCTAACCTAACCTAACCTAACCTAACCTAACCTAACCTAACCTAACCTAACCTAACCTAACCTAACCTAACCTAACCTAACCTAACCTAACCTAACCTAACCTAACCTAACCTAACCTAACCTAACCTAACCTAACCTAACCTAACCTAACCTAACCTAACCTAACCTAACCTAACCTAACCTAACCTAACCTAACCTAACCTAACCTAACCTAACCTAACCTAACCTAACCTAACCTAACCTAACTTAACCTAACCTAACCTAACCTAACCTAACCTAACCTAACCTAACCTAACCTAACCTAACCTAACCTAACCTAACCTAACCTAACCTAACCTAACCTAACCTAACCTAACCTAACCTAACCTAACCTAACCTAACCTAACCTAACCTAACCTAACCTAACCTAACCTAACCTAACCTAACCTAACCTAACCTAACCTAACCTAACCTAACCTAACCTAACCTAACCTAACCTAACCTAACCTAACCTAACCTAACCTAACCTAACCTAACCTAACCTAACCTAACCTAACCTAACCTAACCTAACCTAACCTAACCTAACCTAACCTAACCTAACCTAACCTAACCTAACCTAACCTAACCTAACCTAACCTAACCTAACCTAACCTAACCTAACCTAACCTAACCTAACCTAACCTAACCTAACCTAACCTAACCTAACCTAACCTAACCTAACCTAACCTAACCTAACCTAACCTAACCTAACCTAACCTAACCTAACCTAACCTAACCTAACCTAACCTAACCTAACCTAACCTAACCTAACCTAACCTAACCTAACCTAACCTAACCTAACCTAACCTAACCTAACCTAACCTAACCTAACCTAACCTAACCTAACCTAACCTAACCTAACCTAACCTAACCTAACCTAACCTAACCTAACCTAACCTAACCTAACCTAACCTAACCTAACCTAACCTAACCTAACCTAACCTAACCTAACCTAACCTAACCTAACCTAACCTAACCTAACCTAACCTAACCTAACCTAACCTAACCTAACCTAACCGTAGTGATTTCATTCAAGAAATTGACTACTAAACACACTTACCGCCGCTCCTGGTCGAGACTTTTTACGAGTCCACTGTCGGGGTGCGATTCCTGGCCTTCTGCGCCACCCTGCAAAAAGAAAAATAATTAATTTCACTGGAAAATTTTTGGACTTTTTCCGAAAATTTTCCGAGTTTCTAAATTTTCAAACAAAATTTCCACATAAGCGTGTGCTCCTCACTGGACTGCACGACACCCGCACGCGCGAGAGCGGCGCGCACGCGAATTTCGCACACTTTAGACTGTCTAAAAAGACAAAAATTTTGAACCGAGGCTTCCTGGTCGAGACTTTTTACGAGTCCACTGTCGGGGTGCGATTCCTGGCCTTCTGCGCCACCCTGCAAAAAGAAAAAGAATTAATTTCACTGGAAAATTTTTGGACTTTTTCCGAAAATTTTCCGAGTTTCTAAATTTTCAAACAAAATTTCCACATAAGCGTGTGCTCCTCACTGGACTGCACGACACCCGCACGCGCGAGAGCGGCGCGCACGCGAATTTCGCACACTTTAGACTGTCTAAAAAGACAAAAATTTTGAACCGAGGCTTCATAGGCCCTACAAAACTGCCATACTTTGAGTGATTTCATTCAAGAAATTGACTACTAAACACACTTACCGCCGCTCCTGGTCGAGACTTTTTACGAGTCCACTGTCGGGGTGCGATTCCTGGCCTGCTTGCCCACCCAACCCGCCCTATATCGGTTATTGTGGGTGTAGGAGAGGAGCAATACCGTAAAGAGACCGGCAAAAACTTTAAAGACCAATTTAGTGACCTTTGGGTGGGATCGTGTGTCTGACGCCTGGGGTTGCCCTATACACAACCTTAGTCTTTAGTCTTTATTAAATTATTATTTTTATTGACTGTTGAGAGGCACTTTACCCCTCTCACCACTTGACATTATAGGTTTATCTTAATTCCTGGTTAGGTTAGTTTAATTATCAATTACCAATCGCTATAATCAAGGACATGTCGCCTTCTACCAAAGCAGTCGCACCCAGATCGACCAGATCAAAGAAAATAAATTTAAAGCTTGTCGACTTGAGCACTCGTAGGCAGCTGTTCGAGCAAAGCTCTAGTTCTGCCTCCTTCGTGGATATGGCTCTTGAATGTCCAATGGAGGATCTGACATCACTAGCAAAGCGTATCTACGAAGAGGCTTTAAATCAGTTGGAGCAGTCGGGCAACATAAAAGCAACTATAAAAGGGACAGTGACCGATTGCCTCTACGGCTTATACTCAGTTGTCGAGAGGTATGAGGCCTGCTCTCCGTCTCCCGTCGTCCCGACTGTTTCCACTGACTGGTCAAAGGAGCTCAAAACAGAACTTGAACAGCAAAGGGAAATTGTGGCTGCGGCTAGGGCTGACATGGGAGCCGTCAGAACTGCAGTGAACCAGCTATGCGTAAATCTGGAAACCAACGGCGTTACCTATGCGGCCATGGCCGCAACCACAAAATCGGCCCCGACTCTTATCCCTCATCCTCAGTCTGTCCATTCACTAATTATATCCTCAGCTGACACTCAGGACACAAGCGAAGATGTCATCGGCAAGATACGGAATGCAGTGAGTGCGAAAACCTCCGGCCTGCGAGTGGACAGGCTCAGGAAAGTTAGAGACCAAAAAGTGGTGTTGGGTTGCCAAACCCGGGACGAGCTGGCCAAGGTGGCGGATAGGCTTAGGTCTGGAAACCCAACACTTCTCATAGAGGAAAAAGAGAATAAGGACCCCCTAGTCATTCTCAAGAACGTCCTTAACTACAACACAGATGAGGACATACTATGCGCCCTGCAAACACAAAATGCGCACATACTGGGGGCGATACCTGAAGGAAACTACAGGGCTGCTGTGAGGTATCGACGGAAGGCAAGAAATCCGCTCGAGTGCCACGCAGTCCTGCAGGTATCGCCACCAGTATGGCAAAGCCTGACACAAGTAGGCAGGGCGCATATCGATCTGCAGAGGGTGCTGGTTGAAGACCAATCGCCATTGATCCAATGCACACGATGTCTGGCATACGGACATGGCAAGAAGCTCTGCGCGGAGGCGGTAGACCAGTGCAGTCATTGCACCGGGCCGCACCTGCGCAGAGATTGCCCCCACTGGACAGCAGGCGAAAAGGCGACATGCCGTAACTGCCGGGTGGCTAAATTGGAAAAGGCGGATCATGACACTTTTTCTAAAGAATGTCCAATTCGAAAAAAATGGGACGGGCTAGCAAGAATGAGCGTCGCCTATTGCTGAAGGCGTCACAGATATAGCCTCGCATGAACTGAGCGATGGCAGAGTGGTGAGCTCGGATCACGGCACAATAATACTAAAATACAAAAAAATTATAATATCTAATATTCACACACAATGCTATAAAACAAAATTGAGCGGGTTTCATGCGAAATCCGAACAAATTTTGATGGAAAATAACAGCGGAAAAATTAAAAATAAAACACAACTATTAGCCC
The DNA here is from genome assembly GCF_905163445.1 of Pararge aegeria. NCBI lineage: Eukaryota > Metazoa > Arthropoda > Insecta > Lepidoptera > Nymphalidae > Pararge > Pararge aegeria. The sequence goes on along the minus strand of NC_053201.1, from coordinate 15,133,709 downwards.
TTACAAAACCAAAAATCTACAATATAATAACTAGGAAATTCCACCCACCAAATGTCGCCATCATCACAACCGTATCCGAGATTACCACCAATGCGTCGCCAAGTTTGATCACCGGCAAAATAAAATGTATAATGTATGAATATTGAGTAGGTTACTGAGTTAACAAATTAGGTATTCATATTATACTAATTATCTATCACTTATATATAAATATCTTTTAAAAATAGTTGTTAAAATTAATAAACAATAAATAATAAATTCTGACCCTTTTCATTACCCTAATTATAATAAATAAATAAAGAAATTACATAGAAATACAAATTGGAACGATAAATAAGACACAACGCATTCAAATGTATCTACAACCAAGAACCATAGAAACAATTACACAGCACTCAAACACATAACACAATACACAAACGTAAACAGCAACCATACCACAACACTACAGCATGCATAATGAAAGAAATATGTTTACCTTATATTATAAGAATAAAAGAAATAAACATATTTAATATTATAGCATATCAAATGAAACAACATACAATAAAACAATAATCTTATTATATCTATATTATCCTTAACTAAGTTCTATGAAATAGAAAACGGATGTACAAGGTCTCCGACCACCATGTCGGAGGAAAAGGGTTGCTCCAAGGAATCTTGGAGTATTTATAAAAAAAAAAAAAAAAAAAAACCTAACCTAACCTAACCTAACCTAACCTAACCTAACCTAACCTAACCTAACCTAACCTAACCTAACCTAACCTAACCTAACCTAACCTCAGCCCACCGGCAACTACGACTAACTAAACACTGATCTAGCTATCTGGCTTTCATCAGTGCATCAACAGCAGCATAACTAGTATTAAAATAGTAATGAGTTTTTATTAATGCATATATTCACATTAAATCTTGAATCTAAAGTCTAAAGGTGTCAAAACTAGATTTAGTTTAGGTTAGGTTAGAACATGAATACGAGGGGTGCCCGGCCACAGGCCGGGCACTTGGGTTCAGTTCAGTCAAAAATTATATATTATTTACTATTATTTATATTTGAATGAGAATGAAAAATAGCAATTATTTTGAATAGTTTTCAAAATGAGACAGACGGGTGTGGTAGGGTAAAATCTCCAATTTAAAGTTCCCTTATTGCGTATATGTTATGTGTGTTTGCATAGTAGTTTACTATAATGGTAAGCGGTTCGTGTAACGATCTTGCGCGTCTATATTTACAAGTGTGTGGGCAGTTCGTGTATTGATTATTCGATGACGAGACCTCGTAAGAGTCCCGTATCGTTATTTTTCGTCACTACCTACCCGTACCTCCCCCCCCGTGCAGGGAGTGGGTAATTTGCGCGCCTGCTGCCTTCCTTGGATGTGGTAGCAGTTTCTCAGGCTCCCTCACCGGAATCGAACCCTGATTCCCCGTTACCCGCGACAAACAATGGTAGTCGCAGAAACTCATTCCGATTACGAGACCTCGTAAGAGTCCCGTATCGTTATTTTTCGTCACTACCTACCCCCCTACCTCCCCCCGTGCGGGGTACAATATTGATATGATATTAAAAAAATACCATTAATAAATAACATAATAAAAGACCACCACTTTTATAGAGACATAACGCCACATAATTATAAAAAGTATAGTGTGTGGATCTAATCAACCACCACTGGCACCAGACCCTCAATGCCCTTAAATTTTACCTCGTTAAAATATTTAAAGTGTACTCATTCCGATTGCGAGACCTCGTAAGAGTCCCGTATCGTTATTTTTCGTCACTACCTACCCGTACCTCCCCCCCCGTGCAGGGAGTGGGTAATTTGCGCGCCTGCTGCCTTCCTTGGATGTGGTAGCAGTTTCTCAGGCTCCCTCACCGGAATCGAACCCTGATTCCCCGTTACCCGCGACAAACAATGGTAGTCGCAGAAACTCATTCCGATTACGAGACCTCGTAAGAGTCCCGTATCGTTATTTTTCGTCACTACCTACCCCCTACCTCCCCCCGTGCGGGGTACAATATTGATATGATATTAAAAAAATACCATTAATAAATAACATAATAAAAGACCACCACTTTTATAGAGACATAACGCCACATAATTATAAAAAGTATAGTGTGTGGATCTAATCAACCACCACTGGCACCAGACCCTCAATGCCCTTAAATTTTACCTCGTTAAAATATTTAAAGTGTACTCATTCCGATTGCGAGACCTCGTAAGAGTCCCGTATCGTTATTTTTCGTCACTACCTACCCGTACCTCCCCCCTGTGCGGGGTACAATATTGATATGATATTAAAATAATACCATTAATAAATAACATAATAAAAGACCACCACTTTTATAGAGACATAACGCCACTGTGTGGCGCCGCCATCAGTCTCCTTAGACTCGGTACTTTGTCGTCGCCGTCGACTTCGCACCTTCGCCCCATATAGTAGTGGCGCGGCGCGACGGGCCTAATGTGTAAGTGAAAAAAAAAAAAAAAAAAATTAAATTAATTGTTATTTTACAATATCTTCTAATATGTATAAGAGTACTTTGTATTGGTACGTTTTGTTTTTTGTTTTTTTTTTTTAAACGGAACTGAACCTAAGTGACCGGCCTGCGGCCGGGCACCCGTCTTATTCATGTTCTAACCTAACCTAACCTATCCAAACCTTTTAAAACTAGTTTGGATTCCTTTAGACCTCAGCCCACCGGCAACTACGACTAACTAAACACTGATCTAGCTATCTGGCTTTCATCAGTGCATCAACAGCAGCATAACTAGTATTAAAATAGTAATGAGTTTTTATTAATGCATATATTCACATTAAATCTTGAATCTAAAGTCTAAAGGTGTCAAAACTAGATTTAGGTTAGGTTAGGTTAGAACATGAATACGAGGGGTGCCCGGCCACAGGCCGGGCACTTGGGTTCAGTTCAGTCAAAAATTATATATTATTTACTATTATTTATATTTGAATGAGAATGAAAAATAGCAATTATTTTGAATAGTTTTCAAAATGAGACAGACGGGTGTGGTAGGGTAAAATCTCCAATTTAAAGCTCCCTTATTGCGTATATGTTATGTGTGTTTGCATAGTAGTTTACTATAATGGTAAGCGGTTCGTGTAACGATCTTGCGCGTCTATATTTACAAGTGTGTGGGCAATTCGTGTATTGATTATTCGATGACGAGACCTCGTAAGAGTCCCGTATCGTTATTTTTCGTCACTACCTACCCGTACCTCCCCCCCCGTGCAGGGAGTGGGTAATTTGCGCGCCTGCTGCCTTCCTTGGATGTGGTAGCAGTTTCTCAGGCTCCCACACCGGAATCGAACCCTGATTCCCCGTTACCCGCGACAAACAATGGTAGTCGCAGAAACTCATTCCGATTACGAGACCTCGTAAGAGTCCCGTATCGTTATTTTTCGTCACTACCTACCCCCCTACCTCCCCCCGTGCGGGGTACAATATTGATATGATATTAAAAAAATACCATTAATAAATAACATAATAAAAGACCACCACTTTTATAGAGACATAACGCCACATAATTATAAAAAGTATAGTGTGTGGATCTAATCAACCACCACTGGCACCAGACCCTCAATGCCCTTAAATTTTACCTCGTTAAAATATTTAAAGTGTACTCATTCCGATTGCGAGACCTCGTAAGAGTCCCGTATCGTTATTTTTCGTCACTACCTACCCGTACCTCCCCCCTGTGCGGGGTACAATATTGATATGATATTAAAATAATACCATTAATAAATAACATAATAAAAGACCACCACTTTTATAGAGACATAACGCCACTGTGTGGCGCCGCCATCAGTCTCCTTAGACTCGGTACTTTGTCGTCGCCGTCGACTTCGCACCTTCGCCCCATATAGTAGTGGCGCGGCGCGACGGGCCTAATGTGTAAGTGAAAAAAAAAAAAAAAAAAATTAAATTAATTGTTATTTTACAATATCTTCTAATATGAATAAGAGTACTTTGTATTGGTACGTTTTGTTTTTTGTTTTTTTTTTTTTAAACGGAACTGAACCTAAGTGACCGGCCTGCGGCCGGGCACCCGTCTTATTCATGTTCTAACCTAACCTAACCTATCCAAACCTTTTAAAACTAGTTTGGATTCCTTTAGACCTCAGCCCACCGGCAACTACGACTAACTAAACACTGATCTAGCTATCTGGCTTTCATCAGTGCATCAACAGCAGCATAACTAGTATTAAAATAGTAATGAGTTTTTATTAATGCATATATTCACATTAAATCTTGAATCTAAAGTCTAAAGGTGTCAAAACTAGATTTAGTTTAGGTTAGGTTAGAACATGAATACGAGGGGTGCCCGGCCACAGGCCGGGCACTTGGGTTCAGTTCAGTCAAAAATTATATATTATTTACTATTATTTATATTTGAATGAGAATGAAAAATAGCAATTATTTTGAATAGTTTTCAAAATGAGACAGACGGGTGTGGTAGGGTAAAATCTCCAATTTAAAGTTCCCTTATTGCGTATATGTTATGTGTGTTTGCATAGTAGTTTACTATAATGGTAAGCGGTTCGTGTAACGATCTTGCGCGTCTATATTTACAAGTGTGTGGGCAGTTCGTGTATTGATTATTCGATGACGAGACCTCGTAAGAGTCCCGTATCGTTATTTTTCGTCACTACCTACCCGTACCTCCCCCCCCGTGCAGGGTGTGGGTAATTTGCGCGCCTGCTGCCTTCCTTGGATGTGGTAGCAGTTTCTCAGGCTCCCTCACCGGAATCGAACCCTGATTCCCCGTTACCCGCGACAAACAATGGTAGTCGCAGAAACTCATTCCGATTACGAGACCTCGTAAGAGTCCCGTATCGTTATTTTTCGTCACTACCTACCCCCCTACCTCCCCCCGTGCGGGGTACAATATTGATATGATATTAAAAAAATACCATTAATAAATAACATAATAAAAGACCACCACTTTTATAGAGACATAACGCCACATAATTATAAAAAGTATAGTGTGTGGATCTAATCAACCACCACTGGCACCAGACCCTCAATGCCCTTAAATTTTACCTCGTTAAAATATTTAAAGTGTACTCATTCCGATTGCGAGACCTCGTAAGAGTCCCGTATCGTTATTTTTCGTCACTACCTACCCGTACCTCCCCCCTGTGCGGGGTACAATATTGATATGATATTAAAATAATACCATTAATAAATAACATAATAAAAGACCACCACTTTTATAGAGACATAACGCCACTGTGTGGCGCCGCCATCAGTCTCCTTAGACTCGGTACTTTGTCGTCGCCGTCGACTTCGCACCTTCGCCCCATATAGTAGTGGCGCGGCGCGACGGGCCTAATGTGTAAGTGAAAAAAAAAAAAAAAAAAATTAAATTAATTGTTATTTTACAATATCTTCTAATATGAATAAGAGTACTTTGTATTGGTACGTTTTGTTTTTTGTTTTTTTTTTTTAAACGGAACTGAACCTAAGTGACCGGCCTGCGGCCGGGCACTCGTCTTAAAGTCAAAAGTCAAAGTCAAAAATATCTTTATTCAAGTAGGCCCACAGGTGGCACTTTTGATGCGTACATAAGAATTACACGGTAGTGAGATGATGGCGATAACCACATTCGTAAACTTAAAACTAAAGCTACGAGGGTTCCAAACGCGTCCCGGTCTAAGAAGAAGCCCACAACAAACTTAGCCGGGTGTTTTTTTTTTTTTTTTTTTTGTTATCGCCATCTCACAATGTAATTTTAAATTATTAGAAGAGCAACCTGGTTAGAGCAATAATTTACACCCAAGCTTTTTTATCGTTTACGTAGTCCTTTATACTATAATAGGACTTTTCTATAAGCTTACGTTTAATACAAACTTTGAACTTATTAAGAGACATCTCCAAGATGTCAATTGGTAGTTTATTGTAGAATTGTATGCAATTTCCTTTAAACGAATTATGAATTTTATGTAACCTAGTATATTGCACTGTAAGTTTATTCTTACTTCTAATGTTTAAATTATTGCAGTCACATTTTTTCTTAAATTTAGAAATGTTTTTATGGACGTACATTAAATTTTCAAATATGTACTGACTATACACTGTCATTATTTTAAAATCTTTAAATTTATCTCTCAATGACTCTCTCGGACCCATTTTGTAGATAGAACGAACAGCCCTCTTCTGCAGCACGAAAATAGTGCTAATATCAGCAGCATTACCCCAAAGTAAAATTCCATATGACATAATGCTGTGAAAGTAACTAAAATATACCAGTCTAGCAGTTTCTACGTCGGTCATATGGCGTATCTTCTTTACCGCATAGGCAGCAGCACTAAGCCTGTTCGATAAATTATTTACATGAGGGCCCCATTGAAGTTTAGAATCTAACGTTATTCCTAGAAAAACTGTCGTATCCTCCAGTTTCAGTTCCTCATTATTAAGTAGTACAGTGGTTTTCACGTGTTTAATATTAGGTAAAGTGAATTTTATACACTTGGTTTTTTTTCCGTTAAGAACCAAATTATTAGCTTCAAACCACTGTACCACTTTAGCGAGAGAGTTGTTTACGTCGTCAAAAGCTAGTTCACGTCGATTTATTTTAAAAGTCAGTGATGTATCATCGGCAAACAGAACTATCCCGTGTTTATCCTTGGCAAGGTAAGGAAGGTCATTAATGTAAATAAGGAACAGAAATGGTCCTAATATAGACCCCTGTGGGACACCTATTTTCATAACTGATCCATTAGACCGTTTTCCATTCACGTCGACTTTCTGAATTCTATCGCGTAGATAGTTGCTCATTAAGTCTAGAGCTACACCCTGAATTCCATAGTGGTGTAGTTTCCTAACTAACGTTTCGTGTTGAACACAATCAAACGCCTTAGATAAGTCACAGAACACACCAAGTGCATCACGTGACTCCTCCCAGGCTTCAAATATGTTTTGTATTAGCTCAACACCTGCGTCGATTGTTGAGCGACCCCGTGTGAAACCAAATTGCTTAATATGAAGTAAATTATACTTATGAAAATGGTAAAGTAATTGATTTAAAATGAGTTTTTCAAAGATTTTACTGAAAGTGGGTAGTACGGATACTGGTCTAAAGTTAGTGGGGTCAGAAGTACTACCCGATTTAAACAATGGAACTATTTTACTAAGTTTCATTAAGTCAGGAAACACACCACAATCTATACAATTATTAAATATTAAGGCTAAATCGGGTGCAACAATATCAATTAATGATTTGACAACGTTTACGGAAATGCCCCACAGATCATTTGTTTTTTTATTAATTAATAATTTAAAGGCTTTAATAACGTCAGAGCCACTAACATGCGTGAATTTAAAAGAATGGTTACACTCAGGCACATTTTCCTTTAATAGAGAGAGAGCCATATCTGGTGAAGAGTTTAATGATTCTGTTGTGGAGACGGGAATGTTGGTAAAGAAGGTTTCAAAAGCAGTAGCCACCTCGAAATCTGTTGTTAAGGCTTTATTATCTACATTAAGTTTAAAATTAATATTTCGTGGTGTTACTCTTCCCGTCTCCTCATTAATTATGTTCCAAGTAGTTTTGATTGCATTGCTGCTATTTTTAATTTTATTTTTGATGTATCGCGTCTTTTCTAAGTGGCAAGCGCGTTTAAAATTCTTGGAAAACAATTTAACATAATCCCCAAACTTATCACCAGTGTTAAATTGACGTTCAGCATACAATTCGTACAGCTTTTGCCTATTTTTATGAAGTTCAACTGTCGCCCACTCACTAAAATTTAATGTATCAGTAATCACAACCGACTTACTAGTAAATATAGAATGAAATAGTCTATTAAAGGTATTGAAAAAGGAGCTGTACATTGCATTTGGAGTCGCCCCTGAGGGTAGGAATGGGAGGTCATTTACTAGGCTATATCTCATTTTCTCTATGCGGTTGGATGTTACAGGAACAAATGTTATTTTACGTTTAGAAACATTTTTCTTCACATTTTCAAATTGAATAATTTGACCACAATGATCAGAGTCTAATTTACTAATAATATTTTTGCTTATAGGAATTATATTTGTAAAGATGTTATCCAAACAGGTGGCGCTAGTAGCAGTTATTCTTGTGGGCTCCATGAACATATTTGATAGATTGTAAGTTTTAAATAAATTCAATAACTTGATACTTAAAGAGTTATTTTCTAAAATGTTTACATTAAAATCTCCGCATATTATTAACTTTTTATTACACTTTGATATTTTAAATAACACTTCATCCATTACCTTTTCAAAAAGTTCAAAGTTTGACAAGGGTGGCCTATAAACAGTAACAATTATAAATTGCTCTAGTTCAACCGAGGCTAGCTCTATTGTCCGTTCAACAGAAAGGCTAACAATATCGTTTCTGTTTTTAAATTTTAAATTTTTATTTAATAAAATTAAAGAGCCTCCATGAATCGCTGTAACCCTGGTGAACGAACTACCAACCTGGTGGTTACCAAAATTAAACAAATATTCATGGGTTTTCAACCAGTGCTCAGTTATACATAAAATGCTAATGTTAAAATCATTTAAAAATAATTCAATCTCTAAGTCTTTTCCTCTAATACATTGAATATTTTGGTGAACCAAGTTGATATAATTAGAATTAGATTTTTTATTATATTTTTGGTTTAATAGTACATTGTGCGACCCCTTACTATAATTTTTTTCATATATGCCTGAGGGAGACTCAGTTGTCTGCTTTTCTAAGCAAGAGAAAGCCTCTGTTGTCTCCTTAACTAGTTTAAACTAAAATGACTTGGAATAATTTCCAAGGTTTTCATGTCAAAACTATTACACTGCTCAATAAAAGCAGCTGGTTTAGCCAAGTTCTTGGCTGTTATGGTAAAAAAATACGATAGCGAAACAGCTATCTGTTGTTTAAAATAGTGTGATAGGTAATATCTATCTCGGTACAAATTATAAGTAGGATTAGCACATTTGCTAAAGTCTATAACATGAAATTTATTATTATATGTACATAAATTGTACAAAGTCATATTTAAATTATACCTAATAGTATTTTCTTGGTGTGGCAAGTTATGAAAATAAGGAAATGTGTATAATACAATACTATTTACATTTAATGTATTTAAAGAATCAATAAGTTTAATCAGCTCAGGTTTGTTAACATTCCCTCTATTTCCCATTATGATAATTAAATTAGTTTTACAGTCAAACATATTCCTATTTCTACAAATTGCAGCTACAATAGCTTTTAAATTTGAGTTGGGTAAACAGTAGTTCAAAACTGTGTGTCCATTCAACTGAGAGTTAAGATATAAGCCCATGTTACATCCAATTTCATCGCTGTACATAATTGTTTTTATTGAACTGCTACTATGAGCATTTGCTTCAATAAAGGAATTATTATTAATATTTATGTTTTGTGATTTTGAGTTACTTAACCTGACACACACCTTTCTCACATTAGAGGGTGATGACACTGATGACACAAACTGGGGATGACTGCCTATACTATCAAAACTATGGGTAGATAGTGAAGTTAATTTACCACTGGGTTGTTCTGTCTTATGCCATTCATCTGAAGTCTGTGTGTACTCAGATATCATTTGCCTTTGATACATATCAAACTTTACTGCCAGTGTACGTAAAGAAGTCTGCAATCTGGCTATTTGTGCTTCTAGGATTTGTGTGTCAGATTCATAACTTAATCTATTACTTTCTAACTGTGAACTATACATTTTAATTTCATTCAATAATTCTAAACGTTCTTTCTTTGGTTTCAGAGATTTAACAGAATTTTTATGTACTTTTAACAGTTTCTGTGTTTTTTTAATATATCGGTTAACTTTGATATACTTTTTTAGTTTCCTACTGCTGCAGGGATTGACTACTGTATCTGATTTGACTATCAATAAATTAGAGAAGTTGGTATTAGCAGTAGACATGTCAGCAGCAGCAGTAACCAACTGTGGGGCCCTATCAACTAATTCTTCATATAGGCTTTGAGTGTGTATTGCTGTTGTGTTATGGGCTGCATCTTCCAGTTTGGTGATCTGGTGGTGGGCATCACTTAGCTCCCGCTGCAGGGTAGTAATCTGGCTCAGAGCCTCCTCATACTCAGCACGGCACTCATCAAACCTATTTACTAATAACTGAAGTCTATCCCGCTCTTCTACAATGTCTACATACTTTATGTGCAAATCCGATAGTTCTAATTTTAGTCTATTATTATTCCCAAGGACTTCTAATAATTCCTTTTCGTTTTCGTCTCTTTCATTATTCAATTGGGTGCATAGCTCCTTGCTTGCCTTTAATTCTTTCAGGGCCAATTGTAATTTGGATTGCTCCTGGCGCGCTAAGGCTCTGCGGGTCATCATTTTGTAATTAATTAATTAATGAAACAAGGAGTAATCACCCAAAGAATGCGAAATGACAGGTAGGTTTCGGTATTGCAGTGTATTGTTATAACAATTGCAGCGTTACACTTGGATAACGGGCAATTGCATATACACGTATGTGTTTTTTATGCGCTAAATAGTTGTTTCAAAGCCAAAACAGCTACTAGCACTCTTTAAAAACACCAAAACAGAAGTTTAAAATTCAAGTTTTACTAACCTAACTGTCACTTTGTTTACATCGACGAAAACTTTTCTTACGCACTTTTAACACTTAAACTATTAATATATACTACTATTTATTATATAAATTAGGCGATTAAATTGGATTTGGGCACTAAAAACACACAAAATAAATTAAAATAACAAAATAAAGTACAGAGATCTTTGAACAGCTGTTATAGGCGGTGTTGCCACACCAAATTTTTCTTATTCATGTTCTAACCTAACCTAACCTATCCAAACCTTTTAAAACTAGTTTGGATTCCTTTAGACCTCAGCCCACCGGCAACTACGACTAACTAAACACTGATCTAGCTATCTGGCTTTCATCAGTGCATCAACAGCAGCATAACTAGTATTAAAATAGTAATGAGTTTTTATTAATGCATATATTCACATTAAATCTTGAATCTAAAGTCTAAAGGTGTCAAAACTAGATTTAGTTTAGGTTAGGTTAGAACATGAATACGAGGGGTGCCCGGCCACAGGCCGGGCACTTGGGTTCAGTTCAGTCAAAAATTATATATTATTTACTATTATTTATATTTGAATGAGAATGAAAAATAGCAATTATTTTGAATAGTTTTCAAAATGAGACAGACGGGTGTGGTAGGGTAAAATCTCCAATTTAAAGTTCCCTTATTGCGTATATGTTATGTGTGTTTGCATAGTAGTTTACTATAATGGTAAGCGGTTCGTGTAACGATCTTGCGCGTCTATATTTACAAGTGTGTGGGCAGTTCGTGTATTGATTATTCGATGACGAGACCTCGTAAGAGTCCCGTATCGTTATTTTTCGTCACTACCTACCCGTACCTCCCCCCCCGTGCAGGGAGTGGGTAATTTGCGCGCCTGCTGCCTTCCTTGGATGTGGTAGCAGTTTCTCAGGCTCCCTCACCGGAATCGAACCCTGATTCCCCGTTACCCGCGACAAACAATGGTAGTCGCAGAAACTCATTCCGATTACGAGACCTCGTAAGAGTCCCGTATCGTTATTTTTCGTCACTACCTACCCCCCTACCTCCCCCCGTGCGGGGTACAATATTGATATGATATTAAAAAAATACCATTAATAAATAACATAATAAAAGACCACCACTTTTATAGAGACATAACGCCACATAATTATAAAAAGTATAGTGTGTGGATCTAATCAACCACCACTGGCACCAGACCCTCAATGCCCTTAAATTTTACCTCGTTAAAATATTTAAAGTGTACTCATTCCGATTGCGAGACCTCGTAAGAGTCCCGTATCGTTATTTTTCGTCACTACCTACCCGTACCTCCCCCCTGTGCGGGGTACAATATTGATATGATATTAAAATAATACCATTAATAAATAACATAATAAAAGACCACCACTTTTATAGAGACATAACGCCACTGTGTGGCGCCGCCATCAGTCTCCTTAGACTCGGTACTTTGTCGTCGCCGTCGACTTCGCACCTTCGCCCCATATAGTAGTGGCGCGGCGCGACGGGCCTAATGTGTAAGTGAAAAAAAAAAAAAAAAAAATTAAATTAATTGTTATTTTACAATATCTTCTAATATGAATAAGAGTACTTTGTATTGGTACGTTTTGTTTTTTGTTTTTTTTTTTTTAAACGGAACTGAACCTAAGTGACCGGCCTGCGGCCGGGCACCCGTCTTATTCATGTTCTAACCTAACCTAACCTATCCAAACCTTTTAAAACTAGTTTGGATTCCTTTAGACCTCAGCCCACCGGCAACTACGACTAACTAAACACTGATCTAGCTATCTGGCTTTCATCAGTGCATCAACAGCAGCATAACTAGTATTAAAATAGTAATGAGTTTTTATTAATGCATATATTCACATTAAATCTTGAATCTAAAGTCTAAAGGTGTCAAAACTAGATTTAGGTTAGGTTAGGTTAGAACATGAATACGAGGGGTGGGTGCACTTGGGTTCAGTTCAGTCAAAAATTATATATTATTTACTATTATTTATATTTGAATGAGAATGAAAAATAGCAATTATTTTGAATAGTTTTCAAAATGAGACAGACGGGTGTGGTAGGGTAAAATCTCCAATTTAAAGCTCCCTTATTGCGTATATGTTATGTGTGTTTGCATAGTAGTTTACTATAATGGTAAGCGGTTCGTGTAACGATCTTGCGCGTCTATATTTACAAGTGTGTGGGCAGTTCGTGTATTACACAGTGACCATATAAACCACGTAAATCGAAAATCCGTCTGACAGGAGGTTTCGTACAACGGGATTTCAAAATCCAACGACTGTTATAAGCAAACGACGTACATTTTACGTCCATGGGATGTACCTGGGGAGTATTGCTTTCATTTTTCTTATGTTAATAACACTGCCATAACAATATCCTAGTTGATAACCAATTCCCTACTTCAAATTTTTGTTTTATTTTGTTATTCTCGTAACACTCACGAGAGACGTCCCTCCACACACTTAGACAGACTCATTCTCGCTTTACTTGACGGATTTGTGGAAGTATAGTTGAAGAATTAATTAAACTGTCTCAGACAAAAATACACAACCAAATAAACCTTATTTTACAAGTTGTGATTCAAAGTTTTCTTTGCTAAAATTGCTATTTCTATCACTTAAAGATATCCCTAATTAGTATGTTATTGTATTTCCTAGTATACTATCTGTAATATTCCTTAGTATTTATCTCTATTTCCTATAACTTTTTCATAATATATATACATATATTTTTGATCCTTTTCTCTTTCTTCTGTAGGTTATCTAATTTCCTTCACTCACATATACTGTTTGCTGTGTTTCAGGGCGAAGTGCTATAAAATGATGCCAACAATGCTAACCAGAAGAGCGGCTGCATTGCAAGAGCAATTAAAACTTAAAAATGCCCTCAGTGAACTAAAGTCACTGAAACAACTAAATGCTGATTTAATGAGGGAACAAGATGACAGTGAAGTGGAAATGAGATCAATTATTGCCAAGAACTCCCAGCTAAAGGGTGAACTAGCTGACCTACATAGCGCTCACACTCTGGTCTTAGAGGAGCGCAACCAACTCCAGGAGGCAGTGCGTTCTTTTAACCAATGCATATCTACTTATGATGAAGCTTTAGGAAGAATTACTATGTTGGAGGGTGAATTATGTAGCGCACATAAAACTATTGATGACCTTCAGTCACAATTACAAAATGTTGAAATGCAATCAACAAATAACTTGTATGATGAACTACTTACTTCATCCTCAACAATGCCAGTGTGCATCGATCTGACTTGTGATAGCCCTTGTGTTAAAAAAACCAAGCCTCAAATAGATCTCCCCTTTTTAAATAGCCACAATAAAATAAAAAAATACATTAGAATTAGTAAAATAATAAAGAAAACTCAAAAATTAGTAAAAAACCAGAAGAAAAGCAGTGAAAACCTGATACTAAGAAAAGAACGTTCAGTTTTGTTAAATAAGTTAAATACCTTTTCTCTTTCTTTTCAAAGTAGCAGGGAAAAATATGAGAGTGAAATCCAAACCTTAAATGATGTTATTCAACAGCTGGAAGACTCACTTAAAACTATGACTATTAAATATGAGCTGTCAAAAAAGCAGATTGATGAACAAATTCTGGCAGCTGATGAGTTGTTAGCTCTAGGTACCTACAATAGGGCTCGTTTTGAGTCATTGGCAAATAAATGTCAATGTTCTCAAGATATACCTACGGCTAACCTAGACTTAAGTAGTAGTATTTTGTCCTCTAATAAGCTAGAGACCTGCCAAGAGCAGTGTGAAAGTATTATTCCTGTCACTACATCCTTAGATTATAATTTATCAAGTAAGCATAAAAAACACACTTTAGTAATTTCAGACAAGCTAGGTAAAGGTTTTGGTCCTATTATGAACTGTTACCTAGATCACTCAGTGACTAATAGATGTTCACCGGGGGGCTAATTTAGACTATCTTATTGATAGTTTGAACATAGACAGTTTAGATGTAAATAAAAATGTTATATTTTTGTTAGGAGACAGCTTAAATGTAAAAAAGACACAAATTATAAGATGTGTAGAAAAATTGCTGGCTTTGCATGAAAAATCTAAATGTAGATTTGTTATGTGTGCCTTTCCGTACTGTGGCACACTTAGTTCTAAGCGAAATAAGCAAATTTATAATTTAAATTTATTAATTTATAACTTGACATGCCGTCATAGTGAGGCCGTTTTTTATTTTGATGTGAATAAATTTATTTCACCACTGTTATTGACTAGGCATACTTTTTATCTGTCAAAAAAATGTAAGCAACATATAGCCTCATTATTAGCTTACAATTTAAATGATACAGTTACAAGTGTTGTAACTAAGTCTATTGACAACTTTACAAATTGTACTTTAGGTACCAATATTTCTGATAATGACCCAAGTACTTGTTCAAGTACTAAGAAAATTTCTTATAATTATTTAAACTAGATAGCCAGACAACGGAGAAGCTCTCCAATATGAACATTGTACATCAAAATATACAGAGCTTAACCAGCAAAGAAATTGAAATAGAACTGTTTGTGGAAAAACTCAATATACACATTCTGTGTATTACTGAGCATTGGCTCACTGGTGCACATCCAGCAGTTATCTTAAGGAATTTCAAAATGTCAAGTGTGTTCTTCAGAAGGACTGCAATTCATGGTGGGTCTTTAATTTTTGTACACAATAATATAACTTGTAAGGAGCGAAAAGACATAGTTAGTCTTTCTGTTGAACGCACTGTAGAACTATCTTGTGTGGAGCTGGAGCGATTTATAATAGTGTGTATATATCGTCCCCCCTCAGGTGATTTTAGCCTTTTTGAGGATGTAATGGAAGATGTGCTTAAGCGATTGTCTGTATCCACAAAAAAAGCAATAGTATGCGGGGATTTTAATGTTGATATTTTACTTAGTAATGCAACTACGACTAGGTTGCTAAACTTATTTAAATGTTTTAATTTAAATTATGCTTTTAGTGAACCTACTAGAATCACAGCAACCTCAGCATCGTGTTTAGATAATATTTTTCTCAACTGCGATATCTTAGGTAAATCGATAATAACCAACTTAAGATCAGATCATTGTGGCCAACAAATTACTGTTTTGAATAATATAAACAAAGATAAACATATCGTCAAGTGTAGGCCGATAACTAAGAGCAAATTGACGCGATTCAAAGGTGAAATATCATCCAAAATTCCTGCCCTTGTCTTTAAGAACGGTCATCCTGACAGCATTTATGGTACGCTCTTTAATATTATAGAAAATGAATTTAACAAAATATTCAATTTCAAACATATAGATTACTAATGATAAATTAGTGACATCTGCATATCGTCTGCGAAAGGTGCAGAAGTCATTTGTGGGATTGAGTATACGCTTTTATAATATGATTCCTAAGGTAATTTTGGACCTACCAATCCATAAGTTTAAATAATGTGTTAAAACACATTTATTACAGCGAGGTTATTATACAATTGATGAGTTTCTTAATGACAAGGTTGCTTGGAAGCATCCGGCTCCGCTTTCATCTCTCACAAGATAGAAAAATGAATGTTAAAATATAAAATGTAAATTTTTGATGTTGGAAAAGAGCAACTGCTGAGTTTCTTGCCGGCTTTTTCTCGGTAGAATCTGCCTTCCGAACCTTTTCCTTTCCTTAGGTTCATGCTCTAACCTAACCTAACCTATCCAAACCTTTTAAAACTAGTTTGGATTCCTTTAGACCTCAGCCCACCGGCAACTACGACTAACTAAACACTGATCTAGCTATCTGGCTTTCATCAGTGCATCAACAGCAGCATAACTAGTATTAAAATAGTAATGAGTTTTTATTAATGCATATATTCACATTAAATCTTGAATCTAAAGTCTAAAGGTGTCAAAACTAGATTTAGGTTAGGTTAGGTTAGAACATGAATACGAGGGGTGCCCGGCCACAGGCCGGGCACTTGGGTTCAGTTCAGTCAAAAATTATATATTATTTACTATTATTTATATTTGAATGAGAATGAAAAATAGCAATTATTTTGAATAGTTTTCAGAATGAGACAGACGGGTGTGGTAGGGTAAAATCTCCAATTTAAAGCTCCCTTATTGCGTATATGTTATGTGTGTTTGCATAGTAGTTTACTATAATGGTAAGCGGTTCGTGTAACGATCTTGCGCGTCTATATTTACAAGTGTGTGGGCAGTTCGTGTATTGATTATTCGATGACGAGACCTCGTAAGAGTCCCGTATCGTTATTTTTCGTCACTACCTACCCGTACCTCCCCCCCGTGCAGGGAGTGGGTAATTTGCGCGCCTGCTGCCTTCCTTGGATGTGGTAGCAGTTTCTCAGGCTCCCTCACCGGAATCGAACCCTGATTCCCCGTTACCCGCGACAAACAATGGTAGTCGCAGAAACTCATTCCGATTACGAGACCTCGTAAGAGTCCCGTATCGTTATTTTTCGTCACTACCTACCCCCCTACCTCCCCCCGTGCGGGGTACAATATTGATATGATATTAAAAAAATACCATTAATAAATAACATAATAAAAGACCACCACTTTTATAGAGACATAACGCCACATAATTATAAAAAGTATAGTGTGTGGATCTAATCAACCACCACTGGCACCAGACCCTCAATGCCCTTAAATTTTACCTCGTTAAAATATTTAAAGTGTACTCATTCCGATTGCGAGACCTCGTAAGAGTCCCGTATCGTTATTTTTCGTCACTACCTACCCGTACCTCCCCCCTGTGCGGGGTACAATATTGATATGATATTAAAATAATACCATTAATAAATAACATAATAAAAGACCACCACTTTTATAGAGACATAACGCCACTGTGTGGCGCCGCCATCAGTCTCCTTAGACTCGGTACTTTGTCGTCGCCGTCGACTTCGCACCTTCGCCCCATATAGTAGTGGCGCGGCGCGACGGGCCTAATGTGTAAGTGAAAAAAAAAAAAAAAAAATTAAATTAATTGTTATTTTACAATATCTTCTAATATGAATAAGAGTACTTTGTATTGGTACGTTTTGTTTTTTGTTTTTTTTTTTTTAAACGGAACTGAACCTAAGTGACCGGCCTGCGGCCGGGCACCCGTCTTATTCATGTTCTAACCTAACCTAACCTATCCAAACCTTTTAAAACTAGTTTGGATTCCTTTAGACCTCAGCCCACCGGCAACTACGACTAACTAAACACTGATCTAGCTATCTGGCTTTCATCAGTGCATCAACAGCAGCATAACTAGTATTAAAATAGTAATGAGTTTTTATTAATGCATATATTCACATTAAATCTTGAATCTAAAGTCTAAAGGTGTCAAAACTAGATTTAGTTTAGGTTAGGTTAGAACATGAATACGAGGGGTGCCCGGCCACAGGCCGGGCACTTGGGTTCAGTTCAGTCAAAAATTATATATTATTTACTATTATTTATATTTGAATGAGAATGAAAAATAGCAATTATTTTGAATAGTTTTCAAAATGAGACAGACGGGTGTGGTAGGGTAAAATCTCCAATTTAAAGTTCCCTTATTGCGTATATGTTATGTGTGTTTGCATAGTAGTTTACTATAATGGTAAGCGGTTCGTGTAACGATCTTGCGCGTCTATATTTACAAGTGTGTGGGCAGTTCGTGTATTGATTATTCGATGACGAGACCTCGTAAGAGTCCCGTATCGTTATTTTTCGTCACTACCTACCCGTACCTCCCCCCCCGTGCAGGGAGTGGGTAATTTGCGCGCCTGCTGCCTTCCTTGGATGTGGTAGCAGTTTCTCAGGCTCCCTCACCGGAATCGAACCCTGATTCCCCGTTACCCGCGACAAACAATGGTAGTCGCAGAAACTCATTCCGATTACGAGACCTCGTAAGAGTCCCGTATCGTTATTTTTCGTCACTACCTACCCCCCTACCTCCCCCCGTGCGGGGTACAATATTGATATGATATTAAAAAAATACCATTAATAAATAACATAATAAAAGACCACCACTTTTATAGAGACATAACGCCACATAATTATAAAAAGTATAGTGTGTGGATCTAATCAACCACCACTGGCACCAGACCCTCAATGCCCTTAAATTTTACCTCGTTAAAATATTTAAAGTGTACTCATTCCGATTGCGAGACCTTGTAAGAGTCCCGTATCGTTATTTTTCGTCACTACCTACCCGTACCTCCCCCCTGTGCGGGGTACAATATTGATATGATATTATAATAATACCATTAATAAATAACATAATAAAAGACCACCACTTTTATAGAGACATAACGCCACTGTGTGGCGCCGCCATCAGTCTCCTTAGACTCGGTACTTTGTCGTCGCCGTCGACTTCGCACCTTCGCCCCATATAGTAGTGGCGCGGCGCGACGGGCCTAATGTGTAAGTGAAAAAAAAAAAAAAAAAATTAAATTAATTGTTATTTTACAATATCTTCTAATATGAATAAGAGTACTTTGTATTGGTACGTTTTGTTTTTTGTTTTTTTTTTTTTAAACGGAACTGAACCTAAGTGACCGGCCTGCGGCCGGGCACCCGTCTTATTCATGTTCTAACCTAACCTAACCTATCCAAACCTTTTAAAACTAGTTTGGATTCCTTTAGACCTCAGCCCACCGGCAACTACGACTAACTAAACACTGATCTAGCTATCTGGCTTTCATCAGTGCATCAACAGCAGCATAACTAGTATTAAAATAGTAATGAGTTTTTATTAATGCATATATTCACATTAAATCTTGAATCTAAAGTCTAAAGGTGTCAAAACTAGATTTAGTTTAGGTTAGGTTAGAACATGAATACGAGGGGTGCCCGGCCACAGGCCGGGCACTTGGGTTCAGTTCAGTCAAAAATTATATATTATTTACTATTATTTATATTTGAATGAGAATGAAAAATAGCAATTATTTTGAATAGTTTTCAAAATGAGACAGACGGGTGTGGTAGGGTAAAATCTCCAATTTAAAGTTCCCTTATTGCGTATATGTTATGTGTGTTTGCATAGTAGTTTACTATAATGGTAAGCGGTTCGTGTAACGATCTTGCGCGTCTATATTTACAAGTGTGTGGGCAGTTCGTGTATTGATTATTCGATGACGAGACCTCGTAAGAGTCCCGTATCGTTATTTTTCGTCACTACCTACCCGTACCTCCCCCCCCGTGCAGGGAGTGGGTAATTTGCGCGCCTGCTGCCTTCCTTGGATGTGGTAGCAGTTTCTCAGGCTCCCTCACCGGAATCGAACCCTGATTCCCCGTTACCCGCGACAAACAATGGTAGTCGCAGAAACTCATTCCGATTACGAGACCTCGTAAGAGTCCCGTATCGTTATTTTTCGTCACTACCTACCCCCCTACCTCCCCCCGTGCGGGGTACAATATTGATATGATATTAAAAAAATACCATTAATAAATAACATAATAAAAGACCACCACTTTTATAGAGACATAACGCCACATAATTATAAAAAGTATAGTGTGTGGATCTAATCAACCACCACTGGCACCAGACCCTCAATGCCCTTAAATTTTACCTCGTTAAAATATTTAAAGTGTACTCATTCCGATTGCGAGACCTCGTAAGAGTCCCGTATCGTTATTTTTCGTCACTACCTACCCGTACCTCCCCCCTGTGCGGGGTACAATATTGATATGATATTAAAATAATACCATTAATAAATAACATAATAAAAGACCACCACTTTTATAGAGACATAACGCCACTGTGTGGCGCCGCCATCAGTCTCCTTAGACTCGGTACTTTGTCGTCGCCGTCGACTTCGCACCTTCGCCCCATATAGTAGTGGCGCGGCGCGACGGGCCTAATGAGTAAGTGAAAAAAAAAAAAAAAAAAATTAAATTAATTGTTATTTTACAATATCTTCTAATATGAATAAGAGTACTTTTTATTGGTACGTTTTGTTTTTTGTTTTTTTTTTTTTAAACGGAACTGAACCTAAGTGACCGGCCTGCGGCCGGGCACCCGTCTTATTCATGTTCTAACCTAACCTAACCTATCCAAACCTTTTAAAACTAGTTTGGATTCCTTTAGACCTCAGCCCACCGGCAACTACGACTAACTAAACACTGATCTAGCTATCTGGCTTTCATCAGTGCATCAACAGCAGCATAACTAGTATTAAAATAGTAATGAGTTTTTATTAATGCATATATTCACATTAAATCTTGAATCTAAAGTCTAAAGGTGTCAAAACTAGATTTAGTTTAGGTTAGGTTAGAACATGAATACGAGGGGTGCCCGGCCACAGGCCGGGCACTTGGGTTCAGTTCAGTCAAAAATTATATATTATTTACTATTATTTATATTTGAATGAGAATGAAAAATAGCAATTATTTTGAATAGTTTTCAAAATGAGACAGACGGGTGTGGTAGGGTAAAATCTCCAATTGAAAGTTCCCTTATTGCGTATATGTTATGTGTGTTTGCATAGTAGTTTACTATAATGGTAAGCGGTTCGTGTAACGATCTTGCGCGTCTATATTTACAAGTGTGTGGGCAGTTCGTGTATTGATTATTCGATGACGAGACCTCGTAAGAGTCCCGTATCGTTATTTTTCGTCACTACCTACCCGTACCTCCCCCCCCGTGCAGGGAGTGGGTAATTTGCGCGCCTGCTGCCTTCCTTGGATGTGGTAGCAGTTTCTCAGGCTCCCTCACCGGAATCGAACCCTGATTCCCCGTTACCCGCGACAAACAATGGTAGTCGCAGAAACTCATTCCGATTACGAGACCTCGTAAGAGTCCCGTATCGTTATTTTTCGTCACTACCTACCCCCCTACCTCCCCCCGTGCGGGGTACAATATTGATATGATATTAAAAAAATACTATTAATAAATAACATAATAAAAGACCACCACTTTTATAGAGACATAACGCCACATAATTATAAAAAGTATAGTGTGTGGATCTAATCAACCACCACTGGCACCAGACCCTCAATGCCCTTAAATTTTACCTCGTTAAAATATTTAAAGTGTACTCATTCCGATTGCGAGACCTCGTAAGAGTCCCGTATCGTTATTTTTCGTCACTACCTACCCGTACCTCCCCCTTGTGCGGGGTACAATATTGATATGATATTAAAATAATACCATTAATAAATAACATAATAAAAGACCACCACTTTTATAGAGACATAACGCCACTGTGTGGCGCCGCCATCAGTCTCCTTAGACTCGGTACTTTGTCGTCGCCGTCGACTTCGCACCTTCGCCCCATATAGTAGTGGCGCGGCGCGACGGGCCTAATGTGTAAGTGAAAAAAAAAAAAAAAAAAATTAAATTAATTGTTATTTTACAATATCTTCTAATATGAATAAGAGTACTTTGTATTGGTACGTTTTGTTTTTTGTTTTTTTTTTTTAAACGGAACTGAACCTAAGTGACCGGCCTGCGGCCGGGCACCCGTCTTATTCATGTTCTAACCTAACCTAACCTATCCAAACCTTTTTAAACTAGTTTGGATTCCTTTAGACCTCAGCCCACCGGCAACTACGACTAACTAAACACTGATCTAGCTATCTGGCTTTCATCAGTGCATCAACAGCAGCATAACTAGTATTAAAATAGTAATGAGTTTTTATTAATGCATATATTCACATTAAATCTTGAATCTAAAGTCTAAAGGTGTCAAAACTAGATTTAGTTTAGGTTAGGTTAGAACATGAATACGAGGGGTGCCCGGCCACAGGCCGGGCACTTGGGTTCAGTTCAGTCAAAAATTATATATTATTTACTATTATTTATATTTGAATGAGAATGAAAAATAGCAATTATTTTGAATAGTTTTCAAAATGAGACAGACGGGTGTGGTAGGGTAAAATCTCCAATTGAAAGTTCCCTTATTGCGTATATGTTATGTGTGTTTGCATAGTAGTTTACTATAATGGTAAGCGGTTCGTGTAACGATCTTGCGCGTCTATATTTACAAGTGTGTGGGCAGTTCGTGTATTGATTATTCGATGACGAGACCTCGTAAGAGTCCCGTATCGTTATTTTTCGTCACTACCTACCCGTACCTCCCCCCCCGTGCAGGGAGTGGGTAATTTGCGCGCCTGCTGCCTTCCTTGGATGTGGTAGCAGTTTCTCAGGCTCCCTCACCGGAATCAAACCCTGATTCCCCGTTACCCGCGACAAACAATGGTAGTCGCAGAAACTCATTCCGATTACGAGACCTCGTAAGAGTCCCGTATCGTTATTTTTCGTCACTACCTACCCCCCTACCTCCCCCCGTGCGGGGTACAATATTGATATGATATTAAAAAAATACCATTAATAAATAACATAATAAAAGACCACCACTTTTATAGAGACATAACGCCACATAATTATAAAAAGTATAGTGTGTGGATCTAATCAACCACCACTGGCACCAGACCCTCAATGCCCTTAAATTTTACCTCGTTAAAATATTTAAAGTGTACTCATTCCGATTGCGAGACCTCGTAAGAGTCCCGTATCGTTATTTTTCGTCACTACCTACCCGTACCTCCCCCCTGTGCGGGGTACAATATTGATATGATATTAAAATAATACCATTAATAAATAACATAATAAAAGACCACCACTTTTATAGAGACATAACGCCACTGTGTGGCGCCGCCATCAGTCTCCTTAGACTCGGTACTTTGTCGTCGCCGTCGACTTCGCACCTTCGCCCCATATAGTAGTGGCGCGGCGCGACGGGCCTAATGTGTAAGTGAAAAAAAAAAAAAAAAAATTAAATTAATTGTTATTTTACAATATCTTCTAATATGAATAAGAGTACTTTGTATTGGTACGTTTTGTTTTTTGTTTTTTTTTTTTTAAACGGAACTGAACCTAAGTGGCACCCGTCTTATTCATGTTCTAACCTAACCTAACCTATCCAAACCTTTTAAAACTAGTTTGGATTCCTTTAGACCTCAGCCCACCGGCAACTACGACTAACTAAACACTGATCTAGCTATCTGGCTTTCATCAGTGCATCAACAGCAGCATAACTAGTATTAAAATAGTAATGAGTTTTTATTAATGCATATATTCACATTAAATCTTGAATCTAAAGTCTAAAGGTGTCAAAACTAGATTTAGGTTAGGTTAGGTTAGAACATGAATACGAGGGGTGCCCGGCCACAGGCCGGGCACTTGGGTTCAGTTCAGTCAAAAATTATATATTATTTACTATTATTTATATTTGAATGAGAATGAAAAATAGCAATTATTTTGAATAGTTTTCAAAATCAGACAGACGGGTGTGGTAGGGTAAAATCTCTAATTGAAAGTTCCCTTATTGCGTATATGTTATGTGTGTTTGCATAGTAGTTTACTATAATGGTAAGCGGTTCGTGTAACGATCTTGCGCGTCTATATTTACAAGTGTGTGGGTAGTTCGTGTATTACACAGTGACCATATAAACCACGTAAATCGAAAATCCGTCTGACAGGAGGTTTCGTACAACGGGATTTCAAAATCCAACGACTGTTATAAGCAAACGACGTACATTTTACGTCCATGGGATGTACCTGGGGAGTATTGCTTTCATTTTTCTTATGTTAATAACACTGCCATAACAATATCCTAGTTGATAACCAATTCCCTACTTCAAATTTTTGTTTTATTTTGTTATTCTCGTAACACTCACGAGAGACGTCCCTCCACACACTTAGACAGACTCATTCTCGCTTTACTTGACGGATTTGTGGAAGTATAGTTGAAGAATTAATTAAACTGTCTCAGACAAAAATACACAACCAAATAAACCTTATTTTACAAGTTGTGATTCAAAGTTTTCTTTGCTAAAATTGCTATTTCTATCACTTAAAGATATCCCTAATTAGTATGTTATTGTATTTCCTAGTATACTATCTGTAATATTCCTTAGTATTTATCTCTATTTCCTATAACTTTTTCATAATATATATACATATATTTTTGATCCTTTTCTCTTTCTTCTGTAGGTTATCTAATTTCCTTCACTCACATATACTGTTTGCTGTGTTTCAGGGCGAAGTGCTATAAAATGATGCCAACAATGCTAACCAGAAGAGCGGCTGCATTGCAAGAGCAATTAAAACTTAAAAATGCCCTCAGTGAACTAAAGTCACTGAAACAACTAAATGCTGATTTAATGAGGGAACAAGATGACAGTGAAGTGGAAATGAGATCAATTATTGCCAAGAACTCCCAGCTAAAGGGTGAACTAGCTGACCTACATAGCGCTCACACTCTGGTCTTAGAGGAGCGCAACCAACTCCAGGAGGCAGTGCGTTCTTTTAACCAATGCATATCTACTTATGATGAAGCTTTAGGAAGAATTACTATGTTGGAGGGTGAATTATGTAGCGCACATAAAACTATTGATGACCTTCAGTCACAATTACAAAATGTTGAAATGCAATCAACAAATAACTTGTATGATGAACTACTTACTTCATCCTCAACAATGCCAGTGTGCATCGATCTGACTTGTGATAGCCCTTGTGTTAAAAAAACCAAGCCTCAAATAGATCTCCCCTTTTTAAATAGCCACAATAAAATAAAAAAATACATTAGAATTAGTAAAATAATAAAGAAAACTCAAAAATTAGTAAAAAACCAGAAGAAAAGCAGTGAAAACCTGATACTAAGAAAAGAACGTTCAGTTTTGTTAAATAAGTTAAATACCTTTTCTCTTTCTTTTCAAAGTAGCAGGGAAAAATATGAGAGTGAAATCCAAACCTTAAATGATGTTATTCAACAGCTGGAAGACTCACTTAAAACTATGACTATTAAATATGAGCTGTCAAAAAAGCAGATTGATGAACAAATTCTGGCAGCTGATGAGTTGTTAGCTCTAGGTACCTACAATAGGGCTCGTTTTGAGTCATTGGCAAATAAATGTCAATGTTCTCAAGATATACCTACGGCTAACCTAGACTTAAGTAGTAGTATTTTGTCCTCTAATAAGCTAGAGACCTGCCAAGAGCAGTGTGAAAGTATTATTCCTGTCACTACATCCTTAGATTATAATTTATCAAGTAAGCATAAAAAACACACTTTAATAATTTCAGACAAGCTAGGTAAAGGTTTTGGTCCTATTATGAACTGTTACCTAGATCACTCAGTGACTAATAGATGTTCACCGGGGGGCTAATTTAGACTATCTTATTGATAGTTTGAACATAGACAGTTTAGATGTAAATAAAAATGTTATATTTTTGTTAGGAGACAGCTTAAATGTAAAAAAGACACAAATTATAAGATGTGTAGAAAAATTGCTGGCTTTGCATGAAAAATCTAAATGTAGATTTGTTATGTGTGCCTTTCCGTACTGTGGCACACTTAGTTCTAAGCGAAATAAGCAAATTTATAATTTAAATTTATTAATTTATAACTTGACATGCCGTCATAGTGAGGCCGTTTTTTATTTTGATGTGAATAAATTTATTTCACCACTGTTATTGACTAGGCATACTTTTTATCTGTCAAAAAAATGTAAGCAACATATAGCCTCATTATTAGCTTACAATTTAAATGATACAGTTACAAGTGTTGTAACTAAGTCTATTGACAACTTTACAAATTGTACTTTAGGTACCAATATTTCTGATAATGACCCAAGTACTTGTTCAAGTACTAAGAAAATTTCTTATAATTATTTAAACTAGATAGCCAGACAACGGAGAAGCTCTCCAATATGAACATTGTACATCAAAATATACAGAGCTTAACCAGCAAAGAAATTGAAATAGAACTGTTTGTGGAAAAACTCAATATACACATTCTGTGTATTACTGAGCATTGGCTCACTGGTGCACATCCAGCAGTTATCTTAAGGAATTTCAAAATGTCAAGTGTGTTCTTCAGAAGGACTGCAATTCATGGTGGGTCTTTAATTTTTGTACACAATAATATAACTTGTAAGGAGCGAAAAGACATAGTTAGTCTTTCTGTTGAACGCACTGTAGAACTATCTTGTGTGGAGCTGGAGCGATTTATAATAGTGTGTATATATCGTCCCCCCTCAGGTGATTTTAGCCTTTTTGAGGATGTAATGGAAGATGTGCTTAAGCGATTGTCTGTATCCACAAAAAAAGCAATAGTATGCGGGGATTTTAATGTTGATATTTTACTTAGTAATGCAACTACGACTAGGTTGCTAAACTTATTTAAATGTTTTAATTTAAATTATGCTTTTAGTGAACCTACTAGAATCACAGCAACCTCAGCATCGTGTTTAGATAATATTTTTCTCAACTGTGATATCTTAGGTAAATCGATAATAACCAACTTAAGATCAGATCATTGTGGCCAACAAATTACTGTTTTGAATAATATAAACAAAGATAAACATATCGTCAAGTGTAGGCCGATAACTAAGAGCAAATTGACGCGATTCAAAGGTGAAATATCATCCAAAATTCCTGCCCTTGTCTTTAAGAACGGTCATCCTGACAGCATTTATGGTACGCTCTTTAATATTATAGAAAATGAATTTAACAAAATATTCAATTTCAAACATATAGATTACTAATGATAAATTAGTGACATCTGCATATCGTCTGCGAAAGGTGCAGAAGTCATTTGTGGGATTGAGTATACGCTTTTATAATATGATTCCTAAGGTAATTTTGGACCTACCAATCCATAAGTTTAAATAATGTGTTAAAACACATTTATTACAGCGAGGTTATTATACAATTGATGAGTTTCTTAATGACAAGGTTGCTTGGAAGCATCCGGCTCCGCTTTCATCTCTCACAAGATAGAAAAATGAATGTTAAAATATAAAATGTAAATTTTTGATGTTGGAAAAGAGCAACTGCTGAGTTTCTTGCCGGCTTTTTCTCGGTAGAATCTGCCTTCCGAACCTTTTCCTTTCCTTAGGTTCATGCTCTAACCTAACCTAACCTATCCAAACCTTTTAAAACTAGTTTGGATTCCTTTAGACCTCAGCCCACCGGCAACTACGACTAACTAAACACTGATCTAGCTATCTGACTTTCATCAGTGCATCAACAGCAGCATAACTAGTATTAAAATAGTAATGAGTTTTTATTAATGCATATATTCACATTAAATCTTGAATCTAAAGTCTAAAGGTGTCAAAACTAGATTTAGGTTAGGTTAGGTTAGAACATGAATACGAGGGGTGCCCGGCCACAGGCCGGGCACTTGGGTTCAGTTCAGTCAAAAATTATATATTATTTACTATTATTTATATTTGAATGAGAATGAAAAATAGCAATTATCTTGAATAGTTTTCAAAATGAGACAGACGGGTGTGGTAGGGTAAAATCTCCAATTTAAAGCTCCCTTATTGCGTATATGTTATGTGTGTTTGCATAGTAGTTTACTATAATGGTAAGCGGTTCGTGTAACGATCTTGCGCGTCTATATTTACAAGTGTGTGGGCAGTTCGTGTATTGATTATTCGATGACGAGACCTCGTAAGAGTCCCGTATCGTTATTTTTCGTCACTACCTACCCGTACCTCCCCCCCCGTGCAGGGAGTGGGTAATTTGCGCGCCTGCTGCCTTCCTTGGATGTGGTAGCAGTTTCTCAGGCTCCCTCACCGGAATCGAACCCTGATTCCCCGTTACCCGCGACAAACAATGGTAGTCGCAGAAACTCATTCCGATTACGAGACCTCGTAAGAGTCCCGTATCGTTATTTTTCGTCACTACCTACCCCCCTACCTCCCCCCGTGCGGGGTACAATATTGATATGATATTAAAAAAATACCATTAATAAATAACATAATAAAAGACCACCACTTTTATAGAGACATAACGCCACATAATTATAAAAAGTATAGTGTGTGGATCTAATCAACCACCACTGGCACCAGACCCTCAATGCCCTTAAATTTTACCTCGTTAAAATATTTAAAGTGTACTCATTCCGATTGCGAGACCTCGTAAGAGTCCCGTATCGTTATTTTTCGTCACTACCTACCCGTACCTCCCCCCTGTGCGGGGTACAATATTGATATGATATTAAAATAATACCATTAATAAATAACATAATAAAAGACCACCACTTTTATAGAGACATAACGCCACTGTGTGGCGCCGCCATCAGTCTCCTTAGACTCGGTACTTTGTCGTCGCCGTCGACTTCGCACCTTCGCCCCATATAGTAGTGGCGCGGCGCGACGGGCCTAATGTGTAAGTGAAAAAAAAAAAAAAAAAATTAAATTAATTGTTATTTTACAATATCTTCTAATATGAATAAGAGTACTTTGTATTGGTACGTTTTGTTTTTTGTTTTTTTTTTTTTAAACGGAACTGAACCTAAGTGGCACCCGTCTTATTCATGTTCTAACCTAACCTAACCTATCCAAACCTTTTAAAACTAGTTTGGATTCCTTTAGACCTCAGCCCACCGGCAATTTTGGGGGTCAGAGTTGCTCGCGTCCGTAGGTTTTACCAAAGACAGGTTGGAACCCTCGTTACCCTACACGTGGCCCCTGGGTGGTGCAAAATGAGCAACAAAAACAAAGGTGGTAGGTTTGGTCCGTGGCTTGAAATACCACCCTGCGAGCAAAGCCGCGCCGCTAAATGATTTGCCATGTGTCACGATTTACTGTGTCATACGACTGGTCGTGTTCCGGAGCGATGCTCGTAGTAGCTAATTGAGGGGAAATGGGTTTGTACAGTTGTGCTGCATTTGATGATAGGTTTTGATCCGTGTTGTCATGGCGCCGGGCGTCTCGATTTGGAGAGCAGCGGGATCCGAAGCACGGTGCACCGCTGGCCGACCGCAGGTAGTAGGGGGCCCAATTAGTAGGTTAGCCACCTATGAAAGGCTGCCCCGCCACCTCGCGAAAAATCCTGGGATGGCCTTCATCGTGCCGGTTGGCGACCGGAGAGAGGTCCCGATGGCGATTCCCAGGGGGGTTCGGGCGTCCCCGCGGTCTCCAGTCGAGTCTACCATCAGCGTCGCGGTGACGAAGGTCATGGTATCTAAAATGCTGCATCTCGTACAACTTCCAATTCCCCTACCTATCCACTACCCCCACATAATAATGAAGCGTAACAGAAAAAGAAGTAAGGTTACACAGCGGCTGCACTACCTCTCATTCACAGTGCACCTCTCTAACATTCGAGGACTGCACTCCAATCTCTACGCGGTTCATCACCATCTTGAGACCTCTAAGCCGCATATGCTTTTCCTTACGGAGACGCAAATAGTCAGTCCTGCAGATGTAGGATACCTGCAGTACCCCGGGTACTCGCTTGAGCACAATTTTAAACCTCGCGCAGGGGTCTGCATGTACGTTCGAGACAACATCTGCTGCCAACGTCTCCGTAATTTGGAGGTACCAAACTTCTCTGTTCTGTGGTGCTTGGT
This sequence comes from Pararge aegeria, assembly GCF_905163445.1. NCBI lineage: Eukaryota > Metazoa > Arthropoda > Insecta > Lepidoptera > Nymphalidae > Pararge > Pararge aegeria. Next base: position 15,103,777 of record NC_053201.1, on the reverse strand, counting down.
AGATACGGGTTTAGAGCGTACGATTTATGCGTGCGTCTATCGTTCGCATAGCGGCGACCAGGAGACCACTCAGCTGTTCAACTATCTCTGCGAAAGGGCAGATACCGTTCAGCGTCGGTATCCGACTGCTAGGCTTGTATTTCTGGGGGATTTTAATGCCCACCACCAAGAGTGGCTATACCCGTACCAGAAAACCGATCATGCTGGGAGAGAGGCGCGCAAATTTGCATTATCGTTAGATCTCTCTCAGCTCGTTCACGTAGCCACGCGGATACCTGATGTTAACGGTCATACACCCAATTGTTTGGACCTTCTGCTAACAACCGACCCAGACAGTTTTTCGGTGTCAGTTTCAGCTCCCTTAGGTACTTCCGACCACTGTCTGGTGAAGTCTGTATCAAACTACTACCCTCCCGCCTCTGATTCCACTGTTAAGAGACGAGTGTGGCGATACAGGTTGGCAGATTGGGATGAGATGCGTCATTTCTTTGCATCCTATCCTTGGCGGCAAATTTGTTTCTCTTCCAAAGACCCTTCGAGCTGTGAGAAAGCTATATCAGGCGTGATACGTCAGGCAATGGAGTTCTTCATACCATTCTCTGACGTATCACTAGCTGGCAAAACTCCCCCGTGGTACAACGCTGAATGTGCCAGTGCAGAGGCACGAAAACAGTCTGCGTTTGTAGCTTGGGCGGATGCTCGTGCTCATAAGGCTTTGGACGTCAGGGATAAGAAAAAAGAATTCAATATTGCCGCCAAATCCTACAAGCGGGTCCTCAAAAAGTCTCGCTTCGGCCGCACCAATCGCATTGGACGTAAACTAGCTGCTCTTCCCAGTGGTAGTAAAGCTTTCTGGTCACTCGCGAAGTCGGTCGAGGCAAACTTTTGTCGTTCTTCGCTGCCGCCCTTGCAGAAACCTGACGGGTCATTGGCAGTGTCTGCAGCAGAAAAAGCAAATCTCCTTGCATCTCTGTTTGCGGAAAACTCGCGTCTGGATGCTGGAAGTACCCCCCCACCGCGCCTTCTACCGTGCGACTCAGTCATGTCTGAGATCCATATACACCAGCACGAGGTCTTAAAAGCACTTCGCAACCTTGACGTGAGTAAAGCCAGTGGCCCAGATGGTATATCTGCAGTTGTCCTGCGGAACTGTGCTCCTGAGTTGTCTCCTGTGCTGACACGCTTGTTTCGACTCTCTCTAAATTCTGCTCAAGTCCCAAAATCTTGGAAGATTGCGAATGTGCAGCCAGTACCCAAGAAAGGTAGTCGTGCGGACCCGGCCAATTACAGACCTATTGCCATCACGTCCATACTCTGTAAAACTATGGAACGTGTACTCAATAACAAGCTCCTCTCATACCTAGAAGGAAACGATCTTATATCAGACCGACAGTATGGTTTCCGTAAGAACCGGTCTACTGGTGATCTTCTAGTGTATGCCACTCATACATGGGGCGAAGCCATTGAGAAACACGGTGAGGCACTTGCTGTCTCTCTGGATATCTCCAAGGCTTTTGATCGGGTCTGGCACGGCGGCCTTCTCAGTAAGCTTTCTGCTTACGGAATACCTGCTGGCCTTTGCAGCTGGATATCTGATTTTTTGAGGGAACGGTCTTTTCGAGTGGTTGTCGATGGCCACTCTTCTAACCTCATGGCTGTCAATGCCGGTGTTCCTCAGGGATCTGTCCTCTCCGCTACTCTCTTTCTGCTACACATCAACGATCTTTTGAATCCCAATCTTTTTGGGTACGCTGATGACAGCACCGTTACGGAGAGGTACTTGTCCAGCCCTAGGGCCAGTGCTAATGATATCCTTGAGCATAGAGAGTCCTTGGTGGAGCGTATTAACTTGACTCTAAAAGAGGTGTCTGATTGGGGTGACGCCAATTTGGTTAAGTTCAATGCTGCCAAGACGCAGTCGTGTTTATTTTCCGCAAAAAAGAGCCCTTTCACCTTGGCTCCCACTTTCCGGGGTGTATCCGTACCAATTAGCGACCATATTGAGCTCTTGGGTGTCAACATCTCATCCAATCTCAATTTTGGCAAATGCATCGAGTCCAAAGCCAAAGTGGCAGCTAAAAAACTTGGTATCCTCAATAAGGTTAGGCGGTACTTCACGCCAGGTCAACGCCTCGCACTGTACCAGGCTCAAGTGCGAACCTGCATGGAGTACTGTAGTCACCTGTGGGGTGGCTCTGCCAAGTACCAACTTGAAGCTTTGGATTCGGTGGATCGTCGCGCCAGGAGAATTATAGGCGACAATTCGTTAACGCAGGCGAAACTACATAGTCTCCAGCACCGACGCAATGTTGCCTGTTTATCGGTTTTTACCGGATATACTTCGGTGAGTGTGCTCAGGAACTTCACAATCTTGTTCCCCCTTCCCCGTTTTACCACAGAACAGCGAGACACCGAGAGCGGTGGCATCCTTATGTGGTTGATATCCCATCAACACGCACGAAACGTTTTTTATCCACGTTTCTGATACGTGCCGCTAAGATGTGGAACGCCCTCCCGGTAACTGTGTTTCCTGCCACGTATAATTTAGGTACCTTCAAGGCTAGAGTGAATAGGCTTTTTCTAGGCAAGCGTGCTCCAACCTAGACCTCATCATTGCTTTCTAACGGGCATGATTGTCGTCAAACGCTGGCCTATCGTTAATAAAAAAAAAAAAAAAAAAAAAAAAACTACGACTAACTAAACACTGATCTAGCTATCTGGCTTTCATCAGTGCATCAACAGCAGCATAACTAGTATTAAAATAGTAATGAGTTTTTATTAATGCATATATTCACATTAAATCTTGAATCTAAAGTCTAAAGGTGTCAAAACTAGATTTAGTTTAGGTTAGGTTAGAACATGAATACGAGGGGTGCCCGGCCACAGGCCGGGCACTTGGGTTCAGTTCAGTCAAAAATTATATATTATTTACTATTATTTATATTTGAATGAGAATGAAAAATAGCAATTATTTTGAATAGTTTTCAAAATGAGACAGACGGGTGTGGTAGGGTAAAATCTCCAATTTAAAGTTCCCTTATTGCGTATATGTTATGTGTGTTTGCATAGTAGTTTACTATAATGGTAAGCGGTTCGTGTAACGATCTTGCGCGTCTATATTTACAAGTGTGTGGGCAGTTCGTGTATTGATTATTCGATGACGAGACCTCGTAAGAGTCCCGTATCGTTATTTTTCGTCACTACCTACCCGTACCTCCCCCCCCGTGCAGGGAGTGGGTAATTTGCGCGCCTGCTGCCTTCCTTGGATGTGGTAGCAGTTTCTCAGGCTCCCTCACCGGAATCGAACCCTGATTCCCCGTTACCCGCGACAAACAATGGTAGTCGCAGAAACTCATTCCGATTACGAGACCTCGTAAGAGTCCCGTATCGTTATTTTTCGTCACTACCTACCCCCCTACCTCCCCCCGTGCGGGGTACAATATTGATATGATATTAAAAAAATACCATTAATAAATAACATAATAAAAGACCACCACTTTTATAGAGACATAACGCCACATAATTATAAAAAGTATAGTGTGTGGATCTAATCAACCACCACTGGCACCAGACCCTCAATGCCCTTAAATTTTACCTCGTTAAAATATTTAAAGTGTACTCATTCCGATTGCGAGACCTCGTAAGAGTCCCGTATCGTTATTTTTCGTCACTACCTACCCGTACCTCCCCCCTGTGCGGGGTACAATATTGATATGATATTAAAATAATACCATTAATAAATAACATAATAAAAGACCACCACTTTTATAGAGACATAACGCCACTGTGTGGCGCCGCCATCAGTCTCCTTAGACTCGGTACTTTGTTGTCGCCGTCGACTTCGCACCTTCGCCCCATATAGTAGTGGCGCGGCGCGACGGGCCTAATGTGTAAGTGAAAAAAAAAAAAAAAAAAATTAAATTAATTGTTATTTTACAATATCTTCTAATATGAATAAGAGTACTTTGTATTGGTACGTTTTGTTTTTTGTTTTTTTTTTTTTAAACGGAACTGAACCTAAGTGACCGGCCTGCGGCCGGGCACCCGTCTTATTCATGTTCTAACCTAACCTAACCTATCCAAACCTTTTAAAACTAGTTTGGATTCCTTTAGACCTCAGCCCACCGGCAACTACGACTAACTAAACACTGATCTAGCTATCTGGCTTTCATCAGTGCATCAACAGCAGCATAACTAGTATTAAAACAGTAATGAGTTTTTATTAATGCATATATTCACATTAAATCTTGAATCTAAAGTCTAAAGGTGTCAAAACTAGATTTAGGTTAGGTTAGGTTAGAACATGAATACGAGGGGTGCCCGGCCACAGGCCGGGCACTTGGGTTCAGTTCAGTCAAAAATTATATATTATTTACTATTATTTATATTTGAATGAGAATGAAAAATAGCAATTATTTTGAATAGTTTTCAAAATGAGACAGACGGGTGTGGTAGGGTAAAATCTCCAATTTAAAGTTCCCTTATTGCGTATATGTTATGTGTGTTTGCATAGTAGTTTACTATAATGGTAAGCGGTTCGTGTAACGATCTTGCGCGTCTATATTTACAAGTGTGTGGGCAGTGCGTGTATTGATTTTGATGACGAGACCTCGTAAGAGTCCCGTATCGTTATTTTTCGTCACTACCTACCCGTACCTCCCCCCCCGTGCAGGGAGTGGGTAATTTGCGCGCCTGCTGCCTTCCTTGGATGTGGTAGCAGTTTCTCAGGCTCCCTCACCGGAATCGAACCCTGATTCCCCGTTACCCGCGACAAACAATGGTAGTCGCAGAAACTCATTCCGATTACGAGACCTCGTAAGAGTCCCGTATCGTTATTTTTCGTCACTACCTACCCCCCTACCTCCCCCCGTGCGGGGTACAATATTGATATGATATTAAAAAAATACCATTAATAAATAACATAATAAAAGACCACCACTTTTATAGAGACATAACGCCACATAATTATAAAAAGTATAGTGTGTGGATCTAATCAACCACCACTGGCACCAGACCCTCAATGCCCTTAAATTTTACCTCGTTAAAATATTTAAAGTGTACTCATTCCGATTGCGAGACCTCGTAAGAGTCCCGTATCGTTATTTTTCGTCACTACCTACCCGTACCTCCCCCCTGTGCGGGGTACAATATTGATATGATATAAAAATAATACCATTAATAAATAACATAATAAAAGACCACCACTTTGATAGAGACATAACGCCACTGTGTGGCGCCGCCATCAGTCTCCTTAGACTCGCTACTTTGTCGTCGCCGTCGACTTCGCATCTTCGCCCCATATAGTAGTGGCGCGGCGCGACGGGCCTAATGTGTAAGTGAAAAAAAAAAAAAAAAAAATTAAATTAATTGTTATTTTACAATATCTTCTAATATGAATAAGAGTACTTTGTATTGGTACGTTTTGTTTTTTGTTTTTTTTTTTTTAAACGGAACTGAACCTAAGTGACCGGCCTGCGGCCGGGCACCCGTCTTATTCATGTTCTAACCTAACCTAACCTATCCAAACCTTTTAAAACTAGTTTGGATTCCTTTAGACCTCAGCCCACCGGCAACTACGACTAACTAAACACTGATCTAGCTATCTGGCTTTCATCAGTGCATCAACAGCAGCATAACTAGTATTAAAATAGTAATGAGTTTTTATTAATGCATATATTCACATTAAATCTTGAATCTAAAGTCTAAAGGTGTCAAAACTAGATTTAGGTTAGGTTAGGTTAGAACATGAATACGAGGGGTGCCCGGCCACAGGCCGGGCACTTGGGTTCAGTTCAGTCAAAAATTATATATTATTTACTATTATTTATATTTGAATGAGAATGAAAAATAGGAAATTATTTTGAATAGTTTTCAAAATGAGACAGACGGGTGTGGTAGGGTAAAATCTCTAATTGAAAGTTCCCTTATTGCGTATATGTTATGTGTGTTTGCATAGTAGTTTACTATAATGGTAAGCGGTTCGTGTAACGATCTTGCGCGTCTATATTTACAAGTGTGTGGGCAGTTCGTGTATTACACAGTGACCATATAAACCACGTAAATCGAAAATCCGTCTGACAGGAGGTTTCGTACAACGGGATTTCAAAATCCAACGACTGTTATAAGCAAACGACGTACATTTTACGTCCATGGGATGTACCTGGGGAGTATTGCTTTCATTTTTCTTATGTTAATAACACTGCCATAACAATATCCTAGTTGATAACCAATTCCCTACTTCAAATTTTTGTTTTATTTTGTTATTCTCGTAACACTCACGAGAGACGTCCCTCCACACACTTAGACAGACTCATTCTCGCTTTACTTGACGGATTTGTGGAAGTATAGTTGAAGAATTAATTAAACTGTCTCAGACAAAAATACACAACCAAATAAACCTTATTTTACAAGTTGTGATTCAAAGTTTTCTTTGCTAAAATTGCTATTTCTATCACTTAAAGATATCCCTAATTAGTATGTTATTGTATTTCCTAGTATACTATCTGTAATATTCCTTAGTATTTATCTCTATTTCCTATAACTTTTTCATAATATATATACATATATTTTTGATCCTTTTCTCTTTCTTCTGTAGGTTATCTAATTTCCTTCACTCACATATACTGTTTGCTGTGTTTCAGGGCGAAGTGCTATAAAATGATGCCAACAATGCTAACCAGAAGAGCGGCTGCATTGCAAGAGCAATTAAAACTTAAAAATGCCCTCAGTGAACTAAAGTCACTGAAACAACTAAATGCTGATTTAATGAGGGAACAAGATGACAGTGAAGTGGAAATGAGATCAATTATTGCCAAGAACTCCCAGCTAAAGGGTGAACTAGCTGACCTACATAGCGCTCACACTCTGGTCTTAGAGGAGCGCAACCAACTCCAGGAGGCAGTGCGTTCTTTTAACCAATGCATATCTACTTATGATGAAGCTTTAGGAAGAATTACTATGTTGGAGGGTGAATTATGTAGCGCACATAAAACTATTGATGACCTTCAGTCACAATTACAAAATGTAGAAATGCAATCAACAAATAACTTGTATGATGAACTACTTACTTCATCCTCAACAATGCCAGTGTGCATCGATCTGACTTGTGATAGCCCTTGTGTTAAAAAAACCAAGCCTCAAATAGATCTCCCCTTTTTAAATAGCCACAATAAAATAAAAAAATACATTAGAATTAGTAAAATAATAAAGAAAACTCAAAAATTAGTAAAAAACCAGAAGAAAAGCAGTGAAAACCTGATACTAAGAAAAGAACGTTCAGTTTTGTTAAATAAGTTAAATACCTTTTCTCTTTCTTTTCAAAGTAGCAGGGAAAAATATGAGAGTGAAATCCAAACCTTAAATGATGTTATTCAACAGCTGGAAGACTCACTTAAAACTATGACTATTAAATATGAGCTGTCAAAAAAGCAGATTGATGAACAAATTCTGGCAGCTGATGAGTTGTTAGCTCTAGGTACCTACAATAGGGCTCGTTTTGAGTCATTGGCAAATAAATGTCAATGTTCTCAAGATATACCTACGGCTAACCTAGACTTAAGTAGTAGTATTTTGTCCTCTAATAAGCTAGAGACCTGCCAAGAGCAGTGTGAAAGTATTATTCCTGTCACTACATCCTTAGATTATAATTTATCAAGTAAGCATAAAAAACACACTTTAGTAATTTCAGACAAGCTAGGTAAAGGTTTTGGTCCTATTATGAACTGTTACCTAGATCACTCAGTGACTAATAGATGTTCACCGGGGGGCTAATTTAGACTATCTTATTGATAGTTTGAACATAGACAGTTTAGATGTAAATAAAAATGTTATATTTTTGTTAGGAGACAGCTTAAATGTAAAAAAGACACAAATTATAAGATGTGTAGAAAAATTGCTGGCTTTGCATGAAAAATCTAAATGTAGATTTGTTATGTGTGCCTTTCCGTACTGTGGCACACTTAGTTCTAAGCGAAATAAGCAAATTTATAATTTAAATTTATTAATTTATAACTTGACATGCCGTCATAGTGAGGCCGTTTTTTATTTTGATGTGAATAAATTTATTTCACCACTGTTATTGACTAGGCATACTTTTTATCTGTCAAAAAAATGTAAGCAACATATAGCCTCATTATTAGCTTACAATTTAAATGATACAGTTACAAGTGTTGTAACTAAGTCTATTGACAACTTTACAAATTGTACTTTAGGTACAAATATTTCTGATAATGACCCAAGTACTTGTTCAAGTACTAAGAAAATTTCTTATAATTATTTAAACTAGATAGCCAGACAACGGAGAAGCTCTCCAATATGAACATTGTACATCAAAATATACAGAGCTTAACCAGCAAAGAAATTGAAATAGAACTGTTTGTGGAAAAACTCAATATACACATTCTGTGTATTACTGAGCATTGGCTCACTGGTGCACATCCAGCAGTTATCTTAAGGAATTTCAAAATGTCAAGTGTGTTCTTCAGAAGGACTGCAATTCATGGTGGGTCTTTAATTTTTGTACACAATAATATAACTTGTAAGGAGCGAAAAGACATAGTTAGTCTTTCTGTTGAACGCACTGTAGAACTATCTTGTGTGGAGCTGGAGCGATTTATAATAGTGTGTATATATCGTCCCCCCTCAGGTGATTTTAGCCTTTTTGAGGATGTAATGGAAGATGTGCTTAAGCGATTGTCTGTATCCACAAAAAAAGCAATAGTATGCGGGGATTTTAATGTTGATATTTTACTTAGTAATGCAACTACGATTAGGTTGCTAAACTTATTTAAATGTTTTAATTTAAATTATGCTTTTAGTGAACCTACTAGAATCACAGCAACCTCAGCATCGTGTTTAGATAATATTTTTCTCAACTGTGATATCTTAGGTAAATCGATAATAACCAACTTAAGATCAGATCATTGTGGCCAACAAATTACTGTTTTGAATAATATAAACAAAGATAAACATATCGTCAAGTGTAGGCCGATAACTAAGAGCAAATTGACGCGATTCAAAGGTGAAATATCATCCAAAATTCCTGCCCTTGTCTTTAAGAACGGTCATCCTGACAGCATTTATGGTACGCTCTTTAATATTATAGAAAATGAATTTAACAAAATATTCAATTTCAAACATATAGATTACTAATGATAAATTAGTGACATCTGCATATCGTCTGCGAAAGGTGCAGAAGTCATTTGTGGGATTGAGTATACGCTTTTATAATATGATTCCTAAGGTAATTTTGGACCTACCAATCCATAAGTTTAAATAATGTGTTAAAACACATTTATTACAGCGAGGTTATTATACAATTGATGAGTTTCTTAATGACAAGGTTGCTTGGAAGCATCCGGCTCCGCTTTCATCTCTCACAAGATAGAAAAATGAATGTTAAAATATAAAATGTAAATTTTTGATGTTGGAAAAGAGCAACTGCTGAGTTTCTTGCCGGCTTTTTCTCGGTAGAATCTGCCTTCCGAACCTTTTCCTTTCCTTAGGTTCATGCTCTAACCTAACCTAACCTATCCAAACCTTTTAAAACTAGTTTGGATTCCTTTAGACCTCAGCCCACCGGCAACTACGACTAACTAAACACTGATCTAGCTATCTGGCTTTCATCAGTGCATCAACAGCAGCATAACTAGTATTAAAATAGTAATGAGTTTTTATTAATGCATATATTCACATTAAATCTTGAATCTAAAGTCTAAAGGTGTCAAAACTAGATTTAGGTTAGGTTAGGTTAGAACATGAATACGAGGGGTGCCCGGCCACAGGCCGGGCACTTGGGTTCAGTTCAGTCAAAAATTATATATTATTTACTATTATTTATATTTGAATGAGAATGAAAAATAGCAATTATTTTGAATAGTTTTCAAAATGAGACAGACGGGTGTGGTAGGGTAAAATCTCCAATTTAAAGCTCCCTTATTGCGTATATGTTATGTGTGTTTGCATAGTAGTTTACTATAATGGTAAGCGGTTCGTGTAACGATCTTGCGCGTCTATATTTACAAGTGTGTGGGCAGTTCGTGTATTGATTATTCGATGACGAGACCTCGTAAGAGTCCCGTATCGTTATTTTTCGTCACTACCTACCCGTACCTCCCCCCCGTGCAGGGTGTGGGTAATTTGCGCGCCTGCTGCCTTCCTTGGATGTGGTAGCAGTTTCTCAGGCTCCCTCACCGGAATCGAACCCTGATTCCCCGTTACCCGCGACAAACAATGGTAGTCGCAGAAACTCATTCCGATTACGAGACCTCGTAAGAGTCCCGTATCGTTATTTTTCGTCACTACCTACCCCCCTACCTCCCCCCGTGCGGGGTACAATATTGATATGATATTAAAAAAATACCATTAATAAATAACATAATAAAAGACCACCACTTTTATAGAGACATAACGCCACATAATTATAAAAAGTATAGTGTGTGGATCTAATCAACCACCACTGGCACCAGACCCTCAATGCCCTTAAATTTTACCTCGTTAAAATATTTAAAGTGTACTCATTCCGATTGCGAGACCTCGTAAGAGTCCCGTATCGTTATTTTTCGTCACTACCTACCCGTACCTCCCCCCTGTGCGGGGTACAATATTGATATGATATTAAAATAATACCATTAATAAATAACATAATAAAAGACCACCACTTTTATAGAGACATAACGCCACTGTGTGGCGCCGCCATCAGTCTCCTTAGACTCGGTACTTTGTCGTCGCCGTCGACTTCGCACCTTCGCCCCATATAGTAGTGGCGCGGCGCGACGGGCCTAATGTGTAAGTGAAAAAAAAAAAAAAAAAATTAAATTAATTGTTATTTTACAATATCTTCTAATATGAATAAGAGTACTTTGTATTGGTACGTTTTGTTTTTTGTTTTTTTTTTTTTAAACGGAACTGAACCTAAGTGACCGGCCTGCGGCCGGGCACCCGTCTTATTCATGTTCTAACCTAACCTAACCTATCCAAACCTTTTAAAACTAGTTTGGATTCCTTTAGACCTCAGCCCACCGGCAACTACGACTAACTAAACACTGATCTAGCTATCTGGCTTTCATCAGTGCATCAACAGCAGCATAACTAGTATTAAAATAGTAATGAGTTTTTATTAATGCATATATTCACATTAAATCTTGAATCTAAAGTCTAAAGGTGTCAAAACTAGATTTAGTTTAGGTTAGGTTAGAACATGAATACGAGGGGTGCCCGGCCACAGGCCGGGCACTTGGGTTCAGTTCAGTCAAAAATTATATATTATTTACTATTATTTATATTTGAATGAGAATGAAAAATAGCAATTATTTTGAATAGTTTTCAAAATGAGACAGACGGGTGTGGTAGGGTAAAATCTCCAATTTAAAGTTCCCTTATTGCGTATATGTTATGTGTGTTTGCATAGTAGTTTACTATAATGGTAAGCGGTTCGTGTAACGATCTTGCGCGTCTATATTTACAAGTGTGTGGGCAGTTCGTGTATTGATTATTCGATGACGAGACCTCGTAAGAGTCCCGTATCGTTATTTTTCGTCACTACCTACCCGTACCTCCCCCCCCCCGTGCAGGGAGTGGGTAATTTGCGCGCCTGCTGCCTTCCTTGGATGTGGTAGCAGTTTCTCAGGCTCCCTCACCGGAATCGAACCCTGATTCCCCGTTACCCGCGACAAACAATGGTAGTCGCAGAAACTCATTCCGATTACGAGACCTCGTAAGAGTCCCGTATCGTTATTTTTCGTCACTACCTACCCCCCTACCTCCCCCCGTGCGGGGTACAATATTGATATGATATTAAAAAAATACCATTAATAAATAACATAATAAAAGACCACCACTTTTATAGAGACATAACGCCACATAATTATAAAAAGTATAGTGTGTGGATCTAATCAACCACCACTGGCACCAGACCCTCAATGCCCTTAAATTTTACCTCGTTAAAATATTTAAAGTGTACTCATTCCGATTGCGAGACCTCGTAAGAGTCCCGTATCGTTATTTTTCGTCACTACCTACCCGTACCTCCCCCCTGTGCGGGGTACAATATTGATATGATATTAAAATAATACCATTAATAAATAACATAATAAAAGACCACCACTTTGATAGAGACATAACGCCACTGTGTGGCGCCGCCATCAGTCTCCTTAGACTCGGTACTTTGTCGTCGCCGTCGACTTCGCACCTTCGCCCCATATAGTAGTGGCGCGGCGCGACGGGCCTAATGTGTAAGTGAAAAAAAAAAAAAAAAAAATTAAATTAATTGTTATTTTACAATATCTTCTAATATGAATAAGAGTACTTTGTATTGGTACGTTTTGTTTTTTGTTTTTTTTTTTTTAAACGGAACTGAACCTAAGTGACCGGCCTGCGGCCGGGCACCCGTCTTATTCATGTTCTAACCTAACCTAACCTATCCAAACCTTTTAAAACTAGTTTGGATTCCTTTAGACCTCAGCCCACCGGCAACTACGACTAACTAAACACTGATCTAGCTATCTGGCTTTCATCAGTGCATCAACAGCAGCATAACTAGTATTAAAATAGTAATGAGTTTTTATTAATGCATATATTCACATTAAATCTTGAATCTAAAGTCTAAAGGTGTCAAAACTAGATTTAGGTTAGGTTAGGTTAGAACATGAATACGAGGGGTGCCCGGCCACAGGCCGGGCACTTGGGTTCAGTTCAGTCAAAAATTATATATTATTTACTATTATTTATATTTGAATGAGAATGAAAAATAGCAATTATTTTGAATAGTTTTCAAAATGAGACAGACGGGTGTGGTAGGGTAAAATCTCTAATTGAAAGTTCCCTTATTGCGTATATGTTATGTGTGTTTGCATAGTAGTTTACTATAATGGTAAGCGGTTCGTGTAACGATCTTGCGCGTCTATATTTACAAGTGTGTGGGCAGTTCGTGTATTACACAGTGACCATATAAACCACGTAAATCGAAAATCCGTCTGACAGGAGGTTTCGTACAACGGGATTTCAAAATCCAACGACTGTTATAAGCAAACGACGTACATTTTACGTCCATGGGATGTACCTGGGGAGTATTGCTTTCATTTTTCTTATGTTAATAACACTGCCATAACAATATCCTAGTTGATAACCAATTCCCTACTTCAAATTTTTGTTTTATTTTGTTATTCTCGTAACACTCACGAGAGACGTCCCTCCACACACTTAGACAGACTCATTCTCGCTTTACTTGACGGATTTGTGGAAGTATAGTTGAAGAATTAATTAAACTGTCTCAGACAAAAATACACAACCAAATAAACCTTATTTTACAAGTTGTGATTCAAAGTTTTCTTTGCTAAAATTGCTATTTCTATCACTTAAAGATATCCCTAATTAGTATGTTATTGTATTTCCTAGTATACTATCTGTAATATTCCTTAGTATTTATCTCTATTTCCTATAACTTTTTCATAATATATATACATATATTTTTGATCCTTTTCTCTTTCTTCTGTAGGTTATCTAATTTCCTTCACTCACATATACTGTTTGCTGTGTTTCAGGGCGAAGTGCTATTAAATGATGCCAACAATGCTAACCAGAAGAGCGGCTGCATTGCAAGAGCAATTAAAACTTAAAAATGCCCTCAGTGAACTAAAGTCACTGAAACAACTAAATGCTGATTTAATGAGGGAACAAGATGACAGTGAAGTGGAAATGAGATCAATTATTGCCAAGAACTCCCAGCTAAAGGGTGAACTAGCTGACCTACATAGCGCTCACACTCTGGTCTTAGAGGAGCGCAACCAACTCCAGGAGGCAGTGCGTTCTTTTAACCAATGCATATCTACTTATGATGAAGCTTTAGGAAGAATTACTATGTTGGAGGGTGAATTATGTAGCGCACATAAAACTATTGATGACCTTCAGTCACAATTACAAAATGTTGAAATGCAATCAACAAATAACTTGTATGATGAACTACTTACTTCATCCTCAACAATGCCAGTGTGCATCGATCTGACTTGTGATAGCCCTTGTGTTAAAAAAACCAAGCCTCAAATAGATCTCCCCTTTTTAAATAGCCACAATAAAATAAAAAAATACATTAGAATTAGTAAAATAATAAAGAAAACTCAAAAATTAGTAAAAAACCAGAAGAAAAGCAGTGAAAACCTGATACTAAGAAAAGAACGTTCAGTTTTGTTAAATAAGTTAAATACCTTTTCTCTTTCTTTTCAAAGTAGCAGGGAAAAATATGAGAGTGAAATCCAAACCTTAAATGATGTTATTCAACAGCTGGAAGACTCACTTAAAACTATGACTATTAAATATGAGCTGTCAAAAAAGCAGATTGATGAACAAATTCTGGCAGCTGATGAGTTGTTAGCTCTAGGTACCTACAATAGGGCTCGTTTTGAGTCATTGGCAAATAAATGTCAATGTTCTCAAGATATACCTACGGCTAACCTAGACTTAAGTAGTAGTATTTTGTCCTCTAATAAGCTAGAGACCTGCCAAGAGCAGTGTGAAAGTATTATTCCTGTCACTACATCCTTAGATTATAATTTATCAAGTAAGCATAAAAAACACACTTTAGTAATTTCAGACAAGCTAGGTAAAGGTTTTGGTCCTATTATGAACTGTTACCTAGATCACTCAGTGACTAATAGATGTTCACCGGGGGGCTAATTTAGACTATCTTATTGATAGTTTGAACATAGACAGTTTAGATGTAAATAAAAATGTTATATTTTTGTTAGGAGACAGCTTAAATGTAAAAAAGACACAAATTATAAGATGTGTAGAAAAATTGCTGGCTTTGCATGAAAAATCTAAATGTAGATTTGTTATGTGTGCCTTTCCGTACTGTGGCACACTTAGTTCTAAGCGAAATAAGCAAATTTATAATTTAAATTTATTAATTTATAACTTGACATGCCGTCATAGTGAGGCCGTTTTTTATTTTGATGTGAATAAATTTATTTCACCACTGTTATTGACTAGGCATACTTTTTATCTGTCAAAAAAATGTAAGCAACATATAGCCTCATTATTAGCTTACAATTTAAATGATACAGTTACAAGTGTTGTAACTAAGTCTATTGACAACTTTACAAATTGTACTTTAGGTACCAATATTTCTGATAATGACCCAAGTACTTGTTCAAGTACTAAGAAAATTTCTTATAATTATTTAAACTAGATAGCCAGACAACGGAGAAGCTCTCCAATATGAACATTGTACATCAAAATATACAGAGCTTAACCAGCAAAGAAATTGAAATAGAACTGTTTGTGGAAAAACTCAATATACACATTCTGTGTATTACTGAGCATTGGCTCACTGGTGCACATCCAGCAGTTATCTTAAGGAATTTCAAAATGTCAAGTGTGTTCTTCAGAAGGACTGCAATTCATGGTGGGTCTTTAATTTTTGTACACAATAATATAACTTGTAAGGAGCGAAAAGACATAGTTAGTCTTTCTGTTGAACGCACTGTAGAACTATCTTGTGTGGAGCTGGAGCGATTTATAATAGTGTGTATATATCGTCCCCCCTCAGGTGATTTTAGCCTTTTTGAGGATGTAATGGAAGATGTGCTTAAGCGATTGTCTGTATCCACAAAAAAAGCAATAGTATGCGGGGATTTTAATGTTGATATTTTACTTAGTAATGCAACTACGACTAGGTTGCTAAACTTATTTAAATGTTTTAATTTAAATTATGCTTTTAGTGAACCTACTAGAATCACAGCAACCTCAGCATCGTGTTTAGATAATATTTTTCTCAACTGTGATATCTTAGGTAAATCGATAATAACCAACTTAAGATCAGATCATTGTGGCCAACAAATTACTGTTTTGAATAATATAAACAAAGATAAACATATCGTCAAGTGTAGGCCGATAACTAAGAGCAAATTGACGCGATTCAAAGGTGAAATATCATCCAAAATTCCTGCCCTTGTCTTTAAGAACGGTCATCCTGACAGCATTTATGGTACGCTCTTTAATATTATAGAAAATGAATTTAACAAAATATTCAATTTCAAACATATAGATTACTAATGATAAATTAGTGACATCTGCATATCGTCTGCGAAAGGTGCAGAAGTCATTTGTGGGATTGAGTATACGCTTTTATAATATGATTCCTAAGGTAATTTTGGACCTACCAATCCATAAGTTTAAATAATGTGTTAAAACACATTTATTACAGCGAGGTTATTATACAATTGATGAGTTTCTTAATGACAAGGTTGCTTGGAAGCATCCGGCTCCGCTTTCATCTCTCACAAGATAGAAAAATGAATGTTAAAATATAAAATGTAAATTTTTGATGTTGGAAAAGAGCAACTGCTGAGTTTCTTGCCGGCTTTTTCTCGGTAGAATCTGCCTTCCGAACCTTTTCCTTTCCTTAGGTTCATGTTCTAACCTAACCTAACCTATCCAAACCTTTTAAAACTAGTTTGGATTCCTTTAGACCTCAGCCCACCGGCAACTACGACTAACTAAACACTGATCTAGCTATCTGGCTTTCATCAGTGCATCAACAGCAGCATAACTAGTATTAAAATAGTAATGAGTTTTTATTAATGCATATATTCACATTAAATCTTGAATCTAAAGTCTAAAGGTGTCAAAACTAGATTTAGTTTAGGTTAGGTTAGAACATGAATACGAGGGGTGCCCGGCCACAGGCCGGGCACTTGGGTTCAGTTCAGTCAAAAATTATATATTATTTACTATTATTTATATTTGAATGAGAATGAAAAATAGCAATTATTTTGAATAGTTTTCAAAATGAGACAGACGGGTGTGGTAGGGTAAAATCTCCAATTGAAAGTTCCCTTATTGCGTATATGTTATGTGTGTTTGCATAGTAGTTTACTATAATGGTAAGCGGTTCGTGTAACGATCTTGCGCGTCTATATTTACAAGTGTGTGGGCAGTTCGTGTATTGATTATTCGATGACGAGACCTCGTAAGAGTCCCGTATCGTTATTTTTCGTCACTACCTACCCGTACCTCCCCCCCCGTGCAGGGAGTGGGTAATTTGCGCGCCTGCTGCCTTCCTTGGATGTGGTAGCAGTTTCTCAGGCTCCCTCACCGGAATCGAACCCTGATTCCCCGTTACCCGCGACAAACAATGGTAGTCGCAGAAACTCATTCCGATTACGAGACCTCGTAAGAGTCCCGTATCGTTATTTTTCGTCACTACCTACCCCCCTACCTCCCCCCGTGCGGGGTACAATATTGATATGATATTAAAAAAATACCATTAATAAATAACATAATAAAAGACCACCACTTTTATAGAGACATAACGCCACATAATTATAAAAAGTATAGTGTGTGGATCTAATCAACCACCACTGGCACCAGACCCTCAATGCCCTTAAATTTTACCTCGTTAAAATATTTAAAGTGTACTCATTCCGATTGCGAGACCTCGTAAGAGTCCCGTATCGTTATTTTTCGTCACTACCTACCCGTACCTCCCCCCTGTGCGGGGTACAATATTGATATGATATTAAAATAATACCATTAATAAATAACATAATAAAAGACCACCACTTTTATAGAGACATAACGCCACTGTGTGGCGCCGCCATCAGTCTCCTTAGACTCGGTACTTTGTCGTCGCCGTCGACTTCGCACCTTCGCCCCATATAGTAGTGGCGCGGCGCGACGGGCCTAATGTGTAAGTGAAAAAAAAAAAAAAAAAATTAAATTAATTGTTATTTTACAATATCTTCTAATATGAATAAGAGTACTTTGTATTGGTACGTTTTGTTTTTTGTTTTTTTTTTTTTAAACGGAACTGAACCTAAGTGACCGGCCTGCGGCCGGGCACCCGTCTTATTCGTGTTCTAACCTAACCTAACCTATCCAAACCTTTTAAAACTAGTTTGGATTCCTTTAGACCTCAGCCCACCGGCAACTACGACTAACTAAACACTGATCTAGCTATCTGGCTTTCATCAGTGCATCAACAGCAGCATAACTAGTATTAAAATAGTAATGAGTTTTTATTAATGCATATATTCACATTAAATCTTGAATCTAAAGTCTAAAGGTGTCAAAACTAGATTTAGTTTAGGTTAGGTTAGAACATGAATACGAGGGGTGCCCGGCCACAGGCCGGGCACTTGGGTTCAGTTCAGTCAAAAATTATATATTATTTACTATTATTTATATTTGAATGAGAATGAAAAATAGCAATTATTTTGAATAGTTTTCAAAATGAGACAGACGGGTGTGGTAGGGTAAAATCTCCAATTTAAAGTTCCCTTATTGCGTATATGTTATGTGTGTTTGCATAGTAGTTTACTATAATGGTAAGCGGTTCGTGTAACGATCTTGCGCGTCTATATTTACAAGTGTGTGGGCAGTTCGTGTATTGATTATTCGATGACGAGACCTCGTAAGAGTCCCGTATCGTTATTTTTCGTCACTACCTACCCGTACCTCCCCCCCCGTGCAGGGAGTGGGTAATTTGCGCGCCTGCTGCCTTCCTTGGATGTGGTAGCAGTTTCTCAGGCTCCCTCACCGGAATCGAACCCTGATTCCCCGTTACCCGCGACAAACAATGGTAGTCGCAGAAACTCATTCCGATTACGAGACCTCGTAAGAGTCCCGTATCGTTATTTTTCGTCACTACCTACCCCCCTACCTCCCCCCGTGCGGGGTACAATATTGATATGATATTAAAAAAATACCATTAATAAATAACATAATAAAAGACCACCACTTTTATAGAGACATAACGCCACATAATTATAAAAAGTATAGTGTGTGGATCTAATCAACCACCACTGGCACCAGACCCTCAATGCCCTTAAATTTTACCTCGTTAAAATATTTAAAGTGTACTCATTCCGATTGCGAGACCTCGTAAGAGTCCCGTATCGTTATTTTTCGTCACTACCTACCCGTACCTCCCCCCTGTGCGGGGTACAATATTGATATGATATTAAAATAATACCATTAATAAATAACATAATAAAAGACCACCACTTTTATAGAGACATAACGCCACTGTGTGGCGCCGCCATCAGTCTCCTTAGACTCGGTACTTTGTCGTCGCCGTCGACTTCGCACCTTCGCCCCATATAGTAGTGGCGCGGCGCGACGGGCCTAATGTGTAAGTGAAAAAAAAAAAAAAAAAAATTAAATTAATTGTTATTTTACAATATCTTCTAATATGAATAAGAGTACTTTGTATTGGTACGTTTTGTTTTTTGTTTTTTTTTTTTTAAACGGAACTGAACCTAAGTGACCGGCCTGCGGCCGGGCACCCGTCTTATTCATGTTCTAACCTAACCTAACCTATCCAAACCTTTTAAAACTAGTTTGGATTCCTTTAGACCTCAGCCCACCGGCAATTTTGGGGGTCAGAGTTGCTCGCGTCCGTAGGTTTTACCAAAGACAGGTTGGAACCCTCGTTACCCTACACGTGGCCCCTGGGTGGTGCAAAATGAGCAACAAAAACAAAGGTGGTAGGTTTGGTCCGTGGCTTGAAATACCACCCTGCGAGCAAAGCCGCGCCGCTAAATGATTTGCCATGTGTCACGATTTACTGTGTCATACGACTGGTCGTGTTCCGGAGCGATGCTCGTAGTAGCTAATTGAGGGGAAATGGGTTTGTACAGTTGTGCTGCATTTGATGATAGGTTTTGATCCGTGTTGTCATGGCGCCGGGCGTCTCGATTTGGAGAGCAGCGGGATCCGAAGCACGGTGCACCGCTGGCCGACCGCAGGTAGTAGGGGGCCCAATTAGTAGGTTAGCCACCTATGAAAGGCTGCCCCGCCACCTCGCGAAAAATCCTGGGATGGCCTTCATCGTGCCGGTTGGCGACCGGAGAGAGGTCCCGATGGCGATTCCCAGGGGGGTTCGGGCGTCCCCGCGGTCTCCAGTCGAGTCTACCATCAGCGTCGCGGTGACGAAGGTCATGGTATCTAAAATGCTGCATCTCGTACAACTTCCAATTCCCCTACCTATCCACTACCCCCACATAATAATGAAGCGTAACAGAAAAAGAAGTAAGGTTACACAGCGGCTGCACTACCTCTCATTCACAGTGCACCTCTCTAACATTCGAGGACTGCACTCCAATCTCTACGCGGTTCATCACCATCTTGAGACCTCTAAGCCGCATATGCTTTTCCTTACGGAGACGCAAATAGTCAGTCCTGCAGATGTAGGATACCTGCAGTACCCCGGGTACTCGCTTGAGCACAATTTTAAACCTCGCGCAGGGGTCTGCATGTACGTTCGAGACAACATCTGCTGCCAACGTCTCCGTAATTTGGAGGTACCAAACTTCTCTGTTCTGTGGTGCTTGGTAGATACGGGTTTAGAGCGTACGATTTATGCGTGCGTCTATCGTTCGCATAGCGGCGACCAGGAGACCACTCAGCTGTTCAACTATCTCTGCGAAAGGGCAGATACCGTTCAGCGTCGGTATCCGACTGCTAGGCTTGTATTTCTGGGGGATTTTAATGCCCACCACCAAGAGTGGCTATACCCGTACCAGAAAACCGATCATGCTGGGAGAGAGGCGCGCAAATTTGCATTATCGTTAGATCTCTCTCAGCTCGTTCACGTAGCCACGCGGATACCTGATGTTAACGGTCATACACCCAATTGTTTGGACCTTCTGCTAACAACCGACCCAGACAGTTTTTCGGTGTCAGTTTCAGCTCCCTTAGGTACTTCCGACCACTGTCTGGTGAAGTCTGTATCAAACTACTACCCTCCCGCCTCTGATTCCACTGTTAAGAGACGAGTGTGGCGATACAGGTTGGCAGATTGGGATGAGATGCGTCATTTCTTTGCATCCTATCCTTGGCGGCAAATTTGTTTCTCTTCCAAAGACCCTTCGAGCTGTGAGAAAGCTATATCAGGCGTGATACGTCAGGCAATGGAGTTCTTCATACCATTCTCTGACGTATCACTAGCTGGCAAAACTCCCCCGTGGTACAACGCTGAATGTGCCAGTGCAGAGGCACGAAAACAGTCTGCGTTTGTAGCTTGGGCGGATGCTCGTGCTCATAAGGCTTTGGACGTCAGGGATAAGAAAAAAGAATTCAATATTGCCGCCAAATCCTACAAGCGGGTCCTCAAAAAGTCTCGCTTCGGCCGCACCAATCGCATTGGACGTAAACTAGCTGCTCTTCCCAGTGGTAGTAAAGCTTTCTGGTCACTCGCGAAGTCGGTCGAGGCAAACTTTTGTCGTTCTTCGCTGCCGCCCTTGCAGAAACCTGACGGGTCATTGGCAGTGTCTGCAGCAGAAAAAGCAAATCTCCTTGCATCTCTGTTTGCGGAAAACTCGCGTCTGGATGCTGGAAGTACCCCCCCACCGCGCCTTCTACCGTGCGACTCAGTCATGTCTGAGATCCATATACACCAGCACGAGGTCTTAAAAGCACTTCGCAACCTTGACGTGAGTAAAGCCAGTGGCCCAGATGGTATATCTGCAGTTGTCCTGCGGAACTGTGCTCCTGAGTTGTCTCCTGTGCTGACACGCTTGTTTCGACTCTCTCTAAATTCTGCTCAAGTCCCAAAATCTTGGAAGATTGCGAATGTGCAGCCAGTACCCAAGAAAGGTAGTCGTGCGGACCCGGCCAATTACAGACCTATTGCCATCACGTCCATACTCTGTAAAACTATGGAACGTGTACTCAATAACAAGCTCCTCTCATACCTAGAAGGAAACGATCTTATATCAGACCGACAGTATGGTTTCCGTAAGAACCGGTCTACTGGTGATCTTCTAGTGTATGCCACTCATACATGGGGCGAAGCCATTGAGAAACACGGTGAGGCACTTGCTGTCTCTCTGGATATCTCCAAGGCTTTTGATCGGGTCTGGCACGGCGGCCTTCTCAGTAAGCTTTCTGCTTACGGAATACCTGCTGGCCTTTGCAGCTGGATATCTGATTTTTTGAGGGAACGGTCTTTTCGAGTGGTTGTCGATGGCCACTCTTCTAACCTCATGGCTGTCAATGCCGGTGTTCCTCAGGGATCTGTCCTCTCCGCTACTCTCTTTCTGCTACACATCAACGATCTTTTGAATCCCAATCTTTTTGGGTACGCTGATGACAGCACCGTTACGGAGAGGTACTTGTCCAGCCCTAGGGCCAGTGCTAATGATATCCTTGAGCATAGAGAGTCCTTGGTGGAGCGTATTAACTTGACTCTAAAAGAGGTGTCTGATTGGGGTGACGCCAATTTGGTTAAGTTCAATGCTGCCAAGACGCAGTCGTGTTTATTTTCCGCAAAAAAGAGCCCTTTCACCTTGGCTCCCACTTTCCGGGGTGTATCCGTACCAATTAGCGACCATATTGAGCTCTTGGGTGTCAACATCTCATCCAATCTCAATTTTGGCAAATGCATCGAGTCCAAAGCCAAAGTGGCAGCTAAAAAACTTGGTATCCTCAATAAGGTTAGGCGGTACTTCACGCCAGGTCAACGCCTCGCACTGTACCAGGCTCAAGTGCGAACCTGCATGGAGTACTGTAGTCACCTGTGGGGTGGCTCTGCCAAGTACCAACTTGAAGCTTTGGATTCGGTGGATCGTCGCGCCAGGAGAATTATAGGCGACAATTCGTTAACGCAGGCGAAACTACATAGTCTCCAGCACCGACGCAATGTTGCCTGTTTATCGGTTTTTTACCGGATATACTTCGGTGAGTGTGCTCAGGAACTTCACAATCTTGTTCCCCCTTCCCCGTTTTACCACAGAACAGCGAGACACCGAGAGCGGTGGCATCCTTATGTGGTTGATATCCCATCAACACGCACGAAACGTTTTTTATCCACGTTTCTGATACGTGCCGCTAAGATGTGGAACGCCCTCCCGGTAACTGTGTTTCCTGCCACGTATAATTTAGGTACCTTCAAGGCTAGAGTGAATAGGCTTTTTCTAGGCAAGCGTGCTCCAACCTAGACCTCATCATTGCTTTCTAACGGGCATGATTGTCGTCAAACGCTGGCCTATCGTTAATAAAAAAAAAAAAAAAAAAAAAAAACTACGACTACCTAAACACTGATCTAGCTATCTGGCTTTCATCAGTGCATCAACAGCAGCATAACTAGTATTAAAATAGTAATGAGTTTTTATTAATGCATATATTCACATTAAATCTTGAATCTAAAGTCTAAAGGTGTCAAAACTAGATTTAGGTTAGGTTAGGTTAGAACATGAATACCAGGGGTGCCCGGCCACAGGCCGGGCACTTGGGTTCAGTTCAGTCAAAAATTATATATTATTTACTATTATTTATATTTGAATGAGAATGAAAAATAGCAATTATTTTGAATAGTTTTCAAAATGAGACAGACGGGTGTGGTAGGGTAAAATCTCCAATTTAAAGTTCCCTTATTGCGTATATGTTATGTGTGTTTGCATAGTAGTTTACTATAATGGTAAGCGGTTCGTGTAACGATCTTGCGCGTCTATATTTACAAGTGTGTGGGCAGTTCGTGTATTGATTATTCGATGACGAGACCTCGTAAGAGTCCCGTATCGTTATTTTTCGTCACTACCTACCCGTACCTCCCCCCCCGTGCAGGGAGTGGGTAATTTGCGCGCCTGCTGCCTTCCTTGGATGTGGTAGCAGTTTCTCAGGCTCCCTCACCGGAATCGAACCCTGATTCCCCGTTACCCGCGACAAACAATGGTAGTCGCAGAAACTCATTCCGATTACGAGACCTCGTAAGAGTCCCGTATCGTTATTTTTCGTCACTACCTACCCCCCTACCTCCCCCCGTGCGGGGTACAATATTGATATGATATTAAAAAAATACCATTAATAAATAACATAATAAAAGACCACCACTTTTATAGAGACATAACGCCACATAATTATAAAAAGTATAGTGTGTGGATCTAATCAACCACCACTGGCACCAGACCCTCAATGCCCTTAAATTTTACCTCGTTAAAATATTTAAAGTGTACTCATTCCGATTGCGAGACCTCGTAAGAGTCCCGTATCGTTATTTTTCGTCACTACCTACCCGTACCTCCCCCCTGTGCGGGGTACAATATTGATATGATATTAAAATAATACCATTAATAAATAACATAATAAAAGACCACCACTTTTATAGAGACATAACGCCACTGTGTGGCGCCGCCATCAGTCTCCTTAGACTCGGTACTTTGTCGTCGCCGTCGACTTCGCACCTTCGCCCCATATAGTAGTGGCGCGGCGCGACGGGCCTAATGTGTAAGTGAAAAAAAAAAAAAAAAAAATTAAATTAATTGTTATTTTACAATATCTTCTAATATGAATAAGAGTACTTTGTATTGGTACGTTTTGTTTTTTGTTTTTTTTTTTTTAAACGGAACTGAACCTAAGTGACCGGCCTGCGGCCGGGCACCCGTCTTATTCATGTTCTAACCTAACCTAACCTATCCAAACCTTTTAAAACTAGTTTGGATTCCTTTAGACCTCAGCCCACCGGCAACTACGACTAACTAAACACTGATCTAGCTATCTGGCTTTCATCAGTGCATCAACAGCAGCATAACTAGTATTAAAATAGTAATGAGTTTTTATTAATGCATATATTCACATTAAATCTTGAATCTAAAGTCTAAAGGTGTCAAAACTAGATTTAGGTTAGGTTAGGTTAGAACATGTATACGAGGGGTGCCCGGCCACAGGCCGGGCACTTGGGTTCAGTTCAGTCAAAAATTATATATTATTTACTATTATTTATATTTGAATGAGAATGAAAAATAGCAATTATTTTGAATAGTTTTCAAAATGAGACAGACGGGTGTGGTAGGGTAAAATCTCCAATTTAAAGTTCCCTTATTGCGTATATGTTATGTGTGTTTGCATAGTAGTTTACTATAATGGTAAGCGGTTCGTGTAACGATCTTGCGCGTCTATATTTACAAGTGTGTGGGCAGTTCGTGTATTGATTATTCGATGACGAGACCTCGTAAGAGTCCCGTATCGTTATTTTTCGTCACTACCTACCCGTACCTCTGCTGCCTTCCTTGGATGTGGTAGCAGTTTCTCAGGCTCCCTCACCGGAATCGAACCCTGATTCCCCGTTACCCGCGACAAACAATGGTAGTCGCAGAAACTCATTCCGATTACGAGACCTCGTAAGAGTCCCGTCTCGTTATTTTTCGTCACTACCTACCCCCCTACCTCCCCCCGTGCGGGGTACAATATTGATATGATATTAAAAAAATACCATTAATAAATAACATAATAAAAGACCACCACTTTTATAGAGACATAACGCCACATAATTATAAAAAGTATAGTGTGTGGATCTAATCAACCACCACTGGCACCAGACCCTCAATGCCCTTAAATTTTACCTCGTTAAAATATTTAAAGTGTACTCATTCCGATTGCGAGACCTCGTAAGAGTCCCGTATCGTTATTTTTCGTCACTACCTACCCGTACCTCCCCCCTGTGCGGGGTACAATATTGATATGATATTAAAATAATACCATTAATAAATAACATAATAAAAGACCACCACTTTTATAGAGACATAACGCCACTGTGTGGCGCCGCCATCAGTCTCCTTAGACTCGGTACTTTGTCGTCGCCGTCGACTTCGCACCTTCGCCCCATATAGTAGTGGCGCGGCGCGACGGGCCTAATGTGTAAGTGAAAAAAAAAAAAAAAAAAATTAAATTAATTGTTATTTTACAATATCTTCTAATATGAATAAGAGTACTTTGTATTGGTACGTTTTGTTTTTTGTTTTTTTTTTTTTAAACGGAACTGAACCTAAGTGACCGGCCTGCGGCCGGGCACCCGTCTTATTCATGTTCTAACCTAACCTAACCTATCCAAACCTTTTAAAACTAGTTTGGATTCCTTTAGACCTCAGCCCACCGGCAACTACGACTAACTAAACACTGATCTAGCTATCTGGCTTTCATCAGTGCATCAACAGCAGCATAACTAGTATTAAAATAGTAATGAGTTTTTATTAATGCATATATTCACATTAAATCTTGAATCTAAAGTCTAAAGGTGTCAAAACTAGATTTAGGTTAGGTTAGGTTAGAACATGAATACGAGGGGTGCCCGGCCACAGGCCGGGCACTTGGGTTCAGTTCAGTCAAAAATTATATATTATTTACTATTATTTATATTTGAATGAGAATGAAAAATAGCAATTATTTTGAATAGTTTTCAAAATGAGACAGACGGGTGTGGTAGGGTAAAATCTCTAATTGAAAGTTCCCTTATTGCGTATATGTTATGTGTGTTTGCATAGTAGTTTACTATAATGGTAAGCGGTTCGTGTAACGATCTTGCGCGTCTATATTTACAAGTGTGTGGGCAGTTCGTGTATTACACAGTGACCATATAAACCACGTAAATCGAAAATCCGTCTGACAGGAGGTTTCGTACAACGGGATTTCAAAATCCAACGACTGTTATAAGCAAACGACGTACATTTTACGTCCATGGGATGTACCTGGGGAGTATTGCTTTCATTTTTCTTATGTTAATAACACTGCCATAACAATATCCTAGTTGATAACCAATTCCCTACTTCAAATTTTTGTTTTATTTTGTTATTCTCGTAACACTCACGAGAGACGTCCCTCCACACACTTAGACAGACTCATTCTCGCTTTACTTGACGGATTTGTGGAAGTATAGTTGAAGAATTAATTAAACTGTCTCAGACAAAAATACACAACCAAATAAACCTTATTTTACAAGTTGTGATTCAAAGTTTTCTTTGCTAAAATTGCTATTTCTATCACTTAAAGATATCCCTAATTAGTATGTTATTGTATTTCCTAGTATACTATCTGTAATATTCCTTAGTATTTATCTCTATTTCCTATAACTTTTTCATAATATATATACATATATTTTTGATCCTTTTCTCTTTCTTCTGTAGGTTATCTAATTTCCTTCACTCACATATACTGTTTGCTGTGTTTCAGGGCGAAGTGCTATAAAATGATGCCAACAATGCTAACCAGAAGAGCGGCTGCATTGCAAGAGCAATTAAAACTTAAAAATGCCCTCAGTGAACTAAAGTCACTGAAACAACTAAATGCTGATTTAATGAGGGAACAAGATGACAGTGAAGTGGAAATGAGATCAATTATTGCCAAGAACTCCCAGCTAAAGGGTGAACTAGCTGACCTACATAGCGCTCACACTCTGGTCTTAGAGGAGCGCAACCAACTCCAGGAGGCAGTGCGTTCTTTTAACCAATGCATATCTACTTATGATGAAGCTTTAGGAAGAATTACTATGTTGGAGGGTGAATTATGTAGCGCACATAAAACTATTGATGACCTTCAGTCACAATTACAAAATGTTGAAATGCAATCAACAAATAACTTGTATGATGAACTACTTACTTCATCCTCAACAATGCCAGTGTGCATCGATCTGACTTGTGATAGCCCTTGTGTTAAAAAAACCAAGCCTCAAATAGATCTCCCCTTTTTAAATAGCCACAATAAAATAAAAAAATACATTAGAATTAGTAAAATAATAAAGAAAACTCAAAAATTAGTAAAAAACCAGAAGAAAAGCAGTGAAAACCTGATACTAAGAAAAGAACGTTCAGTTTTGTTAAATAAGTTAAATACCTTTTCTCTTTCTTTTCAAAGTAGCAGGGAAAAATATGAGAGTGAAATCCAAACCTTAAATGATGTTATTCAACAGCTGGAAGACTCACTTAAAACTATGACTATTAAATATGAGCTGTCAAAAAAGCAGATTGATGAACAAATTCTGGCAGCTGATGAGTTGTTAGCTCTAGGTACCTACAATAGGGCTCGTTTTGAGTCATTGGCAAATAAATGTCAATGTTCTCAAGATATACCTACGGCTAACCTAGACTTAAGTAGTAGTATTTTGTCCTCTAATAAGCTAGAGACCTGCCAAGAGCAGTGTGAAAGTATTATTCCTGTCACTACATCCTTAGATTATAATTTATCAAGTAAGCATAAAAAACACACTTTAGTAATTTCAGACAAGCTAGGTAAAGGTTTTGGTCCTATTATGAACTGTTACCTAGATCACTCAGTGACTAATAGATGTTCACCGGGGGGCTAATTTAGACTATCTTATTGATAGTTTGAACATAGACAGTTTAGATGTAAATAAAAATGTTATATTTTTGTTAGGAGACAGCTTAAATGTAAAAAAGACACAAATTATAAGATGTGTAGAAAAATTGCTGGCTTTGCATGAAAAATCTAAATGTAGATTTGTTATGTGTGCCTTTCCGTACTGTGGCACACTTAGTTCTAAGCGAAATAAGCAAATTTATAATTTAAATTTATTAATTTATAACTTGACATGCCGTCATAGTGAGGCCGTTTTTTATTTTGATGTGAATAAATTTATTTCACCACTGTTATTGACTAGGCATACTTTTTATCTGTCAAAAAAATGTAAGCAACATATAGCCTCATTATTAGCTTACAATTTAAATGATACAGTTACAAGTGTTGTAACTAAGTCTATTGACAACTTTACAAATTGTACTTTAGGTACCAATATTTCTGATAATGACCCAAGTACTTGTTCAAGTACTAAGAAAATTTCTTATAATTATTTAAACTAGATAGCCAGACAACGGAGAAGCTCTCCAATATGAACATTGTACATCAAAATATACAGAGCTTAACCAGCAAAGAAATTGAAATAGAACTGTTTGTGGAAAAACTCAATATACACATTCTGTGTATTACTGAGCATTGGCTCACTGGTGCACATCCAGCAGTTATCTTAAGGAATTTCAAAATGTCAAGTGTGTTCTTCAGAAGGACTGCAATTCATGGTGGGTCTTTAATTTTTGTACACAATAATATAACTTGTAAGGAGCGAAAAGACATAGTTAGTCTTTCTGTTGAACGCACTGTAGAACTATCTTGTGTGGAGCTGGAGCGATTTATAATAGTGTGTATATATCGTCCCCCCTCAGGTGATTTTAGCCTTTTTGAGGATGTAATGGAAGATGTGCTTAAGCGATTGTCTGTATCCACAAAAAAAGCAATAGTATGCGGGGATTTTAATGTTGATATTTTACTTAGTAATGCAACTACGACTAGGTTGCTAAACTTATTTAAATGTTTTAATTTAAATTATGCTTTTAGTGAACCTACTAGAATCACAGCAACCTCAGCATCGTGTTTAGATAATATTTTTCTCAACTGTGATATCTTAGGTAAATCGATAATAACCAACTTAAGATCAGATCATTGTGGCCAACAAATTACTGTTTTGAATAATATAAACAAAGATAAACATATCGTCAAGTGTAGGCCGATAACTAAGAGCAAATTGACGCGATTCAAAGGTGAAATATCATCCAAAATTCCTGCCCTTGTCTTTAAGAACGGTCATCCTGACAGCATTTATGGTACGCTCTTTAATATTATAGAAAATGAATTTAACAAAATATTCAATTTCAAACATATAGATTACTAATGATAAATTAGTGACATCTGCATATCGTCTGCGAAAGGTGCAGAAGTCATTTGTGGGATTGAGTATACGCTTTTATAATATGATTCCTAAGGTAATTTTGGACCTACCAATCCATAAGTTTAAATAATGTGTTAAAACACATTTATTACAGCGAGGTTATTATACAATTGATGAGTTTCTTAATGACAAGGTTGCTTGGAAGCATCCGGCTCCGCTTTCATCTCTCACAAGATAGAAAAATGAATGTTAAAATATAAAATGTAAATTTTTGATGTTGGAAAAGAGCAACTGCTGAGTTTCTTGCCGGCTTTTTCTCGGTAGAATCTGCCTTCCGAACCTTTTCCTTTCCTTAGGTTCATGCTCTAACCTAACCTAACCTATCCAAACCTTTTAAAACTAGTTTGGATTCCTTTAGACCTCAGCCCACCGGCAACTACGACTAACTAAACACTGATCTAGCTATCTGGCTTTCATCAGTGCATCAACAGCAGCATAACTAGTATTAAAATAGTAATGAGTTTTTATTAATGCATATATTCACATTAAATCTTGAATCTAAAGTCTAAAGGTGTCAAAACTAGATTTAGGTTAGGTTAGGTTAGAACATGAATACGAGGGGTGCCCGGCCACAGGCCGGGCACTTGGGTTCAGTTCAGTCAAAAATTATATATTATTTACTATTATTTATATTTGAATGAGAATGAAAAATAGCAATTATTTTGAATAGTTTTCAAAATGAGACAGACGGGTGTGGTAGGGTAAAATCTCCAATTTAAAGTTCCCTTATTGCGTATATGTTATGTGTGTTTGCATAGTAGTTTACTATAATGGTAAGCGGTTCGTGTAACGATCTTGCGCGTCTATATTTACAAGTGTGTGGGCAGTTCGTGTATTGATTATTCGATGACGAGACCTCGTAAGAGTCCCGTATCGTTATTTTTCGTCACTACCTACCCGTACCTCTGCTGCCTTCCTTGGATGTGGTAGCAGTTTCTCAGGCTCCCTCACCGGAATCGAACCCTGATTCCCCGTTACCCGCGACAAACAATGGTAGTCGCAGAAACTCATTCCGATTACGAGACCTCGTAAGAGTCCCGTATCGTTATTTTTCGTCACTACCTACCCCCCTACCTCCCCCCGTGCGGGGTACAATATTGATATGATATTCAAAAAATACCATTAATAAATAACATAATAAAAGACCACCACTTTTATAGAGACATAACGCCACATAATTATAAAAAGTATAGTGTGTGGATCTAATCAACCACCACTGGCACCAGACCCTCAATGCCCTTAAATTTTACCTCGTTAAAATATTTAAAGTGTACTCATTCCGATTGCGAGACCTCGTAAGAGTCCCGTATCGTTATTTTTCGTCACTACCTACCCGTACCTCCCCCCTGTGCGGGGTACAATATTGATATGATATTAAAATAATACCATTAATAAATAACATAATAAAAGACCACCACTTTTATAGAGACATAACGCCACTGTGTGGCGCCGCCATCAGTCTCCTTAGACTCGGTACTTTGTCGTCGCCGTCGACTTCGCACCTTCGCCCCATATAGTAGTGGCGCGGCGCGACGGGCCTAATGTGTAAGTGAAAAAAAAAAAAAAAAAAATTAAATTAATTGTTATTTTACAATATCTTCTAATATGAATAAGAGTACTTTGTATTGGTACGTTTTGTTTTTTGTTTTTTTTTTTTTTAAACGGAACTGAACCTAAGTGACCGGCCTGCGGCCGGGCACCCGTCTTATTCATGTTCTAACCTAACCTAACCTATCCAAACCTTTTAAAACTAGTTTGGATTCCTTTAGACCTCAGCCCACCGGCAACTACGACTAACTAAACACTGATCTAGCTATCTGGCTTTCATCAGTGCATCAACAGCAGCATAACTAGTATTAAAATAGTAATGAGTTTTTATTAATGCATATATTCACATTAAATCTTGAATCTAAAGTCTAAAGGTGTCAAAACTAGATTTAGGTTAGGTTAGGTTAGAACATGAATACGAGGGGTGCCCGGCCACAGGCCGGGCACTTGGGTTCAGTTCAGTCAAAAATTATATATTATTTACTATTATTTATATTTGAATGAGAATGAAAAATAGCAATTATTTTGAATAGTTTTCAAAATGAGACAGACGGGTGTGGTAGGGTAAAATCTCCAATTTAAAGCTCCCTTATTGCGTATATGTTATGTGTGTTTGCATAGTAGTTTACTATAATGGTAAGCGGTTCGTGTAACGATCTTGCGCGTCTATATTTACAAGTGTGTGGGCAGTTCGTGTATTACACAGTGACCATATAAACCACGTAAATCGAAAATCCGTCTGACAGGAGGTTTCGTACAACGGGATTTCAAAATCCAACGACTGTTATAAGCAAACGACGTACATTTTACGTCCATGGGATGTACCTGGGGAGTATTGCTTTCATTTTTCTTATGTTAATAACACTGCCATAACAATATCCTAGTTGATAACCAATTCCCTACTTCAAATTTTTGTTTTATTATGTTATTCTCGTAACACTCACGAGAGACGTCCCTCCACACACTTAGACAGACTCATTCTCGCTTTACTTGACGGATTTGTGGAAGTATAGTTGAAGAATTAATTAAACTGTCTCAGACAAAAATACACAACCAAATAAACCTTATTTTACAAGTTGTGATTCAAAGTTTTCTTTGCTAAAATTGCTATTTCTATCACTTAAAGATATCCCTAATTAGTATGTTATTGTATTTCCTAGTATACTATCTGTAATATTCCTTAGTATTTATCTCTATTTCCTATAACTTTTTCATAATATATATACATATATTTTTGATCCTTTTCTCTTTCTTCTGTAGGTTATCTAATTTCCTTCACTCACATATACTGTTTGCTGTGTTTCAGGGCGAAGTGCTATAAAATGATGCCAACAATGCTAACCAGAAGAGCGGCTGCATTGCAAGAGCAATTAAAACTTAAAAATGCCCTCAGTGAACTAAAGTCACTGAAACAACTAAATGCTGATTTAATGAGGGAACAAGATGACAGTGAAGTGGAAATGAGATCAATTATTGCCAAGAACTCCCAGCTAAAGGGTGAACTAGCTGACCTACATAGCGCTCACACTCTGGTCTTAGAGGAGCGCAACCAACTCCAGGAGGCAGTGCGTTCTTTTAACCAATGCATATCTACTTATGATGAAGCTTTAGGAAGAATTACTATGTTGGAGGGTGAATTATGTAGCGCACATAAAACTATTGATGACCTTCAGTCACAATTACAAAATGTTGAAATGCAATCAACAAATAACTTGTATGATGAACTACTTACTTCATCCTCAACAATGCCAGTGTGCATCGATCTGACTTGTGATAGCCCTTGTGTTAAAAAAACCAAGCCTCAAATAGATCTCCCCTTTTTAAATAGCCACAATAAAATAAAAAAATACATTAGAATTAGTAAAATAATAAAGAAAACTCAAAAATTAGTAAAAAACCAGAAGAAAAGCAGTGAAAACCTGATACTAAGAAAAGAACGTTCAGTTTTGTTAAATAAGTTAAATACCTTTTCTCTTTCTTTTCAAAGTAGCAGGGAAAAATATGAGAGTGAAATCCAAACCTTAAATGATGTTATTCAACAGCTGGAAGACTCACTTAAAACTATGACTATTAAATATGAGCTGTCAAAAAAGCAGATTGATGAACAAATTCTGGCAGCTGATGAGTTGTTAGCTCTAGGTACCTACAATAGGGCTCGTTTTGAGTCATTGGCAAATAAATGTCAATGTTCTCAAGATATACCTACGGCTAACCTAGACTTAAGTAGTAGTATTTTGTCCTCTAATAAGCTAGAGACCTGCCAAGAGCAGTGTGAAAGTATTATTCCTGTCACTACATCCTTAGATTATAATTTATCAAGTAAGCATAAAAAACACACTTTAGTAATTTCAGACAAGCTAGGTAAAGGTTTTGGTCCTATTATGAACTGTTACCTAGATCACTCAGTGACTAATAGATGTTCACCGGGGGGCTAATTTAGACTATCTTATTGATAGTTTGAACATAGACAGTTTAGATGTAAATAAAAATGTTATATTTTTGTTAGGAGACAGCTTAAATGTAAAAAAGACACAAATTATAAGATGTGTAGAAAAATTGCTGGCTTTGCATGAAAAATCTAAATGTAGATTTGTTATGTGTGCCTTTCCGTACTGTGGCACACTTAGTTCTAAGCGAAATAAGCAAATTTATAATTTAAATTTATTAATTTATAACTTGACATGCCGTCATAGTGAGGCCGTTTTTTATTTTGATGTGAATAAATTTATTTCACCACTGTTATTGACTAGGCATACTTTTTATCTGTCAAAAAAATGTAAGCAACATATAGCCTCATTATTAGCTTACAATTTAAATGATACAGTTACAAGTGTTGTAACTAAGTCTATTGACAACTTTACAAATTGTACTTTAGGTACCAATATTTCTGATAATGACCCAAGTACTTCTGCAAGTACTAAGAAAATTTCTTATAATTATTTAAACTAGATAGCCAGACAACGGAGAAGCTCTCCAATATGAACATTGTACATCAAAATATACAGAGCTTAACCAGCAAAGAAATTGAAATAGAACTGTTTGTGGAAAAACTCAATATACACATTCTGTGTATTACTGAGCATTGGCTCACTGGTGCACATCCAGCAGTTATCTTAAGGAATTTCAAAATGTCAAGTGTGTTCTTCAGAAGGACTGCAATTCATGGTGGGTCTTTAATTTTTGTACACAATAATATAACTTGTAAGGAGCGAAAAGACATAGTTAGTCTTTCTGTTGAACGCACTGTAGAACTATCTTGTGTGGAGCTGGAGCGATTTATAATAGTGTGTATATATCGTCCCCCCTCAGGTGATTTTAGCCTTTTTGAGGATGTAATGGAAGATGTGCTTAAGCGATTGTCTGTATCCACAAAAAAAGCAATAGTATGCGGGGATTTTAATGTTGATATTTTACTTAGTAATGCAACTACGACTAGGTTGCTAAACTTATTTAAATGTTTTAATTTAAATTATGCTTTTAGTGAACCTACTAGAATCACAGCAACCTCAGCATCGTGTTTAGATAATATTTTTCTCAACTGTGATATCTTAGGTAAATCGATAATAACCAACTTAAGATCAGATCATTGTGGCCAACAAATTACTGTTTTGAATAATATAAACAAAGATAAACATATCGTCAAGTGTAGGCCGATAACTAAGAGCAAATTGACGCGATTCAAAGGTGAAATATCATCCAAAATTCCTGCCCTTGTCTTAAAGAACGGTCATCCTGACAGCATTTATGGTACGCTCTTTAATATTATAGAAAATGAATTTAACAAAATATTCAATTTCAAACATATAGATTACTAATGATAAATTAGTGACATCTGCATATCGTCTGCGAAAGGTGCAGAAGTCATTTGTGGGATTGAGTATACGCTTTTATAATATGATTCCTAAGGTAATTTTGGACCTACCAATCCATAAGTTTAAATAATGTGTTAAAACACATTTATTACAGCGAGGTTATTATACAATTGATGAGTTTCTTAATGACAAGGTTGCTTGGAAGCATCCGGCTCCGCTTTCATCTCTCACAAGATAGAAAAATGAATGTTAAAATATAAAATGTAAATTTTTGATGTTGGAAAAGAGCAACTGCTGAGTTTCTTGCCGGCTTTTTCTCGGTAGAATCTGCCTTCCGAACCTTTTCCTTTCCTTAGGTTCATGCTCTAACCTAACCTAACCTATCCAAACCTTTTAAAACTAGTTTGGATTCCTTTAGACCTCAGCCCACCGGCAACTACGACTAACTAAACACTGATCTAGCTATCTGGCTTTCATCAGTGCATCAACAGCAGCATAACTAGTATTAAAATAGTAATGAGTTTTTATTAATGCATATATTCACATTAAATCTTGAATCTAAAGTCTAAAGGTGTCAAAACTAGATTTAGGTTAGGTTAGGTTAGAACATGAATACGAGGGGTGCCCGGCCACAGGCCGGGCACTTGGGTTCAGTTCAGTCAAAAATTATATATTATTTACTATTATTTATATTTGAATGAGAATGAAAAATAGCAATTATTTTGAATAGTTTTCAAAATGAGACAGACGGGTGTGGTAGGGTAAAATCTCCAATTTAAAGCTCCCTTATTGCGTATATGTTATGTGTGTTTGCATAGTAGTTTACTATAATGGTAAGCGGTTCGTGTAACGATCTTGCGCGTCTATATTTACAAGTGTGTGGGCAGATCGTGTATTGATTATTCGATGACGAGACCTCGTAAGAGTCCCGTATCGTTATTTTTCGTCACTACCTACCCGTACCTCCCCCCCGTGCAGGGAGTGGGTAATTTGCGCGCCTGCTGCCTTCCTTGGATGTGGTAGCAGTTTCTCAGGCTCCCTCACCGGAATCGAACCCTGATTCCCCGTTACCCGCGACAAACAATGGTAGTCGCAGAAACTCATTCCGATTACGAGACCTCGTAAGAGTCCCGTATCGTTATTTTTCGTCACTACCTACCCCCCTACCTCCCCCCGTGCGGGGTACAATATTGATATGATATTCAAAAAATACCATTAATAAATAACATAATAAAAGACCACCACTTTTATAGAGACATAACGCCACATAATTATAAAAAGTATAGTGTGTGGATCTAATCAACCACCACTGGCACCAGACCCTCAATGCCCTTAAATTTTACCTCGTTAAAATATTTAAAGTGTACTCATTCCGATTGCGAGACCTCGTAAGAGTCCCGTATCGTTATTTTTCGTCACTACCTACCCGTACCTCCCCCCTGTGCGGGGTACAATATTGATATGATATTAAAATAATACCATTAATAAATAACATAATAAAAGACCACCACTTTTATAGAGACATAACGCCACTGTGTGGCGCCGCCATCAGTCTCCTTAGACTCGGTACTTTGTCGTCGCCGTCGACTTCGCACCTTCGCCCCATATAGTAGTGGCGCGGCGCGAAGGGCCTAATGTGTAAGTGAAAAAAAAAAAAAAAAAAATTAAATTAATTGTTATTTTACAATATCTTCTAATATGAATAAGAGTACTTTGTATTGGTACGTTTTGTTTTTTGTTTTTTTTTTTTTAAACGGAACTGAACCTAAGTGACCGGCCTGCGGCCGGGCACCCGTCTTATTCATGTTCTAACCTAACCTAACCTATCCAAACCTTTTAAAACTAGTTTGGATTCCTTTAGACCTCAGCCCACCGGCAACTACGACTAACTAAACACTGATCTAGCTATCTGGCTTTCATCAGTGCATCAACAGCAGCATAACTAGTATTAAAATAGTAATGAGTTTTTATTAATGCATATATTCACATTAAATCTTGAATCTAAAGTCTAAAGGTGTCAAAACTAGATTTAGGTTAGGTTAGGTTAGAACATGAATACGAGGGGTGCCCGGCCACAGGCCGGGCACTTGGGTTCAGTTCAGTCAAAAATTATATATTATTTACTATTATTTATATTTGAATGAGAATGAAAAATAGCAATTATTTTGAATAGTTTTCAAAATGAGACAGACGGGTGTGGTAGGGTAAAATCTCCAATTTAAAGCTCCCTTATTGCGTATATGTTATGTGTGTTTGCATAGTAGTTTACTATAATGGTAAGCGGTTCGTGTAACGATCTTGCGCGTCTATATTTACAAGTGTGTGGGCAGTTCGTGTATTGATTATTCGATGACGAGACCTCGTAAGAGTCCCGTATCGTTATTTTTCGTCACTACCTACCCGTACCTCCCCCCCGTGCAGGGAGTGGGTAATTTGCGCGCCTGCTGCCTTCCTTGGATGTGGTAGCAGTTTCTCAGGCTCCCTCACCGGAATCGAACCCTGATTCCCCGTTACCCGCGACAAACAATGGTAGTCGCAGAAACTCATTCCGATTACGAGACCTCGTAAGAGTCCCGTATCGTTATTTTTCGTCACTACCTACCCCCCTACCTCCCCCCGTGCGGGGTACAATATTGATATGATATTCAAAAAATACCATTAATAAATAACATAATAAAAGACCACCACTTTTATAGAGACATAACGCCACATAATTATAAAAAGTATAGTGTGTGGATCTAATCAACCACCACTGGCACCAGACCCTCAATGCCCTTAAATTTTACCTCGTTAAAATATTTAAAGTGTACTCATTCCGATTGCGAGACCTCGTAAGAGTCCCGTATCGTTATTTTTCGTCACTACCTACCCGTACCTCCCCCCTGTGCGGGGTACAATATTGATATGATATTAAAATAATACCATTAATAAATAACATAATAAAAGACCACCACTTTTATAGAGACATAACGCCACTGTGTGGCGCCGCCATCAGTCTCCTTAGACTCGGTACTTTGTCGTCGCCGTCGACTTCGCACCTTCGCCCCATATAGTAGTGGCGCGGCGCGACGGGCCTAATGTGTAAGTGAAAAAAAAAAAAAAAAAAATTAAATTAATTGTTATTTTACAATATCTTCTAATATGAATAAGAGTACTTTGTATTGGTACGTTTTGTTTTTTGTTTTTTTTTTTTTAAACGGAACTGAACCTAAGTGACCGGCCTGCGGCCGGGCACCCGTCTTATTCATGTTCTAACCTAACCTAACCTATCCAAACCTTTTAAAACTAGTTTGGATTCCTTTAGACCTCAGCCCACCGGCAACTACGACTAACTAAACACTGATCTAGCTATCTGGCTTTCATCAGTGCATCAACAGCAGCATAACTAGTATTAAAATAGTAATGAGTTTTTATTAATGCATATATTCACAT
Organism: Pararge aegeria; assembly: GCF_905163445.1. Lineage (NCBI taxonomy): Eukaryota > Metazoa > Arthropoda > Insecta > Lepidoptera > Nymphalidae > Pararge > Pararge aegeria. The sequence continues at coordinate 15,065,482 of NC_053201.1, read as the reverse complement.
TAAATCTTGAATCTAAAGTCTAAAGGTGTCAAAACTAGATTTAGGTTAGGTTAGGTTAGAACATGAATACGAGGGGTGCCCGGCCACAGGCCGGGCACTTGGGTTCAGTTCAGTCAAAAATTATATATTATTTACTATTATTTATATTTGAATGAGAATGAAAAATAGCAATTATTTTGAATAGTTTTCAAAATGAGACAGACGGGTGTGGTAGGGTAAAATCTCCAATTTAAAGCTCCCTTATTGCGTATATGTTATAAGTGTTTGCATAGTAGTTTACTATAATGGTAAGCGGTTCGTGTAACGATCTTGCGCGTCTATATTTACAAGTGTGTGGGCAGTTCGTGTATTGATTATTCGATGACGAGACCTCGTAAGAGTCCCGTATCGTTATTTTTCGTCACTACCTACCCGTACCTCCCCCCCCGTGCAGGGAGTGGGTAATTTGCGCGCCTGCTGCCTTCCTTGGATGTGGTAGCAGTTTCTCAGGCTCCCTCACCGGAATCGAACCCTGATTCCCCGTTACCCGCGACAAACAATGGTAGTCGCAGAAACTCATTCCGATTACGAGACCTCGTAAGAGTCCCGTATCGTTATTTTTCGTCACTACCTACCCCCCTACCTCCCCCCGTGCGGGGTACAATATTGATATGATATTAAAAAAATACCATTAATAAATAACATAATAAAAGACCACCACTTTTATAGAGACATAACGCCACATAATTATAAAAAGTATAGTGTGTGGATCTAATCAACCACCACTGGCACCAGACCCTCAATGCCCTTAAATTTTACCTCGTTAAAATATTTAAAGTGTACTCATTCCGATTGCGAGACCTCGTAAGAGTCCCGTATCGTTATTTTTCGTCACTACCTACCCGTACCTCCCCCCTGTGCGGGGTACAATATTGATATGATATTAAAATAATACCATTAATAAATAACATAATAAAAGACCACCACTTTTATAGAGACATAACGCCACTGTGTGGCGCCGCCATCAGTCTCCTTAGACTCGGTACTTTGTCGTCGCCGTCGACTTCGCACCTTCGCCCCATATAGTAGTGGCGCGGCGCGACGGGCCTAATGTGTAAGTGAAAAAAAAAAAAAAAAAAATTAAATTAATTGTTATTTTACAATATCTTCTAATATGAATAAGAGTACTTTGTATTGGTACGTTTTGTTTTTTGTTTTTTTTTTTTAAACGGAACTGAACCTAAGTGACCGGCCTGCGGCCGGGCACCCGTCTTATTCATGTTCTAACCTAACCTAACCTATCCAAACCTTTTTAAACTAGTTTGGATTCCTTTAGACCTCAGCCCACCGGCAACTACGACTAACTAAACACTGATCTAGCTATCTGGCTTTCATCAGTGCATCAACAGCAGCATAACTAGTATTAAAATAGTAATGAGTTTTTATTAATGCATATATTCACATTAAATCTTGAATCTAAAGTCTAAAGGTGTCAAAACTAGATTTAGTTTAGGTTAGGTTAGAACATGAATACGAGGGGTGCCCGGCCACAGGCCGGGCACTTGGGTTCAGTTCAGTCAAAAATTATATATTATTTACTATTATTTATATTTGAATGAGAATGAAAAATAGCAATTATTTTGAATAGTTTTCAAAATGAGACAGACGGGTGTGGTAGGGTAAAATCTCCAATTTAAAGTTCCCTTATTGCGTATATGTTATGTGTGTTTGCATAGTAGTTTACTATAATGGTAAGCGGTTCGTGTAACGATCTTGCGCGTCTATATTTACAAGTGTGTGGGCAGTTCGTGTATTGATTATTCGATGACGAGACCTCGTAAGAGTCCCGTATCGTTATTTTTCGTCACTACCTACCCGTACCTCCCCCCCCGTGCAGGGAGTGGGTAATTTGCGCGCCTGCTGCCTTCCTTGGATGTGGTAGCAGTTTCTCAGGCTCCCTCACCGGAATCGAACCCTGATTCCCCGTTACCCGCGACAAACAATGGTAGTCGCAGAAACTCATTCCGATTACGAGACCTCGTAAGAGTCCCGTATCGTTATTTTTCGTCACTACCTACCCCCCTACCTCCCCCCGTGCGGGGTACAATATTGATATGATATTAAAAAAATACCATTAATAAATAACATAATAAAAGACCACCACTTTTATAGAGACATAACGCCACATAATTATAAAAAGTATAGTGTGTGGATCTAATCAACCACCACTGGCACCAGACCCTCAATGCCCTTAAATTTTACCTCGTTAAAATATTTAAAGTGTACTCATTCCGATTGCGAGACCTCGTAAGAGTCCCGTATCGTTATTTTTCGTCACTACCTACCCGTACCTCCCCCCCCGTGCAGGGAGTGGGTAATTTGCGCGCCTGCTGCCTTCCTTGGATGTGGTAGCAGTTTCTCAGGCTCCCTCACCGGAATCGAACCCTGATTCCCCGTTACCCGCGACAAACAATGGTAGTCGCAGAAACTCATTCCGATTACGAGACCTCGTAAGAGTCCCGTATCGTTATTTTTCGTCACTACCTACCCCCTACCTCCCCCCGTGCGGGGTACAATATTGATATGATATTAAAAAAATACCATTAATAAATAACATAATAAAAGACCACCACTTTTATAGAGACATAACGCCACATAATTATAAAAAGTATAGTGTGTGGATCTAATCAACCACCACTGGCACCAGACCCTCAATGCCCTTAAATTTTACCTCGTTAAAATATTTAAAGTGTACTCATTCCGATTGCGAGACCTCGTAAGAGTCCCGTATCGTTATTTTTCGTCACTACCTACCCGTACCTCCCCCCTGTGCGGGGTACAATATTGATATGATATTAAAATAATACCATTAATAAATAACATAATAAAAGACCACCACTTTTATAGAGACATAACGCCACTGTGTGGCGCCGCCATCAGTCTCCTTAGACTCGGTACTTTGTCGTCGCCGTCGACTTCGCACCTTCGCCCCATATAGTAGTGGCGCGGCGCGACGGGCCTAATGTGTAAGTGAAAAAAAAAAAAAAAAAAATTAAATTAATTGTTATTTTACAATATCTTCTAATATGAATAAGAGTACTTTGTATTGGTACGTTTTGTTTTTTGTTTTTTTTTTTTTAAACGGAACTGAACCTAAGTGACCGGCCTGCGGCCGGGCACCCGTCTTATTCATGTTCTAACCTAACCTAACCTATCCAAACCTTTTAAAACTAGTTTGGATTCCTTTAGACCTCAGCCCACCGGCAACTACGACTAACTAAACACTGATCTAGCTATCTGGCTTTCATCAGTGCATCAACAGCAGCATAACTAGTATTAAAATAGTAATGAGTTTTTATTAATGCATATATTCACATTAAATCTTGAATCTAAAGTCTAAAGGTGTCAAAACTAGATTTAGGTTAGGTTAGGTTAGAACATGAATACGAGGGGTGCCCGGCCACAGGCCGGGCACTTGGGTTCAGTTCAGTCAAAAATTATATATTATTTACTATTATTTATATTTGAATGAGAATGAAAAATAGCAATTATTTTGAATAGTTTTCAAAATGAGACAGACGGGTGTGGTAGGGTAAAATCTCCAATTTAAAGCTCCCTTATTGCGTATATGTTATGTGTGTTTGCATAGTAGTTTACTATAATGGTAAGCGGTTCGTGTAACGATCTTGCGCGTCTATATTTACAAGTGTGTGGGCAATTCGTGTATTGATTATTCGATGACGAGACCTCGTAAGAGTCCCGTATCGTTATTTTTCGTCACTACCTACCCGTACCTCCCCCCCCGTGCAGGGAGTGGGTAATTTGCGCGCCTGCTGCCTTCCTTGGATGTGGTAGCAGTTTCTCAGGCTCCCACACCGGAATCGAACCCTGATTCCCCGTTACCCGCGACAAACAATGGTAGTCGCAGAAACTCATTCCGATTACGAGACCTCGTAAGAGTCCCGTATCGTTATTTTTCGTCACTACCTACCCCCCTACCTCCCCCCGTGCGGGGTACAATATTGATATGATATTAAAAAAATACCATTAATAAATAACATAATAAAAGACCACCACTTTTATAGAGACATAACGCCACATAATTATAAAAAGTATAGTGTGTGGATCTAATCAACCACCACTGGCACCAGACCCTCAATGCCCTTAAATTTTACCTCGTTAAAATATTTAAAGTGTACTCATTCCGATTGCGAGACCTCGTAAGAGTCCCGTATCGTTATTTTTCGTCACTACCTACCCGTACCTCCCCCCTGTGCGGGGTACAATATTGATATGATATTAAAATAATACCATTAATAAATAACATAATAAAAGACCACCACTTTTATAGAGACATAACGCCACTGTGTGGCGCCGCCATCAGTCTCCTTAGACTCGGTACTTTGTCGTCGCCGTCGACTTCGCACCTTCGCCCCATATAGTAGTGGCGCGGCGCGACGGGCCTAATGTGTAAGTGAAAAAAAAAAAAAAAAAAATTAAATTAATTGTTATTTTACAATATCTTCTAATATGAATAAGAGTACTTTGTATTGGTACGTTTTGTTTTTTGTTTTTTTTTTTTTAAACGGAACTGAACCTAAGTGACCGGCCTGCGGCCGGGCACCCGTCTTAATTATGTTCTAACCTAACCTAACCTATCCAAACCTTTTAAAACTAGTTTGGATTCCTTTAGACCTCAGCCCACCGGCAACTACGACTAACTAAACACTGATCTAGCTATCTGGCTTTCATCAGTGCATCAACAGCAGCATAACTAGTATTAAAATAGTAATGAGTTTTTATTAATGCATATATTCACATTAAATCTTGAATCTAAAGTCTAAAGGTGTCAAAACTAGATTTAGTTTAGGTTAGGTTAGAACATGAATACGAGGGGTGCCCGGCCACAGGCCGGGCACTTGGGTTCAGTTCAGTCAAAAATTATATATTATTTACTATTATTTATATTTGAATGAGAATGAAAAATAGCAATTATTTTGAATAGTTTTCAAAATGAGACAGACGGGTGTGGTAGGGTAAAATCTCCAATTTAAAGTTCCCTTATTGCGTATATGTTATGTGTGTTTGCATAGTAGTTTACTATAATGGTAAGCGGTTCGTGTAACGATCTTGCGCGTCTATATTTACAAGTGTGTGGGCAGTTCGTGTATTGATTATTCGATGACGAGACCTCGTAAGAGTCCCGTATCGTTATTTTTCGTCACTACCTACCCGTACCTCCCCCCCCGTGCAGGGTGTGGGTAATTTGCGCGCCTGCTGCCTTCCTTGGATGTGGTAGCAGTTTCTCAGGCTCCCTCACCGGAATCGAACCCTGATTCCCCGTTACCCGCGACAAACAATGGTAGTCGCAGAAACTCATTCCGATTACGAGACCTCGTAAGAGTCCCGTATCGTTATTTTTCGTCACTACCTACCCCCCTACCTCCCCCCGTGCGGGGTACAATATTGATATGATATTAAAAAAATACCATTAATAAATAACATAATAAAAGACCACCACTTTTATAGAGACATAACGCCACATAATTATAAAAAGTATAGTGTGTGGATCTAATCAACCACCACTGGCACCAGACCCTCAATGCCCTTAAATTTTACCTCGTTAAAATATTTAAAGTGTACTCATTCCGATTGCGAGACCTCGTAAGAGTCCCGTATCGTTATTTTTCGTCACTACCTACCCGTACCTCCCCCCTGTGCGGGGTACAATATTGATATGATATTAAAATAATACCATTAATAAATAACATAATAAAAGACCACCACTTTTATAGAGACATAACGCCACTGTGTGGCGCCGCCATCAGTCTCCTTAGACTCGGTACTTTGTCGTCGCCGTCGACTTCGCACCTTCGCCCCATATAGTAGTGGCGCGGCGCGACGGGCCTAATGTGTAAGTGAAAAAAAAAAAAAAAAAAATTAAATTAATTGTTATTTTACAATATCTTCTAATATGAATAAGAGTACTTTGTATTGGTACGTTTTGTTTTTTGTTTTTTTTTTTTAAACGGAACTGAACCTAAGTGACCGGCCTGCGGCCGGGCACTCGTCTTAAAGTCAAAAGTCAAAGTCAAAAATATCTTTATTCAAGTAGGCCCACAGGTGGCACTTTTGATGCGTACATAAGAATTACACGGTAGTGAGATGATGGCGATAACCACATTCGTAAACTTAAAACTAAAGCTACGAGGGTTCCAAACGCGTCCCGGTCTAAGAAGAAGCCCACAACAAACTTAGCCGGGTGTTTTTTTTTTTTTTTTTTTGTTATCGCCATCTCACAATGTAATTTTAAATTATTAGAAGAGCAACCTGGTTAGAGCAATAATTTACACCCAAGCTTTTTTATCGTTTACGTAGTCCTTTATACTATAATAGGACTTTTCTATAAGCTTACGTTTAATACAAACTTTGAACTTATTAAGAGACATCTCCAAGATGTCAATTGGTAGTTTATTGTAGAATTGTATGCAATTTCCTTTAAACGAATTATGAATTTTATGTAACCTAGTATATTGCACTGTAAGTTTATTCTTACTTCTAATGTTTAAATTATTGCAGTCACATTTTTTCTTAAATTTAGAAATGTTTTTATGGACGTACATTAAATTTTCAAATATGTACTGACTATACACTGTCATTATTTTAAAATCTTTAAATTTATCTCTCAATGACTCTCTCGGACCCATTTTGTAGATAGAACGAACAGCCCTCTTCTGCAGCACGAAAATAGTGCTAATATCAGCAGCATTACCCCAAAGTAAAATTCCATATGACATAATGCTGTGAAAGTAACTAAAATATACCAGTCTAGCAGTTTCTACGTCGGTCATATGGCGTATCTTCTTTACCGCATAGGCAGCAGCACTAAGCCTGTTCGATAAATTATTTACATGAGGGCCCCATTGAAGTTTAGAATCTAACGTTATTCCTAGAAAAACTGTCGTATCCTCCAGTTTCAGTTCCTCATTATTAAGTAGTACAGTGGTTTTCACGTGTTTAATATTAGGTAAAGTGAATTTTATACACTTGGTTTTTTTTCCGTTAAGAACCAAATTATTAGCTTCAAACCACTGTACCACTTTAGCGAGAGAGTTGTTTACGTCGTCAAAAGCTAGTTCACGTCGATTTATTTTAAAAGTCAGTGATGTATCATCGGCAAACAGAACTATCCCGTGTTTATCCTTGGCAAGGTAAGGAAGGTCATTAATGTAAATAAGGAACAGAAATGGTCCTAATATAGACCCCTGTGGGACACCTATTTTCATAACTGATCCATTAGACCGTTTTCCATTCACGTCGACTTTCTGAATTCTATCGCGTAGATAGTTGCTCATTAAGTCTAGAGCTACACCCTGAATTCCATAGTGGTGTAGTTTCCTAACTAACGTTTCGTGTTGAACACAATCAAACGCCTTAGATAAGTCACAGAACACACCAAGTGCATCACGTGACTCCTCCCAGGCTTCAAATATGTTTTGTATTAGCTCAACACCTGCGTCGATTGTTGAGCGACCCCGTGTGAAACCAAATTGCTTAATATGAAGTAAATTATACTTATGAAAATGGTAAAGTAATTGATTTAAAATGAGTTTTTCAAAGATTTTACTGAAAGTGGGTAGTACGGATACTGGTCTAAAGTTAGTGGGGTCAGAAGTACTACCCGATTTAAACAATGGAACTATTTTACTAAGTTTCATTAAGTCAGGAAACACACCACAATCTATACAATTATTAAATATTAAGGCTAAATCGGGTGCAACAATATCAATTAATGATTTGACAACGTTTACGGAAATGCCCCACAGATCATTTGTTTTTTTATTAATTAATAATTTAAAGGCTTTAATAACGTCAGAGCCACTAACATGCGTGAATTTAAAAGAATGGTTACACTCAGGCACATTTTCCTTTAATAGAGAGAGAGCCATATCTGGTGAAGAGTTTAATGATTCTGTTGTGGAGACGGGAATGTTGGTAAAGAAGGTTTCAAAAGCAGTAGCCACCTCGAAATCTGTTGTTAAGGCTTTATTATCTACATTAAGTTTAAAATTAATATTTCGTGGTGTTACTCTTCCCGTCTCCTCATTAATTATGTTCCAAGTAGTTTTGATTGCATTGCTGCTATTTTTAATTTTATTTTTGATGTATCGCGTCTTTTCTAAGTGGCAAGCGCGTTTAAAATTCTTGGAAAACAATTTAACATAATCCCCAAACTTATCACCAGTGTTAAATTGACGTTCAGCATACAATTCGTACAGCTTTTGCCTATTTTTATGAAGTTCAACTGTCGCCCACTCACTAAAATTTAATGTATCAGTAATCACAACCGACTTACTAGTAAATATAGAATGAAATAGTCTATTAAAGGTATTGAAAAAGGAGCTGTACATTGCATTTGGAGTCGCCCCTGAGGGTAGGAATGGGAGGTCATTTACTAGGCTATATCTCATTTTCTCTATGCGGTTGGATGTTACAGGAACAAATGTTATTTTACGTTTAGAAACATTTTTCTTCACATTTTCAAATTGAATAATTTGACCACAATGATCAGAGTCTAATTTACTAATAATATTTTTGCTTATAGGAATTATATTTGTAAAGATGTTATCCAAACAGGTGGCGCTAGTAGCAGTTATTCTTGTGGGCTCCATGAACATATTTGATAGATTGTAAGTTTTAAATAAATTCAATAACTTGATACTTAAAGAGTTATTTTCTAAAATGTTTACATTAAAATCTCCGCATATTATTAACTTTTTATTACACTTTGATATTTTAAATAACACTTCATCCATTACCTTTTCAAAAAGTTCAAAGTTTGACAAGGGTGGCCTATAAACAGTAACAATTATAAATTGCTCTAGTTCAACCGAGGCTAGCTCTATTGTCCGTTCAACAGAAAGGCTAACAATATCGTTTCTGTTTTTAAATTTTAAATTTTTATTTAATAAAATTAAAGAGCCTCCATGAATCGCTGTAACCCTGGTGAACGAACTACCAACCTGGTGGTTACCAAAATTAAACAAATATTCATGGGTTTTCAACCAGTGCTCAGTTATACATAAAATGCTAATGTTAAAATCATTTAAAAATAATTCAATCTCTAAGTCTTTTCCTCTAATACATTGAATATTTTGGTGAACCAAGTTGATATAATTAGAATTAGATTTTTTATTATATTTTTGGTTTAATAGTACATTGTGCGACCCCTTACTATAATTTTTTTCATATATGCCTGAGGGAGACTCAGTTGTCTGCTTTTCTAAGCAAGAGAAAGCCTCTGTTGTCTCCTTAACTAGTTTAAACTAAAATGACTTGGAATAATTTCCAAGGTTTTCATGTCAAAACTATTACACTGCTCAATAAAAGCAGCTGGTTTAGCCAAGTTCTTGGCTGTTATGGTAAAAAAATACGATAGCGAAACAGCTATCTGTTGTTTAAAATAGTGTGATAGGTAATATCTATCTCGGTACAAATTATAAGTAGGATTAGCACATTTGCTAAAGTCTATAACATGAAATTTATTATTATATGTACATAAATTGTACAAAGTCATATTTAAATTATACCTAATAGTATTTTCTTGGTGTGGCAAGTTATGAAAATAAGGAAATGTGTATAATACAATACTATTTACATTTAATGTATTTATAGAATCAATAAGTTTAATCAGCTCAGGTTTGTTAACATTCCCTCTATTTCCCATTATGATAATTAAATTAGTTTTACAGTCAAACATATTCCTATTTCTACAAATTGCAGCTACAATAGCTTTTAAATTTGAGTTGGGTAAACAGTAGTTCAAAACTGTGTGTCCATTCAACTGAGAGTTAAGATATAAGCCCATGTTACATCCAATTTCATCGCTGTACATAATTGTTTTTATTGAACTGCTACTATGAGCATTTGCTTCAATAAAGGAATTATTATTAATATTTATGTTTTGTGATTTTGAGTTACTTAACCTGACACACACCTTTCTCACATTAGAGGGTGATGACACTGATGACACAAACTGGGGATGACTGCCTATACTATCAAAACTATGGGTAGATAGTGAAGTTAATTTACCACTGGGTTGTTCTGTCTTATGCCATTCATCTGAAGTCTGTGTGTACTCAGATATCATTTGCCTTTGATACATATCAAACTTTACTGCCAGTGTACGTAAAGAAGTCTGCAATCTGGCTATTTGTGCTTCTAGGATTTGTGTGTCAGATTCATAACTTAATCTATTACTTTCTAACTGTGAACTATACATTTTAATTTCATTCAATAATTCTAAACGTTCTTTCTTTGGTTTCAGAGATTTAACAGAATTTTTATGTACTTTTAACAGTTTCTGTGTTTTTTTAATATATCGGTTAACTTTGATATACTTTTTTAGTTTCCTACTGCTGCAGGGATTGACTACTGTATCTGATTTGACTATCAATAAATTAGAGAAGTTGGTATTAGCAGTAGACATGTCAGCAGCAGCAGTAACCAACTGTGGGGCCCTATCAACTAATTCTTCATATAGGCTTTGAGTGTGTATTGCTGTTGTGTTATGGGCTGCATCTTCCAGTTTGGTGATCTGGTGGTGGGCATCACTTAGCTCCCGCTGCAGGGTAGTAATCTGGCTCAGAGCCTCCTCATACTCAGCACGGCACTCATCAAACCTATTTACTAATAACTGAAGTCTATCCCGCTCTTCTACAATGTCTACATACTTTATGTGCAAATCCGATAGTTCTAATTTTAGTCTATTATTATTCCCAAGGACTTCTAATAATTCCTTTTCGTTTTCGTCTCTTTCATTATTCAATTGGGTGCATAGCTCCTTGCTTGCCTTTAATTCTTTCAGGGCCAATTGTAATTTGGATTGCTCCTGGCGCGCTAAGGCTCTGCGGGTCATCATTTTGTAATTAATTAATTAATGAAACAAGGAGTAATCACCCAAAGAATGCGAAATGACAGGTAGGTTTCGGTATTGCAGTGTATTGTTATAACAATTGCAGCGTTACACTTGGATAACGGGCAATTGCATATACACGTATGTGTTTTTTATGCGCTAAATAGTTGTTTCAAAGCCAAAACAGCTACTAGCACTCTTTAAAAACACCAAAACAGAAGTTTAAAATTCAAGTTTTACTAACCTAACTGTCACTTTGTTTACATCGACGAAAACTTTTCTTACGCACTTTTAACACTTAAACTATTAATATATACTACTATTTATTATATAAATTAGGCGATTAAATTGGATTTGGGCACTAAAAACACACAAAATAAATTAAAATAACAAAATAAAGTACAGAGATCTTTGAACAGCTGTTATAGGCGGTGTTGCCACACCAAATTTTTCTTATTCATGTTCTAACCTAACCTAACCTATCCAAACCTTTTTAAACTAGTTTGGATTCCTTTAGACCTCAGCCCACCGGCAACTACGACTAACTAAACACTGATCTAGCTATCTGGCTTTCATCAGTGCATCAACAGCAGCATAACTAGTATTAAAATAGTAATGAGTTTTTATTAATGCATATATTAACATTAAATCTTGAATCTAAAGTCTAAAGGTGTCAAAACTAGATTTAGTTTAGGTTAGGTTAGAACATGAATACGAGGGGTGCCCGGCCACAGGCCGGGCACTTGGGTTCAGTTCAGTCAAAAATTATATATTATTTACTATTATTTATATTTGAATGAGAATGAAAAATAGCAATTATTTTGAATAGTTTTCAAAATGAGACAGACGGGTGTGGTAGGGTAAAATCTCCAATTTAAAGTTCCCTTATTGCGTATATGTTATGTGTGTTTGCATAGTAGTTTACTATAATGGTAAGCGGTTCGTGTAACGATCTTGCGCGTCTATATTTACAAGTGTGTGGGCAGTTCGTGTATTGATTATTCGATGACGAGACCTCGTAAGAGTCCCGTATCGTTATTTTTCGTCACTACCTACCCGTACCTCCCCCCCCGTGCAGGGAGTGGGTAATTTGCGCGCCTGCTGCCTTCCTTGGATGTGGTAGCAGTTTCTCAGGCTCCCTCACCGAAATCGAACCCTGATTCCCCGTTACCCGCGACAAACAATGGTAGTCGCAGAAACTCATTCCGATTACGAGACCTCGTAAGAGTCCCGTATCGTTATTTTTCGTCACTACCTACCCCCCTACCTCCCCCCGTGCGGGGTACAATATTGATATGATATTAAAAAAATACCATTAATAAATAACATAATAAAAGACCACCACTTTTATAGAGACATAACGCCACATAATTATAAAAAGTATAGTGTGTGGATCTAATCAACCACCACTGGCACCAGACCCTCAATGCCCTTAAATTTTACCTCGTTAAAATATTTAAAGTGTACTCATTCCGATTGCGAGACCTCGTAAGAGTCCCGTATCGTTATTTTTCGTCACTACCTACCCGTACCTCCCCCCTGTGCGGGGTACAATATTGATATGATATTAAAATAATACCATTAATAAATAACATAATAAAAGACCACCACTTTTATAGAGACATAACGCCACTGTGTGGCGCCGCCATCAGTCTCCTTAGACTCGGTACTTTGTCGTCGCCGTCGACTTCGCACCTTCGCCCCATATAGTAGTGGCGCGGCGCGACGGGCCTAATGTGTAAGTGAAAAAAAAAAAAAAAAATTAAATTAATTGTTATTTTACAATATCTTCTAATATGAATAAGAGTACTTTGTATTGGTACGTTTTGTTTTTTGTTTTTTTTTTTTTAAACGGAACTGAACCTAAGTGACCGGCCTGCGGCCGGGCACCCGTCTTATTCATGTTCTAACCTAACCTAACCTATCCAAACCTTTTAAAACTAGTTTGGATTCCTTTAGACCTCAGCCCACCGGCAACTACGACTAACTAAACACTGATCTAGCTATCTGGCTTTCATCAGTGCATCAACAGCAGCATAACTAGTATTAAAATAGTAATGAGTTTTTATTAATGCATATATTCACATTAAATCTTGAATCTAAAGTCTAAAGGTGTCAAAACTAGATTTAGTTTAGGTTAGGTTAGAACATGAATACGAGGGGTGCCCGGCCACAGGCCGGGCACTTGGGTTCAGTTCAGTCAAAAATTATATATTATTTACTATTATTTATATATGAATGAGAATGAAAAATAGCAATTATTTTGAATAGTTTTCAAAATGAGACAGACGGGTGTGGTAGGGTAAAATCTCCAATTTAAAGTTCCCTTATTGCGTATATGTTATGTGTGTTTGCATAGTAGTTTACTATAATGGTAAGCGGTTCGTGTAACGATCTTGCGCGTCTATATTTACAAGTGTGTGGGCAGTTCGTGTATTGATTATTCGATGACGAGACCTCGTAAGAGTCCCGTATCGTTATTTTTCGTCACTACCTACCCGTACCTCCCCCCCCGTGCAGGGAGTGGGTAATTTGCGCGCCTGCTGCCTTCCTTGGATGTGGTAGCAGTTTCTCAGGCTCCCTCACCGGAATCGAACCCTGATTCCCCGTTACCCGCGACAAACAATGGTAGTCGCAGAAACTCATTCCGATTACGAGACCTCGTAAGAGTCCCGTATCGTTATTTTTCGTCACTACCTACCCCCCTACCTCCCCCCGTGCGGGGTACAATATTGATATGATATTAAAAAAATACCATTAATAAATAACATAATAAAAGACCACCACTTTTATAGAGACATAACGCCACATAATTATAAAAAGTATAGTGTGTGGATCTAATCAACCACCACTGGCACCAGACCCTCAATGCCCTTAAATTTTACCTCGTTAAAATATTTAAAGTGTACTCATTCCGATTGCGAGACCTCGTAAGAGTCCCGTATCGTTATTTTTCGTCACTACCTACCCGTACCTCCCCCCTGTGCGGGGTACAATATTGATATGATATTAAAATAATACCATTAATAAATAACATAATAAAAGACCACCACTTTTATAGAGACATAACGCCACTGTGTGGCGCCGCCATCAGTCTCCTTAGACTCGGTACTTTGTCGTCGCCGTCGACTTCGCACCTTCGCCCCATATAGTAGTGGCGCGGCGCGACGGGCCTAATGTGTAAGTGAAAAAAAAAAAAAAAAAATTAAATTAATTGTTATTTTACAATATCTTCTAATATGAATAAGAGTACTTTGTATTGGTACGTTTTGTTTTTTGTTTTTTTTTTTTTAAACGGAACTGAACCTAAGTGACCGGCCTGCGGCCGGGCACCCGTCTTATTCATGTTCTAACCTAACCTAACCTATCCAAACCTTTTAAAACTAGTTTGGATTCCTTTAGACCTCAGCCCACCGGCAACTACGACTAACTAAACACTGATCTAGCTATCTGGCTTTCATCAGTGCATCAACAGCAGCATAACTAGTATTAAAATAGTAATGAGTTTTTATTAATGCATATATTCACATTAAATCTTGAATCTAAAGTCTAAAGGTGTCAAAACTAGATTTAGGTTAGGTTAGGTTAGAACATGAATACGAGGGGTGCCCGGCCACAGGCCGGGCACTTGGGTTCAGTTCAGTCAAAAATTATATATTATTTACTATTATTTATATTTGAATGAGAATGAAAAATAGGAAATTATTTTGAATAGTTTTCAAAATGAGACAGACGGGTGTGGTAGGGTAAAATCTCTAATTGAAAGTTCCCTTATTGCGTATATGTTATGTGTGTTTGCATAGTAGTTTACTATAATGGTAAGCGGTTCGTGTAACGATCTTGCGCGTCTATATTTACAAGTGTGTGGGCAGTTCGTGTATTACACAGTGACCATATAAACCACGTAAATCGAAAATCCGTCTGACAGGAGGTTTCGTACAACGGGATTTCAAAATCCAACGACTGTTATAAGCAAACGACGTACATTTTACGTCCATGGGATGTACCTGGGGAGTATTGCTTTCATTTTTCTTATGTTAATAACACTGCCATAACAATATCCTAGTTGATAACCAATTCCCTACTTCAAATTTTTGTTTTATTTTGTTATTCTCGTAACACTCACGAGAGACGTCCCTCCACACACTTAGACAGACTCATTCTCGCTTTACTTGACGGATTTGTGGAAGTATAGTTGAAGAATTAATTAAACTGTCTCAGACAAAAATACACAACCAAATAAACCTTATTTTACAAGTTGTGATTCAAAGTTTTCTTTGCTAAAATTGCTATTTCTATCACTTAAAGATATCCCTAATTAGTATGTTATTGTATTTCCTAGTATACTATCTGTAATATTCCTTAGTATTTATCTCTATTTCCTATAACTTTTTCATAATATATATACATATATTTTTGATCCTTTTCTCTTTCTTCTGTAGGTTATCTAATTTCCTTCACTCACATATACTGTTTGCTGTGTTTCAGGGCGAAGTGCTATAAAATGATGCCAACAATGCTAACCAGAAGAGCGGCTGCATTGCAAGAGCAATTAAAACTTAAAAATGCCCTCAGTGAACTAAAGTCACTGAAACAACTAAATGCTGATTTAATGAGGGAACAAGATGACAGTGAAGTGGAAATGAGATCAATTATTGCCAAGAACTCCCAGCTAAAGGGTGAACTAGCTGACCTACATAGCGCTCACACTCTGGTCTTAGAGGAGCGCAACCAACTCCAGGAGGCAGTGCGTTCTTTTAACCAATGCATATCTACTTATGATGAAGCTTTAGGAAGAATTACTATGTTGGAGGGTGAATTATGTAGCGCACATAAAACTATTGATGACCTTCAGTCACAATTACAAAATGTTGAAATGCAATCAACAAATAACTTGTATGATGAACTACTTACTTCATCCTCAACAATGCCAGTGTGCATCGATCTGACTTGTGATAGCCCTTGTGTTAAAAAAACCAAGCCTCAAATAGATCTCCCCTTTTTAAATAGCCACAATAAAATAAAAAAATACATTAGAATTAGTAAAATAATAAAGAAAACTCAAAAATTAGTAAAAAACCAGAAGAAAAGCAGTGAAAACCTGATACTAAGAAAAGAACGTTCAGTTTTGTTAAATAAGTTAAATACCTTTTCTCTTTCTTTTCAAAGTAGCAGGGAAAAATATGAGAGTGAAATCCAAACCTTAAATGATGTTATTCAACAGCTGGAAGACTCACTTAAAACTATGACTATTAAATATGAGCTGTCAAAAAAGCAGATTGATGAACAAATTCTGGCAGCTGATGAGTTGTTAGCTCTAGGTACCTACAATAGGGCTCGTTTTGAGTCATTGGCAAATAAATGTCAATGTTCTCAAGATATACCTACGGCTAACCTAGACTTAAGTAGTAGTATTTTGTCCTCTAATAAGCTAGAGACCTGCCAAGAGCAGTGTGAAAGTATTATTCCTGTCACTACATCCTTAGATTATAATTTATCAAGTAAGCATAAAAAACACACTTTAGTAATTTCAGACAAGCTAGGTAAAGGTTTTGGTCCTATTATGAACTGTTACCTAGATCACTCAGTGACTAATAGATGTTCACCGGGGGGCTAATTTAGACTATCTTATTGATAGTTTGAACATAGACAGTTTAGATGTAAATAAAAATGTTATATTTTTGTTAGGAGACAGCTTAAATGTAAAAAAGACACAAATTATAAGATGTGTAGAAAAATTGCTGGCTTTGCATGAAAAATCTAAATGTAGATTTGTTATGTGTGCCTTTCCGTACTGTGGCACACTTAGTTCTAAGCGAAATAAGCAAATTTATAATTTAAATTTATTAATTTATAACTTGACATGCCGTCATAGTGAGGCCGTTTTTTATTTTGATGTGAATAAATTTATTTCACCACTGTTATTGACTAGGCATACTTTTTATCTGTCAAAAAAATGTAAGCAACATATAGCCTCATTATTAGCTTACAATTTAAATGATACAGTTACAAGTGTTGTAACTAAGTCTATTGACAACTTTACAAATTGTACTTTAGGTACCAATATTTCTGATAATGACCCAAGTACTTGTTCAAGTACTAAGAAAATTTCTTATAATTATTTAAACTAGATAGCCAGACAACGGAGAAGCTCTCCAATATGAACATTGTACATCAAAATATACAGAGCTTAACCAGCAAAGAAATTGAAATAGAACTGTTTGTGGAAAAACTCAATATACACATTCTGTGTATTACTGAGCATTGGCTCACTGGTGCACATCCAGCAGTTATCTTAAGGAATTTCAAAATGTCAAGTGTGTTCTTCAGAAGGACTGCAATTCATGGTGGGTCTTTAATTTTTGTACACAATAATATAACTTGTAAGGAGCGAAAAGACATAGTTAGTCTTTCTGTTGAACGCACTGTAGAACTATCTTGTGTGGAGCTGGAGCGATTTATAATAGTGTGTATATATCGTCCCCCCTCAGGTGATTTTAGCCTTTTTGAGGATGTAATGGAAGATGTGCTTAAGCGATTGTCTGTATCCACAAAAAAAGCAATAGTATGCGGGGATTTTAATGTTGATATTTTACTTAGTAATGCAACTACGACTAGGTTGCTAAACTTATTTAAATGTTTTAATTTAAATTATGCTTTTAGTGAACCTACTAGAATCACAGCAACCTCAGCATCGTGTTTAGATAATATTTTTCTCAACTGCGATATCTTAGGTAAATCGATAATAACCAACTTAAGATCAGATCATTGTGGCCAACAAATTACTGTTTTGAATAATATAAACAAAGATAAACATATCGTCAAGTGTAGGCCGATAACTAAGAGCAAATTGACGCGATTCAAAGGTGAAATATCATCCAAAATTCCTGCCCTTGTCTTTAAGAACGGTCATCCTGACAGCATTTATGGTACGCTCTTTAATATTATAGAAAATGAATTTAACAAAATATTCAATTTCAAACATATAGATTACTAATGATAAATTAGTGACATCTGCATATCGTCTGCGAAAGGTGCAGAAGTCATTTGTGGGATTGAGTATACGCTTTTATAATATGATTCCTAAGGTAATTTTGGACCTACCAATCCATAAGTTTAAATAATGTGTTAAAACACATTTATTACAGCGAGGTTATTATACAATTGATGAGTTTCTTAATGACAAGGTTGCTTGGAAGCATCCGGCTCCGCTTTCATCTCTCACAAGATAGAAAAATGAATGTTAAAATATAAAATGTAAATTTTTGATGTTGGAAAAGAGCAACTGCTGAGTTTCTTGCCGGCTTTTTCTCGGTAGAATCTGCCTTCCGAACCTTTTCCTTTCCTTAGGTTCATGCTCTAACCTAACCTAACCTATCCAAACCTTTTAAAACTAGTTTGGATTCCTTTAGACCTCAGCCCACCGGCAACTACGACTAACTAAACACTGATCTAGCTATCTGGCTTTCATCAGTGCATCAACAGCAGCATAACTAGTATTAAAATAGTAATGAGTTTTTATTAATGCATATATTCACATTAAATCTTGAATCTAAAGTCTAAAGGTGTCAAAACTAGATTTAGGTTAGGTTAGGTTAGAACATGAATACGAGGGGTGCCCGGCCACAGGCCGGGCACTTGGGTTCAGTTCAGTCAAAAATTATATATTATTTACTATTATTTATATTTGAATGAGAATGAAAAATAGCAATTATTTTGAATAGTTTTCAGAATGAGACAGACGGGTGTGGTAGGGTAAAATCTCCAATTTAAAGCTCCCTTATTGCGTATATGTTATGTGTGTTTGCATAGTAGTTTACTATAATGGTAAGCGGTTCGTGTAACGATCTTGCGCGTCTATATTTACAAGTGTGTGGGCAGTTCGTGTATTGATTATTCGATGACGAGACCTCGTAAGAGTCCCGTATCGTTATTTTTCGTCACTACCTACCCGTACCTCCCCCCCCGTGCAGGGAGTGGGTAATTTGCGCGCCTGCTGCCTTCCTTGGATGTGGTAGCAGTTTCTCAGGCTCCCTCACCGGAATCGAACCCTGATTCCCCGTTACCCGCGACAAACAATGGTAGTCGCAGAAACTCATTCCGATTACGAGACCTCGTAAGAGTCCCGTATCGTTATTTTTCGTCACTACCTACCCCCCTACCTCCCCCCGTGCGGGGTACAATATTGATATGATATTAAAAAAATACCATTAATAAATAACATAATAAAAGACCACCACTTTTATAGAGACATAACGCCACATAATTATAAAAAGTATAGTGTGTGGATCTAATCAACCACCACTGGCACCAGACCCTCAATGCCCTTAAATTTTACCTCGTTAAAATATTTAAAGTGTACTCATTCCGATTGCGAGACCTCGTAAGAGTCCCGTATCGTTATTTTTCGTCACTACCTACCCGTACCTCCCCCCTGTGCGGGGTACAATATTGATATGATATTAAAATAATACCATTAATAAATAACATAATAAAAGACCACCACTTTTATAGAGACATAACGCCACTGTGTGGCGCCGCCATCAGTCTCCTTAGACTCGGTACTTTGTCGTCGCCGTCGACTTCGCACCTTCGCCCCATATAGTAGTGGCGCGGCGCGACGGGCCTAATGTGTAAGTGAAAAAAAAAAAAAAAAAATTAAATTAATTGTTATTTTACAATATCTTCTAATATGAATAAGAGTACTTTGTATTGGTACGTTTTGTTTTTTGTTTTTTTTTTTTAAACGGAACTGAACCTAAGTGACCGGCCTGCGGCCGGGCACCCGTCTTATTCATGTTCTAACCTAACCTAACCTATCCAAACCTTTTTAAACTAGTTTGGATTCCTTTAGACCTCAGCCCACCGGCAACTACGACTAACTAAACACTGATCTAGCTATCTGGCTTTCATCAGTGCATCAACAGCAGCATAACTAGTATTAAAATAGTAATGAGTTTTTATTAATGCATATATTCACATTAAATCTTGAATCTAAAGTCTAAAGGTGTCAAAACTAGATTTAGGTTAGGTTAGGTTAGAACATGAATACGAGGGGTGCCCGGCCACAGGCCGGGCACTTGGGTTCAGTTCAGTCAAAAATTATATATTATTTACTATTATTTATATTTGAATGAGAATGAAAAATAGGAAATTATTTTGAATAGTTTTCAAAATGAGACAGACGGGTGTGGTAGGGTAAAATCTCTAATTGAAAGTTCCCTTATTGCGTATATGTTATGTGTGTTTGCATAGTAGTTTACTATAATGGTAAGCGGTTCGTGTAACGATCTTGCGCGTCTATATTTACAAGTGTGTGGGCAGTTCGTGTATTACACAGTGACCATATAAACCACGTAAATCGAAAATCCGTCTGACAGGAGGTTTCGTACAACGGGATTTCAAAATCCAACGACTGTTATAAGCAAACGACGTACATTTTACGTCCATGGGATGTACCTGGGGAGTATTGCTTTCATTTTTCTTATGTTAATAACACTGCCATAACAATATCCTAGTTGATAACCAATTCCCTACTTCAAATTTTTGTTTTATTTTGTTATTCTCGTAACACTCACGAGAGACGTCCCTCCACACACTTAGACAGACTCATTCTCGCTTTACTTGACGGATTTGTGGAAGTATAGTTGAAGAATTAATTAAACTGTCTCAGACAAAAATACACAACCAAATAAACCTTATTTTACAAGTTGTGATTCAAAGTTTTCTTTGCTAAAATTGCTATTTCTATCACTTAAAGATATCCCTAATTAGTATGTTATTGTATTTCCTAGTATACTATCTGTAATATTCCTTAGTATTTATCTCTATTTCCTATAACTTTTTCATAATATATATACATATATTTTTGATCCTTTTCTCTTTCTTCTGTAGGTTATCTAATTTCCTTCACTCACATATACTGTTTGCTGTGTTTCAGGGCGAAGTGCTATAAAATGATGCCAACAATGCTAACCAGAAGAGCGGCTGCATTGCAAGAGCAATTAAAACTTAAAAATGCCCTCAGTGAACTAAAGTCACTGAAACAACTAAATGCTGATTTAATGAGGGAACAAGATGACAGTGAAGTGGAAATGAGATCAATTATTGCCAAGAACTCCCAGCTAAAGGGTGAACTAGCTGACCTACATAGCGCTCACACTCTGGTCTTAGAGGAGCGCAACCAACTCCAGGAGGCAGTGCGTTCTTTTAACCAATGCATATCTACTTATGATGAAGCTTTAGGAAGAATTACTATGTTGGAGGGTGAATTATGTAGCGCACATAAAACTATTGATGACCTTCAGTCACAATTACAAAATGTAGAAATGCAATCAACAAATAACTTGTATGATGAACTACTTACTTCATCCTCAACAATGCCAGTGTGCATCGATCTGACTTGTGATAGCCCTTGTGTTAAAAAAACCAAGCCTCAAATAGATCTCCCCTTTTTAAATAGCCACAATAAAATAAAAAAATACATTAGAATTAGTAAAATAATAAAGAAAACTCAAAAATTAGTAAAAAACCAGAAGAAAAGCAGTGAAAACCTGATACTAAGAAAAGAACGTTCAGTTTTGTTAAATAAGTTAAATACCTTTTCTCTTTCTTTTCAAAGTAGCAGGGAAAAATATGAGAGTGAAATCCAAACCTTAAATGATGTTATTCAACAGCTGGAAGACTCACTTAAAACTATGACTATTAAATATGAGCTGTCAAAAAAGCAGATTGATGAACAAATTCTGGCAGCTGATGAGTTGTTAGCTCTAGGTACCTACAATAGGGCTCGTTTTGAGTCATTGGCAAATAAATGTCAATGTTCTCAAGATATACCTACGGCTAACCTAGACTTAAGTAGTAGTATTTTGTCCTCTAATAAGCTAGAGACCTGCCAAGAGCAGTGTGAAAGTATTATTCCTGTCACTACATCCTTAGATTATAATTTATCAAGTAAGCATAAAAAACACACTTTAGTAATTTCAGACAAGCTAGGTAAAGGTTATGGTCCTATTATGAACTGTTACCTAGATCACTCAGTGACTAATAGATGTTCACCGGGGGGCTAATTTAGACTATCTTATTGATAGTTTGAACATAGACAGTTTAGATGTAAATAAAAATGTTATATTTTTGTTAGGAGACAGCTTAAATGTAAAAAAGACACAAATTATAAGATGTGTAGAAAAATTGCTGGCTTTGCATGAAAAATCTAAATGTAGATTTGTTATGTGTGCCTTTCCGTACTGTGGCACACTTAGTTCTAAGCGAAATAAGCAAATTTATAATTTAAATTTATTAATTTATAACTTGACATGCCGTCATAGTGAGGCCGTTTTTTATTTTGATGTGAATAAATTTATTTCACCACTGTTATTGACTAGGCATACTTTTTATCTGTCAAAAAAATGTAAGCAACATATAGCCTCATTATTAGCTTACAATTTAAATGATACAGTTACAAGTGTTGTAACTAAGTCTATTGACAACTTTACAAATTGTACTTTAGGTACCAATATTTCTGATAATGACCCAAGTACTTGTTCAAGTACTAAGAAAATTTCTTATAATTATTTAAACTAGATAGCCAGACAACGGAGAAGCTCTCCAATATGAACATTGTACATCAAAATATACAGAGCTTAACCAGCAAAGAAATTGAAATAGAACTGTTTGTGGAAAAACTCAATATACACATTCTGTGTATTACTGAGCATTGGCTCACTGGTGCACATCCAGCAGTTATCTTAAGGAATTTCAAAATGTCAAGTGTGTTCTTCAGAAGGACTGCAATTCATGGTGGGTCTTTAATTTTTGTACACAATAATATAACTTGTAAGGAGCGAAAAGACATAGTTAGTCTTTCTGTTGAACGCACTGTAGAACTATCTTGTGTGGAGCTGGAGCGATTTATAATAGTGTGTATATATCGTCCCCCCTCAGGTGATTTTAGCCTTTTTGAGGATGTAATGGAAGATGTGCTTAAGCGATTGTCTGTATCCACAAAAAAAGCAATAGTATGCGGGGATTTTAATGTTGATATTTTACTTAGTAATGCAACTACGACTAGGTTGCTAAACTTATTTAAATGTTTTAATTTAAATTATGCTTTTAGTGAACCTACTAGAATCACAGCAACCTCAGCATCGTGTTTAGATAATATTTTTCTCAACTGTGATATCTTAGGTAAATCGATAATAACCAACTTAAGATCAGATCATTGTGGCCAACAAATTACTGTTTTGAATAATATAAACAAAGATAAACATATCGTCAAGTGTAGGCCGATAACTAAGAGCAAATTGACGCGATTCAAAGGTGAAATATCATCCAAAATTCCTGCCCTTGTCTTTAAGAACGGTCATCCTGACAGCATTTATGGTACGCTCTTTAATATTATAGAAAATGAATTTAACAAAATATTCAATTTCAAACATATAGATTACTAATGATAAATTAGTGACATCTGCATATCGTCTGCGAAAGGTGCAGAAGTCATTTGTGGGATTGAGTATACGCTTTTATAATATGATTCCTAAGGTAATTTTGGACCTACCAATCCATAAGTTTAAATAATGTGTTAAAACACATTTATTACAGCGAGGTTATTATACAATTGATGAGTTTCTTAATGACAAGGTTGCTTGGAAGCATCCGGCTCCGCTTTCATCTCTCACAAGATAGAAAAATGAATGTTAAAATATAAAATGTAAATTTTTGATGTTGGAAAAGAGCAACTGCTGAGTTTCTTGCCGGCTTTTTCTCGGTAGAATCTGCCTTCCGAACCTTTTCCTTTCCTTAGGTTCATGCTCTAACCTAACCTAACCTATCCAAACCTTTTAAAACTAGTTTGGATTCCTTTAGACCTCAGCCCACCGGCAACTACGACTAACTAAACACTGATCTAGCTATCTGGCTTTCATCAGTGCATCAACAGCAGCATAACTAGTATTAAAATAGTAATGAGTTTTTATTAATGCATATATTCACATTAAATCTTGAATCTAAAGTCTAAAGGTGTCAAAACTAGATTTAGGTTAGGTTAGGTTAGAACATGAATACGAGGGGTGCCCGGCCACAGGCCGGGCACTTGGGTTCAGTTCAGTCAAAAATTATATATTATTTACTATTATTTATATTTGAATGAGAATGAAAAATAGCAATTATTTTGAATAGTTTTCAGAATGAGACAGACGGGTGTGGTAGGGTAAAATCTCCAATTTAAAGCTCCCTTATTGCGTATATGTTATGTGTGTTTGCATAGTAGTTTACTATAATGGTAAGCGGTTCGTGTAACGATCTTGCGCGTCTATATTTACAAGTGTGTGGGCAGTTCGTGTATTGATTATTCGATGACGAGACCTCGTAAGAGTCCCGTATCGTTATTTTTCGTCACTACCTACCCGTACCTCCCCCCCCGTGCAGGGAGTGGGTAATTTGCGCGCCTGCTGCCTTCCTTGGATGTGGTAGCAGTTTCTCAGGCTCCCTCACCGGAATCGAACCCTGATTCCCCGTTACCCGCGACAAACAATGGTAGTCGCAGAAACTCATTCCGATTACGAGACCTCGTAAGAGTCCCGTATCGTTATTTTTCGTCACTACCTACCCCCCTACCTCCCCCCGTGCGGGGTACAATATTGATATGATATTAAAAAAATACCATTAATAAATAACATAATAAAAGACCACCACTTTTATAGAGACATAACGCCACATAATTATAAAAAGTATAGTGTGTGGATCTAATCAACCACCACTGGCACCAGACCCTCAATGCCCTTAAATTTTACCTCGTTAAAATATTTAAAGTGTACTCATTCCGATTGCGAGACCTCGTAAGAGTCCCGTATCGTTATTTTTCGTCACTACCTACCCGTACCTCCCCCCTGTGCGGGGTACAATATTGATATGATATTAAAATAATACCATTAATAAATAACATAATAAAAGACCACCACTTTTATAGAGACATAACGCCACTGCGTGGCGCCGCCATCAGTCTCCTTAGACTCGGTACTTTGTCGTCGCCGTCGACTTCGCACCTTCGCCCCATATAGTAGTGGCGCGGCGCGACGGGCCTAATGTGTAAGTGAAAAAAAAAAAAAAAAAAATTAAATTAATTGTTATTTTACAATATCTTCTAATATGAATAAGAGTACTTTGTATTGGTACGTTTTGTTTTTTGTTTTTTTTTTTTTAAACGGAACTGAACCTAAGTGACCGGCCTGCGGCCGGGCACCCGTCTTATTCATGTTCTAACCTAACCTAACCTATCCAAACCTTTTAAAACTAGTTTGGATTCCTTTAGACCTCAGCCCACCGGCAACTACGACTAACTAAACACTGATCTAGCTATCTGGCTTTCATCAGTGCATCAACAGCAGCATAACTAGTATTAAAATAGTAATGAGTTTTTATTAATGCATATATTCACATTAAATCTTGAATCTAAAGTCTAAAGGTGTCAAAACTAGATTTAGGTTAGGTTAGGTTAGAACATGAATACGAGGGGTGCCCGGCCACAGGCCGGGCACTTGGGTTCAGTTCAGTCAAAAATTATATATTATTTACTATTATTTATATTTGAATGAGAATGAAAAATAGGAAATTATTTTGAATAGTTTTCAAAATGAGACAGACGGGTGTGGTAGGGTAAAATCTCTAATTGAAAGTTCCCTTATTGCGTATATGTTATGTGTGTTTGCATAGTAGTTTACTATAATGGTAAGCGGTTCGTGTAACGATCTTGCGCGTCTATATTTACAAGTGTGTGGGCAGTTCGTGTATTACACAGTGACCATATAAACCACGTAAATCGAAAATCCGTCTGACAGGAGGTTTCGTACAACGGGATTTCAAAATCCAACGACTGTTATAAGCAAACGACGTACATTTTACGTCCATGGGATGTACCTGGGGAGTATTGCTTTCATTTTTCTTATGTTAATAACACTGCCATAACAATATCCTAGTTGATAACCAATTCCCTACTTCAAATTTTTGTTTTATTTTGTTATTCTCGTAACACTCACGAGAGACGTCCCTCCACACACTTAGACAGACTCATTCTCGCTTTACTTGACGGATTTGTGGAAGTATAGTTGAAGAATTAATTAAACTGTCTCAGACAAAAATACACAACCAAATAAACCTTATTTTACAAGTTGTGATTCAAAGTTTTCTTTGCTAAAATTGCTATTTCTATCACTTAAAGATATCCCTAATTAGTATGTTATTGTATTTCCTAGTATACTATCTGTAATATTCCTTAGTATTTATCTCTATTTCCTATAACTTTTTCATAATATATATACATATATTTTTGATCCTTTTCTCTTTCTTCTGTAGGTTATCTAATTTCCTTCACTCACATATACTGTTTGCTGTGTTTCAGGGCGAAGTGCTATAAAATGATGCCAACAATGCTAACCAGAAGAGCGGCTGCATTGCAAGAGCAATTAAAACTTAAAAATGCCCTCAGTGAACTAAAGTCACTGAAACAACTAAATGCTGATTTAATGAGGGAACAAGATGACAGTGAAGTGGAAATGAGATCAATTATTGCCAAGAACTCCCAGCTAAAGGGTGAACTAGCTGACCTACATAGCGCTCACACTCTGGTCTTAGAGGAGCGCAACCAACTCCAGGAGGCAGTGCGTTCTTTTAACCAATGCATATCTACTTATGATGAAGCTTTAGGAAGAATTACTATGTTGGAGGGTGAATTATGTAGCGCACATAAAACTATTGATGACCTTCAGTCACAATTACAAAATGTAGAAATGCAATCAACAAATAACTTGTATGATGAACTACTTACTTCATCCTCAACAATGCCAGTGTGCATCGATCTGACTTGTGATAGCCCTTGTGTTAAAAAAACCAAGCCTCAAATAGATCTCCCCTTTTTAAATAGCCACAATAAAATAAAAAAATACATTAGAATTAGTAAAATAATAAAGAAAACTCAAAAATTAGTAAAAAACCAGAAGAAAAGCAGTGAAAACCTGATACTAAGAAAAGAACGTTCAGTTTTGTTAAATAAGTTAAATACCTTTTCTCTTTCTTTTCAAAGTAGCAGGGAAAAATATGAGAGTGAAATCCAAACCTTAAATGATGTTATTCAACAGCTGGAAGACTCACTTAAAACTATGACTATTAAATATGAGCTGTCAAAAAAGCAGATTGATGAACAAATTCTGGCAGCTGATGAGTTGTTAGCTCTAGGTACCTACAATAGGGCTCGTTTTGAGTCATTGGCAAATAAATGTCAATGTTCTCAAGATATACCTACGGCTAACCTAGACTTAAGTAGTAGTATTTTGTCCTCTAATAAGCTAGAGACCTGCCAAGAGCAGTGTGAAAGTATTATTCCTGTCACTACATCCTTAGATTATAATTTATCAAGTAAGCATAAAAAACACACTTTAGTAATTTCAGACAAGCTAGGTAAAGGTTATGGTCCTATTATGAACTGTTACCTAGATCACTCAGTGACTAATAGATGTTCACCGGGGGGCTAATTTAGACTATCTTATTGATAGTTTGAACATAGACAGTTTAGATGTAAATAAAAATGTTATATTTTTGTTAGGAGACAGCTTAAATGTAAAAAAGACACAAATTATAAGATGTGTAGAAAAATTGCTGGCTTTGCATGAAAAATCTAAATGTAGATTTGTTATGTGTGCCTTTCCGTACTGTGGCACACTTAGTTCTAAGCGAAATAAGCAAATTTATAATTTAAATTTATTAATTTATAACTTGACATGCCGTCATAGTGAGGCCGTTTTTTATTTTGATGTGAATAAATTTATTTCACCACTGTTATTGACTAGGCATACTTTTTATCTGTCAAAAAAATGTAAGCAACATATAGCCTCATTATTAGCTTACAATTTAAATGATACAGTTACAAGTGTTGTAACTAAGTCTATTGACAACTTTACAAATTGTACTTTAGGTACCAATATTTCTGATAATGACCCAAGTACTTGTTCAAGTACTAAGAAAATTTCTTATAATTATTTAAACTAGATAGCCAGACAACGGAGAAGCTCTCCAATATGAACATTGTACATCAAAATATACAGAGCTTAACCAGCAAAGAAATTGAAATAGAACTGTTTGTGGAAAAACTCAATATACACATTCTGTGTATTACTGAGCATTGGCTCACTGGTGCACATCCAGCAGTTATCTTAAGGAATTTCAAAATGTCAAGTGTGTTCTTCAGAAGGACTGCAATTCATGGTGGGTCTTTAATTTTTGTACACAATAATATAACTTGTAAGGAGCGAAAAGACATAGTTAGTCTTTCTGTTGAACGCACTGTAGAACTATCTTGTGTGGAGCTGGAGCGATTTATAATAGTGTGTATATATCGTCCCCCCTCAGGTGATTTTAGCCTTTTTGAGGATGTAATGGAAGATGTGCTTAAGCGATTGTCTGTATCCACAAAAAAAGCAATAGTATGCGGGGATTTTAATGTTGATATTTTACTTAGTAATGCAACTACGACTAGGTTGCTAAACTTATTTAAATGTTTTAATTTAAATTATGCTTTTAGTGAACCTACTAGAATCACAGCAACCTCAGCATCGTGTTTAGATAATATTTTTCTCAACTGTGATATCTTAGGTAAATCGATAATAACCAACTTAAGATCAGATCATTGTGGCCAACAAATTACTGTTTTGAATAATATAAACAAAGATAAACATATCGTCAAGTGTAGGCCGATAACTAAGAGCAAATTGACGCGATTCAAAGGTAAAATATCATCCAAAATTCCTGCCCTTGTCTTTAAGAACGGTCATCCTGACAGCATTTATGGTACGCTCTTTAATATTATAGAAAATGAATTTAACAAAATATTCAATTTCAAACATATAGATTACTAATGATAAATTAGTGACATCTGCATATCGTCTGCGAAAGGTGCAGAAGTCATTTGTGGGATTGAGTATACGCTTTTATAATATGATTCCTAAGGTAATTTTGGACCTACCAATCCATAAGTTTAAATAATGTGTTAAAACACATTTATTACAGCGAGGTTATTATACAATTGATGAGTTTCTTAATGACAAGGTTGCTTGGAAGCATCCGGCTCCGCTTTCATCTCTCACAAGATAGAAAAATGAATGTTAAAATATAAAATGTAAATTTTTGATGTTGGAAAAGAGCAACTGCTGAGTTTCTTGCCGGCTTTTTCTCGGTAGAATCTGCCTTCCGAACCTTTTCCTTTCCTTAGGTTCATGCTCTAACCTAACCTAACCTATCCAAACCTTTTAAAACTAGTTTGGATTCCTTTAGACCTCAGCCCACCGGCAACTACGACTAACTAAACACTGATCTAGCTATCTGGCTTTCATCAGTGCATCAACAGCAGCATAACTAGTATTAAAATAGTAATGAGTTTTTATTAATGCATATATTCACATTAAATCTTGAATCTAAAGTCTAAAGGTGTCAAAACTAGATTTAGGTTAGGTTAGGTTAGAACATGAATACGAGGGGTGCCCGGCCACAGGCCGGGCACTTGGGTTCAGTTCAGTCAAAAATTATATATTATTTACTATTATTTATATTTGAATGAGAATGAAAAATAGCAATTATTTTGAATAGTTTTCAGAATGAGACAGACGGGTGTGGTAGGGTAAAATCTCCAATTTAAAGCTCCCTTATTGCGTATATGTTATGTGTGTTTGCATAGTAGTTTACTATAATGGTAAGCGGTTCGTGTAACGATCTTGCGCGTCTATATTTACAAGTGTGTGGGCAGTTCGTGTATTGATTATTCGATGACGAGACCTCGTAAGAGTCCCGTATCGTTATTTTTCGTCACTACCTACCCGTACCTCCCCCCCCGTGCAGGGAGTGGGTAATTTGCGCGCCTGCTGCCTTCCTTGGATGTGGTAGCAGTTTCTCAGGCTCCCTCACCGGAATCGAACCCTGATTCCCCGTTACCCGCGACAAACAATGGTAGTCGCAGAAACTCATTCCGATTACGAGACCTCGTAAGAGTCCCGTATCGTTATTTTTCGTCACTACCTACCCCCCTACCTCCCCCCGTGCGGGGTACAATATTGATATGATATTAAAAAAATACCATTAATAAATAACATAATAAAAGACCACCACTTTTATAGAGACATAACGCCACATAATTATAAAAAGTATAGTGTGTGGATCTAATCAACCACCACTGGCACCAGACCCTCAATGCCCTTAAATTTTACCTCGTTAAAATATTTAAAGTGTACTCATTCCGATTGCGAGACCTCGTAAGAGTCCCGTATCGTTATTTTTCGTCACTACCTACCCGTACCTCCCCCCTGTGCGGGGTACAATATTGATATGATATTAAAATAATACCATTAATAAATAACATAATAAAAGACCACCACTTTTATAGAGACATAACGCCACTGTGTGGCGCCGCCATCAGTCTCCTTAGACTCGGTACTTTGTCGTCGCCGTCGACTTCGCACCTTCGCCCCATATAGTAGTGGCGCGGCGCGACGGGCCTAATGTGTAAGTGAAAAAAAAAAAAAAAAAATTAAATTAATTGTTATTTTACAATATCTTCTAATATGAATAAGAGTACTTTGTATTGGTACGTTTTGTTTTTTGTTTTTTTTTTTTAAACGGAACTGAACCTAAGTGACCGGCCTGCGGCCGGGCACCCGTCTTATTCATGTTCTAACCTAACCTAACCTATCCAAACCTTTTTAAACTAGTTTGGATTCCTTTAGACCTCAGCCCACCGGCAACTACGACTAACTAAACACTGATCTAGCTATCTGGCTTTCATCAGTGCATCAACAGCAGCATAACTAGTATTAAAATAGTAATGAGTTTTTATTAATGCATATATTCACATTAAATCTTGAATCTAAAGTCTAAAGGTGTCAAAACTAGATTTAGTTTAGGTTAGGTTAGAACATGAATACGAGGGGTGCCCGGCCACAGGCCGGGCACTTGGGTTCAGTTCAGTCAAAAATTATATATTATTTACTATTATTTATATTTGAATGAGAATGAAAAATAGCAATTATTTTGAATAGTTTTCAAAATGAGACAGACGGGTGTGGTAGGGTAAAATCTCCAATTTAAAGTTCCCTTATTGCGTATATGTTATGTGTGTTTGCATAGTAGTTTACTATAATGGTAAGCGGTTCGTGTAACGATCTTGCGCGTCTATATTTACAAGTGTGTGGGCAGTTCGTGTATTGATTATTCGATGACGAGACCTCGTAAGAGTCCCGTATCGTTATTTTTCGTCACTACCTACCCGTACCTCCCCCCCCGTGCAGGGAGTGGGTAATTTGCGCGCCTGCTGCCTTCCTTGGATGTGGTAGCAGTTTCTCAGGCTCCCTCACCGGAATCGAACCCTGATTCCCCGTTACCCGCGACAAACAATGGTAGTCGCAGAAACTCATTCCGATTACGAGACCTCGTAAGAGTCCCGTATCGTTATTTTTCGTCACTACCTACCCCCCTACCTCCCCCCGTGCGGGGTACAATATTGATATGATATTAAAAAAATACCATTAATAAATAACATAATAAAAGACCACCACTTTTATAGAGACATAACGCCACATAATTATAAAAAGTATAGTGTGTGGATCTAATCAACCACCACTGGCACCAGACCCTCAATGCCCTTAAATTTTACCTCGTTAAAATATTTAAAGTGTACTCATTCCGATTGCGAGACCTCGTAAGAGTCCCGTATCGTTATTTTTCGTCACTACCTACCCGTACCTCCCCCCTGTGCGGGGTACAATATTGATATGATATTAAAATAATACCATTAATAAATAACATAATAAAAGACCACCACTTTTATAGAGACATAACGCCACTGTGTGGCGCCGCCATCAGTCTCCTTAGACTCGGTACTTTGTCGTCGCCGTCGACTTCGCACCTTCGCCCCATATAGTAGTGGCGCGGCGCGACGGGCCTAATGTGTAAGTGAAAAAAAAAAAAAAAAAATTAAATTAATTGTTATTTTACAATATCTTCTAATATGAATAAGAGTACTTTGTATTGGTACGTTTTGT
The DNA here is from genome assembly GCF_905163445.1 of Pararge aegeria. Lineage (NCBI taxonomy): Eukaryota > Metazoa > Arthropoda > Insecta > Lepidoptera > Nymphalidae > Pararge > Pararge aegeria. The sequence continues at coordinate 15,033,514 of NC_053201.1, read as the reverse complement.
TTTTTGTTTTTTTTTTTTAAACGGAACTGAACCTAAGTGACCGGCCTGCGGCCGGGCACCCGTCTTATTCATGTTCTAACCTAACCTAACCTATCCAAACCTTTTTAAACTAGTTTGGATTCCTTTAGACCTCAGCCCACCGGCAACTACGACTAACTAAACACTGATCTAGCTATCTGGCTTTCATCAGTGCATCAACAGCAGCATAACTAGTATTAAAATAGTAATGAGTTTTTATTAATGCATATATTCACATTAAATCTTGAATCTAAAGTCTAAAGGTGTCAAAACTAGATTTAGTTTAGGTTAGGTTAGAACATGAATACGAGGGGTGCCCGGCCACAGGCCGGGCACTTGGGTTCAGTTCAGTCAAAAATTATATATTATTTACTATTATTTATATTTGAATGAGAATGAAAAATAGCAATTATTTTGAATAGTTTTCAAAATGAGACAGACGGGTGTGGTAGGGTAAAATCTCCAATTTAAAGTTCCCTTATTGCGTATATGTTATGTGTGTTTGCATAGTAGTTTACTATAATGGTAAGCGGTTCGTGTAACGATCTTGCGCGTCTATATTTACAAGTGTGTGGGCAGTTCGTGTATTGATTATTCGATGACGAGACCTCGTAAGAGTCCCGTATCGTTATTTTTCGTCACTACCTACCCGTACCTCCCCCCCCGTGCAGGGAGTGGGTAATTTGCGCGCCTGCTGCCTTCCTTGGATGTGGTAGCAGTTTCTCAGGCTCCCTCACCGGAATCGAACCCTGATTCCCCGTTACCCGCGACAAACAATGGTAGTCGCAGAAACTCATTCCGATTACGAGACCTCGTAAGAGTCCCGTATCGTTATTTTTCGTCACTACCTACCCCCCTACCTCCCCCCGTGCGGGGTACAATATTGATATGATATTAAAAAAATACCATTAATAAATAACATAATAAAAGACCACCACTTTTATAGAGACATAACGCCACATAATTATAAAAAGTATAGTGTGTGGATCTAATCAACCACCACTGGCACCAGACCCTCAATGCCCTTAAATTTTACCTCGTTAAAATATTTAAAGTGTACTCATTCCGATTGCGAGACCTCGTAAGAGTCCCGTATCGTTATTTTTCGTCACTACCTACCCGTACCTCCCCCCTGTGCGGGGTACAATATTGATATGATATTAAAATAATACCATTAATAAATAACATAATAAAAGACCACCACTTTTATAGAGACATAACCGCCATCAGTCTCCTTAGACTCGGTACTTTGTCGTCGCCGTCGACTTCGCACCTTCGCCCCATATGGTAGTGGCGCGGCGCGACGGGCCTAATGTGTAAGTGAAAAAAAAAAAAAAAAAATTAAATTAATTGTTATTTTACAATATCTTCTAATATGAATAAGAGTACTTTGTATTGGTACGTTTTGTTTTTTGTTTTTTTTATTTTTAAACGGAACTGAACCTAAGTGACCGGCCTGCGGCCGGGCACCCGTCTTATTCATGTTCTAACCTAACCTAACCTATCCAAACCTTTTAAAACTAGTTTGGATTCCTTTAGACCTCAGCCCACCGGCAACTACGACTAACTAAACACTGATCTAGCTATCTGGCTTTCATCAGTGCATCAACAGCAGCATAACTAGTATTAAAATAGTAATGAGTTTTTATTAATGCATATATTCACATTAAATCTTGAATCTAAAGTCTAAAGGTGTCAAAACTAGATTTAGTTTAGGTTAGGTTAGAACATGAATACGAGGGGTGCCCGGCCACAGGCCGGGCACTTGGGTTCAGTTCAGTCAAAAATTATATATTATTTACTATTATTTATATTTGAATGAGAATGAAAAATAGCAATTATTTTGAATAGTTTTCAAAATGAGACAGACGGGTGTGGTAGGGTAAAATCTCCAATTTAAAGTTCCCTTATTGCGTATATGTTATGTGTGTTTGCATAGTAGTTTACTATAATGGTAAGCGGTTCGTGTAACGATCTTGCGCGTCTATATTTACAAGTGTGTGGGCAGTTCGTGTATTGATTATTCGATGACGAGACCTCGTAAGAGTCCCGTATCGTTATTTTTCGTCACTACCTACCCGTACCTCCCCCCCCGTGCAGGGAGTGGGTAATTTGCGCGCCTGCTGCCTTCCTTGGATGTGGTAGCAGTTTCTCAGGCTCCCTCACCGGAATCGAACCCTGATTCCCCGTTACCCGCGACAAACAATGGTAGTCGCAGAAACTCATTCCGATTACGAGACCTCGTAAGAGTCCCGTATCGTTATTTTTCGTCACTACCTACCCCCCTACCTCCCCCCGTGCGGGGTACAATATTGATATGATATTAAAAAAATACCATTAATAAATAACATAATAAAAGACCACCACTTTTATAGAGACATAACGCCACATAATTATAAAAAGTATAGTGTGTGGATCTAATCAACCACCACTGGCACCAGACCCTCAATGCCCTTAAATTTTACCTCGTTAAAATATTTAAAGTGTACTCATTCCGATTGCGAGACCTCGTAAGAGTCCCGTATCGTTATTTTTCGTCACTACCTACCCGTACCTCCCCCCTGTGCGGGGTACAATATTGATATGATATTAAAATAATACCATTAATAAATAACATAATAAAAGACCACCACTTTTATAGAGACATAACGCCACTGTGTGGCGCCGCCATCAGTCTCCTTAGACTCGGTACTTTGTCGTCGCCGTCGACTTCGCACCTTCGCCCCATATAGTAGTGGCGCGGCGCGACGGGCCTAATGTGTAAGTGAAAAAAAAAAAAAAAAAATTAATTTAATTGTTATTTTACAATATCTTCTAATATGAATAAGAGTACTTTGTATTGGTACGTTTTGTTTTTTGTTTTTTTTTTTTTAAACGTAACTGAACCTAAGTGACCGGCCTGCGGCCGGGCACCCGTCTTATTCATGTTCTAACCTAACCTAACCTATCCAAACCTTTTAAAACTAGTTTGGATTCCTTTAGACCTCAGCCCACCGGCAACTACGACTAACTAAACACTGATCTAGCTATCTGGCTTTCATCAGTGCATCAACAGCAGCATAACTAGTATTAAAATAGTAATGAGTTTTTATTAATGCATATATTCACATTAAATCTTGAATCTAAAGTCTAAAGGTGTCAAAACTAGATTTAGGTTAGGTTAGGTTAGAACATGAATACGAGGGGTGCCCGGCCACAGGCCGGGCACTTGGGTTCAGTTCAGTCAAAAATTATATATTATTTACTATTATTTATATTTGAATGAGAATGAAAAATAGCAATTATTTTGAATAGTTTTCAGAATGAGACAGACGGGTGTGGTAGGGTAAAATCTCCAATTTAAAGCTCCCTTATTGCGTATATGTTATGTGTGTTTGCATAGTAGTTTACTATAATGGTAAGCGGTTCGTGTAACGATCTTGCGCGTCTATATTTACAAGTGTGTGGGCAGTTCGTGTATTGATTATTCGATGACGAGACCTCGTAAGAGTCCCGTATCGTTATTTTTCGTCACTACCTACCCGTACCTCCCCCCCCGTGCAGGGAGTGGGTAATTTGCGCGCCTGCTGCCTTCCTTGGATGTGGTAGCAGTTTCTCAGGCTCCCTCACCGGAATCGAACCCTGATTCCCCGTTACCCGCGACAAACAATGGTAGTCGCAGAAACTCATTCCGATTACGAGACCTCGTAAGAGTCCCGTATCGTTATTTTTCGTCACTACCTACCCCCCTACCTCCCCCCGTGCGGGGTACAATATTGATATGATATTAAAAAAATACCATTAATAAATAACATAATAAAAGACCACCACTTTTATAGAGACATAACGCCACATAATTATAAAAAGTATAGTGTGTGGATCTAATCAACCACCACTGGCACCAGACCCTCAATGCCCTTAAATTTTACCTCGTTAAAATATTTAAAGTGTACTCATTCCGATTGCGAGACCTCGTAAGAGTCCCGTATCGTTATTTTTCGTCACTACCTACCCGTACCTCCCCCCTGTGCGGGGTACAATATTGATATGATATTAAAATAATACCATTAATAAATAACATAATAAAAGACCACCACTTTTATAGAGACATAACGCCACTGTGTGGCGCCGCCATCAGTCTCCTTAGACTCGGTACTTTGTCGTCGCCGTCGACTTCGCACCTTCGCCCCATATGGTAGTGGCGCGGCGCGACGGGCCTAATGTGTAAGTGAAAAAAAAAAAAAAAAAATTAAATTAATTGTTATTTTACAATATCTTCTAATATGAATAAGAGTACTTTGTATTGGTACGTTTTGTTTTTTGTTTTTTTTTTTTTAAACGGAACTGAACCTAAGTGACCGGCCTGCGGCCGGGCACCCGTCTTATTCATGTTCTAACCTAACCTAACCTATCCAAACCTTTTAAAACTAGTTTGGATTCCTTTAGACCTCAGCCCACCGGCAACTACGACTAACTAAACACTGATCTAGCTATCTGGCTTTCATCAGTGCATCAACAGCAGCATAACTAGTATTAAAATAGTAATGAGTTTTTATTAATGCATATATTCACATTAAATCTTGAATCTAAAGTCTAAAGGTGTCAAAACTAGATTTAGGTTAGGTTAGGTTAGAACATGAATACGAGGGGTGCCCGGCCACAGGCCGGGCACTTGGGTTCAGTTCAGTCAAAAATTATATATTATTTACTATTATTTATATTTGAATGAGAATGAAAAATAGCAATTATTTTGAATAGTTTTCAGAATGAGACAGACGGGTGTGGTAGGGTAAAATCTCCAATTTAAAGCTCCCTTATTGCGTATATGTTATGTGTGTTTGCATAGTAGTTTACTATAATGGTAAGCGGTTCGTGTAACGATCTTGCGCGTCTATATTTACAAGTGTGTGGGCAGTTCGTGTATTGATTATTCGATGACGAGACCTCGTAAGAGTCCCGTATCGTTATTTTTCGTCACTACCTACCCGTACCTCCCCCCCCGTGCAGGGAGTGGGTAATTTGCGCGCCTGCTGCCTTCCTTGGATGTGGTAGCAGTTTCTCAGGCTCCCTCACCGGAATCGAACCCTGATTCCCCGTTACCCGCGACAAACAATGGTAGTCGCAGAAACTCATTCCGATTACGAGACCTCGTAAGAGTCCCGTATCGTTATTTTTCGTCACTACCTACCCCCCTACCTCCCCCCGTGCGGGGTACAATATTGATATGATATTAAAAAAATACCATTAATAAATAACATAATAAAAGACCACCACTTTTATAGAGACATAACGCCACATAATTATAAAAAGTATAGTGTGTGGATCTAATCAACCACCACTGGCACCAGACCCTCAATGCCCTTAAATTTTACCTCGTTAAAATATTTAAAGTGTACTCATTCCGATTGCGAGACCTCGTAAGAGTCCCGTATCGTTATTTTTCGTCACTACCTACCCGTACCTCCCCCCTGTGCGGGGTACAATATTGATATGATATTAAAATAATACCATTAATAAATAACATAATAAAAGACCACCACTTTTATAGAGACATAACGCCACTGTGTGGCGCCGCCATCAGTCTCCTTAGACTCGGTACTTTGTCGTCGCCGTCGACTTCGCACCTTCGCCCCATATAGTAGTGGCGCGGCGCGACGGGCCTAATGTGTAAGTGAAAAAAAAAAAAAAAAAATTAATTTAATTGTTATTTTACAATATCTTCTAATATGAATAAGAGTACTTTGTATTGGTACGTTTTGTTTTGTGTTTTTTTTTTTTTAAACGTAACTGAACCTAAGTGACCGGCCTGCGGCCGGGCACCCGTCTTATTCATGTTCTAACCTAACCTAACCTATCCAAACCTTTTAAAACTAGTTTGGATTCCTTTAGACCTCAGCCCACCGGCAACTACGACTAACTAAACACTGATCTAGCTATCTGGCTTTCATCAGTGCATCAACAGCAGCATAACTAGTATTAAAATAGTAATGAGTTTTTATTAATGCATATATTCACATTAAATCTTGAATCTAAAGTCTAAAGGTGTCAAAACTAGATTTAGGTTAGGTTAGGTTAGAACATGAATACGAGGGGTGCCCGGCCACAGGCCGGGCACTTGGGTTCAGTTCAGTCAAAAATTATATATTATTTACTATTATTTATATTTGAATGAGAATGAAAAATAGCAATTATTTTGAATAGTTTTCAAAATGAGACAGACGGGTGTGGTAGGGTAAAATCTCCAATTTAAAGCTCCCTTATTGCGTATATGTTATGTGTGTTTGCATAGTAGTTTACTATAATGGTAAGCGGTTCGTGTAACGATCTTGCGCGTCTATATTTACAAGTGTGTGGGCAGTTCGTGTATTGATTATTCGATGACGAGACCTCGTAAGAGTCCCGTATCGTTATTTTTCGTCACTACCTACCCGTACCTCCCCCCCCGTGCAGGGAGTGGGTAATTTGCGCGCCTGCTGCCTTCCTTGGATGTGGTAGCAGTTTCTCAGGCTCCCTCACCGGAATCGAACCCTGATTCCCCGTTACCCGCGACAAACAATGGTAGTCGCAGAAACTCATTCCGATTACGAGACCTCGTAAGAGTCCCGTATCGTTATTTTTCGTCACTACCTACCCCCCTACCTCCCCCCGTGCGGGGTACAATATTGATATGATATTAAAAAAATACCATTAATAAATAACATAATAAAAGACCACCACTTTTATAGAGACATAACGCCACATATTTATAAAAAGTATAGTGTGTGGATCTAATCAACCACCACTGGCACCAGACCCTCAATGCCCTTAAATTTTACCTCGTTAAAATATTTAAAGTGTACTCATTCCGATTGCGAGACCTAAGAGTCCCGTATCGTTATTTTTTGTCACTACCTACCCGTACCTCCCCCTGTGCGGGGTACAATATTGATATGATATTAAAATAATACCATTAATAAATAACATAATAAAAGACCACCACTTTTATAGAGACATAACCGCCATCAGTCTCCTTAGACTCGGTACTTTGTCGTCGCCGTCGACTTCGCACCTTCGCCCCATATGGTAGTGGCGCGGCGCGACGGGCCTAATGTGTAAGTGAAAAAAAAAAAAAAAAAATTAAATTAATTGTTATTTTACAATATCTTCTAATATGAATAAGAGTACTTTGTATTGGTACGTTTTGTTTTTTGTTTTTTTTTTTTTAAACGGAACTGAACCTAAGTGACCGGCCTGCGGCCGGGCACCCGTCTTATTCATGTTCTAACCTAACCTAACCTATCCAAACCTTTTAAAACTAGTTTGGATTCCTTTAGACCTCAGCCCACCGGCAACTACGACTAACTAAACACTGATCTAGCTATCTGGCTTTCATCAGTGCATCAACAGCAGCATAACTAGTATTAAAATAGTAATGAGTTTTTATTAATGCATATATTCACATTAAATCTTGAATCTAAAGTCTAAAGGTGTCAAAACTAGATTTAGGTTAGGTTAGGTTAGAACATGAATACGAGGGGTGCCCGGCCACAGGCCGGGCACTTGGGTTCAGTTCAGTCAAAAATTATATATTATTTACTATTATTTATATTTGAATGAGAATGAAAAATAGCAATTATTTTGAATAGTTTTCAAAATGAGACAGACGGGTGTGGTAGGGTAAAATCTCCAATTTAAAGCTCCCTTATTGCGTATATGTTATGTGTGTTTGCATAGTAGTTTACTATAATGGTAAGCGGTTCGTGTAACGATCTTGCGCGTCTATATTTACAAGTGTGTGGGCAGTTCGTGTATTGATTATTCGATGACGAGACCTCTTAAGAGTCCCGTATCGTTATTTTTCGTCACTACCTACCCGTACCTCCCCCCCCGTGCAGGGAGTGGGTAATTTGCGCGCCTGCTGCCTTCCTTGGATGTGGTAGCAGTTTCTCAGGCTCCCTCACCGGAATCGAACCCTGATTCCCCGTTACCCGCGACAAACAATGGTAGTCGCAGAAACTCATTCCGATTACGAGACCTCGTAAGAGTCCCGTATCGTTATTTTTCGTCACTACCTACCCCCCTACCTCCCCCCGTGCGGGGTACAATATTGATATGATATTAAAAAAATACCATTAATAAATAACATAATAAAAGACCACCACTTTTATAGAGACATAACGCCACATAATTATAAAAAGTATAGTGTGTGGATCTAATCAACCACCACTGGCACCAGACCCTCAATGCCCTTAAATTTTACCTCGTTAAAATATTTAAAGTGTACTCATTGCGATTGCGAGACCTCGTAAGAGTCCCGTATCGTTATTTTTCGTCACTACCTACCCGTACCTCCCCCCTGTGCGGGGTACAATATTGATATGATATTAAAATAATACCATTAATAAATAACATAATAAAAGACCACCACTTTTATAGAGACATAACGCCACTGTGTGGCGCCGCCATCAGTCTCCTTAGACTCGGTACTTTGTCGTCGCCGTCGACTTCGCACCTTCGCCCCATATAGTAGTGGCGCGGCGCGACGGGCCTAATGTGTAAGTGAAAAAAAAAAAAAAAAATTAATGTAATTGTTATTTTACAATATCTTCTAATATGAATAAGAGTACTTTGTATTGGTACGTTTTGTTTTTTGTTTTTTTTTTTTTAAACGGAACTGAACCTAAGTGACCGGCCTGCGGCCGGGCACCCGTCTTATTCATGTTCTAACCTAACCTAACCTATCCAAACCTTTTAAAACTAGTTTGGATTCCTTTAGACCTCAGCCCACCGGCAACTACGGCTAACTAAACACTGATCTAGCTATCTGGCTTTCATCAGTGCATCAACAGCAGCATAACTAGTATTAAAATAGTAATGAGTTTTTATTAATGCATATATTCACATTAAATCTTGAATCTAAAGTCTAAAGGTGTCAAAACTAGATTTAGTTTAGGTTAGGTTAGAACATGAATACGAGGGGTGCCCGGCCACAGGCCGGGCACCTGGGTTCAGTTCAGTCAAAAATTATATATTATTTACTATTATTTATATTTGAATGAGAATGAAAAATAGCAATTATTTTGAATAGTTTTCAAAATGAGACAGACGGGTGTGGTAGGGTAAAATCTCCAATTTAAAGTTCCCTTATTGCGTATATGTTATGTGTGTTTGCATAGTAGTTTACTATAATGGTAAGCGGTTCGTGTAACGATCTTGCGCGTCTATATTTACAAGTGTGTGGGCAGTTCGTGTATTGATTATTCGATGACGAGACCTCGTAAGAGTCCCGTATCGTTATTTTTCGTCACTACCTACCCGTACCTCCCCCCCCGTGCAGGGAGTGGGTAATTTGCGCGCCTGCTGCCTTCCTTGGATGTGGTAGCAGTTTCTCAGGCTCCCTCACCGGAATCGAACCCTGATTCCCCGTTACCCGCGACAAACAATGGTAGTCGCAGAAACTCATTCCGATTACGAGACCTCGTAAGAGTCCCGTATCGTTATTTTTCGTCACTACCTACCCCCCTGTAATGTAGGTAGTTTAATAATTAGCCCGCACTTCATTATGTTGTTCTACCAATAAACCATTCTGCGATAGTCCGTCGTTTTATTAAGTACATTACATTTTGGCGCAGTCGGTTATTTTAATTAAAATCATGCCTTTTGGTAAAATCGAGCCTTTTGACGTTAGTTCCCACAACTGGGATGCATATTGTCGTCGGGTGAAGCAATTTATTGCGTTAAATAACATCAGTGAAGATTTACACGTGGCCACGTTGGTAACACATGTCGGCATTGCATGTTACGAATTGATGTGCGACTTGTGTTCCCCGGATTTACCGGAAGACAAGAAGTTTGAACAATTAGTGAAGATTGTCAAAGACCACTTGGAGCCACAAAGGTCGGAGATCGCAGAGAGACATATGTTCCGGCAAAGGAAGCAAAGGCAAGGGGAGATAGTGAGTGATTATTTGAAAAGTCTAAAACATCTCGCCAAACATTGCAATTTTCGGGATTCTTTGGAGGTAAATTTGAGAGACCAGTTTGTTTCTGGCCTTCAAAGTGAAGATATGAGGTCACGATTGTTTGCCGAGCGGAACATCGATTATAAGCGAGCAATAGAACTCGCATTGGCGCTCGAGGCAGCGGAGAGACATGCAGCGGAGGCAGCGTCCGGGGCGAGTTCCAGCGCCATCTCGGAAGGGCTGCATCGCATCAGATCCTCACCAGCGCGCGCGGAGCGCGGGCGCATGAAACGGCGCGAGGGAGCGGGTGGCGTGCAGGCAGACGCGGCGGCCAGGGCCGGTGCGCTGAGCCTCGAGGGCTCACGGCGCGGCTGCTGGCGTTGCGGGCGCAGCGGGCATCCGCCGTCCCGGTGCCGCTACAAGTTCTACAGCTGTGATTCGTGTGGGCAGAGGGGCCACCTGAAGGTCGTGTGCGGTAATGTTGATAAGTGTAGTGATGCGGTTATACAGAAAAACACAAAAGGTCAGTTGTTTTTTAATGATTCCGATGACAGTGTTTTAGATTTTTATAATATAATTTGCGAGGGTAATGACGGCCCGTATTATATCAAATTAAACGTAGAAAAGTCTGTAGTTAAATTTGAAATAGATACTGGTAGTAAGATCTCTGTAATTTCAAAGCATTTTTATGATAATCATTTTTCTAGCGTTTGTTTACAACATAAAAATTTAAGGTTAAGATCTTACACAGGTAGTGTTATTGAACCTCTGGGATATATTATGGTAAATGTACAATGTAAAAATCGTTTGTATAAATTACCGTTGTATGTTGTTGAAAACGGCGGCCCTCCTTTACTAGGCCGTGCCTGGATAAGAATTTTACAAATCGATATCACAAATTGCCATAATTTATCCGAAAGATGCGAAAATGATAATACTATAGAATTATTAAGGAAAGAATTTCCCGAGGTTTTCGCTGATGGGCTTGGGACTTTTAAAGCTCGAATGCAGTTGCATTTAGCTGACAAGACTCCAATTTTCGTTAAATCGCGCCCGCTTCCCCTCGCACTTCGCGCGCCGGTCGAGCGCGAGTTGGAGCGGTTGCAGCGAGATGACGTCATTTATAAGGTAGACCGTTCTGATTACGGTACGCCTATTGTTCCTATAATAAAAAAAAATGGAGACATTCGTATTTGTGGAGACTTTAAGGTCACTATTAATCCGCTATTAAAAGATTTTCATTATCCTCTTCCACAAATTGAAGATATATTTGCTACCCTTGGGGGAGGCGAACAGTTTTCTAAATTAGACTTGTCCCACGCCTATCAGCAAGTGTTATTAACGGAGGACTCGCAACCCATGACCGCTATAACTACACACATAGGCACCTTCGTTTACAAGCGAGTACCCTTTGGAATAAAATGTGTTCCTGAGTATTTTGAAAAGTTGATCGAAGAAACTCTGTGTGGCTTATCCTCTACTGTAGCTTTTCAGGACGATATTTGTGTGACTGGCAAAGACAGAGAGACTCATTGCAAAAATTTACGTGCCGTTTTAGCCCGATTAAAAGAGGCCGGGTTGCGAGTAAATTGGTCTAAATGTGAATTCTTTAAGGACAGTGTAACATACTTAGGATACAAAATTGATAAAAAGGGTCTACACACTGATGCAAATAAGATAAAAGCTATTGTTTCGGCGCCATCACCGAAAGACGTAACGCAATTAAAAAGTTTTATTGGTCTCGTTAACTTTTACAATAAATTTTGTGTTAACATGAGTTCTGTATTAAAACCTTTATACGATTTACTAAAGAAAAATGTAAAATGGTATTGGAGTTGCGAATGTGAAAGTGCCTTCAAAAGAGTTAAAAACATTCTCAGTAGTTCGCCTGTGCTAGCACACTACGATCCCAAGTTACCGTTGCTGTTGTCGGTGGACAGTAGCGCGTATGGACTCGGCGCGGTTCTCACGCACCGCTACTCCGACGGATCGGAACGTCTTATCAGTTGCGCCTCGCGTACTCTTAATGAGGCCGAGCGTAATTATTCGCAGCTAGATAAAGAAGCCTTAGCCATAATGTTTGGAGTCAGCAGGCATGATAAGTATCTGTTTGGTCGGCATTTCATTTTGCGCAGCGATCATAAGGCTTTAAGCTATATCTTCGGTAAAAACAAAGGTATTCCGCAAACGGCGGCTAGCCGTTTACAGAGATATGCAGTTCGCTTAGCTGCGTACAACTTTGACATCGAATTTATTTCTTCGGCTAGAAACTGTTTCGCAGATGCGTTGTCTCGTTTGCCTTTAGAAGAAAACGTTAATCGTCAAAGTATCGTTTCAAGTAGTAATAACGGAAATAATAGTTATTTATTTTTTATAGAGGACAAATTGCCTATAACGTTTCACGAAATTAAATATCAAACTGCTAAAGACACTACTTTAAACAAAATTGTAGGGTATGTTAAGTTCGGATGGCCCGAACAAATTGAATCGGATCGTTACAAACAATATCATTTAAGGCGGGAAAATATTTTTTTAGAACAGGGATGCTTGGTTTGGGGATATAGAGTAATTATCCCTGCCAGTTTGCACTCCGCTGTGTTAGACGAATTACATTCCGGGCATATAGGCGTTGTTAAAATGAAACAGCTGGCTCGGAACTATCTGTGGTGGAGCGGCTTGGACGCCGATATTGAGCGCGTGTGTCGCGAGTGCACCGCCTGCGCCGCGCTGCGCGCACAGCCGCCGCCCGCGCCGCTGCACTCGTGGGAGTGGCCGGTGGAGCCTTGGTCGCGGTTGAATGTTGACTTTTTAGGTCCGTTTCGTAATAAATATTATTTAGTTATTTTAGATGCTCATTCCAAATGGTTGGAAGTGGAACCAGTGCCAAATACTTCGGCAGCTACCGTTATATCTTGCCTGCGCAAAATATTTGCCCGGTTCGGTCTATGCAAGGTCATTGTGAGCGACAATGGTCCACCATTTTCTTCATCCGAATACTTACATTATTTGAATAAGAATGGAATCAAGCGAATATTAGTCGCCCCATATCATCCATCGAGTAACGGTGCAGCTGAAAACGTTGTTAAAACTGTAAAGCTAGTATTAAAGAAGGCTATAATCGAAAACGTGAATTTAGAAAAAGCGTTATGTACATTTTTATTTACATATAGAAATACAGAACATTGTACCACTCAAAAAGAACCCTCCGTAGCACTTTTGGGACACAGGTTACGCGGCAGGTTAGATCTTTTACGACCGAATACCAGAGATGTCATTCGCGATAAACAATCAAGTCAAGAAGAACGTCGCGGTGGCTCATTGCGAGAAATGAGCACTGGAGACCGGGTTCTGGTCCGGAACTATAATAATAATTTAGTAAAATGGAAGGAAGGTGTAGTGTTGGATAGAACCGGTCCCGTCTCCTATGTTGTCAAAACAGACGATGACAATCGTACTAGTAGAAGACACGTTGATCAAATACTTGACAAAAATTATAAAAAATCTAGGTATACTTTAACAGGCATGGTGGATAATGAAAACTCGGGAGAAAGAGAGATGAATGATGAAGCGTTCAAAAGTTTCGATAATTCTGTTGTCGGTTCGTCTCCTGTAACAGATACAGAAAATCAGCTAGTAAAGGCACCTTCACCTTCTCAAGCGATTCCCAATACGAATAGTCCTCTTCGTATGGCATTAAGACCGCGGGTCAAAAAGATGATGAAATTGTAATTAATTAAGTGATGTAAATATTTCGTTTTTTTTTATTGGCTTTTATGTAAATCCAATAGTTAAATTTGGAGAAGAGCAGTGTAATGTAGGTAGTTTAATAATTAGCCCGCACTTCATTATGTTGTTCTACCAATAAACCATTCTGCGATAGTCCGTCGTTTTATTAAGTACATTACACCCCCTACCTCCCCCCGTGCGGGGTACAATATTGATATGATATTAAAAAAATACCATTAATAAATAACATAATAAAAGACCACCACTTTTATAGAGACATAACGCCACATAATTATAAAAAGTATAGTGTGTGGATCTAATCAACCACCACTGGCACCAGACCCTCAATGCCCTTAAATTTTACCTCGTTAAAATATTTAAAGTGTACTCATTCCGATTGCGAGACCTCGTAAGAGTCCCGTATCGTTATTTTTCGTCACTACCTACCCGTACCTCCCCCCTGTGCGGGGTACAATATTGATATGATATTAAAATAATACCATTAATAAATAACATAATAAAAGACCACCACTTTTATAGAGACATAACGCCACTGTGTGGCGCCGCCATCAGTCTCCTTAGACTCGGTACTTTGTCGTCGCCGTCGACTTCGCACCTTCGCCCCATATAGTAGTGGCGCGGCGCGATATTAAATTAATTGTTATTTTACAATATCTTCTAATATGAATAAGAGTACTTTGTATTGGTACGTTTTGTTTTTTGTTTTTTTTTTTTTAAACGGAACTGAACCTAAGTGGCACCCGTCTTATTCATGTTCTAACCTAACCTAACCTATCCAAACCTTTTAAAACTAGTTTGGATTCCTTTAGACCTCAGCCCACCGGCAACTACGACTAACTAAACACTGATCTAGCTATCTGGCTTTCATCAGTGCATCAACAGCAGCATAACTAGTATTAAAATAGTAATGAGTTTTTATTAATGCATATATTCACATTAAATCTTGAATCTAAAGTCTAAAGGTGTCAAAACTAGATTTAGGTTAGGTTAGGTTAGAACATGAATACGAGGGGTGCCCGGCCACAGGCCGGGCACTTGGGTTCAGTTCAGTCAAAAATTATATATTATTTACTATTATTTATATTTGAATGAGACTGAAAAATAGGAAATTATTTTGAATAGTTTTCAAAATGAGACAGACGGGTGTGGTAGGGTAAAATCTCTAATTGAAAGTTCCCTTATTGCGTATATGTTATGTGTGTTTGCATAGTAGTTTACTATAATGGTAAGCGGTTCGTGTAACGATCTTGCGCGTCTATATTTACAAGTGTGTGGGCAGTTCGTGTATTACACAGTGACCATATAAACCACGTAAATCGAAAATCCGTCTGACAGGACGTTTCGTACAACGGGATTTCAAAATCCAACGACTGTTATAAGCAAACGACGTACATTTTACGTCCATGGGATGTACCTGGGGAGTATTGCTTTCATTTTTCTTATGTTAATAACACTGCCATAACAATATCCTAGTTGATAACCAATTCCCTACTTCAAATTTTTGTTTTATTTTGTTATTCTCGTAACACTCACGAGAGACGTCCCTCCACACACTTAGACAGACTCATTCTCGCTTTACTTGACGGATTTGTGGAAGTATAGTTGAAGAATTAATTAAACTGTCTCAGACAAAAATACACAACCAAATAAACCTTATTTTACAAGTTGTGATTCAAAGTTTTCTTTGCTAAAATTGCTATTTCTATCACTTAAAGATATCCCTAATTAGTATGTTATTGTATTTCCTAGTATACTATCTGTAATATTCCTTAGTATTTATCTCTATTTCCTATAACTTTTTCATAATATATATACATATATTTTTGATCCTTTTCTCTTTCTTCTGTAGGTTATCTAATTTCCTTCACTCACATATACTGTTTGCTGTGTTTCAGGGCGAAGTGCTATAAAATGATGCCAACAATGCTAACCAGAAGAGCGGCTGCATTGCAAGAGCAATTAAAACTTAAAAATGCCCTCAGTGAACTAAAGTCACTGAAACAACTAAATGCTGATTTAATGAGGGAACAAGATGACAGTGAAGTGGAAATGAGATCAATTATTGCCAAGAACTCCCAGCTAAAGGGTGAACTAGCTGACCTACATAGCGCTCACACTCTATTCTTAGAGGAGCGCAACCAACTCCAGGAGGCAGTGCGTTCTTTTAACCAATGCATATCTACTTATGATGAAGCTTTAGGAAGAATTACTATGTTGGAGGGTGAATTATGTAGCGCACATAAAACTATTGATGACCTTCAGTCACAATTACAAAATGTTGAAATGCAATCAACAAATAACTTGTATGATGAACTACTTACTTCATCCTCAACAATGCCAGTGTGCATCGATCTGACTTGTGATAGCCCTTGTGTTAAAAAAACCAAGCCTCAAATAGATCTCCCCTTTTTTAATAGCCACAATAAAATAAAAAAATACATTAGAATTAGTAAAATAATAAAGAAAACTCAAAAATTAGTAAAAAACCAGAAGAAAAGCAGTGAAAACCTGATACTAAGAAAAGAACGTTCAGTTTTGTTAAATAAGTTAAATACCTTTTCTCTTTCTTTTCAAAGTAGCAGGGAAAAATATGAGAGTGAAATCCAAACCTTAAATGATGTTATTCAACAGCTGGAAGACTCACTTAAAACTATGACTATTAAATATGAGCTGTCAAAAAAGCAGATTGATGAACAAATTCTGGCAGCTGATGAGTTGTTAGCTCTAGGTACCTACAATAGGGCTCGTTTTGAGTCATTGGCAAATAAATGTCAATGTTCTCAAGATATACCTACGGCTAACCTAGACTTAAGTAGTAGTATTTTGTCCTCTAATAAGCTAGAGACCTGCCAAGAGCAGTGTGAAAGTATTATTCCTGTCACTACATCCTTAGATTATAATTTATCAAGTAAGCATAAAAAACACACTTTAGTAATTTCAGACAAGCTAGGTAAAGGTTTTGGTCCTATTATGAACTGTTACCTAGATCACTCAGTGACTAATAGATGTTCACCGGGGGGCTAATTTAGACTATCTTATTGATAGTTTGAACATAGACAGTTTAGATGTAAATAAAAATGTTATATTTTTGTTAGGAGACAGCTTAAATGTATTTTCGTGCAGCAGTTCGTGTATTGATTATTCGATGACGAGACCTCGTAAGAGTCCCGTATCGTTATTTTTCGTCACTACCTACCCGTACCTCCCCCCCCGTGCAGGGAGTGGGTAATTTGCGCGCCTGCTGCCTTCCTTGGATGTGGTAGCAGTTTCTCAGGCTCCCTCACCGGAATCGAACCCTGATTCCCCGTTACCCGCGACAAACAATGGTAGTCGCAGAAACTCATTCCGATTACGAGACCTCGTAAGAGTCCCGTATCGTTATTTTTCGTCACTACCTACCCCCCTACCTCCCCCCGTGCGGGGTACAATATTGATATGATATTAAAAAAATACCATTAATAAATAACATAATAAAAGACCACCACTTTTATAGAGACATAACGCCACATAATTATAAAAAGTATAGTGTGTGGATCTAATCAACCACCACTGGCACCAGACCCTCAATGCCCTTAAATTTTACCTCGTTAAAATATTTAAAGTGTACTCATTCCGATTGCGAGACCTCGTAAGAGTCCCGTATCGTTATTTTTCGTCACTACCTACCCGTACCTCCCCCCTGTGCGGGGTACAATATTGATATGATATTAAAATAATACCATTAATAAATAACATAATAAAAGACCACCACTTTTATAGAGACATAACGCCACTGTGTGGCGCCGCCATCAGTCTCCTTAGACTCGGTACTTTGTCGTCGCCGTCGACTTCGCACCTTCGCCCCATATAGTAGTGGCGCGGCGCGACGGGCCTAATGTGTAAGTGAAAAAAAAAAAAAAAAAATTAAATTAATTGTTATTTTACAATATCTTCTAATATGAATAAGAGTACTTTGTATTGGTACGTTTTGTTTTTTGTTTTTTTTTTTTTAAACGGAACTGAACCTAAGTGACCGGCCTGCGGCCGGGCACCCGTCTTATTCATGTTCTAACCTAACCTAACCTATCCAAACCTTTTAAAACTAGTTTGGATTCCTTTAGACCTCAGCCCACCGGCAACTACGACTAACTAAACACTGATCTAGCTATCTGGCTTTCATCAGTGCATCAACAGCAGCATAACTAGTATTAAAATAGTAATGAGTTTTTATTAATGCATATATTCACATTAAATCTTGAATCTAAAGTCTAAAGGTGTCAAAACTAGATTTAGTTTAGGTTAGGTTAGAACATGAATACGAGGGGTGCCCGGCCACAGGCCGGGCACTTGGGTTCAGTTCAGTCAAAAATTATATATTATTTACTATTATTTATATTTGAATGAGAATGAAAAATAGCAATTATTTTGAATAGTTTTCAAAATGAGACAGACGGGTGTGGTAGGGTAAAATCTCCAATTTAAAGTTCCCTTATTGCGTATATGTTATGTGTGTTTGCATAGTAGTTTACTATAATGGTAAGCGGTTCGTGTAACGATCTTGCGCGTCTATATTTACAAGTGTGTGGGCAGTTCGTGTATTGATTATTCGATGACGAGACCTCGTAAGAGTCCCGTATCGTTATTTTTCGTCACTACCTACCCGTACCTCCCCCCCCGTGCAGGGAGTGGGTAATTTGCGCGCCTGCTGCCTTCCTTGGATGTGGTAGCAGTTTCTCAGGCTCCCTCACCGGAATCGAACCCTGATTCCCCGTTACCCGCGACAAACAATGGTAGTCGCAGAAACTCATTCCGATTACGAGACCTCGTAAGAGTCCCGTATCGTTATTTTTCGTCACTACCTACCCCCCTACCTCCCCCCGTGCGGGGTACAATATTGATATGATATTAAAAAAATACCATTAATAAATAACATAATAAAAGACCACCACTTTTATAGAGACATAACGCCACATAATTATAAAAAGTATAGTGTGTGGATCTAATCAACCACCACTGGCACCAGACCCTCAATGCCCTTAAATTTTACCTCGTTAAAATATTTAAAGTGTACTCATTCCGATTGCGAGACCTCGTAAGAGTCCCGTATCGTTATTTTTCGTCACTACCTACCCGTACCTCCCCCCTGTGCGGGGTACAATATTGATATGATATTAAAATAATACCATTAATAAATAACATAATAAAAGACCACCACTTTTATAGAGACATAACGCCACTGTGTGGCGCCGCCATCAGTCTCCTTAGACTCGGTACTTTGTCGTCGCCGTCGACTTCGCACCTTCGCCCCATATAGTAGTGGCGCGGCGCGACGGGCCTAATGTGTAAGTGAAAAAAAAAAAAAAAAATTAAATTAATTGTTATTTTACAATATCTTCTAATATGAATAAGAGTACTTTGTATTGGTACGTTTTGTTTTTTGTTTTTTTTTTTTTAAACGGAACTGAACCTAAGTGACCGGCCTGCGGCCGGGCACCCGTCTTATTCATGTTCTAACCTAACCTAACCTATCCAAACCTTTTAAAACTAGTTTGGATTCCTTTAGACCTCAGCCCACCGGCAACTACGACTAACTAAACACTGATCTAGCTATCTGGCTTTCATCAGTGCATCAACAGCAGCATAACTAGTATTAAAATAGTAATGAGTTTTTATTAATGCATATATTCACATTAAATCTTGAATCTAAAGTCTAAAGGTGTCAAAACTAGATTTAGTTTAGGTTAGGTTAGAACATGAATACGAGGGGTGCCCGGCCACAGGCCGGGCACTTGGGTTCAGTTCAGTCAAAAATTATATATTATTTACTATTATTTATATTTGAATGAGAATGAAAAATAGCAATTATTTTGAATAGTTTTCAGAATGAGACAGACGGGTGTGGTAGGGTAAAATCTCCAATTTAAAGTTCCCTTATTGCGTATATGTTATGTGTGTTTGCATAGTAGTTTACTATAATGGTAAGCGGTTCGTGTAACGATCTTGCGCGTCTATATTTACAAGTGTGTGGGCAGTTCGTGTATTGATTATTCGATGACGAGACCTCGTAAGAGTCCCGTATCGTTATTTTTCGTCACTACCTACCCGTACCTCCCCCCCCGTGCAGGGAGTGGGTAATTTGCGCGCCTGCTGCCTTCCTTGGATGTGGTAGCAGTTTCTCAGGCTCCCTCACCGGAATCGAACCCTGATTCCCCGTTACCCGCGACAAACAATGGTAGTCGCAGAAACTCATTCCGATTACGAGACCTCGTAAGAGTCCCGTATCGTTATTTTTCGTCACTACCTACCCCCCTACCTCCCCCCGTGCGGGGTACAATATTGATATGATATTAAAAAAATACCATTAATAAATAACATAATAAAAGACCACCACTTTTATAGAGACATAACGCCACATAATTATAAAAAGTATAGTGTGTGGATCTAATCAACCACCACTGGCACCAGACCCTCAATGCCCTTAAATTTTACCTCGTTAAAATATTTAAAGTGTACTCATTCCGATTGCGAGACCTCGTAAGAGTCCCGTATCGTTATTTTTCGTCACTACCTACCCGTACCTCCCCCCTGTGCGGGGTACAATATTGATATGATATTAAAATAATACCATTAATAAATAACATAATAAAAGACCACCACTTTTATAGAGACATAACGCCACTGTGTGGCGCCGCCATCAGTCTCCTTAGACTCGGTACTTTGTCGTCGCCGTCGACTTCGCACCTTCGCCCCATATAGTAGTGGCGCGGCGCGACGGGCCTAATGAGTAAGTGAAAAAAAAAAAAAAAAAAATTAAATTAATTGTTATTTTACAATATCTTCTAATATGAATAAGAGTACTTTGTATTGGTACGTTTTGTTTTTTGTTTTTTTTTTTTTAAACGGAACTGAACCTAAGTGACCGGCCTGCGGCCGGGCACCCGTCTTATTCATGTTCTAACCTAACCTAACCTATCCAAACCTTTTAAAACTAGTTTGGATTCCTTTAGACCTCAGCCCACCGGCAACTACGACTAACTAAACACTGATCTAGCTATCTGGCTTTCATCAGTGCATCAACAGCAGCATAACTAGTATTAAAATAGTAATGAGTTTTTATTAATGCATATATTCACATTAAATCTTGAATCTAAAGTCTAAAGGTGTCAAAACTAGATTTAGTTTAGGTTAGGTTAGAACATGAATACGAGGGGTGCCCGGCCACAGGCCGGGCACTTGGGTTCAGTTCAGTCAAAAATTATATATTATTTACTATTATTTATATTTGAATGAGAATGAAAAATAGCAATTATTTTGAATAGTTTTCAAAATGAGACAGACGGGTGTGGTAGGGTAAAATCTCCAATTGAAAGTTCCCTTATTGCGTATATGTTATGTGTGTTTGCATAGTAGTTTACTATAATGGTAAGCGGTTCGTGTAACGATCTTGCGCGTCTATATTTACAAGTGTGTGGGCAGTTCGTGTATTGATTATTCGATGACGAGACCTCGTAAGAGTCCCGTATCGTTATTTTTCGTCACTACCTACCCGTACCTCCCCCCCCGTGCAGGGAGTGGGTAATTTGCGCGCCTGCTGCCTTCCTTGGATGTGGTAGCAGTTTCTCAGGCTCCCTCACCGGAATCGAACCCTGATTCCCCGTTACCCGCGACAAACAATGGTAGTCGCAGAAACTCATTCCGATTACGAGACCTCGTAAGAGTCCCGTATCGTTATTTTTCGTCACTACCTACCCCCTACCTCCCCCCGTGCGGGGTACAATATTGATATGATATTAAAAAAATACTATTAATAAATAACATAATAAAAGACCACCACTTTTATAGAGACATAACGCCACATAATTATAAAAAGTATAGTGTGTGGATCTAATCAACCACCACTGGCACCAGACCCTCAATGCCCTTAAATTTTACCTCGTTAAAATATTTAAAGTGTACTCATTCCGATTGCGAGACCTCGTAAGAGTCCCGTATCGTTATTTTTCGTCACTACCTACCCGTACCTCCCCCCTGTGCGGGGTACAATATTGATATGATATTAAAATAATACCATTAATAAATAACATAATAAAAGACCACCACTTTTATAGAGACATAACGCCACTGTGTGGCGCCGCCATCAGTCTCCTTAGACTCGGTACTTTGTCGTCGCCGTCGACTTCGCACCTTCGCCCCATATAGTAGTGGCGCGGCGCGACGGGCCTAATGTGTAAGTGAAAAAAAAAAAAAAAAAAATTAAATTAATTGTTATTTTACAATATCTTCTAATATGAATAAGAGTACTTTGTATTGGTACGTTTTGTTTTTTGTTTTTTTTTTTTAAACGGAACTGAACCTAAGTGACCGGCCTGCGGCCGGGCACCCGTCTTATTCATGTTCTAACCTAACCTAACCTATCCAAACCTTTTTAAACTAGTTTGGATTCCTTTAGACCTCAGCCCACCGGCAACTACGACTAACTAAACACTGATCTAGCTATCTGGCTTTCATCAGTGCATCAACAGCAGCATAACTAGTATTAAAATAGTAATGAGTTTTTATTAATGCATATATTCACATTAAATCTTGAATCTAAAGTCTAAAGGTGTCAAAACTAGATTTAGTTTAGGTAAGGTTAGAACATGAATACGAGGGGTGCCCGGCCACAGGCCGGGCACTTGGGTTCAGTTCAGTCAAAAATTATATATTATTTACTATTATTTATATTTGAATGAGAATGAAAAATAGCAATTATTTTGAATAGTTTTCAAAATGAGACAGACGGGTGTGGTAGGGTAAAATCTCCAATTGAAAGTTCCCTTATTGCGTATATGTTATGTGTGTTTGCATAGTAGTTTACTATAATGGTAAGCGGTTCGTGTAACGATCTTGCGCGTCTATATTTACAAGTGTGTGGGCAGTTCGTGTATTGATTATTCGATGACGAGACCTCGTAAGAGTCCCGTATCGTTATTTTTCGTCACTACCTACCCGTACCTCCCCCCCCGTGCAGGGAGTGGGTAATTTGCGCGCCTGCTGCCTTCCTTGGATGTGGTAGCAGTTTCTCAGGCTCCCTCACCGGAATCAAACCCTGATTCCCCGTTACCCGCGACAAACAATGGTAGTCGCAGAAACTCATTCCGATTACGAGACCTCGTAAGAGTCCCGTATCGTTATTTTTCGTCACTACCTACCCCCCTACCTCCCCCCGTGCGGGGTACAATATTGATATGATATTAAAAAAATACCATTAATAAATAACATAATAAAAGACCACCACTTTTATAGAGACATAACGCCACATAATTATAAAAAGTATAGTGTGTGGATCTAATCAACCACCACTGGCACCAGACCCTCAATGCCCTTAAATTTTACCTCGTTAAAATATTTAAAGTGTACTCATTCCGATTGCGAGACCTCGTAAGAGTCCCGTATCGTTATTTTTCGTCACTACCTACCCGTACCTCCCCCCTGTGCGGGGTACAATATTGATATGATATTAAAATAATACCATTAATAAATAACATAATAAAAGACCACCACTTTTATAGAGACATAACGCCACTGTGTGGCGCCGCCATCAGTCTCCTTAGACTCGGTACTTTGTCGTCGCCGTCGACTTCGCACCTTCGCCCCATATAGTAGTGGCGCGGCGCGACGGGCCTAATGTGTAAGTGAAAAAAAAAAAAAAAAAATTAAATTAATTGTTATTTTACAATATCTTCTAATATGAATAAGAGTACTTTGTATTGGTACGTTTTGTTTTTTGTTTTTTTTTTTTTAAACGGAACTGAACCTAAGTGGCACCCGTCTTATTCATGTTCTAACCTAACCTAACCTATCCAAACCTTTTAAAACTAGTTTGGATTCCTTTAGACCTCAGCCCACCGGCAACTACGACTAACTAAACACTGATCTAGCTATCTGGCTTTCATCAGTGCATCAACAGCAGCATAACTAGTATTAAAATAGTAATGAGTTTTTATTAATGCATATATTCACATTAAATCTTGAATCTAAAGTCTAAAGGTGTCAAAACTAGATTTAGGTTAGGTTAGGTTAGAACATGAATACGAGGGGTGCCCGGCCACAGGCCGGGCACTTGGGTTCAGTTCAGTCAAAAATTATATATTATTTACTATTATTTATATTTGAATGAGAATGAAAAATAGCAATTATTTTGAATAGTTTTCAAAATCAGACAGACGGGTGTGGTAGGGTAAAATCTCTAATTGAAAGTTCCCTTATTGCGTATATGTTATGTGTGTTTGCATAGTAGTTTACTATAATGGTAAGCGGTTCGTGTAACGATCTTGCGCGTCTATATTTACAAGTGTGTGGGCAGTTCGTGTATTACACAGTGACCATATAAACCACGTAAATCGAAAATCCGTCTGACAGGAGGTTTCGTACAACGGGATTTCAAAATCCAACGACTGTTATAAGCAAACGACGTACATTTTACGTCCATGGGATGTACCTGGGGAGTATTGCTTTCATTTTTCTTATGTTAATAACACTGCCATAACAATATCCTAGTTGATAACCAATTCCCTACTTCAAATTTTTGTTTTATTTTGTTATTCTCGTAACACTCACGAGAGACGTCCCTCCACACACTTAGACAGACTCATTCTCGCTTTACTTGACGGATTTGTGGAAGTATAGTTGAAGAATTAATTAAACTGTCTCAGACAAAAATACACAACCAAATAAACCTTATTTTACAAGTTGTGATTCAAAGTTTTCTTTGCTAAAATTGCTATTTCTATCACTTAAAGATATCCCTAATTAGTATGTTATTGTATTTCCTAGTATACTATCTGTAATATTCCTTAGTATTTATCTCTATTTCCTATAACTTTTTCATAATATATATACATATATTTTTGATCCTTTTCTCTTTCTTCTGTAGGTTATCTAATTTCCTTCACTCACATATACTGTTTGCTGTGTTTCAGGGCGAAGTGCTATAAAATGATGCCAACAATGCTAACCAGAAGAGCGGCTGCATTGCAAGAGCAATTAAAACTTAAAAATGCCCTCAGTGAACTAAAGTCACTGAAACAACTAAATGCTGATTTAATGAGGGAACAAGATGACAGTGAAGTGGAAATGAGATCAATTATTGCCAAGAACTCCCAGCTAAAGGGTGAACTAGCTGACCTACATAGCGCTCACACTCTGGTCTTAGAGGAGCGCAACCAACTCCAGGAGGCAGTGCGTTCTTTTAACCAATGCATATCTACTTATGATGAAGCTTTAGGAAGAATTACTATGTTGGAGGGTGAATTATGTAGCGCACATAAAACTATTGATGACCTTCAGTCACAATTACAAAATGTTGAAATGCAATCAACAAATAACTTGTATGATGAACTACTTACTTCATCCTCAACAATGCCAGTGTGCATCGATCTGACTTGTGATAGCCCTTGTGTTAAAAAAACCAAGCCTCAAATAGATCTCCCCTTTTTAAATAGCCACAATAAAATAAAAAAATACATTAGAATTAGTAAAATAATAAAGAAAACTCAAAAATTAGTAAAAAACCAGAAGAAAAGCAGTGAAAACCTGATACTAAGAAAAGAACGTTCAGTTTTGTTAAATAAGTTAAATACCTTTTCTCTTTCTTTTCAAAGTAGCAGGGAAAAATATGAGAGTGAAATCCAAACCTTAAATGATGTTATTCAACAGCTGGAAGACTCACTTAAAACTATGACTATTAAATATGAGCTGTCAAAAAAGCAGATTGATGAACAAATTCTGGCAGCTGATGAGTTGTTAGCTCTAGGTACCTACAATAGGGCTCGTTTTGAGTCATTGGCAAATAAATGTCAATGTTCTCAAGATATACCTACGGCTAACCTAGACTTAAGTAGTAGTATTTTGTCCTCTAATAAGCTAGAGACCTGCCAAGAGCAGTGTGAAAGTATTATTCCTGTCACTACATCCTTAGATTATAATTTATCAAGTAAGCATAAAAAACACACTTTAGTAATTTCAGACAAGCTAGGTAAAGGTTTTGGTCCTATTATGAACTGTTACCTAGATCACTCAGTGACTAATAGATGTTCACCGGGGGGCTAATTTAGACTATCTTATTGATAGTTTGAACATAGACAGTTTAGATGTAAATAAAAATGTTATATTTTTGTTAGGAGACAGCTTAAATGTAAAAAAGACACAAATTATAAGATGTGTAGAAAAATTGCTGGCTTTGCATGAAAAATCTAAATGTAGATTTGTTATGTGTGCCTTTCCGTACTGTGGCACACTTAGTTCTAAGCGAAATAAGCAAATTTATAATTTAAATTTATTAATTTATAACTTGACATGCCGTCATAGTGAGGCCGTTTTTTATTTTGATGTGAATAAATTTATTTCACCACTGTTATTGACTAGGCATACTTTTTATCTGTCAAAAAAATGTAAGCAACATATAGCCTCATTATTAGCTTACAATTTAAATGATACAGTTACAAGTGTTGTAACTAAGTCTATTGACAACTTTACAAATTGTACTTTAGGTACCAATATTTCTGATAATGACCCAAGTACTTGTTCAAGTACTAAGAAAATTTCTTATAATTATTTAAACTAGATAGCCAGACAACGGAGAAGCTCTCCAATATGAACATTGTACATCAAAATATACAGAGCTTAACCAGCAAAGAAATTGAAATAGAACTGTTTGTGGAAAAACTCAATATACACATTCTGTGTATTACTGAGCATTGGCTCACTGGTGCACATCCAGCAGTTATCTTAAGGAATTTCAAAATGTCAAGTGTGTTCTTCAGAAGGACTGCAATTCATGGTGGGTCTTTAATTTTTGTACACAATAATATAACTTGTAAGGAGCGAAAAGACATAGTTAGTCTTTCTGTTGAACGCACTGTAGAACTATCTTGTGTGGAGCTGGAGCGATTTATAATAGTGTGTGTATATCGTCCCCCCTCAGGTGATTTTAGCCTTTTTGAGGATGTAATGGAAGATGTGCTTAAGCGATTGTCTGTATCCACAAAAAAAGCAATAGTATGCGGGGATTTTAATGTTGATATTTTACTTAGTAATGCAACTACGACTAGGTTGCTAAACTTATTTAAATGTTTTAATTTAAATTATGCTTTTAGTGAACCTACTAGAATCACAGCAACCTCAGCATCGTGTTTAGATAATATTTTTTCTCAACTGTGATATCTTAGGTAAATCGATAATAACCAACTTAAGATCAGATCATTGTGGCCAACAAATTACTGTTTTGAATAATATAAACAAAGATAAACATATCGTCAAGTGTAGGCCGATAACTAAGAGCAAATTGACGCGATTCAAAGGTGAAATATCATCCAAAATTCCTGCCCTTGTCTTTAAGAACGGTCATCCTGACAGCATTTATGGTACGCTCTTTAATATTATAGAAAATGAATTTAACAAAATATTCAATTTCAAACATATAGATTACTAATGATAAATTAGTGACATCTGCATATCGTCTGCGAAAGGTGCAGAAGTCATTTGTGGGATTGAGTATACGCTTTTATAATATGATTCCTAAGGTAATTTTGGACCTACCAATCCATAAGTTTAAATAATGTGTTAAAACACATTTATTACAGCGAGGTTATTATACAATTGATGAGTTTCTTAATGACAAGGTTGCTTGGAAGCATCCGGCTCCGCTTTCATCTCTCACAAGATAGAAAAATGAATGTTAAAATATAAAATGTAAATTTTTGATGTTGGAAAAGAGCAACTGCTGAGTTTCTTGCCGGCTTTTTCTCGGTAGAATCGCCTTCCGAACCTTTTCCTTTCCTTAGGTTCATGCTCTAACCTAACCTAACCTATCCAAACCTTTTAAAACTAGTTTGGATTCCTTTAGACCTCAGCCCACCGGCAACTACGACTAACTAAACACTGATCTAGCTATCTGGCTTTCATCAGTGCATCAACAGCAGCATAACTAGTATTAAAATAGTAATGAGTTTTTATTAATGCATATATTCACATTAAATCTTGAATCTAAAGTCTAAAGGTGTCAAAACTAGATTTAGTTTAGGTTAGGTTAGAACATGAATACGAGGGGTGCCCGGCCACAGGCCGGGCACTTGGGTTCAGTTCAGTCAAAAATTATATATTATTTACTATTATTTATATTTGAATGAGAATGAAAAATAGCAATTATTTTGAATAGTTTTCAAAATGAGACAGACGGGTGTGGTAGGGTAAAATCTCCAATTTAAAGTTTCCTTATTGCGTATATGTTATGTGTGTTTGCATAGTAGTTTACTATAATGGTAAGCGGTTCGTGTAACGATCTTGCGCGTCTATATTTACAAGTGTGTGGGCAGTTCGTGTATTGATTATTCGATGACGAGACCTCGTAAGAGTCCCGTATCGTTATTTTTCGTCACTACCTACCCGTACCTCCCCCCCCGTGCAGGGAGTGGGTAATTTGCGCGCCTGCTGCCTTCCTTGGATGTGGTAGCAGTTTCTCAGGCTCCCTCACCGGAATCGAACCCTGATTCCCCGTTACCCGCGACAAACAATGGTAGTCGCAGAAACTCATTCCGATTACGAGACCTCGTAAGAGTCCAGTATCGTTATTTTTCGTCGCTACCTACCCCCCTACCTCCCCCCGTGCGGGGTACAATATTGATATGATATTAAAAAAATACCATTAATAAATAACATAATAAAAGCCCACCACTTTTATAGAGACATAACGCCACATAATTATAAAAAGTATAGTGTGTGGATCTAATCAACCACCACTGGCACCAGACCCTCAATGCCCTTAAATTTTACCTCGTTAAAATATTTAAAGTGTACTCATTCCGATTGCGAGACCTCGTAAGAGTCCCGTATCGTTATTTTTCGTCACTACCTACCCGTACCTCCCCCCTGTGCGGGGTACAATATTGATATGATATTAAAATAATACCATTAATAAATAACATAATAAAAGACCACCACTTTTATAGAGACATAACGCCACTGTGTGGCGCCGCCATCAGTCTCCTTAGACTCGGTACTTTGTCGTCGCCGTCGACTTCGCACCTTCGCCCCATATAGTAGTGGCGCGGCGCGACGGGCCTAATGTGTAAGTGAAAAAAAAAAAAAAAAAAATTAAATTAATTGTTATTTTACAATATCTTCTAATATGAATAAGAGTACTTTGTATTGGTACGTTTTGTTTTTTGTTTTTTTTTTTTAAACGGAACTGAACCTAAGTGACCGGCCTGCGGCCGGGCACCCGTCTTATTCATGTTCTAACCTAACCTAACCTATCCAAACCTTTTTAAACTAGTTTGGATTCCTTTAGACCTCAGCCCACCGGCAACTACGACTAACTAAACACTGATCTAGCTATCTGGCTTTCATCAGTGCATCAACAGCAGCATAACTAGTATTAAAATAGTAATGAGTTTTTATTAATGCATATATTCACATTAAATCTTGAATCTAAAGTCTAAAGGTGTCAAAACTAGATTTAGTTTAGGTAAGGTTAGAACATGAATACGAGGGGTGCCCGGCCACAGGCCGGGCACTTGGGTTCAGTTCAGTCAAAAATTATATATTATTTACTATTATTTATATTTGAATGAGAATGAAAAATAGCAATTATTTTGAATAGTTTTCAAAATGAGACAGACGGGTGTGGTAGGGTAAAATCTCCAATTGAAAGTTCCCTTATTGCGTATATGTTATGTGTGTTTGCATAGTAGTTTACTATAATGGTAAGCGGTTCGTGTAACGATCTTGCGCGTCTATATTTACAAGTGTGTGGGCAGTTCGTGTATTGATTATTCGATGACGAGACCTCGTAAGAGTCCCGTATCGTTATTTTTCGTCACTACCTACCCGTACCTCCCCCCCCGTGCAGGGAGTGGGTAATTTGCGCGCCTGCTGCCTTCCTTGGATGTGGTAGCAGTTTCTCAGGCTCCCTCACCGGAATCAAACCCTGATTCCCCGTTACCCGCGACAAACAATGGTAGTCGCAGAAACTCATTCCGATTACGAGACCTCGTAAGAGTCCCGTATCGTTATTTTTCGTCACTACCTACCCCCCTACCTCCCCCCGTGCGGGGTACAATATTGATATGATATTAAAAAAATACCATTAATAAATAACATAATAAAAGACCACCACTTTTATAGAGACATAACGCCACATAATTATAAAAAGTATAGTGTGTGGATCTAATCAACCACCACTGGCACCAGACCCTCAATGCCCTTAAATTTTACCTCGTTAAAATATTTAAAGTGTACTCATTCCGATTGCGAGACCTCGTAAGAGTCCCGTATCGTTATTTTTCGTCACTACCTACCCGTACCTCCCCCCTGTGCGGGGTACAATATTGATATGATATTAAAATAATACCATTAATAAATAACATAATAAAAGACCACCACTTTTATAGAGACATAACGCCACTGTGTGGCGCCGCCATCAGTCTCCTTAGACTCGGTACTTTGTCGTCGCCGTCGACTTCGCACCTTCGCCCCATATAGTAGTGGCGCGGCGCGACGGGCCTAATGTGTAAGTGAAAAAAAAAAAAAAAAAATTAAATTAATTGTTATTTTACAATATCTTCTAATATGAATAAGAGTACTTTGTATTGGTACGTTTTGTTTTTTGTTTTTTTTTTTTTAAACGGAACTGAACCTAAGTGGCACCCGTCTTATTCATGTTCTAACCTAACCTAACCTATCCAAACCTTTTAAAACTAGTTTGGATTCCTTTAGACCTCAGCCCACCGGCAACTACGACTAACTAAACACTGATCTAGCTATCTGGCTTTCATCAGTGCATCAACAGCAGCATAACTAGTATTAAAATAGTAATGAGTTTTTATTAATGCATATATTCACATTAAATCTTGAATCTAAAGTCTAAAGGTGTCAAAACTAGATTTAGGTTAGGTTAGGTTAGAACATGAATACGAGGGGTGCCCGGCCACAGGCCGGGCACTTGGGTTCAGTTCAGTCAAAAATTATATATTATTTACTATTATTTATATTTGAATGAGAATGAAAAATAGCAATTATTTTGAATAGTTTTCAAAATCAGACAGACGGGTGTGGTAGGGTAAAATCTCTAATTGAAAGTTCCCTTATTGCGTATATGTTATGTGTGTTTGCATAGTAGTTTACTATAATGGTAAGCGGTTCGTGTAACGATCTTGCGCGTCTATATTTACAAGTGTGTGGGCAGTTCGTGTATTACACAGTGACCATATAAACCACGTAAATCGAAAATCCGTCTGACAGGAGGTTTCGTACAACGGGATTTCAAAATCCAACGACTGTTATAAGCAAACGACGTACATTTTACGTCCATGGGATGTACCTGGGGAGTATTGCTTTCATTTTTCTTATGTTAATAACACTGCCATAACAATATCCTAGTTGATAACCAATTCCCTACTTCAAATTTTTGTTTTATTTTGTTATTCTCGTAACACTCACGAGAGACGTCCCTCCACACACTTAGACAGACTCATTCTCGCTTTACTTGACGGATTTGTGGAAGTATAGTTGAAGAATTAATTAAACTGTCTCAGACAAAAATACACAACCAAATAAACCTTATTTTACAAGTTGTGATTCAAAGTTTTCTTTGCTAAAATTGCTATTTCTATCACTTAAAGATATCCCTAATTAGTATGTTATTGTATTTCCTAGTATACTATCTGTAATATTCCTTAGTATTTATCTCTATTTCCTATAACTTTTTCATAATATATATACATATATTTTTGATCCTTTTCTCTTTCTTCTGTAGGTTATCTAATTTCCTTCACTCACATATACTGTTTGCTGTGTTTCAGGGCGAAGTGCTATAAAATGATGCCAACAATGCTAACCAGAAGAGCGGCTGCATTGCAAGAGCAATTAAAACTTAAAAATGCCCTCAGTGAACTAAAGTCACTGAAACAACTAAATGCTGATTTAATGAGGGAACAAGATGACAGTGAAGTGGAAATGAGATCAATTATTGCCAAGAACTCCCAGCTAAAGGGTGAACTAGCTGACCTACATAGCGCTCACACTCTGGTCTTAGAGGAGCGCAACCAACTCCAGGAGGCAGTGCGTTCTTTTAACCAATGCATATCTACTTATGATGAAGCTTTAGGAAGAATTACTATGTTGGAGGGTGAATTATGTAGCGCACATAAAACTATTGATGACCTTCAGTCACAATTACAAAATGTTGAAATGCAATCAACAAATAACTTGTATGATGAACTACTTACTTCATCCTCAACAATGCCAGTGTGCATCGATCTGACTTGTGATAGCCCTTGTGTTAAAAAAACCAAGCCTCAAATAGATCTCCCCTTTTTAAATAGCCACAATAAAATAAAAAAATACATTAGAATTAGTAAAATAATAAAGAAAACTCAAAAATTAGTAAAAAACCAGAAGAAAAGCAGTGAAAACCTGATACTAAGAAAAGAACGTTCAGTTTTGTTAAATAAGTTAAATACCTTTTCTCTTTCTTTTCAAAGTAGCAGGGAAAAATATGAGAGTGAAATCCAAACCTTAAATGATGTTATTCAACAGCTGGAAGACTCACTTAAAACTATGACTATTAAATATGAGCTGTCAAAAAAGCAGATTGATGAACAAATTCTGGCAGCTGATGAGTTGTTAGCTCTAGGTACCTACAATAGGGCTCGTTTTGAGTCATTGGCAAATAAATGTCAATGTTCTCAAGATATACCTACGGCTAACCTAGACTTAAGTAGTAGTATTTTGTCCTCTAATAAGCTAGAGACCTGCCAAGAGCAGTGTGAAAGTATTATTCCTGTCACTACATCCTTAGATTATAATTTATCAAGTAAGCATAAAAAACACACTTTAGTAATTTCAGACAAGCTAGGTAAAGGTTTTGGTCCTATTATGAACTGTTACCTAGATCACTCAGTGACTAATAGATGTTCACCGGGGGGCTAATTTAGACTATCTTATTGATAGTTTGAACATAGACAGTTTAGATGTAAATAAAAATGTTATATTTTTGTTAGGAGACAGCTTAAATGTAAAAAAGACACAAATTATAAGATGTGTAGAAAAATTGCTGGCTTTGCATGAAAAATCTAAATGTAGATTTGTTATGTGTGCCTTTCCGTACTGTGGCACACTTAGTTCTAAGCGAAATAAGCAAATTTATAATTTAAATTTATTAATTTATAACTTGACATGCCGTCATAGTGAGGCCGTTTTTTATTTTGATGTGAATAAATTTATTTCACCACTGTTATTGACTAGGCATACTTTTTATCTGTCAAAAAAATGTAAGCAACATATAGCCTCATTATTAGCTTACAATTTAAATGATACAGTTACAAGTGTTGTAACTAAGTCTATTGACAACTTTACAAATTGTACTTTAGGTACCAATATTTCTGATAATGACCCAAGTACTTGTTCAAGTACTAAGAAAATTTCTTATAATTATTTAAACTAGATAGCCAGACAACGGAGAAGCTCTCCAATATGAACATTGTACATCAAAATATACAGAGCTTAACCAGCAAAGAAATTGAAATAGAACTGTTTGTGGAAAAACTCAATATACACATTCTGTGTATTACTGAGCATTGGCTCACTGGTGCACATCCAGCAGTTATCTTAAGGAATTTCAAAATGTCAAGTGTGTTCTTCAGAAGGACTGCAATTCATGGTGGGTCTTTAATTTTTGTACACAATAATATAACTTGTAAGGAGCGAAAAGACATAGTTAGTCTTTCTGTTGAACGCACTGTAGAACTATCTTGTGTGGAGCTGGAGCGATTTATAATAGTGTGTATATATCGTCCCCCCTCAGGTGATTTTAGCCTTTTTGAGGATGTAATGGAAGATGTGCTTAAGCGATTGTCTGTATCCACAAAAAAAGCAATAGTATGCGGGGATTTTAATGTTGATATTTTACTTAGTAATGCAACTACGACTAGGTTGCTAAACTTATTTAAATGTTTTAATTTAAATTATGCTTTTAGTGAACCTACTAGAATCACAGCAACCTCAGCATCGTGTTTAGATAATATTTTTCTCAACTGTGATATCTTAGGTAAATCGATAATAACCAACTTAAGATCAGATCATTGTGGCCAACAAATTACTGTTTTGAATAATATAAACAAAGATAAACATATCGTCAAGTGTAGGCCGATAACTAAGAGCAAATTGACGCGATTCAAAGGTGAAATATCATCCAAAATTCCTGCCCTTGTCTTTAAGAACGGTCATCCTGACAGCATTTATGGTATGCTCTTTAATATTATAGAAAATGAATTTAACAAAATATTCAATTTCAAACATATAGATTACTAATGATAAATTAGTGACATCTGCATATCGTCTGCGAAAGGTGCAGAAGTCATTTGTGGGATTGAGTATACGCTTTTATAATATGATTCCTAAGGTAATTTTGGACCTACCAATCCATAAGTTTAAATAATGTGTTAAAACACATTTATTACAGCGAGGTTATTATACAATTGATGAGTTTCTTAATGACAAGGTTGCTTGGAAGCATCCGGCTCCGCTTTCATCTCTCACAAGATAGAAAAATGAATGTTAAAATATAAAATGTAAATTTTTGATGTTGGAAAAGAGCAACTGCTGAGTTTCTTGCCGGCTTTTTCTCGGTAGAATCTGCCTTCCGAACCTTTTCCTTTCCTTAGGTTCATGCTCTAACCTAACCTAACCTATCCAAACCTTTTAAAACTAGTTTGGATTCCTTTAGACCTCAGCCCACCGGCAACTACGACTAACTAAACACTGATCTAGCTATCTGGCTTTCATCAGTGCATCAACAGCAGCATAACTAGTATTAAAATAGTAATGAGTTTTTATTAATGCATATATTCACATTAAATCTTGAATCTAAAGTCTAAAGGTGTCAAAACTAGATTTAGGTTAGGTTAGGTTAGAACATGAATACGAGGGGTGCCCGGCCACAGGCCGGGCACTTGGGTTCAGTTCAGTCAAAAATTATATATTATTTACTATTATTTATATTTGAATGAGAATGAAAAATAGCAATTATTTTGAATAGTTTTCAAAATGAGACAGACGGGTGTGGTAGGGTAAAATCTCCAATTTAAAGCTCCCTTATTGCGTATATGTTATGTGTGTTTGCATAGTAGTTTACTATAATGGTAAGCGGTTCGTGTAACGATCTTGCGCGTCTATATTTACAAGTGTGTGGGCAGTTCGTGTATTGATTATTCGATGACGAGACCTCGTAAGAGTCCCGTATCGTTATTTTTCGTCACTACCTACCCGTACCTCCCCCCCCGTGCAGGGAGTGGGTAATTTGCGCGCCTGCTGCCTTCCTTGGATGTGGTAGCAGTTTCTCAGGCTCCCTCACCGGAATCGAACCCTGATTCCCCGTTACCCGCGACAAACAATGGTAGTCGCAGAAACTCATTCCGATTACGAGACCTCGTAAGAGTCCCGTATCGTTATTTTTCGTCACACCTACCCCCCTACCTCCCCCCGTGCGGGGTACAATATTGATATGATATTAAAAAAATACCATTAATAAATAACATAATAAAAGACCACCACTTTTATAGAGACATAACGCCACATAATTATAAAAAGTATAGTGTGTGGATCTAATCAACCACCACTGGCACCAGACCCTCAATGCCCTTAAATTTTACCTCGTTAAAATATTTAAAGTGTACTCATTCCGATTGCGAGACCTCGTAAGAGTCCCGTATCGTTATTTTTCGTCACTACCTATCCGTACCTCCCCCCTGTGCGGGGTACAATATTGATATGATATTAAAATAATACCATTAATAAATAACATAATAAAAGACCACCACTTTTATAGAGACATAACGCCACTGTGTGGCGCCGCCATCAGTCTCCTTAGACTCGGTACTTTGTCGTCGCCGTCGACTTCGCACCTTCGCTCCATATAGTAGTGGCGCGGCGCGACGGGCCTAATGTGTAAGTGAAAAAAAAAAAAAAAAAAATTAAATTAATTGTTATTTTACAATATCTTCTAATATGAATAAGAGTACTTTGTATTGGTACGTTTTGTTTTTTGTTTTTTTTTTTTTAAACGGAACTGAACCTAAGTGACCGGCCTGCGGCCGGGCACCCGTCTTATTCATGTTCTAACCTAACCTAACCTATCCAAACCTTTTAAAACTAGTTTGGATTCCTTTAGACCTCAGCCCACCGGCAACTACGACTAACTAAACACTGATCTAGCTATCTGGCTTTCATCAGTGCATCAACAGCAGCATAACTAGTATTAAAATAGTAATGAGTTTTTATTAATGCATATATTCACATTAAATCTTGAATCTAAAGTCTAAAGGTGTCAAAACTAGATTTAGGTTAGGTTAGGTTAGAACATGAATACGAGGGGTGCCCGGCCACAGGCCGGGCACTTGGGTTCAGTTCAGTCAAAAATTATATATTATTTACTATTATTTATATTTGAATGAGAATGAAAAATAGCAATTATTTTGAATAGTTTTCAAAATGAGACAGACGGGTGTGGTAGGGTAAAATCTCCAATTTAAAGTTCCCTTATTGCGTATATGTTATGTGTGTTTGCATAGTAGTTTACTATAATGGTAAGCGGTTCGTGTAACGATCTTGCGCGTCTATATTTACAAGTGTGTGGGCAGTGCGTGTATTGATTTTGATGACGAGACCTCGTAAGAGTCCCGTATCGTTATTTTTCGTCACTACCTACCCGTACCTCCCCCCCCGTGCAGGGAGTGGGTAATTTGCGCGCCTGCTGCCTTCCTTGGATGTGGTAGCAGTTTCTCAGGCTCCCTCACCGGAATCGAACCCTGATTCCCCGTTACCCGCGACAAACAATGGTAGTCGCAGAAACTCATTCCGATTACGAGACCTCGTAAGAGTCCCGTATCGTTATTTTTCGTCACTACCTACCCCCCTACCTCCCCCCGTGCGGGGTACAATATTGATATGATATTAAAAAAATACCATTAATAAATAACATAATAAAAGACCACCACTTTTATAGAGACATAACGCCACATAATTATAAAAAGTATAGTGTGTGGATCTAATCAACCACCACTGGCACCAGACCCTCAATGCCCTTAAATTTTACCTCGTTAAAATATTTAAAGTGTACTCATTCCGATTGCGAGACCTCGTAAGAGTCCCGTATCGTTATTTTTCGTCACTACCTACCCGTACCTCCCCCCTGTGCGGGGTACAATATTGATATGATATTAAAATAATACCATTAATAAATAACATAATAAAAGACCACCACTTTGATAGAGACATAACGCCACTGTGTGGCGCCGCCATCAGTCTCCTTAGACTCGCTACTTTGTCGTCGCCGTCGACTTCGCACCTTCGCCCCATATAGTAGTGGCGCGGCGCGACGGGCCTAATGTGTAAGTGAAAAAAAAAAAAAAAAAATTAAATTAATTGTTATTTTACAATATCTTCTAATATGAATAAGAGTACTTTGTATTGGTACGTTTTGTTTTTTGTTTTTTTTTTTTTAAACGGAACTGAACCTAAGTGACCGGCCTGCGGCCGGGCACCCGTCTTATTCATGTTCTAACCTAACCTAACCTATCCAAACCTTTTAAAACTAGTTTGGATTCCTTTAGACCTCAGCCCACCGGCAACTACGACTAACTAAACACTGATCTAGCTATCTGGCTTTCATCAGTGCATCAACAGCAGCATAACTAGTATTAAAATAGTAATGAGTTTTTATTAATGCATATATTCACATTAAATCTTGAATCTAAAGTCTAAAGGTGTCAAAACTAGATTTAGGTTAGGTTAGGTTAGAACATGAATACGAGGGGTGCCCGGCCACAGGCCGGGCACTTGGGTTCAGTTCAGTCAAAAATTATATATTATTTACTATTATTTATATTTGAATGAGAATGAAAAATAGCAATTATTTTGAATAGTTTTCAAAATGAGACAGACGGGTGTGGTAGGGTAAAATCTCCAATTTAAAGTTCCCTTATTGCGTATATGTTATGTGTGTTTGCATAGTAGTTTACTATAATGGTAAGCGGTTCGTGTAACGATCTTGCGCGTCTATATTTACAAGTGTGTGGGCAGTTCGTGTATTGATTATTCGATGACGAGACCTCGTAAGAGTCCCGTATCGTTATTTTTCGTCACTACCTACCCGTACCTCTGCTGCCTTCCTTGGATGTGGTAGCAGTTTCTCAGGCTCCCTCACCGGAATCGAACCCTGATTCCCCGTTACCCGCGACAAACAATGGTAGTCGCAGAAACTCATTCCGATTACGAGACCTCGTAAGAGTCCCGTATCGTTATTTTTCGTCACTACCTACCCCCCTACCTCCCCCCGTGCGGGGTACAATATTGATATGATATTAAAAAAATACCATTAATAAATAACATAATAAAAGACCACCACTTTTATAGAGACATAACGCCACATAATTATAAAAAGTATAGTGTGTGGATCTAATCAACCACCACTGGCACCAGACCCTCAATGCCCTTAAATTTTACCTCGTTAAAATATTTAAAGTGTACTCATTCCGATTGCGAGACCTCGTAAGAGTCCCGTATCGTTATTTTTCGTCACTACCTACCCGTACCTCCCCCCTGTGCGGGGTACAATATTGATATGATATTAAAATAATACCATTAATAAATAACATAATAAAAGACCACCACTTTTATAGAGACATAACGCCACTGTGTGGCGCCGCCATCAGTCTCCTTAGACTCGGTACTTTGTCGTCGCCGTCGACTTCGCACCTTCGCCCCATATAGTAGTGGCGCGGCGCGACGGGCCTAATGTGTAAGTGAAAAAAAAAAAAAAAAAAATTAAATTAATTGTTATTTTACAATATCTTCTAATATGAATAAGAGTACTTTGTATTGGTACGTTTTGTTTTTTGTTTTTTTTTTTTTAAACGGAACTGAACCTAAGTGACCGGCCTGCGGCCGGGCACCCGTCTTATTCATGTTCTAACCTAACCTAACCTATCCAAACCTTTTAAAACTAGTTTGGATTCCTTTAGACCTCAGCCCACCGGCAACTACGACTAACTAAACACTGATCTAGCTATCTGGCTTTCATCAGTGCATCAACAGCAGCATAACTAGTATTAAAATAGTAATGAGTTTTTATTAATGCATATATTCACATTAAATCTTGAATCTAAAGTCTAAAGGTGTCAAAACTAGATTTAGGTTAGGTTAGGTTAGAACATGAATACGAGGGGTGCCCGGCCACAGGCCGGGCACTTGGGTTCAGTTCAGTCAAAAATTATATATTATTTACTATTATTTATATTTGAATGAGAATGAAAAATAGCAATTATTTTGAATAGTTTTCAAAATGAGACAGACGGGTGTGGTAGGGTAAAATCTCTAATTGAAAGTTCCCTTATTGCGTATATGTTATGTGTGTTTGCATAGTAGTTTACTATAATGGTAAGCGGTTCGTGTAACGATCTTGCGCGTCTATATTTACAAGTGTGTGGGCAGTTCGTGTATTACACAGTGACCATATAAACCACGTAAATCGAAAATCCGTCTGACAGGAGGTTTCGTACAACGGGATTTCAAAATCCAACGACTGTTATAAGCAAACGACGTACATTTTACGTCCATGGGATGTACCTGGGGAGTATTGCTTTCATTTTTCTTATGTTAATAACACTGCCATAACAATATCCTAGTTGATAACCAATTCCCTACTTCAAATTTTTGTTTTATTTTGTTATTCTCGTAACACTCACGAGAGACGTCCCTCCACACACTTAGACAGACTCATTCTCGCTTTACTTGACGGATTTGTGGAAGTATAGTTGAAGAATTAATTAAACTGTCTCAGACAAAAATACACAACCAAATAAACCTTATTTTACAAGTTGTGATTCAAAGTTTTCTTTGCTAAAATTGCTATTTCTATCACTTAAAGATATCCCTAATTAGTATGTTATTGTATTTCCTAGTATACTATCTGTAATATTCCTTAGTATTTATCTCTATTTCCTATAACTTTTTCATAATATATATACATATATTTTTGATCCTTTTCTCTTTCTTCTGTAGGTTATCTAATTTCCTTCACTCACATATACTGTTTGCTGTGTTTCAGGGCGAAGTGCTATAAAATGATGCCAACAATGCTAACCAGAAGAGCGGCTGCATTGCAAGAGCAATTAAAACTTAAAAATGCCCTCAGTGAACTAAAGTCACTGAAACAACTAAATGCTGATTTAATGAGGGAACAAGATGACAGTGAAGTGGAAATGAGATCAATTATTGCCAAGAACTCCCAGCTAAAGGGTGAACTAGCTGACCTACATAGCGCTCACACTCTGGTCTTAGAGGAGCGCAACCAACTCCAGGAGGCAGTGCGTTCTTTTAACCAATGCATATCTACTTATGATGAAGCTTTAGGAAGAATTACTATGTTGGAGGGTGAATTATGTAGCGCACATAAAACTATTGATGACCTTCAGTCACAATTACAAAATGTAGAAATGCAATCAACAAATAACTTGTATGATGAACTACTTACTTCATCCTCAACAATGCCAGTGTGCATCGATCTGACTTGTGATAGCCCTTGTGTTAAAAAAACCAAGCCTCAAATAGATCTCCCCTTTTTAAATAGCCACAATAAAATAAAAAAATACATTAGAATTAGTAAAATAATAAAGAAAACTCAAAAATTAGTAAAAAACCAGAAGAAAAGCAGTGAAAACCTGATACTAAGAAAAGAACGTTCAGTTTTGTTAAATAAGTTAAATACCTTTTCTCTTTCTTTTCAAAGTAGCAGGGAAAAATATGAGAGTG
This sequence comes from Pararge aegeria, assembly GCF_905163445.1. Classification (NCBI taxonomy): domain Eukaryota; kingdom Metazoa; phylum Arthropoda; class Insecta; order Lepidoptera; family Nymphalidae; genus Pararge; species Pararge aegeria. The sequence continues at coordinate 14,993,003 of NC_053201.1, read as the reverse complement.
AAATCCAAACCTTAAATGATGTTATTCAACAGCTGGAAGACTCACTTAAAACTATGACTATTAAATATGAGCTGTCAAAAAAGCAGATTGATGAACAAATTCTGGCAGCTGATGAGTTGTTAGCTCTAGGTACCTACAATAGGGCTCGTTTTGAGTCATTGGCAAATAAATGTCAATGTTCTCAAGATATACCTACGGCTAACCTAGACTTAAGTAGTAGTATTTTGTCCTCTAATAAGCTAGAGACCTGCCAAGAGCAGTGTGAAAGTATTATTCCTGTCACTACATCCTTAGATTATAATTTATCAAGTAAGCATAAAAAACACACTTTAGTAATTTCAGACAAGCTAGGTAAAGGTTTTGGTCCTATTATGAACTGTTACCTAGATCACTCAGTGACTAATAGATGTTCACCGGGGGGCTAATTTAGACTATCTTATTGATAGTTTGAACATAGACAGTTTAGATGTAAATAAAAATGTTATATTTTTGTTAGGAGACAGCTTAAATGTAAAAAAGACACAAATTATAAGATGTGTAGAAAAATTGCTGGCTTTGCATGAAAAATCTAAATGTAGATTTGTTATGTGTGCCTTTCCGTACTGTGGCACACTTAGTTCTAAGCGAAATAAGCAAATTTATAATTTAAATTTATTAATTTATAACTTGACATGCCGTCATAGTGAGGCCGTTTTTTATTTTGATGTGAATAAATTTATTTCACCACTGTTATTGACTAGGCATACTTTTTATCTGTCAAAAAAATGTAAGCAACATATAGCCTCATTATTAGCTTACAATTTAAATGATACAGTTACAAGTGTTGTAACTAAGTCTATTGACAACTTTACAAATTGTACTTTAGGTACCAATATTTCTGATAATGACCCAAGTACTTGTTCAAGTACTAAGAAAATTTCTTATAATTATTTAAACTAGATAGCCAGACAACGGAGAAGCTCTCCAATATGAACATTGTACATCAAAATATACAGAGCTTAACCAGCAAAGAAATTGAAATAGAACTGTTTGTGGAAAAACTCAATATACACATTCTGTGTATTACTGAGCATTGGCTCACTGGTGCACATCCAGCAGTTATCTTAAGGAATTTCAAAATGTCAAGTGTGTTCTTCAGAAGGACTGCAATTCATGGTGGGTCTTTAATTTTTGTACACAATAATATAACTTGTAAGGAGCGAAAAGACATAGTTAGTCTTTCTGTTGAACGCACTGTAGAACTATCTTGTGTGGAGCTGGAGCGATTTATAATAGTGTGTATATATCGTCCCCCCTCAGGTGATTTTAGCCTTTTTGAGGATGTAATGGAAGATGTGCTTAAGCGATTGTCTGTATCCACAAAAAAAGCAATAGTATGCGGGGATTTTAATGTTGATATTTTACTTAGTAATGCAACTACGACTAGGTTGCTAAACTTATTTAAATGTTTTAATTTAAATTATGCTTTTAGTGAACCTACTAGAATCACAGCAACCTCAGCATCGTGTTTAGATAATATTTTTCTCAACTGTGATATCTTAGGTAAATCGATAATAACCAACTTAAGATCAGATCATTGTGGCCAACAAATTACTGTTTTGAATAATATAAACAAAGATAAACATATCGTCAAGTGTAGGCCGATAACTAAGAGCAAATTGACGCGATTCAAAGGTGAAATATCATCCAAAATTCCTGCCCTTGTCTTTAAGAACGGTCATCCTGACAGCATTTATGGTACGCTCTTTAATATTATAGAAAATGAATTTAACAAAATATTCAATTTCAAACATATAGATTACTAATGATAAATTAGTGACATCTGCATATCGTCTGCGAAAGGTGCAGAAGTCATTTGTGGGATTGAGTATACGCTTTTATAATATGATTCCTAAGGTAATTTTGGACCTACCAATCCATAAGTTTAAATAATGTGTTAAAACACATTTATTACAGCGAGGTTATTATACAATTGATGAGTTTCTTAATGACAAGGTTGCTTGGAAGCATCCGGCTCCGCTTTCATCTCTCACAAGATAGAAAAATGAATGTTAAAATATAAAATGTAAATTTTTGATGTTGGAAAAGAGCAACTGCTGAGTTTCTTGCCGGCTTTTTCTCGGTAGAATCTGCCTTCCGAACCTTTTCCTTTCCTTAGGTTCATGCTCTAACCTAACCTAACCTATCCAAACCTTTTAAAACTAGTTTGGATTCCTTTAGACCTCAGCCCACCGGCAACTACGACTAACTAAACACTGATCTAGCTATCTGGCTTTCATCAGTGCATCAACAGCAGCATAACTAGTATTAAAATAGTAATGAGTTTTTATTAATGCATATATTCACATTAAATCTTGAATCTAAAGTCTAAAGGTGTCAAAACTAGATTTAGTTTAGGTTAGGTTAGAACATGAATACGAGGGGTGCCCGGCCACAGGCCGGGCACTTGGGTTCAGTTCAGTCAAAAATTATATATTATTTACTATTATTTATATTTGAATGAGAATGAAAAATAGCAATTATTTTGAATAGTTTTCAAAATGAGACAGACGGGTGTGGTAGGGTAAAATCTCCAATTTAAAGTTTCCTTATTGCGTATATGTTATGTGTGTTTGCATAGTAGTTTACTATAATGGTAAGCGGTTCGTGTAACGATCTTGCGCGTCTATATTTACAAGTGTGTGGGCAGTTCGTGTATTGATTATTCGATGACGAGACCTCGTAAGAGTCCCGTATCGTTATTTTTCGTCACTACCTACCCGTACCTCCCCCCCCGTGCAGGGAGTGGGTAATTTGCGCGCCTGCTGCCTTCCTTGGATGTGGTAGCAGTTTCTCAGGCTCCCTCACCGGAATCGAACCCTGATTCCCCGTTACCCGCGACAAACAATGGTAGTCGCAGAAACTCATTCCGATTACGAGACCTCGTAAGAGTCCAGTATCGTTATTTTTCGTCGCTACCTACCCCCCTACCTCCCCCCGTGCGGGGTACAATATTGATATGATATTAAAAAAATACCATTAATAAATAACATAATAAAAGCCCACCACTTTTATAGAGACATAACGCCACATAATTATAAAAAGTATAGTGTGTGGATCTAATCAACCACCACTGGCACCAGACCCTCAATGCCCTTAAATTTTACCTCGTTAAAATATTTAAAGTGTACTCATTCCGATTGCGAGACCTCGTAAGAGTCCCGTATCGTTATTTTTCGTCACTACCTACCCGTACCTCCCCCCTGTGCGGGGTACAATATTGATATGATATTAAAATAATACCATTAATAAATAACATAATAAAAGACCACCACTTTTATAGAGACATAACGCCACTGTGTGGCGCCGCCATCAGTCTCCTTAGACTCGGTACTTTGTCGTCGCCGTCGACTTCGCACCTTCGCCCCATATAGTAGTGGCGCGGCGCGACGGGCCTAATGTGTAAGTGAAAAAAAAAAAAAAAAAAATTAAATTAATTGTTATTTTACAATATCTTCTAATATGAATAAGAGTACTTTGTATTGGTACGTTTTGTTTTTTGTTTTTTTTTTTTTAAACGGAACTGAACCTAAGTGACCGGCCTGCGGCCGGGCACCCGTCTTATTCATGTTCTAACCTAACCTAACCTATCCAAACCTTTTAAAACTAGTTTGGATTCCTTTAGACCTCAGCCCACCGGCAACTACGACTAACTAAACACTGATCTAGCTATCTGGCTTTCATCAGTGCATCAACAGCAGCATAACTAGTATTAAAATAGTAATGAGTTTTTATTAATGCATATATTCACATTAAATCTTGAATCTAAAGTCTAAAGGTGTCAAAACTAGATTTAGTTTAGGTTAGGTTAGAACATGAATACGAGGGGTGCCCGGCCACAGGCCGGGCACTTGGGTTCAGTTCAGTCAAAAATTATATATTATTTACTATTATTTATATTTGAATGAGAATGAAAAATAGCAATTATTTTGAATAGTTTTCAGAATGAGACAGACGGGTGTGGTAGGGTAAAATCTCCAATTTAAAGTTCCCTTATTGCGTATATGTTATGTGTGTTTGCATAGTAGTTTACTATAATGGTAAGCGGTTCGTGTAACGATCTTGCGCGTCTATATTTACAAGTGTGTGGGCAGTGCGTGTATTGATTATTCGATGACGAGACCTCGTAAGAGTCCCGTATCGTTATTTTTCGTCACTACCTACCCGTACCTCCCCCCCCGTGCAGGGAGTGGGTAATTTGCGCGCCTGCTGCCTTCCTTGGATGTGGTAGCAGTTTCTCAGGCTCCCTCACCGGAATCGAACCCTGATTCCCCGTTACCCGCGACAAACAATGGTAGTCGCAGAAACTCATTCCGATTACGAGACCTCGTAAGAGTCCCGTATCGTTATTTTTCGTCACTACCTACCCCCCTACCTCCCCCCGTGCGGGGTACAATATTGATATGATATTAAAAAAATACCATTAATAAATAACATAATAAAAGACCACCACTTTTATAGAGACATAACGCCACATAATTATAAAAAGTATAGTGTGTGGATCTAATCAACCACCACTGGCACCAGACCCTCAATGCCCTTAAATTTTACCTCGTTAAAATATTTAAAGTGTACTCATTCCGATTGCGAGACCTCGTAAGAGTCCCGTATCGTTATTTTTCGTCACTACCTACCCGTACCTCCCCCCTGTGCGGGGTACAATATTGATATGATATTAAAATAATACCATTAATAAATAACATAATAAAAGACCACCACTTTTATAGAGACATAACGCCACTGTGTGGCGCCGCCATCAGTCTCCTTAGACTCGGTACTTTGTCGTCGCCGTCGACTTCGCACCTTCGCCCCATATAGTAGTGGCGCGGCGCGACGGGCCTAATGTGTAAGTGAAAAAAAAAAAAAAAAATTAATTTAATTGTTATTTTACAATATCTTCTAATATGAATAAGAGTACTTTGTATTGGTACGTTTTGTTTTTTGTTTTTTTTTTTTAAACGGAACTGAACCTAAGTGACCGGCCTGCGGCCGGGCACCCGTCTTATTCATGTTCTAACCTAACCTAACCTATCCAAACCTTTTAAAACTAGTTTGGATTCCTTTAGACCTCAGCCCACCGGCAACTACGGCTAACTAAACACTGATCTAGCTATCTGGCTTTCATCAGTGCATCAACAGCAGCATAACTAGTATTAAAATAGTAATGAGTTTTTATTAATGCATATATTCACATTAAATCTTGAATCTAAAGTCTAAAGGTGTCAAAACTAGATTTAGTTTAGGTTAGGTTAGAACATGAATACGAGGGGTGCCCGGCCACAGGCCGGGCACTTGGGTTCAGTTCAGTCAAAAATTATATATTATTTACTATTATTTATATTTGAATGAGAATGAAAAATAGCAATTATTTTGAATAGTTTTCAAAATGAGACAGACGGGTGTGGTAGGGTAAAATCTCCAATTTAAAGTTCCCTTATTGCGTATATGTTATGTGTGTTTGCATAGTAGTTTACTATAATGGTAAGCGGTTCGTGTAACGATCTTGCGCGTCTATATTTACAAGTGTGTGGGCAGTTCGTGTATTGATTATTCGATGACGAGACCTCGTAAGAGTCCCGTATCGTTATTTTTCGTCACTACCTACCCGTACCTCCCCCCCCGTGCAGGGAGTGGGTAATTTGCGCGCCTGCTGCCTTCCTTGGATGTGGTAGCAGTTTCTCAGGCTCCCTCACCGGAATCGAACCCTGATTCCCCGTTACCCGCGACAAACAATGGTAGTCGCAGAAACTCATTCCGATTACGAGACCTCGTAAGAGTCCCGTATCGTTATTTTTCGTCACTACCTACCCCCCTACCTCCCCCCGTGCGGGGTACAATATTGATATGATATTAAAAAAATACCATTAATAAATAACATAATAAAAGACCACCACTTTTATAGAGACATAACGCCACATAATTATAAAAAGTATAGTGTGTGGATCTAATCAACCACCACTGGCACCAGACCCTCAATGCCCTTAAATTTTACCTCGTTAAAATATTTAAAGTGTACTCATTCCGATTGCGAGACCTCGTAAGAGTCCCGTATCGTTATTTTTCGTCACTACCTACCCGTACCTCCCCCCTGTGCGGGGTACAATATTGATATGATATTAAAATAATACCATTAATAAATAACATAATAAAAGACCACCACTTTTATAGAGACATAACGCCACTGTGTGGCGCCGCCATCAGTCTCCTTAGACTCGGTACTTTGTCGTCGCCGTCGACTTCGCACCTTCGCCCCATATAGTAGTGGCGCGGCGCGACGGGCCTAATGTGTAAGTGAAAAAAAAAAAAAAAAAATTAAATTAATTGTTATTTTACAATATCTTCTAATATGAATAAGAGTACTTTGTATTGGTACGTTTTGTTTTTTGTTTTTTTTTTTTTAAACGGAACTGAACCTAAGTGACCGGCCTGCGGCCGGGCACCCGTCTTATTCATGTTCTAACCTAACCTAACCTATCCAAACCTTTTAAAACTAGTTTGGATTCCTTTAGACCTCAGCCCACCGGCAACTACGACTAACTAAACACTGATCTAGCTATCTGGCTTTCATCAGTGCATCAACAGCAGCATAACTAGTATTAAAATAGTAATGAGTTTTTATTAATGCATATATTCACATTAAATCTTGAATCTAAAGTCTAAAGGTGTCAAAACTAGATTTAGTTTAGGTTAGGTTAGAACATGAATACGAGGGGTGCCCGGCCACAGGCCGGGCACTTGGGTTCAGTTCAGTCAAAAATTATATATTATTTACTATTATTTATATTTGAATGAGAATGAAAAATAGCAATTATTTTGAATAGTTTTCAAAATGAGACAGACGGGTGTGGTAGGGTAAAATCTCCAATTTAAAGTTCCCTTATTGCGTATATGTTATGTGTGTTTGCATAGTAGTTTACTATAATGGTAAGCGGTTCGTGTAACGATCTTGCGCGTCTATATTTACAAGTGTGTGGGCAGTGCGTGTATTGATTATTCGATGACGAGACCTCGTAAGAGTCCCGTATCGTTATTTTTCGTCACTACCTACCCGTACCTCCCCCCCCGTGCAGGGAGTGGGTAATTTGCGCGCCTGCTGCCTTCCTTGGATGTGGTAGCAGTTTCTCAGGCTCCCTCACCGGAATCGAACCCTGATTCCCCGTTACCCGCGACAAACAATGGTAGTCGCAGAAACTCATTCCGATTACGAGACCTCGTAAGAGTCCCGTATCGTTATTTTTCGTCACTACCTACCCCCCTACCTCCCCCCGTGCGGGGTACAATATTGATATGATATTAAAAAAATACCATTAATAAATAACATAATAAAAGACCACCACTTTTATAGAGACATAACGCCACATAATTATAAAAAGTATAGTGTGTGGATCTAATCAACCACCACTGGCACCAGACCCTCAATGCCCTTAAATTTTACCTCGTTAAAATATTTAAAGTGTACTCATTCCGATTGCGAGACCTCGTAAGAGTCCCGTATCGTTATTTTTCGTCACTACCTACCCGTACCTCCCCCCTGTGCGGGGTACAATATTGATATGATATTAAAATAATACCATTAATAAATAACATAATAAAAGACCACCACTTTTATAGAGACATAACGCCACTGTGTGGCGCCGCCATCAGTCTCCTTAGACTCGGTACTTTGTCGTCGCCGTCGACTTCGCACCTTCGCCCCATATAGTAGTGGCGCGGCGCGACGGGCCTAATGTGTAAGTGAAAAAAAAAAAAAAAAATTAATTTAATTGTTATTTTACAATATCTTCTAATATGAATAAGAGTACTTTGTATTGGTACGTTTTGTTTTTTGTTTTTTTTTTTTAAACGGAACTGAACCTAAGTGACCGGCCTGCGGCCGGGCACCCGTCTTATTCATGTTCTAACCTAACCTAACCTATCCAAACCTTTTAAAACTAGTTTGGATTCCTTTAGACCTCAGCCCACCGGCAACTACGGCTAACTAAACACTGATCTAGCTATCTGGCTTTCATCAGTGCATCAACAGCAGCATAACTAGTATTAAAATAGTAATGAGTTTTTATTAATGCATATATTCACATTAAATCTTGAATCTAAAGTCTAAAGGTGTCAAAACTAGATTTAGTTTAGGTTAGGTTAGAACATGAATACGAGGGGTGCCCGGCCACAGGCCGGGCACTTGGGTTCAGTTCAGTCAAAAATTATATATTATTTACTATTATTTATATTTGAATGAGAATGAAAAATAGCAATTATTTTGAATAGTTTTCAAAATGAGACAGACGGGTGTGGTAGGGTAAAATCTCCAATTTAAAGTTCCCTTATTGCGTATATGTTATGTGTGTTTGCATAGTAGTTTACTATAATGGTAAGCGGTTCGTGTAACGATCTTGCGCGTCTATATTTACAAGTGTGTGGGCAGTTCGTGTATTGATTATTCGATGACGAGACCTCGTAAGAGTCCCGTATCGTTATTTTTCGTCACTACCTACCCGTACCTCCCCCCCCGTGCAGGGAGTGGGTAATTTGCGCGCCTGCTGCCTTCCTTGGATGTGGTAGCAGTTTCTCAGGCTCCCTCACCGGAATCGAACCCTGATTCCCCGTTACCCGCGACAAACAATGGTAGTCGCAGAAACTCATTCCGATTACGAGACCTCGTAAGAGTCCCGTATCGTTATTTTTCGTCACTACCTACCCCCCTGTAATGTAGGTAGTTTAATAATTAGCCCGCACTTCATTATGTTGTTCTACCAATAAACCATTCTGCGATAGTCCGTCGTTTTATTAAGTACATTACATTTTGGCGCAGTCGGTTATTTTAATTAAAATCACGCCTTTTGGTAAAATCGAGCCTTTTGACGTTAGTTCCCACAACTGGGATGCATATTGTCGTCGGGTGAAGCAATTTATTGCGTTAAATAACATCAGTGAAGATTTACACGTGGCCACGTTGGTAACACATGTCGGCATTGCATGTTACGAATTGATGTGCGACTTGTGTTCCCCGGATTTACCGGAAGACAAGAAGTTTGAACAATTAGTGAAGATTGTCAAAGACCACTTGGAGCCACAAAGGTCGGAGATCGCAGAGAGACATATGTTCCGGCAAAGGAAGCAAAGGCAAGGGGAGATAGTGAGTGATTATTTGAAAAGTCTAAAACATCTCGCCAAACATTGCAATTTTCGGGATTCTTTGGAGGTAAATTTGAGAGACCAGTTTGTTTCTGGCCTTCAAAGTGAAGATATGAGGTCACGATTGTTTGCCGAGCGGAACATCGATTATAAGCGAGCAATAGAACTCGCATTGGCGCTCGAGGCAGCGGAGAGACATGCAGCGGAGGCAGCGTCCGGGGCGAGTTCCAGCGCCATCTCGGAAGGGCTGCATCGCATCAGATCCTCACCAGCGCGCGCGGAGCGCGGGCGCATGAAACGGCGCGAGGGAGCGGGTGGCGTGCAGGCAGACGCGGCGGCCAGGGCCGGTGCGCTGAGCCTCGAGGGCTCACGGCGCGGCTGCTGGCGTTGCGGGCGCAGCGGGCATCCGCCGTCCCGGTGCCGCTACAAGTTCTACAGCTGTGATTCGTGTGGGCAGAGGGGCCACCTGAAGGTCGTGTGCGGTAATGTTGATAAGTGTAGTGATGCGGTTATACAGAAAACACAAAAGGTCAGTTGTTTTTTAATGATTCCGATGACAGTGTTTTAGATTTTTATAATATAATTTGCGAGGGTAATGACGGCCCGTATTATATCAAATTAAACGTAGAAAAGTCTGTAGTTAAATTTGAAATAGATACTGGTAGTAAGATCTCTGTAATTTCAAAGCATTTTTATGATAATCATTTTTCTAGCGTTTGTTTACAACATAAAAATTTAAGGTTAAGATCTTACACAGGTAGTGTTATTGAACCTCTGGGATATATTATGGTAAATGTACAATGTAAAAATCGTTTGTATAAATTACCGTTGTATGTTGTTGAAAACGGCGGCCCTCCTTTACTAGGCCGTGCCTGGATAAGAATTTTACAAATCGATATCACAAATTGCCATAATTTATCCGAAAGATGCGAAAATGATAATACTATAGAATTATTAAGGAAAGAATTTCCCGAGGTTTTCGCTGATGGGCTTGGGACTTTTAAAACTCGAATGCAGTTGCATTTAGCTGACAAGACTCCAATTTTCGTTAAATCGCGCCCGCTTCCCCTCGCACTTCGCGCGCCGGTCGAGCGCGAGTTGGAGCGGTTGCAGCGAGATGACGTCATTTATAAGGTAGACCGTTCTGATTACGGTACGCCTATTGTTCCTATAATAAAAAAAAATGGAGACATTCGTATTTGTGGAGACTTTAAGGTCACTATTAATCCGCTATTAAAAGATTTTCATTATCCTCTTCCACAAATTGAAGATATATTTGCTACCCTTGGGGGAGGCGAACAGTTTTCTAAATTAGACTTGTCCCACGCCTATCAGCAAGTGTTATTAACGGAGGACTCGCAACCCATGACCGCTATAACTACACACATAGGCACCTTCGTTTACAAGCGAGTACCCTTTGGAATAAAATGTGTTCCTGAGTATTTTGAAAAGTTGATCGAAGAAACTCTGTGTGGCTTATCCTCTACTGTAGCTTTTCAGGACGATATTTGTGTGACTGGCAAAGACAGAGAGACTCATTGTAAAAATTTACGTGCCGTTTTAGCCCGATTAAAAGAGGCCGGGTTGCGAGTAAATTGGTCTAAATGTGAATTCTTTAAGGACAGTGTAACATACTTAGGATACAAAATTGATAAAAAGGGTCTACACACTGATGCAAATAAGATAAAAGCTATTGTTTCGGCGCCATCACCGAAAGACGTAACGCAATTAAAAAGTTTTATTGGTCTCGTTAACTTTTACAATAAATTTTGTGTTAACATGAGTTCTGTATTAAAACCTTTATACGATTTACTAAAGAAAAATGTAAAATGGTATTGGGGTTGCGAATGTGAAAGTGCCTTCAAAAGAGTTAAAAACATTCTCAGTAGTTCGCCTGTGCTAGCACACTACGATCCCAAGTTACCGTTGCTGTTGTCGGTGGACAGTAGCGCGTATGGACTCGGCGCGGTTCTCACGCACCGCTACTCCGACGGATCGGAACGTCTTATCAGTTGCGCCTCGCGTACTCTTAATGAGGCCGAGCGTAATTATTCGCAGCTAGATAAAGAAGCCTTAGCCATAATGTTTGGAGTCAGCAGGCATGATAAGTATCTGTTTGGTCGGCATTTCATTTTGCGCAGCGATCATAAGGCTTTAAGCTATATCTTCGGTAAAAACAAAGGTATTCCGCAAACGGCGGCTAGCCGTTTACAGAGATATGCAGTTCGCTTAGCTGCGTACAACTTTGACATCGAATTTATTTCTTCGGCTAGAAACTGTTTCGCAGATGCGTTGTCTCGTTTGCCTTTAGAAGAAAACGTTAATCGTCAAAGTATCGTTTCAAGTAATAATAACGGAAATAATAGTTATTTATTTTTTATAGAGGACAAATTGCCTATAACGTTTCACGAAATTAAATATCAAACTGCTAAAGACACTACTTTAAACAAAATTGTAGGGTATGTTAAGTTCGGATGGCCCGAACAAATTGAATCGGATCGTTACAAACAATATCATTTAAGGCGGGAAAATATTTTTTTAGAACAGGGATGCTTGGTTTGGGGATATAGAGTAATTATCCCTGCCAGTTTGCACTCCGCTGTGTTAGACGAATTACATTCCGGGCATATAGGCGTTGTTAAAATGAAACAGCTGGCTCGGAACTATCTGTGGTGGAGCGGCTTGGACGCCGATATTGAGCCTGTTAGGAAATAAGGAATTACAGCACTTTATCTATGATAAACCCGATGATTATATTAAATATATCAACAAATAATAGTTTGTATACTCATTGACAATGTATTGAAAATAGAATAATGGACTTTAGTAGACTGTCAAATAAAAGTATAGGATCTATGGCGGGGGACGCGGGTTTGACAAGTTAGATTGGCGGCAAAGAAAAGTGAGGACGGATTTAAAATTAATGAATGGAGAATAGAAGATTAAGTAAAGTATTGTGGATAGAACGTTACAAATTGGGAATAGATGATTTATAATGGAAACGACATACTTAACGAAATATTGTTGTGGCAAAACAAGAGTCGTATATACTGGTGATGGAGTTGAGATAAGTTGTTAAAAGTTGTTGGTACTATGGTGGTACCTGATGTAGCATCAGATAAGTATATCTCATCCTTTGGTTTATTTAGGTATCATATATGGAGCCCTAGCATAACTTTATACCGACAGTTTATGTAGCAGAGGTTGCTCTATACAAACAACTTGTTCCAAAAGTCCTGATGTTATAAGTGATAATAGTAGTTATGTTCGACCTGTCTTATATGTCTTGTATCAAAGGGCCTAGCGTTATTACATATGACAATGTTGTAATTGTGTTTATAAGTTGTTTTAATTGATTGAATAAAAGAGCAACGGTAGAGTTTCTTGCCAGTGGTCTTCTCTGCCGAAGACAGCATTCCGAACTGGTAGTAGAGTCATTTGAAGGTAACAAGTAATATGAATTATAGAGAAGCCTACTAGTTGTTTTATTTCACTCCGTGGGAAGTCAGGTTTATAGAGGAGAGACCCACAACACTGCTCTAAAGCTGGTTGGTGGGCTTTAATGATGTCTTTTATAAAATGAATACTTTAATATGAGAAACTAGGTATTTAGCTTCAATAATAATGTTAATTAATGAAAAATCTAAGTGCCATCCTGAACATTGTTGGTATTGAAAGGAATATCTGACTACCATGGCTTTCCATTCTTTATATTTTTTTAGCATCAGAAGTGGGATCCTATTCATGTCCAATTTATGCCTTTCTCTAATGCAGATTTACTTTTTTTAGAACCATCCCGTCAAATGTGGACATAATAAAGAATTTGATGTTTTTGATGATGCCTCAACTTTTTGCTGCTATGTGCTAAAACAGAAACACTCTGGAGACAAAGCACCATGCTTGTTGAAATTCTATTTAAGGATATGTGGTCCGGGGAACCAATTAATAACCATCCCGGCAAATGTGGATATAGTACATGGTTTGATGTTTTTGATGATGTCTAACTAATAGCTGGTATGTGCTAAAACAGAAACACTCTGGAGACAGAGCACCAGACTTGGTAAAATTCCATTGAAGGATATGTGGTTTGGGGAACCAATTGATGTGATATTTTTATTTATTTTATCTTTTTGTGATTTCTACTTTTGAAAGATAGTACTTATTACCTGAAACTGATATGGACTAGTGGCTCTTTGTATATTTTGCTGAAATGATTAAGTCCAAAATATAATTGATTTAAGTTTGTTTGTGAAAACCAACAAGTCAAGTTGACCAAACAGAATGTGTAATAAGTTTGATAAATTTGAATTATCAAATTTTATTTAACCAGTCTGGTTAGACAAATAGAATTTATGTTAGGTTTTATTTTATTAGTCTGTCCAGGTTAAAATAAATTAACTGGTCAGGTTAGCCGAACGTAATGTGTAATAGATTTTTCTTATAATTCTTATTTATTACATACAAGCTTTCAAGTTTAAATTAAGCAACTAGTCAGGTTAGCCAAATTGAATGTGTGTTAATTTTTAATTTATGTTTGTGTGCTCAGTTTTCAATAATTACCTAGTCAGGTTAGCCGAGCTGTTAACTTTTATTAAGGAACTTTTCTATGTACTTCGAGATCGAAGTACTTGTCAGGAAAGCCGAGATAGGAGAGATTATGTAAATTATTCAGAACATATAAAAGAATACACATAAAACAAAACAAAACAAAACAAAAAAAAAAATATTTTGTTGGTAGAATAGAATAGAATATGATTATGTATCAGAACAATACATATAGGGAAAATTACTACTGAATAACTAAATGAAATAGTTTATATGTTGGGTTGTGTGAAGAAAAGTATTAGGAGTCAGCTTAAATGTTGTGGGTTAGGTTAGGTTAGAGATCTTTCAGTATGATGTTGAGAGAAGTTCTTAAAAATGATATAAATAAAATACAATTATGTATAAACAAAATAATGTTGCTGCTGCAAAGGAAAATATATTAGTTGCATTATAAATAATTAGATTATATTCTGTTAAACAGGTGGTTTAATTGATGTTTAGATTGAAATAATCTTTGAATAATAGAAATAACAATTAAACATAAACCTTGGCTTTTATGATGAGATGATAAAAAAAAAAGATGTAAACTAATAGAAATAATTCCATCTTAGCGTTTTTATATTAATTTACTTATATTTATCTTATATATTACTTGACTTGGACAGTGGAAAAAATATGAATGTCACCAGTGGGTGATGATGTTATTGATATCACTTGAGAGTGATGAAGTTGTTGATATCACCAGTGGGTGATGATGTTATTGATATCACTTGAGAGTGATGATGTTGTTGATATCACCAGTGGGTGATGACGTTATTGATATCACTTGAGAGTGATGATGTTGTTGATATCACCAGTGGGTGTTGGTGTTTTGGTATATATTGGATTGACTATTAGACTGTACCGATTGCATCTGTGACTAAATGAGACTAACAATGTTAATGACAGAATTTATGGGAAATACAATTACCTGTGTGGATATTTTGATAAAGTTGGACTAGAGGCAAAAGGATAAATTGTTTGAGATTTATATTGAGATGGAAATATTTGGATTGTGATTGTACATGTTAAAATGTACAAGATAAATGAAAATGAGTATTTTTGATTTACATTGTTGAAAATTAATCATTTTACTTTATTAGAAGTATTATATTGTTGTAATATGTAAAACGGTGTGGAATTTTAATGAAATTTTTTTTTTTTGGTCTCTTTCACTTTTGTATAAAATGTTTTGATTATGCCTATCTTTTGATAGAATATTGTTTACAGTTTATTGATAAAAGTGTATACAGAATGTAACTGATTTGATGATATTTGTGCTTATATACCATTTAAACTAACGTTATAGAGGTGTACATAAGATTATGTACTTGTTAGGATATTCTATGTACCTAAGGACTTATGATACAAAACATATACCTAAAAAAGAATAACCCTATGTACTTCGAGAACGAAGTACTTGTCAGAATGGCCGTGTTAGGAAATAAGGAATTACAGCACTTTATCTATGATAAACCCGATGATTATATTAAATATATCAACAAATAATAGTTTGTATACTCATTGACAATGTATTGAAAATAGAATAATGGACTTTAGTAGACTGTCAAATAAAAGTATAGGATCTATGGCGGGGGACGCGGGTTTGACAAGTTAGATTGGCGGCAAAGAAAAGTGAGGACGGATTTAAAATTAATGAATGGAGAATAGAAGATTAAGTAAAGTATTGTGGATAGAACGTTACAAATTGGGAATAGATGATTTATAATGGAAACGACATACTTAACGAAATATTGTTGTGGCAAAACAAGAGTCGTATATACTGGTGATGGAGTTGAGATAAGTTGTTAAAAGTTGTTGGTACTATGGTTGTACCTGATGTAGCATCAGATAAGTATATCTCATCCTTTGGTTTATTTAGGTATCATATATGGAGCCCTAGCATAACTTTATACCGACAGTTTATGTAGCAGAGGTTGCTCTATACAAACAACTTGTTCCAAAAGTCCTGATGTTATAAGTGATAATAGTAGTTATGTTCGACCTGTCTTATATGTCTTGTATCAAAGGGCCTAGCGTTATTACATATGACAATGTTGTAATTGTGTTTATAAGTTGTTTTAATTGATTGAATAAAAGAGCAACGGTAGAGTTTCTTGCCAGTGGTCTTCTCTGCCGAAGACAGCATTCCGAACTGGTAGTAGAGTCATTTGAAGGTAACAAGTAATATGAATTATAGAGAAGCCTAATATACAGTATTAGAGTCAGTCTAGTTGTTTTATTTCACTCCGTGGGAAGTCAGGTTTATAGAGGAGAGACCCACAACACTGCTCTAAAGCTGGTTGGTGGGCTTTAATGATGTCTTTTATAAAATGAATACTTTAATATGAGAAACTAGGTATTTAGCTTCAATAATAATGTTAATTAATGAAAAATCTAAGTGCCATCCTGAACATTGTTGGTATTGAAAGAAATATCTGACTACCATGGCTTTCCATTCTTTATATTTTTTTAGCAAGCGCGTGTGTCGCGAGTGCACCGCATGCGCCGCGCTGCGCGCACAGCCGCCGCCCGCGCCGCTGCACTCGTGGGAGTGGCCGGTGGAGCCTTGGTCGCGGTTGAATGTTGACTTTTTAGGTCCGTTTCGTAATAAATATTATTTAGTTATTTTAGATGCTCATTCCAAATGGTTGGAAGTGGAACCAGTGCCAAATACTTCGGCAGCTACCGTTATATCTTGCCTGCGCAAAATATTTGCCCGGTTCGGTCTATGCAAGGTCATTGTGAGCGACAATGGTCCACCATTTTCTTCATCCGAATACTTACATTATTTGAATAAGAATGGAATCAAGCGAATATTAGTCGCCCCATATCATCCATCGAGTAACGGTGCAGCTGAAAACGTTGTTAAAACTGTAAAGCTAGTATTAAAGAAGGCTATAATCGAAAACGTGAATTTAGAAAAAGCGTTATGTACATTTTCATTTACATATAGAAATACAGAACATTGTACCACTCAAAAAGAACCCTCCGTAGCACTTTTGGGACACAGGTTACGCGGCAGGTTAGATCTTTTACGACCGAATACCAGAGATGTCATTCGCGATAAACAATCAAGTCAAGAAGAACGTCGCGGTGGCTCATTGCGAGAAATGAGCACTGGAGACCGGGTTCTGGTCCGGAACTATAATAATAATTTAGTAAAATGGAAGGAAGGTGTAGTGTTGGATAGAACCGGTCCCGTCTCCTATGTTGTCAAAACAGACGATGACAATCGTACTAGTAGAAGACACGTTGATCAAATACTTGACAAAAATTATAAAAAATCTAGGTATACTTTAACAGGCATGGTGGATAATGAAAACTCGGGAGAAAGAGAGATGAATGATGAAGCGTTCAAAAGTTTCGATAATTCTGTTGTCGGTTCGTCTCCTGTAACAGATACAGAAAATCAGCTAGTAAAGGCACCTTCACCTTCTCAAGCGATTCCCAATACGAATAGTCCTCTTCGTATGGCATTAAGACCGCGGGTCAAAAAGATGATGAAATTGTAATTAATTAAGTGATGTAAATATTTAGTTTTTTTTTATTGGCTTTTATGTAAATCCAATAGTTAAATTTGGAGAAGAGCAGTGTAATGTAGGTAGTTTAATAATTAGCCCGCACTTCATTATGTTGTTCTACCAATAAACCATTCTGCGATAGTCCGTCGTTTTATTAAGTACATTACACCCCCTACCTCCCCCCGTGCGGGGTACAATATTGATATGATATTAAAAAAATACCATTAATAAATAACATAATAAAAGACCACCACTTTTATAGAGACATAACGCCACATAATTATAAAAAGTATAGTGTGTGGATCTAATCAACCACCACTGGCACCAGACCCTCAATGCCCTTAAATTTTACCTCGTTAAAATATTTAAAGTGTACTCATTCCGATTGCGAGACCTCGTAAGAGTCCCGTATCGTTATTTTTCGTCACTACCTACCCGTACCTCCCCCCTGTGCGGGGTACAATATTGATATGATATTAAAATAATACCATTAATAAATAACATAATAAAAGACCACCACTTTTATAGAGACATAACGCCACTGTGTGGCGCCGCCATCAGTCTCCTTAGACTCGGTACTTTGTCGTCGCCGTCGACTTCGCACCTTCGCCCCATATAGTAGTGGCGCGGCGCGACGGGCCTAATGTGTAAGTGAAAAAAAAAAAAAAAAAAATTAAATTAATTGTTATTTTACAATATCTTCTAATATGAATAAGAGTACTTTGTATTGGTACGTTTTGTTTTTTGTTTTTTTTTTTTTAAACGGAACTGAACCTAAGTGACCGGTCTGCGGCCGGGCACCCGTCTTATTCATGTTCTAACCTAACCTAACCTATCCAAACCTTTTAAAACTAGTTTGGATTCCTTTAGACCTCAGCCCACCGGCAACTACGACTAACTAAACACTGATCTAGCTATCTGGCTTTCATCAGTGCATCAACAGCAGCATAACTAGTATTAAAATAGTAATGAGTTTTTATTAATGCATATATTCACATTAAATCTTGAATCTAAAGTCTAAAGGTGTCAAAACTAGATTTAGTTTAGGTTAGGTTAGAACATGAATACGAGGGGTGCCCGGCCACAGGCCGGGCACTTGGGTTCAGTTCAGTCAAAAATTATATATTATTTACTATTATTTATATTTGAATGAGAATGAAAAATAGCAATTATTTTGAATAGTTTTCAAAATGAGACAGACGGGTGTGGTAGGGTAAAATCTCCAATTTAAAGTTCCCTTATTGCGTATATGTTATGTGTGTTTGCATAGTAGTTTACTATAATGGTAAGCGGTTCGTGTAACGATCTTGCGCGTCTATATTTACAAGTGTGTGGGCAGTTCGTGTATTGATTATTCGATGACGAGACCTCGTAAGAGTCCCGTATCGTTATTTTTCGTCACTACCTACCCGTACCTCTGCTGCCTTCCTTGGATGTGGTAGCAGTTTCTCAGGCTCCCTCACCGGAATCGAACCCTGATTCCCCGTTACCCGCGACAAACAATGGTAGTCGCAGAAACTCATTCCGATTACGAGACCTCGTAAGAGTCCCGTCTCGTTATTTTTCGTCACTACCTACCCCCCTACCTCCCCCCGTGCGGGGTACAATATTGATATGATATTAAAAAAATACCATTAATAAATAACATAATAAAAGACCACCACTTTTATAGAGACATAACGCCACATAATTATAAAAAGTATAGTGTGTGGATCTAATCAACCACCACTGGCACCAGACCCTCAATGCCCTTAAATTTTACCTCGTTAAAATATTTAAAGTGTACTCATTCCGATTGCGAGACCTCGTAAGAGTCCCGTATCGTTATTTTTCGTCACTACCTACCCGTACCTCCCCCCTGTGCGGGGTACAATATTGATATGATATTAAAATAATACCATTAATAAATAACATAATAAAAGACCACCACTTTTATAGAGACATAACGCCACTGTGTGGCGCCGCCATCAGTCTCCTTAGACTCGGTACTTTGTCGTCGCCGTCGACTTCGCACCTTCGCCCCATATAGTAGTGGCGCGGCGCGACGGGCCTAATGTGTAAGTGAAAAAAAAAAAAAAAAAAATTAAATTAATTGTTATTTTACAATATCTTCTAATATGAATAAGAGTACTTTGTATTGGTACGTTTTGTTTTTTGTTTTTTTTTTTTTAAACGGAACTGAACCTAAGTGACCGGCCTGCGGCCGGGCACCCGTCTTATTCATGTTCTAACCTAACCTAACCTATCCAAACCTTTTAAAACTAGTTTGGATTCCTTTAGACCTCAGCCCACCGGCAACTACGACTAACTAAACACTGATCTAGCTATCTGGCTTTCATCAGTGCATCAACAGCAGCATAACTAGTATTAAAATAGTAATGAGTTTTTATTAATGCATATATTCACATTAAATCTTGAATCTAAAGTCTAAAGGTGTCAAAACTAGATTTAGGTTAGGTTAGGTTAGAACATGAATACGAGGGGTGCCCGGCCGCAGGCCGGGCACTTGGGTTCAGTTCAGTCAAAAATTATATATTATTTACTATTATTTATATTTGAATGAGAATGAAAAATAGCAATTATTTTGAATAGTTTTCAAAATGAGACAGACGGGTGTGGTAGGGTAAAATCTCCAATTTAAAGCTCCCTTATTGCGTATATGTTATGTGTGTTTGCATAGTAGTTTACTATAATGGTAAGCGGTTCGTGTAACGATCTTGCGCGTCTATATTTACAAGTGTGTGGGCAGTTCGTGTATTGATTATTCGATGACGAGACCTCGTAAGAGTCCCGTATCGTTATTTTTCGTCACTACCTACCCGTACCTCCCCCCCGTGCAGGGAGTGGGTAATTTGCGCGCCTGCTGCCTTCCTTGGATGTGGTAGCAGTTTCTCAGGCTCCCTCACCGGAATCGAACCCTGATTCCCCGTTACCCGCGACAAACAATGGTAGTCGCAGAAACTCATTCCGATTACGAGACCTCGTAAGAGTCCCGTATCGTTATTTTTCGTCACTACCTACCCCCCTACCTCCCCCCCCCCGTGCGGGGTACAATATTGATATGATATTAAAATAATACCATTAATAAATAACATAATAAAAGACCACCACTTTTATAGAGACATAACGCCACATAATTATAAAAAGTATAGTGTGTGGATCTAATCAACCACCACTGGCACCAGACCCTCAATCCCTTAAATTTTACCTCGTTAAAATATTTAAAGTGTACTCATTCCGATTGCGAGACCTCGTAAGAGTCCCGTATCGTTATTTTTCGTCACTACCTACCCGTACCTCCCCCCTGTGCGGGGTACAATATTGATATGATATTAAAATAATACCATAAATAAATAACATAATAAAAGACCACCACTTTTATAGAGACATAACGCCACTGTGTGGCGCCGCCATCAGTCTCTTTAGACTCGGTACTTTGTCGTCGCCGTCGACTTCGCACCTTCGCCCCATATAGTAGTGGCGCGGCGCGACGGGCCTAATGTGTAAGTGAAAAAAAAAAAAAAAAAAATTAAATTAATTGTTATTTTACAATATCTTCTAATATGAATAAGAGTACTTTGTATTGGTACGTTTTGTTTTTTGTTTTTTTTTTTTTTAAACGGAACTGAACCTAAGTGACCGGCCTGCGGCCGGGCACCCGTCTTATTCATGTTCTAACCTAACCTAACCTATCCAAACCTTTTAAAACTAGTTTGGATTCCTTTAGACCTCAGCCCACCGGCAACTACGACTAACTAAACACTGATCTAGCTATCTGGCTTTCATCAGTGCATCAACAGCAGCATAACTAGTATTAAAATAGTAATGAGTTTTTATTAATGCATATATTCACATTAAATCTTGAATCTAAAGTCTAAAGGTGTCAAAACTAGATTTAGTTTAGGTTAGGTTAGAACATGAATACGAGGGGTGCCCGGCCACAGGCCGGGCACTTGGGTTCAGTTCAGTCAAAAATTATATATTATTTACTATTATTTATATTTGAATGAGAATGAAAAATAGCAATTATTTTGAATAGTTTTCAAAATGAGACAGACGGGTGTGGTAGGGTAAAATCTCCAATTTAAAGTTCCCTTATTGCGTATATGTTATGTGTGTTTGCATAGTAGTTTACTATAATGGTAAGCGGTTCGTGTAACGATCTTGCGCGTCTATATTTACAAGTGTGTGGGCAGTTCGTGTATTGATTATTCGATGACGAGACCTCGTAAGAGTCCCGTATCGTTATTTTTCGTCACTACCTACCCGTACCTCCCCCCCCGTGCAGGGAGTGGGTAATTTGCGCGCCTGCTGCCTTCCTTGGATGTGGTAGCAGTTTCTCAGGCTCCCTCACCGGAATCGAACCCTGATTCCCCGTTACCCGCGACAAACAATGGTAGTCGCAGAAACTCATTCCGATTACGAGACCTCGTAAGAGTCCCGTATCGTTATTTTTCGTCACTACCTACCCCCCTACCTCCCCCCCCCGTGCGGGGTACAATATTGATATGATATTAAAATAATACCATTAATAAATAACATAATAAAAGACCACCACTTTTATAGAGACATAACGCCACATAATTATAAAAAGTATAGTGTGTGGATCTAATCAACCACCACTGGCACCAGACCCTCAATGCCCTTAAATTTTACCTCGTTAAAATATTTAAAGTGTACTCATTCCGATTGCGAGACCTCGTAAGAGTCCCGTATCGTTATTTTTCGTCACTACCTACCCGTACCTCCCCCCTGTGCGGGGTACAATATTGATATGATATTAAAATAATACCATTAATAAATAACATAATAAAAGACCACCACTTTTATAGAGACATAACGCCACTGTGTGGCGCCGCCATCAGTCTCCTTAGACTCGGTACTTTGTCGTCGCCGTCGACTTCGCACCTTCGCCCCATATAGTAGTGGCGCGGCGCGACGGGCCTAATGTGTAAGTGAAAAAAAAAAAAAAAAAAATTAAATTAATTGTTATTTTACAATATCTTCTAATATGAATAAGAGTACTTTGTATTGGTACGTTTTGTTTTTTGTTTTTTTTTTTTTTAAACGGAACTGAACCTAAGTGACCGGCCTGCGGCCGGGCACCCGTCTTATTCATGTTCTAACCTAACCTAACCTATCCAAACCTTTTAAAACTAGTTTGGATTCCTTTAGACCTCAGCCCACCGGCAACTACGACTAACTAAACACTGATCTAGCTATCTGGCTTTCATCAGTGCATCAACAGCAGCATAACTAGTATTAAAATAGTAATGAGTTTTTATTAATGCATATATTCACATTAAATCTTGAATCTAAAGTCTAAAGGTGTCAAAACTAGATTTAGGTTAGGTTAGGTTAGAACATGAATACGAGGGGTGCCCGGCCACAGGCCGGGCACTTGGGTTCAGTTCAGTCGAAAATTATATATTATTTACTATTATTTATATTTGAATGAGAATGAAAAATAGCAATTATTTTGAATAGTTTTCAGAATGAGACAGACGGGTGTGGTAGGGTAAAATCTCCAATTTAAAGTTCCCTTATTGCGTATATGTTATGTGTGTTTGCATAGTAGTTTACTATAATGGTAAGCGGTTCGTGTAACGATCTTGCGCGTCTATATTTACAAGTGTGTGGGCAGTTCGTGTATGGATTATTCGATGACGAGACCTCGTAAGAGTCCCGTATCGTTATTTTTCGTCACTACCTACCCGTACCTCCCCCCCCGTGCAGGGAGTGGGTAATTTGCGCGCCTGCTGCCTTCCTTGGATGTGGTAGCAGTTTCTCAGGCTCCCTCACCGGAATCGAACCCTGATTCCCCGTTACCCGCGACAAACAATGGTAGTCGCAGAAACTCATTCCGATTACGAGACCTCGTAAGAGTCCAGTATCGTTATTTTTCGTCGCTACCTACCCCCCTACCTCCCCCCGTGCGGGGTACAATATTGATATGATATTAAAAAAATACCATTAATAAATAACATAATAAAAGCCCACCACTTTTATAGAGACATAACGCCACATAATTATAAAAAGTATAGTGTGTGGATCTAATCAACCACCACTGGCACCAGACCCTCAATGCCCTTAAATTTTACCTCGTTAAAATATTTAAAGTGTACTCATTCCGATTGCGAGACCTCGTAAGAGTCCCGTATCGTTATTTTTCGTCACTACCTACCCGTACCTCCCCCCTGTGCGGGGTACAATATTGATATGATATTAAAATAATACCATTAATAAATAACATAATAAAAGACCACCACTTTTATAGAGACATAACGCCACTGTGTGGCGCCGCCATCAGTCTCCTTAGACTCGGTACTTTGTCGTCGCCGTCGACTTCGCACCTTCGCCCCATATAGTAGTGGCGCGGCGCGACGGGCCTAATGTGTAAGTGAAAAAAAAAAAAAAAAAAATTAAATTAATTGTTATTTTACAATATCTTCTAATATGAATAAGAGTACTTTGTATTGGTACGTTTTGTTTTTTGTTTTTTTTTTTTAAACGGAACTGAACCTAAGTGACCGGCCTGCGGCCGGGCACCCGTCTTATTCATGTTCTAACCTAACCTAACCTATCCAAACCTTTTAAAACTAGTTTGGATTCCTTTAGACCTCAGCCCACCGGCAACTACGACTAACTAAACACTGATCTAGCTATCTGGCTTTCATCAGTGCATCAACAGCAGCATAACTAGTATTAAAATAGTAATGAGTTTTTATTAATGCATATATTCACATTAAATCTTGAATCTAAAGTCTAAAGGTGTCAAAACTAGATTTAGGTTAGGTTAGGTTAGAACATGAATACGAGGGGTGCCCGGCCACAGGCCGGGCACTTGGGTTCAGTTCAGTCAAAAATTATATATTATTTACTATTATTTATATTTGAATGAGAATGAAAAATAGCAATTATTTTGAATAGTTTTCAAAATGAGACAGACGGGTGTGGTAGGGTAAAATCTCCAATTTAAAGTTCCCTTATTGCGTATATGTTATGTGTGTTTGCATAGTAGTTTACTATAATGGTAAGCGGTTCGTGTAACGATCTTGCGCGTCTATATTTACAAGTGTGTGGGCAGTTCGTGTATTGATTATTCGATGACGAGACCTCGTAAGAGTCCCGTATCGTTATTTTTCGTCACTACCTACCCGTACCTCTGCTGCCTTCCTTGGATGTGGTAGCAGTTTCTCAGGCTCCCTCACCGGAATCGAACCCTGATTCCCCGTTACCCGCGACAAACAATGGTAGTCGCAGAAACTCATTCCGATTACGAGACCTCGTAAGAGTCCCGTATCGTTATTTTTCGTCACTACCTACCCCCCTACCTCCCCCCGTGCGGGGTACAATATTGATATGATATTAAAAAAATACCATTAATAAATAACATAATAAAAGACCACCACTTTTATAGAGACATAACGCCACATAATTATAAAAAGTATAGTGTGTGGATCTAATCAACCACCACTGGCACCAGACCCTCAATGCCCTTAAATTTTACCTCGTTAAAATATTTAAAGTGTACTCATTCCGATTGCGAGACCTCGTAAGAGTCCCGTATCGTTATTTTTCGTCACTACCTACCCGTACCTCCCCCCTGTGCGGGGTACAATATTGATATGATATTAAAATAATACCATTAATAAATAACATAATAAAAGACCACCACTTTTATAGAGACATAACGCCACTGTGTGGCGCCGCCATCAGTCTCCTTAGACTCGGTACTTTGTCGTCGCCGTCGACTTCGCACCTTCGCCCCATATAGTAGTGGCGCGGCGCGACGGGCCTAATGTGTAAGTGAAAAAAAAAAAAAAAAAAATTAAATTAATTGTTATTTTACAATATCTTCTAATATGAATAAGAGTACTTTGTATTGGTACGTTTTGTTTTTTGTTTTTTTTTTTTTAAACGGAACTGAACCTACGTGACCGGCCTGCGGCCGGGCACCCGTCTTATTCATGTTCTAACCTAACCTAACCTATCCAAACCTTTTAAAACTAGTTTGGATTCCTTTAGACCTCAGCCCACCGGCAACTACGACTAACTAAACACTGATCTAGCTATCTGGCTTTCATCAGTGCATCAACAGCAGCATAACTAGTATTAAAATAGTAATGAGTTTTTATTAATGCATATATTCACATTAAATCTTGAATCTAAAGTCTAAAGGTGTCAAAACTAGATTTAGGTTAGGTTAGGTTAGAACATGAATACGAGGGGTGCCCGGCCACAGGCCGGGCACTTGGGTTCAGTTCAGTCAAAAATTATATATTATTTACTATTATTTATATTTGAATGAGAATGAAAAATAGCAATTATTTTGAATAGTTTTCAAAATGAGACAGACGGGTGTGGTAGGGTAAAATCTCTAATTGAAAGTTCCCTTATTGCGTATATGTTATGTGTGTTTGCATAGTAGTTTACTATAATGGTAAGCGGTTCGTGTAACGATCTTGCGCGTCTATATTTACAAGTGTGTGGGCAGTTCGTGTATTACACAGTGACCATATAAACCACGTAAATCGAAAATCCGTCTGACAGGAGGTTTCGTACAACGGGATTTCAAAATCCAACGACTGTTATAAGCAAACGACGTACATTTTACGTCCATGGGATGTACCTGGGGAGTATTGCTTTCATTTTTCTTATGTTAATAACACTGCCATAACAATATCCTAGTTGATAACCAATTCCCTACTTCAAATTTTTGTTTTATTTTGTTATTCTCGTAACACTCACGAGAGACGTCCCTCCACACACTTAGACAGACTCATTCTCGCTTTACTTGACGGATTTGTGGAAGTATAGTTGAAGAATTAATTAAACTGTCTCAGACAAAAATACACAACCAAATAAACCTTATTTTACAAGTTGTGATTCAAAGTTTTCTTTGCTAAAATTGCTATTTCTATCACTTAAAGATATCCCTAATTAGTATGTTATTGTATTTCCTAGTATACTATCTGTAATATTCCTTAGTATTTATCTCTATTTCCTATAACTTTTTCATAATATATATACATATATTTTTGATCCTTTTCTCTTTCTTCTGTAGGTTATCTAATTTCCTTCACTCACATATACTGTTTGCTGTGTTTCAGGGCGAAGTGCTATAAAATGATGCCAACAATGCTAACCAGAAGAGCGGCTGCATTGCAAGAGCAATTAAAACTTAAAAATGCCCTCAGTGAACTAAAGTCACTGAAACAACTAAATGCTGATTTAATGAGGGAACAAGATGACAGTGAAGTGGAAATGAGATCAATTATTGCCAAGAACTCCCAGCTAAAGGGTGAACTAGCTGACCTACATAGCGCTCACACTCTGGTCTTAGAGGAGCGCAACCAACTCCAGGAGGCAGTGCGTTCTTTTAACCAATGCATATCTACTTATGATGAAGCTTTAGGAAGAATTACTATGTTGGAGGGTGAATTATGTAGCGCACATAAAACTATTGATGACCTTCAGTCACAATTACAAAATGTTGAAATGCAATCAACAAATAACTTGTATGATGAACTACTTACTTCATCCTCAACAATGCCAGTGTGCATCGATCTGACTTGTGATAGCCCTTGTGTTAAAAAAACCAAGCCTCAAATAGATCTCCCCTTTTTAAATAGCCACAATAAAATAAAAAAATACATTAGAATTAGTAAAATAATAAAGAAAACTCAAAAATTAGTAAAAAACCAGAAGAAAAGCAGTGAAAACCTGATACTAAGAAAAGAACGTTCAGTTTTGTTAAATAAGTTAAATACCTTTTCTCTTTCTTTTCAAAGTAGCAGGGAAAAATATGAGAGTGAAATCCAAACCTTAAATGATGTTATTCAACAGCTGGAAGACTCACTTAAAACTATGACTATTAAATATGAGCTGTCAAAAAAGCAGATTGATGAACAAATTCTGGCAGCTGATGAGTTGTTAGCTCTAGGTACCTACAATAGGGCTCGTTTTGAGTCATTGGCAAATAAATGTCAATGTTCTCAAGATATACCTACGGCTAACCTAGACTTAAGTAGTAGTATTTTGTCCTCTAATAAGCTAGAGACCTGCCAAGAGCAGTGTGAAAGTATTATTCCTGTCACTACATCCTTAGATTATAATTTATCAAGTAAGCATAAAAAACACACTTTAGTAATTTCAGACAAGCTAGGTAAAGGTTTTGGTCCTATTATGAACTGTTACCTAGATCACTCAGTGACTAATAGATGTTCACCGGGGGGCTAATTTAGACTATCTTATTGATAGTTTGAACATAGACAGTTTAGATGTAAATAAAAATGTTATATTTTTGTTAGGAGACAGCTTAAATGTAAAAAAGACACAAATTATAAGATGTGTAGAAAAATTGCTGGCTTTGCATGAAAAATCTAAATGTAGATTTGTTATGTGTGCCTTTCCGTACTGTGGCACACTTAGTTCTAAGCGAAATAAGCAAATTTATAATTTAAATTTATTAATTTATAACTTGACATGCCGTCATAGTGAGGCCGTTTTTTATTTTGATGTGAATAAATTTATTTCACCACTGTTATTGACTAGGCATACTTTTTATCTGTCAAAAAAATGTAAGCAACATATAGCCTCATTATTAGCTTACAATTTAAATGATACAGTTACAAGTGTTGTAACTAAGTCTATTGACAACTTTACAAATTGTACTTTAGGTACCAATATTTCTGATAATGACCCAAGTACTTGTTCAAGTACTAAGAAAATTTCTTATAATTATTTAAACTAGATAGCCAGACAACGGAGAAGCTCTCCAATATGAACATTGTACATCAAAATATACAGAGCTTAACCAGCAAAGAAATTGAAATAGAACTGTTTGTGGAAAAACTCAATATACACATTCTGTGTATTACTGAGCATTGGCTCACTGGTGCACATCCAGCAGTTATCTTAAGGAATTTCAAAATGTCAAGTGTGTTCTTCAGAAGGACTGCAATTCATGGTGGGTCTTTAATTTTTGTACACAATAATATAACTTGTAAGGAGCGAAAAGACATAGTTAGTCTTTCTGTTGAACGCACTGTAGAACTATCTTGTGTGGAGCTGGAGCGATTTATAATAGTGTGTATATATCGTCCCCCCTCAGGTGATTTTAGCCTTTTTGAGGATGTAATGGAAGATGTGCTTAAGCGATTGTCTGTATCCACAAAAAAAGCAATAGTATGCGGGGATTTTAATGTTGATATTTTACTTAGTAATGCAACTACGACTAGGTTGCTAAACTTATTTAAATGTTTTAATTTAAATTATGCTTTTAGTGAACCTACTAGAATCACAGCAACCTCAGCATCGTGTTTAGATAATATTTTTCTCAACTGTGATATCTTAGGTAAATCGATAATAACCAACTTAAGATCAGATCATTGTGGCCAACAAATTACTGTTTTGAATAATATAAACAAAGATAAACATATCGTCAAGTGTAGGCCGATAACTAAGAGCAAATTGACGCGATTCAAAGGTGAAATATCATCCAAAATTCCTGCCCTTGTCTTTAAGAACGGTCATCCTGACAGCATTTATGGTACGCTCTTTAATATTATAGAAAATGAATTTAACAAAATATTCAATTTCAAACATATAGATTACTAATGATAAATTAGTGACATCTGCATATCGTCTGCGAAAGGTGCAGAAGTCATTTGTGGGATTGAGTATACGCTTTTATAATATGATTCCTAAGGTAATTTTGGACCTACCAATCCATAAGTTTAAATAATGTGTTAAAACACATTTATTACAGCGAGGTTATTATACAATTGATGAGTTTCTTAATGACAAGGTTGCTTGGAAGCATCCGGCTCCGCTTTCATCTCTCACAAGATAGAAAAATGAATGTTAAAATATAAAATGTAAATTTTTGATGTTGGAAAAGAGCAACTGCTGAGTTTCTTGCCGGCTTTTTCTCGGTAGAATCTGCCTTCCGAACCTTTTCCTTTCCTTAGGTTCATGCTCTAACCTAACCTAACCTATCCAAACCTTTTAAAACTAGTTTGGATTCCTTTAGACCTCAGCCCACCGGCAACTACGACTAACTAAACACTGATCTAGCTATCTGGCTTTCATCAGTGCATCAACAGCAGCATAACTAGTATTAAAATAGTAATGAGTTTTTATTAATGCATATATTCACATTAAATCTTGAATCTAAAGTCTAAAGGTGTCAAAACTAGATTTAGGTTAGGTTAGGTTAGAACATGAATACGAGGGGTGCCCGGCCACAGGCCGGGCACTTGGGTTCAGTTCAGTCAAAAATTATATATTATTTACTATTATTTATATTTGAATGAGAATGAAAAATAGCAATTATTTTGAATAGTTTTCAAAATGAGACAGACGGGTGTGGTAGGGTAAAATCTCCAATTTAAAGTTCCCTTATTGCGTATATGTTATGTGTGTTTGCATAGTAGTTTACTATAATGGTAAGCGGTTCGTGTAACGATCTTGCGCGTCTATATTTACAAGTGTGTGGGCAGTTCGTGTATTGATTATTCGATGACGAGACCTCGTAAGAGTCCCGTATCGTTATTTTTCGTCACTACCTACCCGTACCTCCCCCCCCGTGCAGGGAGTGGGTAATTTGCGCGCCTGCTGCCTTCCTTGGATGTGGTAGCAGTTTCTCAGGCTCCCTCACCGGAATCGAACCCTGATTCCCCGTTACCCGCGACAAACAATGGTAGTCGCAGAAACTCATTCCGATTACGAGACCTCGTAAGAGTCCCGTATCGTTATTTTTCGTCACTACCTACCCCCCTACCTCCCCCCCCCGTGCGGGGTACAATATTGATATGATATTAAAAAAATACCATTAATAAATAACATAATAAAAGACCACCACTTTTATAGAGACATAACGCCACATAATTATAAAAAGTATAGTGTGTGGATCTAATCAACCACCACTGGCACCAGACCCTCAATGCCCTTAAATTTTACCTCGTTAAAATATTTAAAGTGTACTCATTCCGATTGCGAGACCTCGTAAGAGTCCCGTATCGTTATTTTTCGTCACTACCTACCCGTACCTCCCCCCTGTGCGGGGTACAATATTGATATGATATTAAAATAATACCATTAATAAATAACATAATAAAAGACCACCACTTTTATAGAGACATAACGCCACTGTGTGGCGCCGCCATCAGTCTCCTTAGACTCGGTACTTTGTCGTCGCCGTCGACTTCGCACCTTCGCCCCATATAGTAGTGGCGCGGCGCGACGGGCCTAATGTGTAAGTGAAAAAAAAAAAAAAAAAAATTAAATTAATTGTTATTTTACAATATCTTCTAATATGAATAAGAGTACTTTGTATTGGTACGTTTTGTTTTTTGTTTTTTTTTTTTTTAAACGGAACTGAACCTAAGTGACCGGCCTGCGGCCGGGCACCCGTCTTATTCATGTTCTAACCTAACCTAACCTATCCAAACCTTTTAAAACTAGTTTGGATTCCTTTAGACCTCAGCCCACCGGCAACTACGACTAACTAAACACTGATCTAGCTATCTGGCTTTCATCAGTGCATCAACAGCAGCATAACTAGTATTAAAATAGTAATGAGTTTTTATTAATGCATATATTCACATTAAATCTTGAATCTAAAGTCTAAAGGTGTCAAAACTAGATTTAGGTTAGGTTAGGTTAGAACATGAATACGAGGGGTGCCCGGCCACAGGCCGGGCACTTGGGTTCAGTTCAGTCGAAAATTATATATTATTTACTATTATTTATATTTGAATGAGAATGAAAAATAGCAATTATTTTGAATAGTTTTCAGAATGAGACAGACGGGTGTGGTAGGGTAAAATCTCCAATTTAAAGTTCCCTTATTGCGTATATGTTATGTGTGTTTGCATAGTAGTTTACTATAATGGTAAGCGGTTCGTGTAACGATCTTGCGCGTCTATATTTACAAGTGTGTGGGCAGTTCGTGTATGGATTATTCGATGACGAGACCTCGTAAGAGTCCCGTATCGTTATTTTTCGTCACTACCTACCCGTACCTCCCCCCCCGTGCAGGGAGTGGGTAATTTGCGCGCCTGCTGCCTTCCTTGGATGTGGTAGCAGTTTCTCAGGCTCCCTCACCGGAATCGAACCCTGATTCCCCGTTACCCGCGACAAACAATGGTAGTCGCAGAAACTCATTCCGATTACGAGACCTCGTAAGAGTCCAGTATCGTTATTTTTCGTCGCTACCTACCCCCCTACCTCCCCCCGTGCGGGGTACAATATTGATATGATATTAAAAAAATACCATTAATAAATAACATAATAAAAGCCCACCACTTTTATAGAGACATAACGCCACATAATTATAAAAAGTATAGTGTGTGGATCTAATCAACCACCACTGGCACCAGACCCTCAATGCCCTTAAATTTTACCTCGTTAAAATATTTAAAGTGTACTCATTCCGATTGCGAGACCTCGTAAGAGTCCCGTATCGTTATTTTTCGTCACTACCTACCCGTACCTCCCCCCTGTGCGGGGTACAATATTGATATGATATTAAAATAATACCATTAATAAATAACATAATAAAAGACCACCACTTTTATAGAGACATAACGCCACTGTGTGGCGCCGCCATCAGTCTCCTTAGACTCGGTACTTTGTCGTCGCCGTCGACTTCGCACCTTCGCCCCATATAGTAGTGGCGCGGCGCGACGGGCCTAATGTGTAAGTGAAAAAAAAAAAAAAAAAAATTAAATTAATTGTTATTTTACAATATCTTCTAATATGAATAAGAGTACTTTGTATTGGTACGTTTTGTTTTTTGTTTTTTTTTTTTAAACGGAACTGAACCTAAGTGACCGGCCTGCGGCCGGGCACCCGTCTTATTCATGTTCTAACCTAACCTAACCTATCCAAACCTTTTAAAACTAGTTTGGATTCCTTTAGACCTCAGCCCACCGGCAACTACGACTAACTAAACACTGATCTAGCTATCTGGCTTTCATCAGTGCATCAACAGCAGCATAACTAGTATTAAAATAGTAATGATTTTTATTAATGCATATATTCACATTAAATCTTGAATCTAAAGTCTAAAGGTGTCAAAACTAGATTTAGGTTAGGTTAGGTTAGAACATGAATACGAGGGGTGCCCGGCCACAGGCCGGGCACTTGGGTTCAGTTCAGTCAAAAATTATATATTATTTACTATTATTTATATTTGAATGAGAATGAAAAATAGCAATTATTTTGAATAGTTTTCAAAATGAGACAGACGGGTGTGGTAGGGTAAAATCTCCAATTTAAAGTTCCCTTATTGCGTATATGTTATGTGTGTTTGCATAGTAGTTTACTATAATGGTAAGCGGTTCGTGTAACGATCTTGCGCGTCTATATTTACAAGTGTGTGGGCAGTTCGTGTATTGATTATTCGATGACGAGACCTCGTAAGAGTCCCGTATCGTTATTTTTCGTCACTACCTACCCGTACCTCTGCTGCCTTCCTTGGATGTGGTAGCAGTTTCTCAGGCTCCCTCACCGGAATCGAACCCTGATTCCCCGTTACCCGCGACAAACAATGGTAGTCGCAGAAACTCATTCCGATTACGAGACCTCGTAAGAGTCCCGTATCGTTATTTTTCGTCACTACCTACCCCCCTACCTCCCCCCGTGCGGGGTACAATATTGATATGATATTAAAAAAATACCATTAATAAATAACATAATAAAAGACCACCACTTTTATAGAGACATAACGCCACATAATTATAAAAAGTATAGTGTGTGGATCTAATCAACCACCACTGGCACCAGACCCTCAATGCCCTTAAATTTTACCTCGTTAAAATATTTAAAGTGTACTCATTCCGATTGCGAGACCTCGTAAGAGTCCCGTATCGTTATTTTTCGTCACTACCTACCCGTACCTCCCCCCTGTGCGGGGTACAATATTGATATGATATTAAAATAATACCATTAATAAATAACATAATAAAAGACCACCACTTTTATAGAGACATAACGCCACTGTGTGGCGCCGCCATCAGTCTCCTTAGACTCGGTACTTTGTCGTCGCCGTCGACTTCGCACCTTCGCCCCATATAGTAGTGGCGCGGCGCGACGGGCCTAATGTGTAAGTGAAAAAAAAAAAAAAAAAAATTAAATTAATTGTTATTTTACAATATCTTCTAATATGAATAAGAGTACTTTGTATTGGTACGTTTTGTTTTTTGTTTTTTTTTTTTAAACGGAACTGAACCTAAGTGACCGGCCTGCGGCCGGGCACCCGTCTTATTCATGTTCTAACCTAACCTAACCTATCCAAACCTTTTAAAACTAGTTGGATTCCTTTAGACCTCAGCCCACCGGCAACTACGACTAACTAAACACTGATCTAGCTATCTGGCTTTCATCAGTGCATCAACAGCAGCATAACTAGTATTAAAATAGTAATGAGTTTTTATTAATGCATATATTCACATTAAATCTTGAATCTAAAGTCTAAAGGTGTCAAAACTAGATTTAGGTTAGGTTAGGTTAGAACATGAATACGAGGGGTGCCCGGCCACAGGCCGGGCACTTGGGTTCAGTTCAGTCAAAAATTATATATTATTTACTATTATTTATATTTGAATGAGAATGAAAAATAGCAATTATTTGAATAGTTTTCAAAATGAGACAGACGGGTGTGGTAGGGTAAAATCTCCAATTTAAAGTTCCCTTATTGCGTATATGTTATGTGTGTTTGCATAGTAGTTTACTATAATGGTAAGCGGTTCGTGTAACGATCTTGCGCGTCTATATTTACAAGTGTGTGGGCAGTTCGTGTATTGATTATTCGATGACGAGACCTCGTAAGAGTCCCGTATCGTTATTTTTCGTCACTACCTACCCGTACCTCTGCTGCCTTCCTTGGATGTGGTAGCAGTTTCTCAGGCTCCCTCACCGGAATCGAACCCTGATTCCCCGTTACCCGCGACAAACAATGGTAGTCGCAGAAACTCATTCCGATTACGAGACCTCGTAAGAGTCCCGTATCGTTATTTTTCGTCACTACCTACCCCCCTACCTCCCCCCGTGCGGGGTACAATATTGATATGATATTAAAAAAATACCATTAATAAATAACATAATAAAAGACCACCACTTTTATAGAGACATAACGCCACATAATTATAAAAAGTATAGTGTGTGGATCTAATCAACCACCACTGGCACCAGACCCTCAATGCCCTTAAATTTTACCTCGTTAAAATATTTAAAGTGTACTCATTCCGATTGCGAGACCTCGTAAGAGTCCCGTATCGTTATTTTTCGTCACTACCTACCCGTACCTCCCCCCTGTGCGGGGTACAATATTGATATGATATTAAAATAATACCATTAATAAATAACATAATAAAAGACCACCACTTTTATAGAGACATAACGCCACTGTGTGGCGCCGCCATCAGTCTCCTTAGACTCGGTACTTTGTCGTCGCCGTCGACTTCGCACCTTCGCCCCATATAGTAGTGGCGCGGCGCGACGGGCCTAATGTGTAAGTGAAAAAAAAAAAAAAAAAATTAAATTAATTGTTATTTTACAATATCTTCTAATATGAATAAGAGTACTTTGTATTGGTACGTTTTGTTTTTTGTTTTTTTTTTTTTAAACGGAACTGAACCTAAGTGACCGGCCTGCGGCCGGGCACCCGTCTTATTCATGTTCTAACCTAACCTAACCTATCCAAACCTTTTAAAACTAGTTTGGATTCCTTTAGACCTCAGCCCACCGGCAACTACGACTAACTAAACACTGATCTAGCTATCTGGCTTTCATCAGTGCATCAACAGCAGCATAACTAGTATTAAAATAGTAATGAGTTTTTATTAATGCATATATTCACATTAAATCTTGAATCTAAAGTCTAAAGGTGTCAAAACTAGATTTAGGTTAGGTTAGGTTAGAACATGAATACGAGGGGTGCCCGGCCACAGGCCGGGCACTTGGGTTCAGTTCAGTCAAAAATTATATATTATTTACTATTATTTATATTTGAATGAGAATGAAAAATAGCAATTATTTTGAATAGTTTTCAAAATGAGACAGACGGGTGTGGTAGGGTAAAATCTCTAATTGAAAGTTCCCTTATTGCGTATATGTTATGTGTGTTTGCATAGTAGTTTACTATAATGGTAAGCGGTTCGTGTAACGATCTTGCGCGTCTATATTTACAAGTGTGTGGGCAGTTCGTGTATTACACAGTGACCATATAAACCACGTAAATCGAAATCGTCTGACAGGAGGTTTCGTACAACGGGATTTCAAAATCCAACGACTGTTATAAGCAAACGACGTACATTTTACGTCCATGGGATGTACCTGGGGAGTATTGCTTTCATTTTTCTTATGTTAATAACACTGCCATAACAATATCCTAGTTGATAACCAATTCCTACTTCAAATTTTTGTTTTATTTTGTTATTCTCGTAACACTCACGAGAGACGTCCCTCCACACACTTAGACAGACTCATTCTCGCTTTACTTGACGGATTTGTGGAAGTATAGTTGAAGAATTAATTAAACTGTCTCAGACAAAAATACACAACCAAATAAACCTTATTTTACAAGTTGTGATTCAAAGTTTTCTTTGCTAAAATTGCTATTTCTATCACTTAAAGATATCCCTAATTAGTATGTTATTGTATTTCCTAGTATACTATCTGTAATATTCCTTAGTATTTATCTCTATTTCCTATAACTTTTTCATAATATATATACATATATTTTTGATCCTTTTCTCTTTCTTCTGTAGGTTATCTAATTTCCTTCACTCACATATACTGTTTGCTGTGTTTGTGTTTCAGGGCGAAGTGCTATAAAATGATGCCAACAATGCTAACCAGAAGAGCGGCTGCATTGCAAGAGCAATTAAAACTTAAAAATGCCCTCAGTGAACTAAAGTCACTGAAACAACTAAATGCTGATTTAATGAGGGAACAAGATGACAGTGAAGTGGAAATGAGATCAATTATTGCCAAGAACTCCCAGCTAAAGGGTGAACTAGCTGACCTACATAGCGCTCACACTCTGGTCTTAGAGGAGCGCAACCAACTCCAGGAGGCAGTGCGTTCTTTTAACCAATGCATATCTACTTATGATGAAGCTTTAGGAAGAATTACTATGTTGGAGGGTGAATTATGTAGCGCACATAAAACTATTGATGACCTTCAGTCACAATTACAAAATGTTGAAATGCAATCAACAAATAACTTGTATGATGAACTACTTACTTCATCCTCAACAATGCCAGTGTGCATCGATCTGACTTGTGATAGCCCTTGTGTTAAAAAAACCAAGCCTCAAATAGATCTCCCCTTTTTAAATAGCCACAATAAAATAAAAAAATACATTAGAATTAGTAAAATAATAAAGAAAACTCAAAAATTAGTAAAAAACCAGAAGAAAAGCAGTGAAAACCTGATACTAAGAAAAGAACGTTCAGTTTTGTTAAATAAGTTAAATACCTTTTCTCTTTCTTTTCAAAGTAGCAGGGAAAAATATGAGAGTGAAATCCAAACCTTAAATGATGTTATTCAACAGCTGGAAGACTCACTTAAAACTATGACTATTAAATATGAGCTGTCAAAAAAGCAGATTGATGAACAAATTCTGGCAGCTGATGAGTTGTTAGCTCTAGGTACCTACAATAGGGCTCGTTTTGAGTCATTGGCAAATAAATGTCAATGTTCTCAAGATATACCTACGGCTAACCTAGACTTAAGTAGTAGTATTTTGTCCTCTAATAAGCTAGAGACCTGCCAAGAGCAGTGTGAAAGTATTATTCCTGTCACTACATCCTTAGATTATAATTTATCAAGTAAGCATAAAAAACACACTTTAGTAATTTCAGACAAGCTAGGTAAAGGTTTTGGTCCTATTATGAACTGTTACCTAGATCACTCAGTGACTAATAGATGTTCACCGGGGGGCTAATTTAGACTATCTTATTGATAGTTTGAACATAGACAGTTTAGATGTAAATAAAAATGTTATATTTTTGTTAGGAGACAGCTTAAATGTAAAAAAGACACAAATTATAAGATGTGTAGAAAAATTGCTGGCTTTGCATGAAAAATCTAAATGTAGATTTGTTATGTGTGCCTTTCCGTACTGTGGCACACTTAGTTCTAAGCGAAATAAGCAAATTTATAATTTAAATTTATTAATTTATAACTTGACATGCCGTCATAGTGAGGCCGTTTTTTATTTTGATGTGAATAAATTTATTTCACCACTGTTATTGACTAGGCATACTTTTTATCTGTCAAAAAAATGTAAGCAACATATAGCCTCATTATTAGCTTACAATTTAAATGATACAGTTACAAGTGTTGTAACTAAGTCTATTGACAACTTTACAAATTGTACTTTAGGTACCAATATTTCTGATAATGACCCAAGTACTTGTTCAAGTACTAAGAAAATTTCTTATAATTATTTAAACTAGATAGCCAGACAACGGAGAAGCTCTCCAATATGAACATTGTACATCAAAATATACAGAGCTTAACCAGCAAAGAAATTGAAATAGAACTGTTTGTGGAAAAACTCAATATACACATTCTGTGTATTACTGAGCATTGGCTCACTGGTGCACATCCAGCAGTTATCTTAAGGAATTTCAAAATGTCAAGTGTGTTCTTCAGAAGGACTGCAATTCATGGTGGGTCTTTAATTTTTGTACACAATAATATAACTTGTAAGGAGCGAAAAGACATAGTTAGTCTTTCTGTTGAACGCACTGTAGAACTATCTTGTGTGGAGCTGGAGCGATTTATAATAGTGTGTATATATCGTCCCCCCTCAGGTGATTTTAGCCTTTTTGAGGATGTAATGGAAGATGTGCTTAAGCGATTGTCTGTATCCACAAAAAAAGCAATAGTATGCGGGGATTTTAATGTTGATATTTTACTTAGTAATGCAACTACGACTAGGTTGCTAAACTTATTTAAATGTTTTAATTTAAATTATGCTTTTAGTGAACCTACTAGAATCACAGCAACCTCAGCATCGTGTTTAGATAATATTTTTCTCAACTGTGATATCTTAGGTAAATCGATAATAACCAACTTAAGATCAGATCATTGTGGCCAACAAATTACTGTTTTGAATAATATAAACAAAGATAAACATATCGTCAAGTGTAGGCCGATAACTAAGAGCAAATTGACGCGATTCAAAGGTGAAATATCATCCAAAATTCCTGCCCTTGTCTTTAAGAACGGTCATCCTGACAGCATTTATGGTACGCTCTTTAATATTATAGAAAATGAATTTAACAAAATATTCAATTTCAAACATATAGATTACTAATGATAAATTAGTGACATCTGCATATCGTCTGCGAAAGGTGCAGAAGTCATTTGTGGGATTGAGTATACGCTTTTATAATATGATTCCTAAGGTAATTTTGGACCTACCAATCCATAAGTTTAAATAATGTGTTAAAACACATTTATTACAGCGAGGTTATTATACAATTGATGAGTTTCTTAATGACAAGGTTGCTTGGAAGCATCCGGCTCCGCTTTCATCTCTCACAAGATAGAAAAATGAATGTTAAAATATAAAATGTAAATTTTTGATGTTGGAAAAGAGCAACTGCTGAGTTTCTTGCCGGCTTTTTCTCGGTAGAATCTGCCTTCCGAACCTTTCCCTTTCCTTAGGTTCATGCTCTAACCTAACCTAACCTATCCAAACCTTTTAAAACTAGTTTGGATTCCTTTAGACCTCAGCCCACCGGCAACTACGACTAACTAAACACTGATCTAGCTATCTGGCTTTCATCAGTGCATCAACAGCAGCATAACTAGTATTAAAATAGTAATGAGTTTTTATTAATGCATATATTCACATTAAATCTTGAATCTAAAGTCTAAAGGTGTCAAAACTAGATTTAGGTTAGGTTAGGTTAGAACATGAATACGAGGGGTGCCCGGCCACAGGCCGGGCACTTGGGTTCAGTTCAGTCAAAAATTATATATTATTTACTATTATTTATATTTGAATGAGAATGAAAAATAGCAATTATTTTGAATAGTTTTCAGAATGAGACAGACGGGTGTGGTAGGGTAAAATCTCCAATTTAAAGCTCCCTTATTGCGTATATGTTATGTGTGTTTGCATAGTAGTTTACTATAATGGTAAGCGGTTCGTGTAACGATCTTGCGCGTCTATATTTACAAGTGTGTGGGCAGTTCGTGTATTGATTATTCGATGACGAGACCTCGTAAGAGTCCCGTATCGTTATTTTTCGTCACTACCTACCCGTACCTCCCCCCCGTGCAGGGAGTGGGTAATTTGCGCGCCTGCTGCCTTCCTTGGATGTGGTAGCAGTTTCTCAGGCTCCCTCACCGGAATCGAACCCTGATTCCCCGTTACCCGCGACAAACAATGGTAGTCGCAGAAACTCATTCCGATTACGAGACCTCGTAAGAGTCCCGTATCGTTATTTTTCGTCACTACCTACCCCCCTACCTCCCCCCGTGCGGGGTACAATATTGATATGATATTAAAAAAATACCATTAATAAATAACATAATAAAAGACCACCACTTTTATAGAGACATAACGCCACATAATTATAAAAAGTATAGTGTGTGGATCTAATCAACCACCACTGGCACCAGACCCTCAATGCCCTTAAATTTTACCTCGTTAAAATATTTAAAGTGTACTCATTCCGATTGCGAGACCTCGTAAGAGTCCCGTATCGTTATTTTTCGTCACTACCTACCCGTACCTCCCCCCTGTGCGGGGTACAATATTGATATGATATTAAAATAATACCGTTAATAAATAACATAATAAAAGACCACCACTTTTATAGAGACATAACGCCACTGTGTGGCGCCGCCATCAGTCTCCTTAGACTCGGTACTTTGTCGTCGCCGTCGACTTCGCACCTTCGCCCCATATAGTAGTGGCGCGGCGCGAAGGGCCTAATGTGTAAGTGAAAAAAAAAAAAAAAAAAATTAAATTAATTGTTATTTTACAATATCTTCTAATATGAATAAGAGTACTTTGTATTGGTACGTTTTGTTTTTTGTTTTTTTTTTTTTAAACGGAACTGAACCTAAGTGACCGGCCTGCGGCCGGGCACCCGTCTTATTCATGTTCTAACCTAACCTAACCTATCCAAACCTTTTAAAACTAGTTTGGATTCCTTTAGACCTCAGCCCACCGGCAACTACGACTAACTAAACACTGATCTAGCTATCTGGCTTTCATCAGTGCATCAACAGCAGCATAACTAGTATTAAAATAGTAATGAGTTTTTATTAATGCATATATTCACATTAAATCTTGAATCTAAAGTCTAAAGGTGTCAAAACTAGATTTAGGTTAGGTTAGGTTAGAACATGAATACGAGGGGTGCCCGGCCACAGGCCGGGCACTTGGGTTCAGTTCAGTCAAAAATTATATATTATTTACTATTATTTATATTTGAATGAGAATGAAAAATAGCAATTATTTTGAATAGTTTTCAAAATGAGACAGACGGGTGTGGTAGGGTAAAATCTCCAATTTAAAGCTCCCTTATTGCGTATATGTTATGTGTGTTTGCATAGTAGTTTACTATAATGGTAAGCGGTTCGTGTAACGATCTTGCGCGTCTATATTTACAAGTGTGTGGGCAGTTCGTGTATTACACAGTGACCATATAAACCACGTAAATCGAAAATCCGTCTGACAGGAGGTTTCGTACAACGGGATTTCAAAATCCAACGACTGTTATAAGCAAACGACGTACATTTTACGTCCATGGGATGTACCTGGGGAGTATTGCTTTCATTTTTCTTATGTTAATAACACTGCCATAACAATATCCTAGTTGATAACCAATTCCCTACTTCAAATTTTTGTTTTATTATGTTATTCTCGTAACACTCACGAGAGACGTCCCTCCACACACTTAGACAGACTCATTCTCGCTTTACTTGACGGATTTGTGGAAGTATAGTTGAAGAATTAATTAAACTGTCTCAGACAAAAATACACAACCAAATAAACCTTATTTTACAAGTTGTGATTCAAAGTTTTCTTTGCTAAAATTGCTATTTCTATCACTTAAAGATATCCCTAATTAGTATGTTATTGTATTTCCTAGTATACTATCTGTAATATTCCTTAGTATTTATCTCTATTTCCTATAACTTTTTCATAATATATATACATATATTTTTGATCCTTTTCTCTTTCTTCTGTAGGTTATCTAATTTCCTTCACTCACATATACTGTTTGCTGTGTTTCAGGGCGAAGTGCTATAAAATGATGCCAACAATGCTAACCAGAAGAGCGGCTGCATTGCAAGAGCAATTAAAACTTAAAAATGCCCTCAGTGAACTAAAGTCACTGAAACAACTAAATGCTGATTTAATGAGGGAACAAGATGACAGTGAAGTGGAAATGAGATCAATTATTGCCAAGAACTCCCAGCTAAAGGGTGAACTAGCTGACCTACATAGCGCTCACACTCTGGTCTTAGAGGAGCGCAACCAACTCCAGGAGGCAGTGCGTTCTTTTAACCAATGCATATCTACTTATGATGAAGCTTTAGGAAGAATTACTATGTTGGAGGGTGAATTATGTAGCGCACATAAAACTATTGATGACCTTCAGTCACAATTACAAAATGTTGAAATGCAATCAACAAATAACTTGTATGATGAACTACTTACTTCATCCTCAACAATGCCAGTGTGCATCGATCTGACTTGTGATAGCCCTTGTGTTAAAAAAACCAAGCCTCAAATAGATCTCCCCTTTTTAAATAGCCACAATAAAATAAAAAAATACATTAGAATTAGTAAAATAATAAAGAAAACTCAAAAATTAGTAAAAAACCAGAAGAAAAGCAGTGAAAACCTGATACTAAGAAAAGAACGTTCAGTTTTGTTAAATAAGTTAAATACCTTTTCTCTTTCTTTTCAAAGTAGCAGGGAAAAATATGAGAGTGAAATCCAAACCTTAAATGATGTTATTCAACAGCTGGAAGACTCACTTAAAACTATGACTATTAAATATGAGCTGTCAAAAAAGCAGATTGATGAACAAATTCTGGCAGCTGATGAGTTGTTAGCTCTAGGTACCTACAATAGGGCTCGTTTTGAGTCATTGGCAAATAAATGTCAATGTTCTCAAGATATACCTACGGCTAACCTAGACTTAAGTAGTAGTATTTTGTCCTCTAATAAGCTAGAGACCTGCCAAGAGCAGTGTGAAAGTATTATTCCTGTCACTACATCCTTAGATTATAATTTATCAAGTAAGCATAAAAAACACACTTTAGTAATTTCAGACAAGCTAGGTAAAGGTTTTGGTCCTATTATGAACTGTTACCTAGATCACTCAGTGACTAATAGATGTTCACCGGGGGGCTAATTTAGACTATCTTATTGATAGTTTGAACATAGACAGTTTAGATGTAAATAAAAATGTTATATTTTTGTTAGGAGACAGCTTAAATGTAAAAAAGACACAAATTATAAGATGTGTAGAAAAATTGCTGGCTTTGCATGAAAAATCTAAATGTAGATTTGTTATGTGTGCCTTTCCGTACTGTGGCACACTTAGTTCTAAGCGAAATAAGCAAATTTATAATTTAAATTTATTAATTTATAACTTGACATGCCGTCATAGTGAGGCCGTTTTTTATTTTGATGTGAATAAATTTATTTCACCACTGTTATTGACTAGGCATACTTTTTATCTGTCAAAAAAATGTAAGCAACATATAGCCTCATTATTAGCTTACAATTTAAATGATACAGTTACAAGTGTTGTAACTAAGTCTATTGACAACTTTACAAATTGTACTTTAGGTACCAATATTTCTGATAATGACCCAAGTACTTGTTCAAGTACTAAGAAAATTTCTTATAATTATTTAAACTAGATAGCCAGACAACGGAGAAGCTCTCCAATATGAACATTGTACATCAAAATATACAGAGCTTAACCAGCAAAGAAATTGAAATAGAACTGTTTGTGGAAAAACTCAATATACACATTCTGTGTATTACTGAGCATTGGCTCACTGGTGCACATCCAGCAGTTATCTTAAGGAATTTCAAAATGTCAAGTGTGTTCTTCAGAAGGACTGCAATTCATGGTGGGTCTTTAATTTTTGTACACAATAATATAACTTGTAAGGAGCGAAAAGACATAGTTAGTCTTTCTGTTGAACGCACTGTAGAACTATCTTGTGTGGAGCTGGAGCGATTTATAATAGTGTGTATATATCGTCCCCCCTCAGGTGATTTTAGCCTTTTTGAGGATGTAATGGAAGATGTGCTTAAGCGATTGTCTGTATCCACAAAAAAAGCAATAGTATGCGGGGATTTTAATGTTGATATTTTACTTAGTAATGCAACTACGACTAGGTTGCTAAACTTATTTAAATGTTTTAATTTAAATTATGCTTTTAGGGAACCTACTAGAATCACAGCAACCTCAGCATCGTGTTTAGATAATATTTTTCTCAACTGTGATATCTTAGGTAAATCGATAATAACCAACTTAAGATCAGATCATTG
The DNA here is from genome assembly GCF_905163445.1 of Pararge aegeria. Lineage (NCBI taxonomy): Eukaryota > Metazoa > Arthropoda > Insecta > Lepidoptera > Nymphalidae > Pararge > Pararge aegeria. The sequence goes on along the minus strand of NC_053201.1, from coordinate 14,949,161 downwards.
TGGCCAACAAATTACTGTTTTGAATAATATAAACAAAGATAAACATATCGTCAAGTGTAGGCCGATAACTAAGAGCAAATTGACGCGATTCAAAGGTGAAATATCATCCAAAATTCCTGCCCTTGTCTTTAAGAACGGTCATCCTGACAGCATTTATGGTACGCTCTTTAATATTATAGAAAATGAATTTAACAAAATATTCAATTTCAAACATATAGATTACTAATGATAAATTAGTGACATCTGCATATCGTCTGCGAAAGGTGCAGAAGTCATTTGTGGGATTGAGTATACGCTTTTATAATATGATTCCTAAGGTAATTTTGGACCTACCAATCCATAAGTTTAAATAATGTGTTAAAACACATTTATTACAGCGAGGTTATTATACAATTGATGAGTTTCTTAATGACAAGGTTGCTTGGAAGCATCCGGCTCCGCTTTCATCTCTCACAAGATAGAAAAATGAATGTTAAAATATAAAATGTAAATTTTTGATGTTGGAAAAGAGCAACTGCTGAGTTTCTTGCCGGCTTTTTCTCGGTAGAATCTGCCTTCCGAACCTTTTCCTTTCCTTAGGTTCATGCTCTAACCTAACCTAACCTATCCAAACCTTTTAAAACTAGTTTGGATTCCTTTAGACCTCAGCCCACCGGCAACTACGACTAACTAAACACTGATCTAGCTATCTGGCTTTCATCAGTGCATCAACAGCAGCATAACTAGTATTAAAATAGTAATGAGTTTTTATTAATGCATATATTCACATTAAATCTTGAATCTAAAGTCTAAAGGTGTCAAAACTAGATTTAGGTTAGGTTAGGTTAGAACATGAATACGAGGGGTGCCCGGCCACAGGCCGGGCACTTGGGTTCAGTTCAGTCAAAAATTATATATTATTTACTATTATTTATATTTGAATTTGAATGAAAAATAGCAATTATTTTGAATAGTTTTCAAAATGAGACAGACGGGTGTGGTAGGGTAAAATCTCCAATTTAAAGCTCCCTTATTGCGTATATGTTATGTGTGTTTGCATAGTAGTTTACTATAATGGTAAGCGGTTCGTGTAACGATCTTGCGCGTCTATATTTACAAGTGTGTGGGCAGTTCGTGTATTGATTATTCGATGACGAGACCTCGTAAGAGTCCCGTATCGTTATTTTTCGTCACTACCTACCCGTACCTCCCCCCCGTGCAGGGAGTGGGTAATTTGCGCGCCTGCTGCCTTCCTTGGATGTGGTAGCAGTTTCTCAGGCTCCCTCACCGGAATCGAACCCTGATTCCCCGTTACCCGCGACAAACAATGGTAGTCGCAGAAACTCATTCCGATTACGAGACCTCGTAAGAGTCCCGTATCGTTATTTTTCGTCACTACCTACCCCCCTACCTCCCCCCGTGCGGGGTACAATATTGATATGATATTCAAAAAATACCATTAATAAATAACATAATAAAAGACCACCACTTTTATAGAGACATAACGCCACATAATTATAAAAAGTATAGTGTGTGGATCTAATCAACCACCACTGGCACCAGACCCTCAATGCCCTTAAATTTTACCTCGTTAAAATATTTAAAGTGTACTCATTCCGATTGCGAGACCTCGTAAGAGTCCCGTATCGTTATTTTTCGTCACTACCTACCCGTACCTCCCCCCTGTGCGGGGTACAATATTGATATGATATTAAAATAATACCATTAATAAATAACATAATAAAAGACCACCACTTTTATAGAGACATAACGCCACTGCGTGGCGCCGCCATCAGTCTCCTTAGACTCGGTACTTTGTCGTCGCCGTCGACTTCGCACCTTCGCCCCATATAGTAGTGGCGCGGCGCGACGGGCCTAATGTGTAAGTGAAAAAAAAAAAAAAAAAAATTAAATTAATTGTTATTTTACAATATCTTCTAATATGAATAAGAGTACTTTGTATTGGTACGTTTTGTTTTTTGTTTTTTTTTTTTAAACGGAACTGAACCTAAGTGACCGGCCTGCGGCCGGGCACCCGTCTTATTCATGTTCTAACCTAACCTAACCTATCCAAACCTTTTTAAACTAGTTTGGATTCCTTTAGACCTCAGCCCACCGGCAACTACGACTAACTAAACACTGATCTAGCTATCTGGCTTTCATCAGTGCATCAACAGCAGCATAACTAGTATTAAAATAGTAATGAGTTTTTATTAATGCATATATTCACATTAAATCTTGAATCTAAAGTCTAAAGGTGTCAAAACTAGATTTAGTTTAGGTTAGGTTAGAACATGAATACGAGGGGTGCCCGGCCACAGGCCGGGCACTTGGGTTCAGTTCAGTCAAAAATTATATATTATTTACTATTATTTATATTTGAATGAGAATGAAAAATAGCAATTATTTTGAATAGTTTTCAAAATGAGACAGACGGGTGTGGTAGGGTAAAATCTCCAATTTAAAGTTCCCTTATTGCGTATATGTTATGTGTGTTTGCATAGTAGTTTACTATAATGGTAAGCGGTTCGTGTAACGATCTTGCGCGTCTATATTTACAAGTGTGTGGGCAGTTCGTGTATTGATTATTCGATGACGAGACCTCGTAAGAGTCCCGTATCGTTATTTTTCGTCACTACCTACCCGTACCTCCCCCCCCGTGCAGGGAGTGGGTAATTTGCGCGCCTGCTGCCTTCCTTGGATGTGGTAGCAGTTTCTCAGGCTCCCTCACCGGAATCGAACCCTGATTCCCCGTTACCCGCGACAAACAATGGTAGTCGCAGAAACTCATTCCGATTACGAGACCTCGTAAGAGTCCCGTATCGTTATTTTTCGTCACTACCTACCCCCCTACCTCCCCCCGTGCGGGGTACAATATTGATATGATATTAAAAAAATACCATTAATAAATAACATAATAAAAGACCACCACTTTTATAGAGACATAACGCCACATAATTATAAAAAGTATAGTGTGTGGATCTAATCAACCACCACTGGCACCAGACCCTCAATGCCCTTAAATTTTACCTCGTTAAAATATTTAAAGTGTACTCATTCCGATTGCGAGACCTCGTAAGAGTCCCGTATCGTTATTTTTCGTCACTACCTACCCGTACCTCCCCCCCCGTGCAGGGAGTGGGTAATTTGCGCGCCTGCTGCCTTCCTTGGATGTGGTAGCAGTTTCTCAGGCTCCCTCACCGGAATCGAACCCTGATTCCCCGTTACCCGCGACAAACAATGGTAGTCGCAGAAACTCATTCCGATTACGAGACCTCGTAAGAGTCCCGTATCGTTATTTTTCGTCACTACCTACCCCCTACCTCCCCCCGTGCGGGGTACAATATTGATATGATATTAAAAAAATACCATTAATAAATAACATAATAAAAGACCACCACTTTTATAGAGACATAACGCCACATAATTATAAAAAGTATAGTGTGTGGATCTAATCAACCACCACTGGCACCAGACCCTCAATGCCCTTAAATTTTACCTCGTTAAAATATTTAAAGTGTACTCATTCCGATTGCGAGACCTCGTAAGAGTCCCGTATCGTTATTTTTCGTCACTACCTACCCGTACCTCCCCCCTGTGCGGGGTACAATATTGATATGATATTAAAATAATACCATTAATAAATAACATAATAAAAGACCACCACTTTTATAGAGACATAACGCCACTGTGTGGCGCCGCCATCAGTCTCCTTAGACTCGGTACTTTGTCGTCGCCGTCGACTTCGCACCTTCGCCCCATATAGTAGTGGCGCGGCGCGACGGGCCTAATGTGTAAGTGAAAAAAAAAAAAAAAAAAATTAAATTAATTGTTATTTTACAATATCTTCTAATATGAATAAGAGTACTTTGTATTGGTACGTTTTGTTTTTTGTTTTTTTTTTTTTAAACGGAACTGAACCTAAGTGACCGGCCTGCGGCCGGGCACCCGTCTTATTCATGTTCTAACCTAACCTAACCTATCCAAACCTTTTAAAACTAGTTTGGATTCCTTTAGACCTCAGCCCACCGGCAACTACGACTAACTAAACACTGATCTAGCTATCTGGCTTTCATCAGTGCATCAACAGCAGCATAACTAGTATTAAAATAGTAATGAGTTTTTATTAATGCATATATTCACATTAAATCTTGAATCTAAAGTCTAAAGGTGTCAAAACTAGATTTAGGTTAGGTTAGGTTAGAACATGAATACGAGGGGTGCCCGGCCACAGGCCGGGCACTTGGGTTCAGTTCAGTCAAAAATTATATATTATTTACTATTATTTATATTTGAATGAGAATGAAAAATAGCAATTATTTTGAATAGTTTTCAAAATGAGACAGACGGGTGTGGTAGGGTAAAATCTCCAATTTAAAGCTCCCTTATTGCGTATATGTTATGTGTGTTTGCATAGTAGTTTACTATAATGGTAAGCGGTTCGTGTAACGATCTTGCGCGTCTATATTTACAAGTGTGTGGGCAATTCGTGTATTGATTATTCGATGACGAGACCTCGTAAGAGTCCCGTATCGTTATTTTTCGTCACTACCTACCCGTACCTCCCCCCCCGTGCAGGGAGTGGGTAATTTGCGCGCCTGCTGCCTTCCTTGGATGTGGTAGCAGTTTCTCAGGCTCCCACACCGGAATCGAACCCTGATTCCCCGTTACCCGCGACAAACAATGGTAGTCGCAGAAACTCATTCCGATTACGAGACCTCGTAAGAGTCCCGTATCGTTATTTTTCGTCACTACCTACCCCCCTACCTCCCCCCGTGCGGGGTACAATATTGATATGATATTAAAAAAATACCATTAATAAATAACATAATAAAAGACCACCACTTTTATAGAGACATAACGCCACATAATTATAAAAAGTATAGTGTGTGGATCTAATCAACCACCACTGGCACCAGACCCTCAATGCCCTTAAATTTTACCTCGTTAAAATATTTAAAGTGTACTCATTCCGATTGCGAGACCTCGTAAGAGTCCCGTATCGTTATTTTTCGTCACTACCTACCCGTACCTCCCCCCTGTGCGGGGTACAATATTGATATGATATTAAAATAATACCATTAATAAATAACATAATAAAAGACCACCACTTTTATAGAGACATAACGCCACTGTGTGGCGCCGCCATCAGTCTCCTTAGACTCGGTACTTTGTCGTCGCCGTCGACTTCGCACCTTCGCCCCATATAGTAGTGGCGCGGCGCGACGGGCCTAATGTGTAAGTGAAAAAAAAAAAAAAAAAAATTAAATTAATTGTTATTTTACAATATCTTCTAATATGAATAAGAGTACTTTGTATTGGTACGTTTTGTTTTTTGTTTTTTTTTTTTTAAACGGAACTGAACCTAAGTGACCGGCCTGCGGCCGGGCACCCGTCTTATTCATGTTCTAACCTAACCTAACCTATCCAAACCTTTTAAAACTAGTTTGGATTCCTTTAGACCTCAGCCCACCGGCAACTACGACTAACTAAACACTGATCTAGCTATCTGGCTTTCATCAGTGCATCAACAGCAGCATAACTAGTATTAAAATAGTAATGAGTTTTTATTAATGCATATATTCACATTAAATCTTGAATCTAAAGTCTAAAGGTGTCAAAACTAGATTTAGTTTAGGTTAGGTTAGAACATGAATACGAGGGGTGCCCGGCCACAGGCCGGGCACTTGGGTTCAGTTCAGTCAAAAATTATATATTATTTACTATTATTTATATTTGAATGAGAATGAAAAATAGCAATTATTTTGAATAGTTTTCAAAATGAGACAGACGGGTGTGGTAGGGTAAAATCTCCAATTTAAAGTTCCCTTATTGCGTATATGTTATGTGTGTTTGCATAGTAGTTTACTATAATGGTAAGCGGTTCGTGTAACGATCTTGCGCGTCTATATTTACAAGTGTGTGGGCAGTTCGTGTATTGATTATTCGATGACGAGACCTCGTAAGAGTCCCGTATCGTTATTTTTCGTCACTACCTACCCGTACCTCCCCCCCCGTGCAGGGTGTGGGTAATTTGCGCGCCTGCTGCCTTCCTTGGATGTGGTAGCAGTTTCTCAGGCTCCCTCACCGGAATCGAACCCTGATTCCCCGTTACCCGCGACAAACAATGGTAGTCGCAGAAACTCATTCCGATTACGAGACCTCGTAAGAGTCCCGTATCGTTATTTTTCGTCACTACCTACCCCCCTACCTCCCCCCGTGCGGGGTACAATATTGATATGATATTAAAAAAATACCATTAATAAATAACATAATAAAAGACCACCACTTTTATAGAGACATAACGCCACATAATTATAAAAAGTATAGTGTGTGGATCTAATCAACCACCACTGGCACCAGACCCTCAATGCCCTTAAATTTTACCTCGTTAAAATATTTAAAGTGTACTCATTCCGATTGCGAGACCTCGTAAGAGTCCCGTATCGTTATTTTTCGTCACTACCTACCCGTACCTCCCCCCTGTGCGGGGTACAATATTGATATGATATTAAAATAATACCATTAATAAATAACATAATAAAAGACCACCACTTTTATAGAGACATAACGCCACTGTGTGGCGCCGCCATCAGTCTCCTTAGACTCGGTACTTTGTCGTCGCCGTCGACTTCGCACCTTCGCCCCATATAGTAGTGGCGCGGCGCGACGGGCCTAATGTGTAAGTGAAAAAAAAAAAAAAAAAAATTAAATTAATTGTTATTTTACAATATCTTCTAATATGAATAAGAGTACTTTGTATTGGTACGTTTTGTTTTTTGTTTTTTTTTTTTAAACGGAACTGAACCTAAGTGACCGGCCTGCGGCCGGGCACTCGTCTTAAAGTCAAAAGTCAAAGTCAAAAATATCTTTATTCAAGTAGGCCCACAGGTGGCACTTTTGATGCGTACATAAGAATTACACGGTAGTGAGATGATGGCGATAACCACATTCGTAAACTTAAAACTAAAGCTACGAGGGTTCCAAACGCGTCCCGGTCTAAGAAGAAGCCCACAACAAACTTAGCCGGGTGTTTTTTTTTTTTTTTTTTTTGTTATCGCCATCTCACAATGTAATTTTAAATTATTAGAAGAGCAACCTGGTTAGAGCAATAATTTACACCCAAGCTTTTTTATCGTTTACGTAGTCCTTTATACTATAATAGGACTTTTCTATAAGCTTACGTTTAATACAAACTTTGAACTTATTAAGAGACATCTCCAAGATGTCAATTGGTAGTTTATTGTAGAATTGTATGCAATTTCCTTTAAACGAATTATGAATTTTATGTAACCTAGTATATTGCACTGTAAGTTTATTCTTACTTCTAATGTTTAAATTATTGCAGTCACATTTTTTCTTAAATTTAGAAATGTTTTTATGGACGTACATTAAATTTTCAAATATGTACTGACTATACACTGTCATTATTTTAAAATCTTTAAATTTATCTCTCAATGACTCTCTCGGACCCATTTTGTAGATAGAACGAACAGCCCTCTTCTGCAGCACGAAAATAGTGCTAATATCAGCAGCATTACCCCAAAGTAAAATTCCATATGACATAATGCTGTGAAAGTAACTAAAATATACCAGTCTAGCAGTTTCTACGTCGGTCATATGGCGTATCTTCTTTACCGCATAGGCAGCAGCACTAAGCCTGTTCGATAAATTATTTACATGAGGGCCCCATTGAAGTTTAGAATCTAACGTTATTCCTAGAAAAACTGTCGTATCCTCCAGTTTCAGTTCCTCATTATTAAGTAGTACAGTGGTTTTCACGTGTTTAATATTAGGTAAAGTGAATTTTATACACTTGGTTTTTTTTCCGTTAAGAACCAAATTATTAGCTTCAAACCACTGTACCACTTTAGCGAGAGAGTTGTTTACGTCGTCAAAAGCTAGTTCACGTCGATTTATTTTAAAAGTCAGTGATGTATCATCGGCAAACAGAACTATCCCGTGTTTATCCTTGGCAAGGTAAGGAAGGTCATTAATGTAAATAAGGAACAGAAATGGTCCTAATATAGACCCCTGTGGGACACCTATTTTCATAACTGATCCATTAGACCGTTTTCCATTCACGTCGACTTTCTGAATTCTATCGCGTAGATAGTTGCTCATTAAGTCTAGAGCTACACCCTGAATTCCATAGTGGTGTAGTTTCCTAACTAACGTTTCGTGTTGAACACAATCAAACGCCTTAGATAAGTCACAGAACACACCAAGTGCATCACGTGACTCCTCCCAGGCTTCAAATATGTTTTGTATTAGCTCAACACCTGCGTCGATTGTTGAGCGACCCCGTGTGAAACCAAATTGCTTAATATGAAGTAAATTATACTTATGAAAATGGTAAAGTAATTGATTTAAAATGAGTTTTTCAAAGATTTTACTGAAAGTGGGTAGTACGGATACTGGTCTAAAGTTAGTGGGGTCAGAAGTACTACCCGATTTAAACAATGGAACTATTTTACTAAGTTTCATTAAGTCAGGAAACACACCACAATCTATACAATTATTAAATATTAAGGCTAAATCGGGTGCAACAATATCAATTAATGATTTGACAACGTTTACGGAAATGCCCCACAGATCATTTGTTTTTTTATTAATTAATAATTTAAAGGCTTTAATAACGTCAGAGCCACTAACATGCGTGAATTTAAAAGAATGGTTACACTCAGGCACATTTTCCTTTAATAGAGAGAGAGCCATATCTGGTGAAGAGTTTAATGATTCTGTTGTGGAGACGGGAATGTTGGTAAAGAAGGTTTCAAAAGCAGTAGCCACCTCGAAATCTGTTGTTAAGGCTTTATTATCTACATTAAGTTTAAAATTAATATTTCGTGGTGTTACTCTTCCCGTCTCCTCATTAATTATGTTCCAAGTAGTTTTGATTGCATTGCTGCTATTTTTAATTTTATTTTTGATGTATCGCGTCTTTTCTAAGTGGCAAGCGCGTTTAAAATTCTTGGAAAACAATTTAACATAATCCCCAAACTTATCACCAGTGTTAAATTGACGTTCAGCATACAATTCGTACAGCTTTTGCCTATTTTTATGAAGTTCAACTGTCGCCCACTCACTAAAATTTAATGTATCAGTAATCACAACCGACTTACTAGTAAATATAGAATGAAATAGTCTATTAAAGGTATTGAAAAAGGAGCTGTACATTGCATTTGGAGTCGCCCCTGAGGGTAGGAATGGGAGGTCATTTACTAGGCTATATCTCATTTTCTCTATGCGGTTGGATGTTACAGGAACAAATGTTATTTTACGTTTAGAAACATTTTTCTTCACATTTTCAAATTGAATAATTTGACCACAATGATCAGAGTCTAATTTACTAATAATATTTTTGCTTATAGGAATTATATTTGTAAAGATGTTATCCAAACAGGTGGCGCTAGTAGCAGTTATTCTTGTGGGCTCCATGAACATATTTGATAGATTGTAAGTTTTAAATAAATTCAATAACTTGATACTTAAAGAGTTATTTTCTAAAATGTTTACATTAAAATCTCCGCATATTATTAACTTTTTATTACACTTTGATATTTTAAATAACACTTCATCCATTACCTTTTCAAAAAGTTCAAAGTTTGACAAGGGTGGCCTATAAACAGTAACAATTATAAATTGCTCTAGTTCAACCGAGGCTAGCTCTATTGTCCGTTCAACAGAAAGGCTAACAATATCGTTTCTGTTTTTAAATTTTAAATTTTTATTTAATAAAATTAAAGAGCCTCCATGAATCGCTGTAACCCTGGTGAACGAACTACCAACCTGGTGGTTACCAAAATTAAACAAATATTCATGGGTTTTCAACCAGTGCTCAGTTATACATAAAATGCTAATGTTAAAATCATTTAAAAATAATTCAATCTCTAAGTCTTTTCCTCTAATACATTGAATATTTTGGTGAACCAAGTTGATATAATTAGAATTAGATTTTTTATTATATTTTTGGTTTAATAGTACATTGTGCGACCCCTTACTATAATTTTTTTCATATATGCCTGAGGGAGACTCAGTTGTCTGCTTTTCTAAGCAAGAGAAAGCCTCTGTTGTCTCCTTAACTAGTTTAAACTAAAATGACTTGGAATAATTTCCAAGGTTTTCATGTCAAAACTATTACACTGCTCAATAAAAGCAGCTGGTTTAGCCAAGTTCTTGGCTGTTATGGTAAAAAAATACGATAGCGAAACAGCTATCTGTTGTTTAAAATAGTGTGATAGGTAATATCTATCTCGGTACAAATTATAAGTAGGATTAGCACATTTGCTAAAGTCTATAACATGAAATTTATTATTATATGTACATAAATTGTACAAAGTCATATTTAAATTATACCTAATAGTATTTTCTTGGTGTGGCAAGTTATGAAAATAAGGAAATGTGTATAATACAATACTATTTACATTTAATGTATTTAAAGAATCAATAAGTTTAATCAGCTCAGGTTTGTTAACATTCCCTCTATTTCCCATTATGATAATTAAATTAGTTTTACAGTCAAACATATTCCTATTTCTACAAATTGCAGCTACAATAGCTTTTAAATTTGAGTTGGGTAAACAGTAGTTCAAAACTGTGTGTCCATTCAACTGAGAGTTAAGATATAAGCCCATGTTACATCCAATTTCATCGCTGTACATAATTGTTTTTATTGAACTGCTACTATGAGCATTTGCTTCAATAAAGGAATTATTATTAATATTTATGTTTTGTGATTTTGAGTTACTTAACCTGACACACACCTTTCTCACATTAGAGGGTGATGACACTGATGACACAAACTGGGGATGACTGCCTATACTATCAAAACTATGGGTAGATAGTGAAGTTAATTTACCACTGGGTTGTTCTGTCTTATGCCATTCATCTGAAGTCTGTGTGTACTCAGATATCATTTGCCTTTGATACATATCAAACTTTACTGCCAGTGTACGTAAAGAAGTCTGCAATCTGGCTATTTGTGCTTCTAGGATTTGTGTGTCAGATTCATAACTTAATCTATTACTTTCTAACTGTGAACTATACATTTTAATTTCATTCAATAATTCTAAACGTTCTTTCTTTGGTTTCAGAGATTTAACAGAATTTTTATGTACTTTTAACAGTTTCTGTGTTTTTTTAATATATCGGTTAACTTTGATATACTTTTTTAGTTTCCTACTGCTGCAGGGATTGACTACTGTATCTGATTTGACTATCAATAAATTAGAGAAGTTGGTATTAGCAGTAGACATGTCAGCAGCAGCAGTAACCAACTGTGGGGCCCTATCAACTAATTCTTCATATAGGCTTTGAGTGTGTATTGCTGTTGTGTTATGGGCTGCATCTTCCAGTTTGGTGATCTGGTGGTGGGCATCACTTAGCTCCCGCTGCAGGGTAGTAATCTGGCTCAGAGCCTCCTCATACTCAGCACGGCACTCATCAAACCTATTTACTAATAACTGAAGTCTATCCCGCTCTTCTACAATGTCTACATACTTTATGTGCAAATCCGATAGTTCTAATTTTAGTCTATTATTATTCCCAAGGACTTCTAATAATTCCTTTTCGTTTTCGTCTCTTTCATTATTCAATTGGGTGCATAGCTCCTTGCTTGCCTTTAATTCTTTCAGGGCCAATTGTAATTTGGATTGCTCCTGGCGCGCTAAGGCTCTGCGGGTCATCATTTTGTAATTAATTAATTAATGAAACAAGGAGTAATCACCCAAAGAATGCGAAATGACAGGTAGGTTTCGGTATTGCAGTGTATTGTTATAACAATTGCAGCGTTACACTTGGATAACGGGCAATTGCATATACACGTATGTGTTTTTTATGCGCTAAATAGTTGTTTCAAAGCCAAAACAGCTACTAGCACTCTTTAAAAAAACCAAAACAGAAGTTTAAAATTCAAGTTTTACTAACCTAACTGTCACTTTGTTTACATCGACGAAAACTTTTCTTACGCACTTTTAACACTTAAACTATTAATATATACTACTATTTATTATATTAATTAGGCGATTAAATTGGATTTGGGCACTAAAAACACACAAAATAAATTAAAATAACAAAATAAAGTACAGAGATCTTTGAACAGCTGTTATAGGCGGTGTTGCCACACCAAATTTTTCTTATTCATGTTCTAACCTAACCTAACCTATCCAAACCTTTTTAAACTAGTTTGGATTCCTTTAGACCTCAGCCCACCGGCAACTACGACTAACTAAACACTGATCTAGCTATCTGGCTTTCATCAGTGCATCAACAGCAGCATAACTAGTATTAAAATAGTAATGAGTTTTTATTAATGCATATATTAACATTAAATCTTGAATCTAAAGTCTAAAGGTGTCAAAACTAGATTTAGTTTAGGTTAGGTTAGAACATGAATACGAGGGGTGCCCGGCCACAGGCCGGGCACTTGGGTTCAGTTCAGTCAAAAATTATATATTATTTACTATTATTTATATTTGAATGAGAATGAAAAATAGCAATTATTTTGAATAGTTTTCAAAATGAGACAGACGGGTGTGGTAGGGTAAAATCTCCAATTTAAAGTTCCCTTATTGCGTATATGTTATGTGTGTTTGCATAGTAGTTTACTATAATGGTAAGCGGTTCGTGTAACGATCTTGCGCGTCTATATTTACAAGTGTGTGGGCAGTTCGTGTATTGATTATTCGATGACGAGACCTCGTAAGAGTCCCGTATCGTTATTTTTCGTCACTACCTACCCGTACCTCCCCCCCCGTGCAGGGAGTGGGTAATTTGCGCGCCTGCTGCCTTCCTTGGATGTGGTAGCAGTTTCTCAGGCTCCCTCACCGAAATCGAACCCTGATTCCCCGTTACCCGCGACAAACAATGGTAGTCGCAGAAACTCATTCCGATTACGAGACCTCGTAAGAGTCCCGTATCGTTATTTTTCGTCACTACCTACCCCCCTACCTCCCCCCGTGCGGGGTACAATATTGATATGATATTAAAAAAATACCATTAATAAATAACATAATAAAAGACCACCACTTTTATAGAGACATAACGCCACATAATTATAAAAAGTATAGTGTGTGGATCTAATCAACCACCACTGGCACCAGACCCTCAATGCCCTTAAATTTTACCTCGTTAAAATATTTAAAGTGTACTCATTCCGATTGCGAGACCTCGTAAGAGTCCCGTATCGTTATTTTTCGTCACTACCTACCCGTACCTCCCCCCTGTGCGGGGTACAATATTGATATGATATTAAAATAATACCATTAATAAATAACATAATAAAAGACCACCACTTTTATAGAGACATAACGCCACTGTGTGGCGCCGCCATCAGTCTCCTTAGACTCGGTACTTTGTCGTCGCCGTCGACTTCGCACCTTCGCCCCATATAGTAGTGGCGCGGCGCGACGGGCCTAATGTGTAAGTGAAAAAAAAAAAAAAAAAATTAAATTAATTGTTATTTTACAATATCTTCTAATATGAATAAGAGTACTTTGTATTGGTACGTTTTGTTTTTTGTTTTTTTTTTTTTAAACGGAACTGAACCTAAGTGACCGGCCTGCGGCCGGGCACCCGTCTTATTCATGTTCTAACCTAACCTAACCTATCCAAACCTTTTAAAACTAGTTTGGATTCCTTTAGACCTCAGCCCACCGGCAACTACGACTAACTAAACACTGATCTAGCTATCTGGCTTTCATCAGTGCATCAACAGCAGCATAACTAGTATTAAAATAGTAATGAGTTTTTATTAATGCATATATTCACATTAAATCTTGAATCTAAAGTCTAAAGGTGTCAAAACTAGATTTAGTTTAGGTTAGGTTAGAACATGAATACGAGGGGTGCCCGGCCACAGGCCGGGCACTTGGGTTCAGTTCAGTCAAAAATTATATATTATTTACTATTATTTATATTTGAATGAGAATGAAAAATAGCAATTATTTTGAATAGTTTTCAAAATGAGACAGACGGGTGTGGTAGGGTAAAATCTCCAATTTAAAGTTCCCTTATTGCGTATATGTTATGTGTGTTTGCATAGTAGTTTACTATAATGGTAAGCGGTTCGTGTAACGATCTTGCGCGTCTATATTTACAAGTGTGTGGGCAGTTCGTGTATTGATTATTCGATGACGAGACCTCGTAAGAGTCCCGTATCGTTATTTTTCGTCACTACCTACCCGTACCTCCCCCCCCGTGCAGGGAGTGGGTAATTTGCGCGCCTGCTGCCTTCCTTGGATGTGGTAGCAGTTTCTCAGGCTCCCTCACCGGAATCGAACCCTGATTCCCCGTTACCCGCGACAAACAATGGTAGTCGCAGAAACTCATTCCGATTACGAGACCTCGTAAGAGTCCCGTATCGTTATTTTTCGTCACTACCTACCCCCCTACCTCCCCCCGTGCGGGGTACAATATTGATATGATATTAAAAAAATACCATTAATAAATAACATAATAAAAGACCACCACTTTTATAGAGACATAACGCCACATAATTATAAAAAGTATAGTGTGTGGATCTAATCAACCACCACTGGCACCAGACCCTCAATGCCCTTAAATTTTACCTCGTTAAAATATTTAAAGTGTACTCATTCCGATTGCGAGACCTCGTAAGAGTCCCGTATCGTTATTTTTCGTCACTACCTACCCGTACCTCCCCCCTGTGCGGGGTACAATATTGATATGATATTAAAATAATACCATTAATAAATAACATAATAAAAGACCACCACTTTTATAGAGACATAACGCCACTGTGTGGCGCCGCCATCAGTCTCCTTAGACTCGGTACTTTGTCGTCGCCGTCGACTTCGCACCTTCGCCCCATATAGTAGTGGCGCGGCGCGACGGGCCTAATGTGTAAGTGAAAAAAAAAAAAAAAAAAATTAAATTAATTGTTATTTTACAATATCTTCTAATATGAATAAGAGTACTTTGTATTGGTACGTTTTGTTTTTTGTTTTTTTTTTTTTAAACGGAACTGAACCTAAGTGACCGGCCTGCGGCCGGGCACCCGTCTTATTCATGTTCTAACCTAACCTAACCTATCCAAACCTTTTAAAACTAGTTTGGATTCCTTTAGACCTCAGCCCACCGGCAACTACGACTAACTAAACACTGATCTAGCTATCTGGCTTTCATCAGTGCATCAACAGCAGCATAACTAGTATTAAAATAGTAATGAGTTTTTATTAATGCATATATTCACATTAAATCTTGAATCTAAAGTCTAAAGGTGTCAAAACTAGATTTAGGTTAGGTTAGGTTAGAACATGAATACGAGGGGTGCCCGGCCACAGGCCGGGCACTTGGGTTCAGTTCAGTCAAAAATTATATATTATTTACTATTATTTATATTTGAATGAGAATGAAAAATAGCAATTATTTTGAATAGTTTTCAAAATGAGACAGACGGGTGTGGTAGGGTAAAATCTCCAATTTAAAGCTCCCTTATTGCGTATATGTTATGTGTGTTTGCATAGTAGTTTACTATAATGGTAAGCGGTTCGTGTAACGATCTTGCGCGTCTATATTTACAAGTGTGTGGGCAGTTCGTGTATTACACAGTGACCATATAAACCACGTAAATCGAAAATCCGTCTGACAGGAGGTTTCGTACAACGGGATTTCAAAATCCAACGACTGTTATAAGCAAACGACGTACATTTTACGTCCATGGGATGTACCTGGGGAGTATTGCTTTCATTTTTCTTATGTTAATAACACTGCCATAACAATATCCTAGTTGATAACCAATTCCCTACTTCAAATTTTTGTTTTATTATGTTATTCTCGTAACACTCACGAGAGACGTCCCTCCACACACTTAGACAGACTCATTCTCGCTTTACTTGACGGATTTGTGGAAGTATAGTTGAAGAATTAATTAAACTGTCTCAGACAAAAATACACAACCAAATAAACCTTATTTTACAAGTTGTGATTCAAAGTTTTCTTTGCTAAAATTGCTATTTCTATCACTTAAAGATATCCCTAATTAGTATGTTATTGTATTTCCTAGTATACTATCTGTAATATTCCTTAGTATTTATCTCTATTTCCTATAACTTTTTCATAATATATATACATATATTTTTGATCCTTTTCTCTTTCTTCTGTAGGTTATCTAATTTCCTTCACTCACATATACTGTTTGCTGTGTTTCAGGGCGAAGTGCTATAAAATGATGCCAACAATGCTAACCAGAAGAGCGGCTGCATTGCAAGAGCAATTAAAACTTAAAAATGCCCTCAGTGAACTAAAGTCACTGAAACAACTAAATGCTGATTTAATGAGGGAACAAGATGACAGTGAAGTGGAAATGAGATCAATTATTGCCAAGAACTCCCAGCTAAAGGGTGAACTAGCTGACCTACATAGCGCTCACACTCTGGTCTTAGAGGAGCGCAACCAACTCCAGGAGGCAGTGCGTTCTTTTAACCAATGCATATCTACTTATGATGAAGCTTTAGGAAGAATTACTATGTTGGAGGGTGAATTATGTAGCGCACATAAAACTATTGATGACCTTCAGTCACAATTACAAAATGTTGAAATGCAATCAACAAATAACTTGTATGATGAACTACTTACTTCATCCTCAACAATGCCAGTGTGCATCGATCTGACTTGTGATAGCCCTTGTGTTAAAAAAACCAAGCCTCAAATAGATCTCCCCTTTTTAAATAGCCACAATAAAATAAAAAAATACATTAGAATTAGTAAAATAATAAAGAAAACTCAAAAATTAGTAAAAAACCAGAAGAAAAGCAGTGAAAACCTGATACTAAGAAAAGAACGTTCAGTTTTGTTAAATAAGTTAAATACCTTTTCTCTTTCTTTTCAAAGTAGCAGGGAAAAATATGAGAGTGAAATCCAAACCTTAAATGATGTTATTCAACAGCTGGAAGACTCACTTAAAACTATGACTATTAAATATGAGCTGTCAAAAAAGCAGATTGATGAACAAATTCTGGCAGCTGATGAGTTGTTAGCTCTAGGTACCTACAATAGGGCTCGTTTTGAGTCATTGGCAAATAAATGTCAATGTTCTCAAGATATACCTACGGCTAACCTAGACTTAAGTAGTAGTATTTTGTCCTCTAATAAGCTAGAGACCTGCCAAGAGCAGTGTGAAAGTATTATTCCTGTCACTACATCCTTAGATTATAATTTATCAAGTAAGCATAAAAAACACACTTTAGTAATTTCAGACAAGCTAGGTAAAGGTTTTGGTCCTATTATGAACTGTTACCTAGATCACTCAGTGACTAATAGATGTTCACCGGGGGGCTAATTTAGACTATCTTATTGATAGTTTGAACATAGACAGTTTAGATGTAAATAAAAATGTTATATTTTTGTTAGGAGACAGCTTAAATGTAAAAAAGACACAAATTATAAGATGTGTAGAAAAATTGCTGGCTTTGCATGAAAAATCTAAATGTAGATTTGTTATGTGTGCCTTTCCGTACTGTGGCACACTTAGTTCTAAGCGAAATAAGCAAATTTATAATTTAAATTTATTAATTTATAACTTGACATGCCGTCATAGTGAGGCCGTTTTTTATTTTGATGTGAATAAATTTATTTCACCACTGTTATTGACTAGGCATACTTTTTATCTGTCAAAAAAATGTAAGCAACATATAGCCTCATTATTAGCTTACAATTTAAATGATACAGTTACAAGTGTTGTAACTAAGTCTATTGACAACTTTACAAATTGTACTTTAGGTACCAATATTTCTGATAATGACCCAAGTACTTGTTCAAGTACTAAGAAAATTTCTTATAATTATTTAAACTAGATAGCCAGACAACGGAGAAGCTCTCCAATATGAACATTGTACATCAAAATATACAGAGCTTAACCAGCAAAGAAATTGAAATAGAACTGTTTGTGGAAAAACTCAATATACACATTCTGTGTATTACTGAGCATTGGCTCACTGGTGCACATCCAGCAGTTATCTTAAGGAATTTCAAAATGTCAAGTGTGTTCTTCAGAAGGACTGCAATTCATGGTGGGTCTTTAATTTTTGTACACAATAATATAACTTGTAAGGAGCGAAAAGACATAGTTAGTCTTTCTGTTGAACGCACTGTAGAACTATCTTGTGTGGAGCTGGAGCGATTTATAATAGTGTGTATATATCGTCCCCCCTCAGGTGATTTTAGCCTTTTTGAGGATGTAATGGAAGATGTGCTTAAGCGATTGTCTGTATCCACAAAAAAAGCAATAGTATGCGGGGATTTTAATGTTGATATTTTACTTAGTAATGCAACTACGACTAGGTTGCTAAACTTATTTAAATGTTTTAATTTAAATTATGCTTTTAGTGAACCTACTAGAATCACAGCAACCTCAGCATCGTGTTTAGATAATATTTTTCTCAACTGCGATATCTTAGGTAAATCGATAATAACCAACTTAAGATCAGATCATTGTGGCCAACAAATTACTGTTTTGAATAATATAAACAAAGATAAACATATCGTCAAGTGTAGGCCGATAACTAAGAGCAAATTGACGCGATTCAAAGGTGAAATATCATCCAAAATTCCTGCCCTTGTCTTTAAGAACGGTCATCCTGACAGCATTTATGGTACGCTCTTTAATATTATAGAAAATGAATTTAACAAAATATTCAATTTCAAACATATAGATTACTAATGATAAATTAGTGACATCTGCATATCGTCTGCGAAAGGTGCAGAAGTCATTTGTGGGATTGAGTATACGCTTTTATAATATGATTCCTAAGGTAATTTTGGACCTACCAATCCATAAGTTTAAATAATGTGTTAAAACACATTTATTACAGCGAGGTTATTATACAATTGATGAGTTTCTTAATGACAAGGTTGCTTGGAAGCATCCGGCTCCGCTTTCATCTCTCACAAGATAGAAAAATGAATGTTAAAATATAAAATGTAAATTTTTGATGTTGGAAAAGAGCAACTGCTGAGTTTCTTGCCGGCTTTTTCTCGGTAGAATCTGCCTTCCGAACCTTTTCCTTTCCTTAGGTTCATGCTCTAACCTAACCTAACCTATCCAAACCTTTTAAAACTAGTTTGGATTCCTTTAGACCTCAGCCCACCGGCAACTACGACTAACTAAACACTGATCTAGCTATCTGGCTTTCATCAGTGCATCAACAGCAGCATAACTAGTATTAAAATAGTAATGAGTTTTTATTAATGCATATATTCACATTAAATCTTGAATCTAAAGTCTAAAGGTGTCAAAACTAGATTTAGGTTAGGTTAGGTTAGAACATGAATACGAGGGGTGCCCGGCCACAGGCCGGGCACTTGGGTTCAGTTCAGTCAAAAATTATATATTATTTACTATTATTTATATTTGAATGAGAATGAAAAATAGCAATTATTTTGAATAGTTTTCAGAATGAGACAGACGGGTGTGGTAGGGTAAAATCTCCAATTTAAAGCTCCCTTATTGCGTATATGTTATGTGTGTTTGCATAGTAGTTTACTATAATGGTAAGCGGTTCGTGTAACGATCTTGCGCGTCTATATTTACAAGTGTGTGGGCAGTTCGTGTATTGATTATTCGATGACGAGACCTCGTAAGAGTCCCGTATCGTTATTTTTCGTCACTACCTACCCGTACCTCCCCCCCGTGCAGGGAGTGGGTAATTTGCGCGCCTGCTGCCTTCCTTGGATGTGGTAGCAGTTTCTCAGGCTCCCTCACCGGAATCGAACCCTGATTCCCCGTTACCCGCGACAAACAATGGTAGTCGCAGAAACTCATTCCGATTACGAGACCTCGTAAGAGTCCCGTATCGTTATTTTTCGTCACTACCTACCCCCCTACCTCCCCCCGTGCGGGGTACAATATTGATATGATATTAAAAAAATACCATTAATAAATAACATAATAAAAGACCACCACTTTTATAGAGACATAACGCCACATAATTATAAAAAGTATAGTGTGTGGATCTAATCAACCACCACTGGCACCAGACCCTCAATGCCCTTAAATTTTACCTCGTTAAAATATTTAAAGTGTACTCATTCCGATTGCGAGACCTCGTAAGAGTCCCGTATCGTTATTTTTCGTCACTACCTACCCGTACCTCCCCCCTGTGCGGGGTACAATATTGATATGATATTAAAATAATACCATTAATAAATAACATAATAAAAGACCACCACTTTTATAGAGACATAACGCCACTGTGTGGCGCCGCCATCAGTCTCCTTAGACTCGGTACTTTGTCGTCGCCGTCGACTTCGCACCTTCGCCCCATATAGTAGTGGCGCGGCGCGACGGGCCTAATGTGTAAGTGAAAAAAAAAAAAAAAAAAATTAAATTAATTGTTATTTTACAATATCTTCTAATATGAATAAGAGTACTTTGTATTGGTACGTTTTGTTTTTTGTTTTTTTTTTTTAAACGGAACTGAACCTAAGTGACCGGCCTGCGGCCGGGCACCCGTCTTATTCATGTTCTAACCTAACCTAACCTATCCAAACCTTTTTAAACTAGTTTGGATTCCTTTAGACCTCAGCCCACCGGCAACTACGACTAACTAAACACTGATCTAGCTATCTGGCTTTCATAAGTGCATCAACAGCAGCATAACTAGTATTAAAATAGTAATGAGTTTTTATTAATGCATATATTCACATTAAATCTTGAATCTAAAGTCTAAAGGTGTCAAAACTAGATTTAGTTTAGGTTAGGTTAGAACATGAATACGAGGGGTGCCCGGCCACAGGCCGGGCACTTGGGTTCAGTTCAGTCAAAAATTATATATTATTTACTATTATTTATATTTGAATGAGAATGAAAAATAGCAATTATTTTGAATAGTTTTCAAAATGAGACAGACGGGTGTGGTAGGGTAAAATCTCCAATTGAAAGTTCCCTTATTGCGTATATGTTATGTGTGTTTGCATAGTAGTTTACTATAATGGTAAGCGGTTCGTGTAACGATCTTGCGCGTCTATATTTACAAGTGTGTGGGCAGTTCGTGTATTGATTATTCGATGACGAGACCTCGTAAGAGTCCCGTATCGTTATTTTTCGTCACTACCTACCCGTACCTCCCCCCCCGTGCAGGGAGTGGGTAATTTGCGCGCCTGCTGCCTTCCTTGGATGTGGTAGCAGTTTCTCAGGCTCCCTCACCGGAATCGAACCCTGATTCCCCGTTACCCGCGACAAACAATGGTAGTCGCAGAAACTCATTCCGATTACGAGACCTCGTAAGAGTCCCGTATCGTTATTTTTCGTCACTACCTACCCCCCTACCTCCCCCCGTGCGGGGTACAATATTGATATGATATTAAAAAAATACCATTAATAAATAACATAATAAAAGACCACCACTTTTATAGAGACATAACGCCACATAATTATAAAAAGTATAGTGTGTGGATCTAATCAACCACCACTGGCACCAGACCCTCAATGCCCTTAAATTTTACCTCGTTAAAATATTTAAAGTGTACTCATTCCGATTGCGAGACCTCGTAAGAGTCCCGTATCGTTATTTTTCGTCACTACCTACCCGTACCTCCCCCCTGTGCGGGGTACAATATTGATATGATATTAAAATAATACCATTAATAAATAACATAATAAAAGACCACCACTTTTATAGAGACATAACGCCACTGTGTGGCGCCGCCATCAGTCTCCTTAGACTCGGTACTTTGTCGTCGCCGTCGACTTCGCACCTTCGCCCCATATAGTAGTGGCGCGGCGCGACGGGCCTAATGTGTAAGTGAAAAAAAAAAAAAAAAAATTAAATTAATTGTTATTTTACAATATCTTCTAATATGAATAAGAGTACTTTGTATTGGTACGTTTTGTTTTTTGTTTTTTTTTTTAAACGGAACTGAACCTAAGTGACCGGCCTGCGGCCGGGCACCCGTCTTATTCATGTTCTAACCTAACCTAACCTATCCAAACCTTTTTAAACTAGTTTGGATTCCTTTAGACCTCAGCCCACCGGCAACTACGACTAACTAAACACTGATCTAGCTATCTGGCTTTCATCAGTGCATCAACAGCAGCATAACTAGTATTAAAATAGTAATGAGTTTTTATTAATGCATATATTCACATTAAATCTTGAATCTAAAGTCTAAAGGTGTCAAAACTAGATTTAGTTTAGGTTAGGTTAGAACATGAATACGAGGGGTGCCCGGCCACAGGCCGGGCACTTGGGTTCAGTTCAGTCAAAAATTATATATTATTTACTATTATTTATATTTGAATGAGAATGAAAAATAGCAATTATTTTGAATAGTTTTCAAAATGAGACAGACGGGTGTGGTAGGGTAAAATCTCCAATTTAAAGTTCCCTTATTGCGTATATGTTATGTGTGTTTGCATAGTAGTTTACTATAATGGTAAGCGGTTCGTGTAACGATCTTGCGCGTCTATATTTACAAGTGTGTGGGCAGTTCGTGTATTGATTATTCGATGACGAGACCTCGTAAGAGTCCCGTATCGTTATTTTTCGTCACTACCTACCCGTACCTCCCCCCCCGTGCAGGGAGTGGGTAATTTGCGCGCCTGCTGCCTTCCTTGGATGTGGTAGCAGTTTCTCAGGCTCCCTCACCGGAATCGAACCCTGATTCCCCGTTACCCGCGACAAACAATGGTAGTCGCAGAAACTCATTCCGATTACGAGACCTCGTAAGAGTCCCGTATCGTTATTTTTCGTCACTACCTACCCCCCTACCTCCCCCCGTGCGGGGTACAATATTGATATGATATTAAAAAAATACCATTAATAAATAACATAATAAAAGACCACCACTTTTATAGAGACATAACGCCACATAATTATAAAAAGTATAGTGTGTGGATCTAATCAACCACCACTGGCACCAGACCCTCAATGCCCTTAAATTTTACCTCGTTAAAATATTTAAAGTGTACTCATTCCGATTGCGAGACCTCGTAAGAGTCCCGTATCGTTATTTTTCGTCACTACCTACCCGTACCTCCCCCCTGTGCGGGGTACAATATTGATATGATATTAAAATAATACCATTAATAAATAACATAATAAAAGACCACCACTTTTATAGAGACATAACCGCCATCAGTCTCCTTAGACTCGGTACTTTGTCGTCGCCGTCGACTTCGCACCTTCGCCCCATATAGTAGTGGCGCGGCGCGACGGGCCTAATGTGTAAGTGAAAAAAAAAAAAAAAAAATTAAATTAATTGTTATTTTACAATATCTTCTAATATGAATAAGAGTACTTTGTATTGGTACGTTTTGTTTTTTGTTTTTTTTATTTTTAAACGGAACTGAACCTAAGTGACCGGCCTGCGGCCGGGCACCCGTCTTATTCATGTTCTAACCTAACCTAACCTATCCAAACCTTTTAAAACTAGTTTGGATTCCTTTAGACCTCAGCCCACCGGCAACTACGACTAACTAAACACTGATCTAGCTATCTGGCTTTCATCAGTGCATCAACAGCAGCATAACTAGTATTAAAATAGTAATGAGTTTTTATTAATGCATATATTCACATTAAATCTTGAATCTAAAGTCTAAAGGTGTCAAAACTAGATTTAGTTTAGGTTAGGTTAGAACATGAATACGAGGGGTGCCCGGCCACAGGCCGGGCACTTGGGTTCAGTTCAGTCAAAAATTATATATTATTTACTATTATTTATATTTGAATGAGAATGAAAAATAGCAATTATTTTGAATAGTTTTCAAAATGAGACAGACGGGTGTGGTAGGGTAAAATCTCCAATTTAAAGTTCCCTTATTGCGTATATGTTATGTGTGTTTGCATAGTAGTTTACTATAATGGTAAGCGGTTCGTGTAACGATCTTGCGCGTCTATATTTACAAGTGTGTGGGCAGTTAGTGTATTGATTATTCGATGACGAGACCTCGTAAGAGTCCCGTATCGTTATTTTTCGTCACTACCTACCCGTACCTCCCCCCCCGTGCAGGGAGTGGGTAATTTGCGCGCCTGCTGCCTTCCTTGGATGTGGTAGCAGTTTCTCAGGCTCCCTCACCGGAATCGAACCCTGATTCCCCGTTACCCGCGACAAACAATGGTAGTCGCAGAAACTCATTCCGATTACGAGACCTCGTAAGAGTCCCGTATCGTTATTTTTCGTCACTACCTACCCCCCTACCTCCCCCCGTGCGGGGTACAATATTGATATGATATTAAAAAAATACCATTAATAAATAACATAATAAAAGACCACCACTTTTATAGAGACATAACGCCACATAATTATAAAAAGTATAGTGTGTGGATCTAATCAACCACCACTGGCACCAGACCCTCAATGCCCTTAAATTTTACCTCGTTAAAATATTTAAAGTGTACTCATTCCGATTGCGAGACCTCGTAAGAGTCCCGTATCGTTATTTTTCGTCACTACCTACCCGTACCTCCCCCCTGTGCGGGGTACAATATTGATATGATATTAAAATAATACCATTAATAAATAACATAATAAAAGACCACCACTTTTATAGAGACATAACGCCACTGTGTGGCGCCGCCATCAGTCTCCTTAGACTCGGTACTTTGTCGTCGCCGTCGACTTCGCACCTTCGCCCCATATAGTAGTGGCGCGGCGCGACGGGCCTAATGTGTAAGTGAAAAAAAAAAAAAAAAAATTAATTTAATTGTTATTTTACAATATCTTCTAATATGAATAAGAGTACTTTGTATTGGTACGTTTTGTTTTTTGTTTTTTTTTTTTTAAACGTAACTGAACCTAAGTGACCGGCCTGCGGCCGGGCACCCGTCTTATTCATGTTCTAACCTAACCTAACCTATCCAAACCTTTTAAAACTAGTTTGGATTCCTTTAGACCTCAGCCCACCGGCAACTACGACTAACTAAACACTGATCTAGCTATCTGGCTTTCATCAGTGCATCAACAGCAGCATAACTAGTATTAAAATAGTAATGAGTTTTTATTAATGCATATATTCACATTAAATCTTGAATCTAAAGTCTAAAGGTGTCAAAACTAGATTTAGGTTAGGTTAGGTTAGAACATGAATACGAGGGGTGCCCGGCCACAGGCCGGGCACTTGGGTTCAGTTCAGTCAAAAATTATATATTATTTACTATTATTTATATTTGAATGAGAATGAAAAATAGCAATTATTTTGAATAGTTTTCAAAATGAGACAGACGGGTGTGGTAGGGTAAAATCTCCAATTTAAAGCTCCCTTATTGCGTATATGTTATGTGTGTTTGCATAGTAGTTTACTATAATGGTAAGCGGTTCGTGTAACGATCTTGCGCGTCTATATTTACAAGTGTGTGGGCAGTTCGTGTATTGATTATTCGATGACGAGACCTCGTAAGAGTCCCGTATCGTTATTTTTCGTCACTACCTACCCGTACCTCCCCCCCCGTGCAGGGAGTGGGTAATTTGCGCGCCTGCTGCCTTCCTTGGATGTGGTAGCAGTTTCTCAGGCTCCCTCACCGGAATCGAACCCTGATTCCCCGTTACCCGCGACAAACAATGGTAGTCGCAGAAACTCATTCCGATTACGAGACCTCGTAAGAGTCCCGTATCGTTATTTTTCGTCACTACCTACCCCCCTACCTCCCCCCGTGCGGGGTACAATATTGATATGATATTAAAAAAATACCATTAATAAATAACATAATAAAAGACCACCACTTTTATAGAGACATAACGCCACATAATTATAAAAAGTATAGTGTGTGGATCTAATCAACCACCACTGGCACCAGACCCTCAATGCCCTTAAATTTTACCTCGTTAAAATATTTAAAGTGTACTCATTCCGATTGCGAGACCTCGTAAGAGTCCCGTATCGTTATTTTTCGTCACTACCTACCCGTACCTCCCCCCTGTGCGGGGTACAATATTGATATGATATTAAAATAATACCATTAATAAATAACATAATAAAAGACCACCACTTTTATAGAGACATAACGCCACTGTGTGGCGCCGCCATCAGTCTCCTTAGACTCGGTACTTTGTCGTCGCCGTCGACTTCGCACCTTCGCCCCATATAGTAGTGGCGCGGCGCGACGGGCCTAATGTGTAAGTGAAAATAAAAAAAAAAAAATTAATTTAATTGTTATTTTACAATATCTTCTAATATGAATAAGAGTACTTTGTATTGGTACGTTTTGTTTTGTGTTTTTTTTTTTTTAAACGTAACTGAACCTAAGTGACCGGCCTGCGGCCGGGCACCCGTCTTATTCATGTTCTAACCTAACCTAACCTATCCAAACCTTTTAAAACTAGTTTGGATTCCTTTAGACCTCAGCCCACCGGCAACTACGACTAACTAAACACTGATCTAGCTATCTGGCTTTCATCAGTGCATCAACAGCAGCATAACTAGTATTAAAATAGTAATGAGTTTTTATTAATGCATATATTCACATTAAATCTTGAATCTAAAGTCTAAAGGTGTCAAAACTAGATTTAGGTTAGGTTAGGTTAGAACATGAATACGAGGGGTGCCCGGCCACAGGCCGGGCACTTGGGTTCAGTTCAGTCAAAAATTATATATTATTTACTATTATTTATATTTGAATGAGAATGAAAAATAGCAATTATTTTGAATAGTTTTCAAAATGAGACAGACGGGTGTGGTAGGGTAAAATCTCCAATTTAAAGCTCCCTTATTGCGTATATGTTATGTGTGTTTGCATAGTAGTTTACTATAATGGTAAGCGGTTCGTGTAACGATCTTGCGCGTCTATATTTACAAGTGTGTGGGCAGTTCGTGTATTGATTATTCGATGACGAGACCTCGTAAGAGTCCCGTATCGTTATTTTTCGTCACTACCTACCCGTACCTCCCCCCCCGTGCAGGGAGTGGGTAATTTGCGCGCCTGCTGCCTTCCTTGGATGTGGTAGCAGTTTCTCAGGCTCCCTCACCGGAATCGAACCCTGATTCCCCGTTACCCGCGACAAACAATGGTAGTCGCAGAAACTCATTCCGATTACGAGACCTCGTAAGAGTCCCGTATCGTTATTTTTCGTCACTACCTACCCGTACCTCCCCCCCCGTGCAGGGAGTGGGTAATTTGCGCGCCTGCTGCCTTCCTTGGATGTGGTAGCAGTTTCTCAGGCTCCCTCACCGGAATCGAACCCTGATTCCCCGTTACCCGCGACAAACAATGGTAGTCGCAGAAACTCATTCCGATTACGAGACCTCGTAAGAGTCCCGTATCGTTATTTTTCGTCACTACCTACCCCCCTACCTCCCCCCGTGCGGGGTACAATATTGATATGATATTAAAAAAATACCATTAATAAATAACATAATAAAAGACCACCACTTTTATAGAGACATAACGCCACATAATTATAAAAAGTATAGTGTGTGGATCTAATCAACCACCACTGGCACCAGACCCTCAATGCCCTTAAATTTTACCTCGTTAAAATATTTAAAGTGTACTCATTCCGATTGCGAGACCTCGTAAGAGTCCCGTATCGTTATTTTTCGTCACTACCTACCCGTACCTCCCCCCTGTGCGGGGTACAATATTGATATGATATTAAAATAATACCATTAATAAATAACATAATAAAAGACCACCACTTTTATAGAGACATAACGCCACTGTGTGGCGCCGCCATCAGTCTCCTTAGACTCGGTACTTTGTCGTCGCCGTCGACTTCGCACCTTCGCCCCATATAGTAGTGGCGCGGCGCGACGGGCCTAATGTGTAAGTGAAAATAAAAAAAAAAAAATTAATTTAATTGTTATTTTACAATATCTTCTAATATGAATAAGAGTACTTTGTATTGGTACGTTTTGTTTTGTGTTTTTTTTTTTTTAAACGTAACTGAACCTAAGTGACCGGCCTGCGGCCGGGCACCCGTCTTATTCATGTTCTAACCTAACCTAACCTATCCAAACCTTTTAAAACTAGTTTGGATTCCTTTAGACCTCAGCCCACCGGCAACTACGACTAACTAAACACTGATCTAGCTATCTGGCTTTCATCAGTGCATCAACAGCAGCATAACTAGTATTAAAATAGTAATGAGTTTTTATTAATGCATATATTCACATTAAATCTTGAATCTAAAGTCTAAAGGTGTCAAAACTAGATTTAGGTTAGGTTAGGTTAGAACATGAATACGAGGGGTGCCCGGCCACAGGCCGGGCACTTGGGTTCAGTTCAGTCAAAAATTATATATTATTTACTATTATTTATATTTGAATGAGAATGAAAAATAGCAATTATTTTGAATAGTTTTCAAAATGAGACAGACGGGTGTGGTAGGGTAAAATCTCCAATTTAAAGCTCCCTTATTGCGTATATGTTATGTGTGTTTGCATAGTAGTTTACTATAATGGTAAGCGGTTCGTGTAACGATCTTGCGCGTCTATATTTACAAGTGTGTGGGCAGTTCGTGTATTGATTATTCGATGACGAGACCTCGTAAGAGTCCCGTATCGTTATTTTTCGTCACTACCTACCCGTACCTCCCCCCCCGTGCAGGGAGTGGGTAATTTGCGCGCCTGCTGCCTTCCTTGGATGTGGTAGCAGTTTCTCAGGCTCCCTCACCGGAATCGAACCCTGATTCCCCGTTACCCGCGACAAACAATGGTAGTCGCAGAAACTCATTCCGATTACGAGACCTCGTAAGAGTCCCGTATCGTTATTTTTCGTCACTACCTACCCCCCTACCTCCCCCCGTGCGGGGTACAATATTGATATGATATTAAAAAAATACCATTAATAAATAACATAATAAAAGACCACCACTTTTATAGAGACATAACGCCACATATTTATAAAAAGTATAGTGTGTGGATCTAATCAACCACCACTGGCACCAGACCCTCAATGCCCTTAAATTTTACCTCGTTAAAATATTTAAAGTGTACTCATTCCGATTGCGAGACCTAAGAGTCCCGTATCGTTATTTTTTGTCACTACCTACCCGTACCTCCCCCTGTGCGGGGTACAATATTGATATGATATTAAAATAATACCATTAATAAATAACATAATAAAAGACCACCACTTTTATAGAGACATAACGCCACATATTTATAAAAAGTATAGTGTGTGGATCTAATCAACCACCACTGGCACCAGACCCTCAATGCCCTTAAATTTTACCTCGTTAAAATATTTAAAGTGTACTCATTCCGATTGCGAGACCTAAGAGTCCCGTATCGTTATTTTTTGTCACTACCTACCCGTACCTCCCCCTGTGCGGGGTACAATATTGATATGATATTAAAATAATACCATTAATAAATAACATAATAAAAGACCACCACTTTTATAGAGACATAACGCCACTGTGTGGCGCCGCCATCAGTCTCCTTAGACTCGGTACTTTGTCGTCGCCGTCGACTTCGCACCTTCGCCCCATATAGTAGTGGCGCGGCGCGACGGGCCTAATGTGTAAGTGAAAAAAAAAAAAAAAAAAATTAAATTAATTGTTATTTTACAATATCTTCTAATATGAATAAGAGTACTTTGTATTGGTACGTTTTGTTTTTTGTTTTTTTTTTTTTAAACGGAACTGAACCTAAGTGACCGGCCTGCGGCCGGGCACCCGTCTTATTCATGTTCTAACCTAACCTAACCTATCCAAACCTTTTAAAACTAGTTTGGATTCCTTTAGACCTCAGCCCACCGGCAACTACGACTAACTAAACACTGATCTAGCTATCTGGCTTTCATCAGTGCATCAACAGCAGCATAACTAGTATTAAAATAGTAATGAGTTTTTATTAATGCATATATTCACATTAAATCTTGAATCTAAAGTCTAAAGGTGTCAAAACTAGATTTAGTTTAGGTTAGGTTAGAACATGAATACGAGGGGTGCCCGGCCACAGGCCGGGCACTTGGGTTCAGTTCAGTCAAAAATTATATATTATTTACTATTATTTATATTTGAATGAGAATGAAAAATAGCAATTATTTTGAATAGTTTTCAAAATGAGACAGACGGGTGTGGTAGGGTAAAATCTCCAATTTAAAGTTCCCTTATTGCGTATATGTTATGTGTGTTTGCATAGTAGTTTACTATAATGGTAAGCGGTTCGTGTAACGATCTTGCGCGTCTATATTTACAAGTGTGTGGGCAGTTCGTGTATTGATTATTCGATGACGAGACCTCGTAAGAGTCCCGTATCTTTATTTTTCGTCACTACCTACCCGTACCTCCCCCCCCGTGCAGGGAGTGGGTAATTTGCGCGCCTGCTGCCTTCCTTGGATGTGGTAGCAGTTTCTCAGGCTCCCTCACCGGAATCGAACCCTGATTCCCCGTTACCCGCGACAAACAATGGTAGTCGCAGAAACTCATTCCGATTACGAGACCTCGTAAGAGTCCCGTATCGTTATTTTTCGTCACTACCTACCCCCCTACCTCCCCCCGTGCGGGGTACAATATTGATATGATATTAAAAAAATACCATTAATAAATAACATAATAAAAGACCACCACTTTTATAGAGACATAACGCCACATAATTATAAAAAGTATAGTGTGTGGATCTAATCAACCACCACTGGCACCAGACCCTCAATGCCCTTAAATTTTACCTCGTTAAAATATTTAAAGTGTACTCATTCCGATTGCGAGACCTCGTAAGAGTCCCGTATCGTTATTTTTCGTCACTACCTACCCCCCTACCTCCCCCCGTGCGGGGTACAATATTGATATGATATTAAAATAATACCATTAATAAATAACATAATAAAAGACCACCACTTTTATAGAGACATAACGCCACTGTGTGGCGCCGCCATCAGTCTCCTTAGACTCGGTACTTTGTCGTCGCCGTCGACTTCGCACCTTCGCCCCATATAGTAGTGGCGCGGCGCGACGGGCCTAATGTGTAAGTGAAAAAAAAAAAAAAAAAATTAATTTAATTGTTATTTTACAATATCTTCTAATATGAATAAGAGTACTTTGTATTGGTACGTTTTGTTTTTTGTTTTTTTTTTTTTAAACGTAACTGAACCTAAGTGACCGGCCTGCGGCCGGGCACCCGTCTTATTCATGTTCTAACCTAACCTAACCTATCCAAACCTTTTAAAACTAGTTTGGATTCCTTTAGACCTCAGCCCACCGGCAACTACGACTAACTAAACACTGATCTAGCTATCTGGCTTTCATCAGTGCATCAACAGCAGCATAACTAGTATTAAAATAGTAATGAGTTTTTATTAATGCATATATTCACATTAAATCTTGAATCTAAAGTCTAAAGGTGTCAAAACTAGATTTAGGTTAGGTTAGGTTAGAACATGAATACGAGGGGTGCCCGGCCACAGGCCGGGCACTTGGGTTCAGTTCAGTCAAAAATTATATATTATTTACTATTATTTATATTTGAATGAGAATGAAAAATAGCAATTATTTTGAATAGTTTTCAAAATGAGACAGACGGGTGTGGTAGGGTAAAATCTCCAATTTAAAGCTCCCTTATTGCGTATATGTTATGTGTGTTTGCATAGTAGTTTACTATAATGGTAAGCGGTTCGTGTAACGATCTTGCGCGTCTATATTTACAAGTGTGTGGGCAGTTCGTGTATTGATTATTCGATGACGAGACCTCGTAAGAGTCCCGTATCGTTATTTTTCGTCACTACCTACCCGTACCTCCCCCCCCGTGCAGGGAGTGGGTAATTTGCGCGCCTGCTGCCTTCCTTGGATGTGGTAGCAGTTTCTCAGGCTCCCTCACCGGAATCGAACCCTGATTCCCCGTTACCCGCGACAAACAATGGTAGTCGCAGAAACTCATTCCGATTACGAGACCTCGTAAGAGTCCCGTATCGTTATTTTTCGTCACTACCTACCCCCCTACCTCCCCCCGTGCGGGGTACAATATTGATATGATATTAAAAAAATACCATTAATAAATAACATAATAAAAGACCACCACTTTTATAGAGACATAACGCCACATAATTATAAAAAGTATAGTGTGTGGATCTAATCAACCACCACTGGCACCAGACCCTCAATGCCCTTAAATTTTACCTCGTTAAAATATTTAAAGTGTACTCATTCCGATTGCGAGACCTCGTAAGAGTCCCGTATCGTTATTTTTCGTCACTACCTACCCGTACCTCCCCCCTGTGCGGGGTACAATATTGATATGATATTAAAATAATACCATTAATAAATAACATAATAAAAGACCACCACTTTTATAGAGACATAACCGCCATCAGTCTCCTTAGACTCGGTACTTTGTCGTCGCCGTCGACTTCGCACCTTCGCCCCATATGGTAGTGGCGCGGCGCGACGGGCCTAATGTGTAAGTGAAAAAAAAAAAAAAAAAAATTAAATTAATTGTTATTTTACAATATCTTCTAATATGAATAAGAGTACTTTGTATTGGTACGTTTTGTTTTTTGTTTTTTTTTTTTTAAACGGAACTGAACCTAAGTGACCGGCCTGCGGCCGGGCACCCGTCTTATTCATGTTCTAACCTAACCTAACCTATCCAAACCTTTTAAAACTAGTTTGGATTCCTTTAGACCTCAGCCCACCGGCAACTACGACTAACTAAACACTGATCTAGCTATCTGGCTTTCATCAGTGCATCAACAGCAGCATAACTAGTATTAAAATAGTAATGAGTTTTTATTAATGCATATATTCACATTAAATCTTGAATCTAAAGTCTAAAGGTGTCAAAACTAGATTTAGGTTAGGTTAGGTTAGAACATGAATACGAGGGGTGCCCGGCCACAGGCCGGGCACTTGGGTTCAGTTCAGTCAAAAATTATATATTATTTACTATTATTTATATTTGAATGAGAATGAAAAATAGCAATTATTTTGAATAGTTTTCAAAATGAGACAGACGGGTGTGGTAGGGTAAAATCTCCAATTTAAAGCTCCCTTATTGCGTATATGTTATGTGTGTTTGCATAGTAGTTTACTATAATGGTAAGCGGTTCGTGTAACGATCTTGCGCGTCTATATTTACAAGTGTGTGGGCAGTTCGTGTATTGATTATTCGATGACGAGACCTCGTAAGAGTCCCGTATCGTTATTTTTCGTCACTACCTACCCGTACCTCCCCCCCCGTGCAGGGAGTGGGTAATTTGCGCGCCTGCTGCCTTCCTTGGATGTGGTAGCAGTTTCTCAGGCTCCCTCACCGGAATCGAACCCTGATTCCCCGTTACCCGCGACAAACAATGGTAGTCGCAGAAACTCATTCCGATTACGAGACCTCGTAAGAGTCCCGTATCGTTATTTTTCGTCACTACCTACCCCCCTACCTCCCCCCGTGCGGGGTACAATATTGATATGATATTAAAAAAATACCATTAATAAATAACATAATAAAAGACCACCACTTTTATAGAGACATAACGCCACATAATTATAAAAAGTATAGTGTGTGGATCTAATCAACCACCACTGGCACCAGACCCTCAATGCCCTTAAATTTTACCTCGTTAAAATATTTAAAGTGTACTCATTGCGATTGCGAGACCTCGTAAGAGTCCCGTATCGTTATTTTTCGTCACTACCTACCCGTACCTCCCCCCTGTGCGGGGTACAATATTGATATGATATTAAAATAATACCATTAATAAATAACATAATAAAAGACCACCACTTTTATAGAGACATAACGCCACTGTGTGGCGCCGCCATCAGTCTCCTTAGACTCGGTACTTTGTCGTCGCCGTCGACTTCGCACCTTCGCCCCATATAGTAGTGGCGCGGCGCGACGGGCCTAATGTGTAAGTGAAAAAAAAAAAAAAAAAATTAATGTAATTGTTATTTTACAATATCTTCTAATATGAATAAGAGTACTTTGTATTGGTACGTTTTGTTTTTTGTTTTTTTTTTTTTTAAACGGAACTGAACCTAAGTGACCGGCCTGCGGCCGGGCACCCGTCTTATTCATGTTCTAACCTAACCTAACCTATCCAAACCTTTTAAAACTAGTTTGGATTCCTTTAGACCTCAGCCCACCGGCAACTACGACTAACTAAACACTGATCTAGCTATCTGGCTTTCATCAGTGCATCAACAGCAGCATAACTAGTATTAAAATAGTAATGAGTTTTTATTAATGCATATATTCACATTAAATCTTGAATCTAAAGTCTAAAGGTGTCAAAACTAGATTTAGTTTAGGTTAGGTTAGAACATGAATACGAGGGGTGCCCGGCCACAGGCCGGGCACTTGGGTTCAGTTCAGTCAAAAATTATATATTATTTACTATTATTTATATTTGAATGAGAATGAAAAATAGCAATTATTTTGAATAGTTTTCAAAATGAGACAGACGGGTGTGGTAGGGTAAAATCTCCAATTTAAAGTTCCCTTATTGCGTATATGTTATGTGTGTTTGCATAGTAGTTTACTATAATGGTAAGCGGTTCGTGTAACGATCTTGCGCGTCTATATTTACAAGTGTGTGGGCAGTTCGTGTATTGATTATTCGATGACGAGACCTCGTAAGAGTCCCGTATCGTTATTTTTCGTCACTACCTACCCGTACCTCCCCCCCCGTGCAGGGAGTGGGTAATTTGCGCGCCTGCTGCCTTCCTTGGATGTGGTAGCAGTTTCTCAGGCTCCCTCACCGGAATCGAACCCTGATTCCCCGTTACCCGCGACAAACAATGGTAGTCGCAGAAACTCATTCCGATTACGAGACCTCGTAAGAGTCCCGTATCGTTATTTTTCGTCACTACCTACCCCCCTACCTCCCCCCGTGCGGGGTACAATATTGATATGATATTAAAAAAATACCATTAATAAATAACATAATAAAAGACCACCACTTTTATAGAGACATAACGCCACATAATTATAAAAAGTATAGTGTGTGGATCTAATCAACCACCACTGGCACCAGACCCTCAATGCCCTTAAATTTTACCTCGTTAAAATATTTAAAGTGTACTCATTCCGATTGCGAGACCTCGTAAGAGTCCCGTATCGTTATTTTTCGTCACTACCTACCCGTACCTCCCCCCTGTGCGGGGTACAATATTGATATGATATTAAAATAATACCATTAATAAATAACATAATAAAAGACCACCACTTTTATAGAGACATAACGCCACTGTGTGGCGCCGCCATCAGTCTCCTTAGACTCGGTACTTTGTCGTCGCCGTCGACTTCGCACCTTCGCCCCATATAGTAGTGGCGCGGCGCGACGGGCCTAATGTGTAAGTGAAAAAAAAAAAAAAAAAATTAATGTAATTGTTATTTTACAATATCTTCTAATATGAATAAGAGTACTTTGTATTGGTACGTTTTGTTTTTTGTTTTTTTTTTTTTAAACGGAACTGAACCTAAGTGACCGGCCTGCGGCCGGGCACCCGTCTTATTCATGTTCTAACCTAACCTAACCTATCCAAACCTTTTAAAACTAGTTTGGATTCCTTTAGACCTCAGCCCACCGGCAACTACGACTAACTAAACACTGATCTAGCTATCTGGCTTTCATCAGTGCATCAACAGCAGCATAACTAGTATTAAAATAGTAATGAGTTTTTATTAATGCATATATTCACATTAAATCTTGAATCTAAAGTCTAAAGGTGTCAAAACTAGATTTAGGTTAGGTTAGATTAGAACATGAATACGAGGGGTGCCCGGCCACAGGCCGGGCACTTGGGTTCAGTTCAGTCAAAAATTATATATTATTTACTATTATTTATATTTGAATGAGAATGAAAAATAGCAATTATTTTGAATAGTTTTCAAAATGAGACAGACGGGTGTGGTAGGGTAAAATCTCCAATTTAAAGTTCCCTTATTGCGTATATGTTATGTGTGTTTGCATAGTAGTTTACTATAATGGTAAGCGGTTCGTGTAACGATCTTGCGCGTCTATATTTACAAGTGTGTGGGCAGTTCGTGTATTGATTATTCGATGACGAGACCTCGTAAGAGTCCCGTATCGTTATTTTTCGTCACTACCTACCCGTACCTCCCCCCCCGTGCAGGGAGTGGGTAATTTGCGCGCCTGCTGCCTTCCTTGGATGTGGTAGCAGTTTCTCAGGCTCCCTCACCGGAATCGAACCCTGATTCCCCGTTACCCGCGACAAACAATGGTAGTCGCAGAAACTCATTCCGATTACGAGACCTCGTAAGAGTCCCGTATCGTTATTTTTCGTCACTACCTACCCCCCTGTAATGTAGGTAGTTTAATAATTAGCCCGCACTTCATTATGTTGTTCTACCAATAAACCATTCTGCGATAGTCCGTCGTTTTATTAAGTACATTACATTTTGGCGCAGTCGGTTATTTTAATTAAAATCATGCCTTTTGGTAAAATCGAGCCTTTTGACGTTAGTTCCCACAACTGGGATGCATATTGTCGTCGGGTGAAGCAATTTATTGCGTTAAATAACATCAGTGAAGATTTACACGTGGCCACGTTGGTAACACATGTCGGCATTGCATGTTACGAATTGATGTGCGACTTGTGTTCCCCGGATTTACCGGAAGACAAGAAGTTTGAACAATTAGTGAAGATTGTCAAAGACCACTTGGAGCCACAAAGGTCGGAGATCGCAGAGAGACATATGTTCCGGCAAAGGAAGCAAAGGCAAGGGGAGATAGTGAGTGATTATTTGAAAAGTCTAAAACATCTCGCCAAACATTGCAATTTTCGGGATTCTTTGGAGGTAAATTTGAGAGACCAGTTTGTTTCTGGCCTTCAAAGTGAAGATATGAGGTCACGATTGTTTGCCGAGCGGAACATCGATTATAAGCGAGCAATAGAACTCGCATTGGCGCTCGAGGCAGCGGAGAGACATGCAGCGGAGGCAGCGTCCGGGGCGAGTTCCAGCGCCATCTCGGAAGGGCTGCATCGCATCAGATCCTCACCAGCGCGCGCGGAGCGCGGGCGCATGAAACGGCGCGAGGGAGCGGGTGGCGTGCAGGCAGACGCGGCGGCCAGGGCCGGTGCGCTGAGCCTCGAGGGCTCACGGCGCGGCTGCTGGCGTTGCGGGCGCAGCGGGCATCCGCCGTCCCGGTGCCGCTACAAGTTCTACAGCTGTGATTCGTGTGGGCAGAGGGGCCACCTGAAGGTCGTGTGCGGTAATGTTGATAAGTGTAGTGATGCGGTTATACAGAAAAACACAAAAGGTCAGTTGTTTTTTAATGATTCCGATGACAGTGTTTTAGATTTTTATAATATAATTTGCGAGGGTAATGACGGCCCGTATTATATCAAATTAAACGTAGAAAAGTCTGTAGTTAAATTTGAAATAGATACTGGTAGTAAGATCTCTGTAATTTCAAAGCATTTTTATGATAATCATTTTTCTAGCGTTTGTTTACAACATAAAAATTTAAGGTTAAGATCTTACACAGGTAGTGTTATTGAACCTCTGGGATATATTATGGTAAATGTACAATGTAAAAATCGTTTGTATAAATTACCGTTGTATGTTGTTGAAAACGGCGGCCCTCCTTTACTAGGCCGTGCCTGGATAAGAATTTTACAAATCGATATCACAAATTGCCATAATTTATCCGAAAGATGCGAAAATGATAATACTATAGAATTATTAAGGAAAGAATTTCCCGAGGTTTTCGCTGATGGGCTTGGGACTTTTAAAACTCGAATGCAGTTGCATTTAGCTGACAAGACTCCAATTTTCGTTAAATCGCGCCCGCTTCCCCTCGCACTTCGCGCGCCGGTCGAGCGCGAGTTGGAGCGGTTGCAGCGAGATGACGTCATTTATAAGGTAGACCGTTCTGATTACGGTACGCCTATTGTTCCTATAATAAAAAAAAATGGAGACATTCGTATTTGTGGAGACTTTAAGGTCACTATTAATCCGCTATTAAAAGATTTTCATTATCCTCTTCCACAAATTGAAGATATATTTGCTACCCTTGGGGGAGGCGAACAGTTTTCTAAATTAGACTTGTCCCACGCCTATCAGGAAGTGTTATTAACGGAGGACTCGCAACCCATGACCGCTATAACTACACACATAGGCACCTTCGTTTACAAGCGAGTACCCTTTGGAATAAAATGTGTTCCTGAGTATTTTGAAAAGTTGATCGAAGAAACTCTGTGTGGCTTATCCTCTACTGTAGCTTTTCAGGACGATATTTGTGTGACTGGCAAAGACAGAGAGACTCATTGCAAAAATTTACGTGCCGTTTTAGCCCGATTAAAAGAGGCCGGGTTGCGAGTAAATTGGTCTAAATGTGAATTCTTTAAGGACAGTGTAACATACTTAGGATACAAAATTGATAAAAAGGGTCTACACACTGATGCAAATAAGATAAAAGCTATTGTTTCGGCGCCATCACCGAAAGACGTAACGCAATTAAAAAGTTTTATTGGTCTCGTTAACTTTTACAATAAATTTTGTGTTAACATGAGTTCTGTATTAAAACCTTTATACGATTTACTAAAGAAAAATGTAAAATGGTATTGGAGTTGCGAATGTGAAAGTGCCTTCAAAAGAGTTAAAAACATTCTCAGTAGTTCGCCTGTGCTAGCACACTACGATCCCAAGTTACCGTTGCTGTTGTCGGTGGACAGTAGCGCGTATGGACTCGGCGCGGTTCTCACGCACCGCTACTCCGACGGATCGGAACGTCTTATCAGTTGCGCCTCGCGTACTCTTAATGAGGCCGAGCGTAATTATTCGCAGCTAGATAAAGAAGCCTTAGCCATAATGTTTGGAGTCAGCAGGCATGATAAGTATCTGTTTGGTCGGCATTTCATTTTGCGCAGCGATCATAAGGCTTTAAGCTATATCTTCGGTAAAAACAAAGGTATTCCGCAAACGGCGGCTAGCCGTTTACAGAGATATGCAGTTCGCTTAGCTGCGTACAACTTTGACATCGAATTTATTTCTTCGGCTAGAAACTGTTTCGCAGATGCGTTGTCTCGTTTGCCTTTAGAAGAAAACGTTAATCGTCAAAGTATCGTTTCAAGTAGTAATAACGGAAATAATAGTTATTTATTTTTTATAGAGGACAAATTGCCTATAACGTTTCACGAAATTAAATATCAAACTGCTAAAGACACTACTTTAAACAAAATTGTAGGGTATGTTAAGTTCGGATGGCCCGAACAAATTGAATCGGATCGTTACAAACAATATCATTTAAGGCGGGAAAATATTTTTTTAGAACAGGGATGCTTGGTTTGGGGATATAGAGTAATTATCCCTGCCAGTTTGCACTCCGCTGTGTTAGACGAATTACATTCCGGGCATATAGGCGTTGTTAAAATGAAACAGCTGGCTCGGAACTATCTGTGGTGGAGCGGCTTGGACGCCGATATTGAGCGCGTGTGTCGCGAGTGCACCGCCTGCGCCGCGCTGCGCGCACAGCCGCCGCCCGCGCCGCTGCACTCGTGGGAGTGGCCGGTGGAGCCTTGGTCGCGGTTGAATGTTGACTTTTTAGGTCCGTTTCGTAATAAATATTATTTAGTTATTTTAGATGCTCATTCCAAATGGTTGGAAGTGGAACCAGTGCCAAATACTTCGGCAGCTACCGTTATATCTTGCCTGCGCAAAATATTTGCCCGGTTCGGTCTATGCAAGGTCATTGTGAGCGACAATGGTCCACCATTTTCTTCATCCGAATACTTACATTATTTGAATAAGAATGGAATCAAGCGAATATTAGTCGCCCCATATCATCCATCGAGTAACGGTGCAGCTGAAAACGTTGTTAAAACTGTAAAGCTAGTATTAAAGAAGGCTATAATCGAAAACGTGAATTTAGAAAAAGCGTTATGTACATTTTTATTTACATATAGAAATACAGAACATTGTACCACTCAAAAAGAACCCTCCGTAGCACTTTTGGGACACAGGTTACGCGGCAGGTTAGATCTTTTACGACCGAATACCAGAGATGTCATTCGCGATAAACAATCAAGTCAAGAAGAACGTCGCGGTGGCTCATTGCGAGAAATGAGC
This sequence comes from Pararge aegeria, assembly GCF_905163445.1. Classification (NCBI taxonomy): domain Eukaryota; kingdom Metazoa; phylum Arthropoda; class Insecta; order Lepidoptera; family Nymphalidae; genus Pararge; species Pararge aegeria. The sequence continues at coordinate 14,909,260 of NC_053201.1, read as the reverse complement.
ACTGGAGACCGGGTTCTGGTCCGGAACTATAATAATAATTTAGTAAAATGGAAGGAAGGTGTAGTGTTGGATAGAACCGGTCCCGTCTCCTATGTTGTCAAAACAGACGATGACAATCGTACTAGTAGAAGACACGTTGATCAAATACTTGACAAAAATTATAAAAAATCTAGGTATACTTTAACAGGCATGGTGGATAATGAAAACTCGGGAGAAAGAGAGATGAATGATGAAGCGTTCAAAAGTTTCGATAATTCTGTTGTCGGTTCGTCTCCTGTAACAGATACAGAAAATCAGCTAGTAAAGGCACCTTCACCTTCTCAAGCGATTCCCAATACGAATAGTCCTCTTCGTATGGCATTAAGACCGCGGGTCAAAAAGATGATGAAATTGTAATTAATTAAGTGATGTAAATATTTCGTTTTTTTTTATTGGCTTTTATGTAAATCCAATAGTTAAATTTGGAGAAGAGCAGTGTAATGTAGGTAGTTTAATAATTAGCCCGCACTTCATTATGTTGTTCTACCAATAAACCATTCTGCGATAGTCCGTCGTTTTATTAAGTACATTACACCCCCTACCTCCCCCCGTGCGGGGTACAATATTGATATGATATTAAAAAAATACCATTAATAAATAACATAATAAAAGACCACCACTTTTATAGAGACATAACGCCACATAATTATAAAAAGTATAGTGTGTGGATCTAATCAACCACCACTGGCACCAGACCCTCAATGCCCTTAAATTTTACCTCGTTAAAATATTTAAAGTGTACTCATTCCGATTGCGAGACCTCGTAAGAGTCCCGTATCGTTATTTTTCGTCACTACCTACCCGTACCTCCCCCCTGTGCGGGGTACAATATTGATATGATATTAAAATAATACCATTAATAAATAACATAATAAAAGACCACCACTTTTATAGAGACATAACGCCACTGTGTGGCGCCGCCATCAGTCTCCTTAGACTCGGTACTTTGTCGTCGCCGTCGACTTCGCACCTTCGCCCCATATAGTAGTGGCGCGGCGCGATATTAAATTAATTGTTATTTTACAATATCTTCTAATATGAATAAGAGTACTTTGTATTGGTACGTTTTGTTTTTTGTTTTTTTTTTTTTAAACGGAACTGAACCTAAGTGACCGGCCTGCGGCCGGGCACCCGTCTTATTCATGTTCTAACCTAACCTAACCTATCCAAACCTTTTAAAACTAGTTTGGATTCCTTTAGACCTCAGCCCACCGGCAACTACGACTAACTAAACACTGATCTAGCTATCTGGCTTTCATCAGTGCATCAACAGCAGCATAACTAGTATTAAAATAGTAATGAGTTTTTATTAATGCATATATTCACATTAAATCTTGAATCTAAAGTCTAAAGGTGTCAAAACTAGATTTAGGTTAGGTTAGGTTAGAACATGAATACGAGGGGTGCCCGGCCACAGGCCGGGCACTTGGGTTCAGTTCAGTCAAAAATTATATATTATTTACTATTATTTATATTTGAATGAGAATGAAAAATAGGAAATTATTTTGAATAGTTTTCAAAATGAGACAGACGGGTGTGGTAGGGTAAAATCTCTAATTGAAAGTTCCCTTATTGCGTATATGTTATGTGTGTTTGCATAGTAGTTTACTATAATGGTAAGCGGTTCGTGTAACGATCTTGCGCGTCTATATTTACAAGTGTGTGGGCAGTTCGTGTATTACACAGTGACCATATAAACCACGTAAATCGAAAATCCGTCTGACAGGACGTTTCGTACAACGGGATTTCAAAATCCAACGACTGTTATAAGCAAACGACGTACATTTTACGTCCATGGGATGTACCTGGGGAGTATTGCTTTCATTTTTCTTATGTTAATAACACTGCCATAACAATATCCTAGTTGATAACCAATTCCCTACTTCAAATTTTTGTTTTATTTTGTTATTCTCGTAACACTCACGAGAGACGTCCCTCCACACACTTAGACAGACTCATTCTCGCTTTACTTGACGGATTTGTGGAAGTATAGTTGAAGAATTAATTAAACTGTCTCAGACAAAAATACACAACCAAATAAACCTTATTTTACAAGTTGTGATTCAAAGTTTTCTTTGCTAAAATTGCTATTTCTATCACTTAAAGATATCCCTAATTAGTATGTTATTGTATTTCCTAGTATACTATCTGTAATATTCCTTAGTATTTATCTCTATTTCCTATAACTTTTTCATAATATATATACATATATTTTTGATCCTTTTCTCTTTCTTCTGTAGGTTATCTAATTTCCTTCACTCACATATACTGTTTGCTGTGTTTCAGGGCGAAGTGCTATAAAATGATGCCAACAATGCTAACCAGAAGAGCGGCTGCATTGCAAGAGCAATTAAAACTTAAAAATGCCCTCAGTGAACTAAAGTCACTGAAACAACTAAATGCTGATTTAATGAGGGAACAAGATGACAGTGAAGTGGAAATGAGATCAATTATTGCCAAGAACTCCCAGCTAAAGGGTGAACTAGCTGACCTACATAGCGCTCACACTCTATTCTTAGAGGAGCGCAACCAACTCCAGGAGGCAGTGCGTTCTTTTAACCAATGCATATCTACTTATGATGAAGCTTTAGGAAGAATTACTATGTTGGAGGGTGAATTATGTAGCGCACATAAAACTATTGATGACCTTCAGTCACAATTACAAAATGTTGAAATGCAATCAACAAATAACTTGTATGATGAACTACTTACTTCATCCTCAACAATGCCAGTGTGCATCGATCTGACTTGTGATAGCCCTTGTGTTAAAAAAACCAAGCCTCAAATAGATCTCCCCTTTTTAAATAGCCACAATAAAATAAAAAAATACATTAGAATTAGTAAAATAATAAAGAAAACTCAAAAATTAGTAAAAAACCAGAAGAAAAGCAGTGAAAACCTGATACTAAGAAAAGAACGTTCAGTTTTGTTAAATAAGTTAAATACCTTTTCTCTTTCTTTTCAAAGTAGCAGGGAAAAATATGAGAGTGAAATCCAAACCTTAAATGATGTTATTCAACAGCTGGAAGACTCACTTAAAACTATGACTATTAAATATGAGCTGTCAAAAAAGCAGATTGATGAACAAATTCTGGCAGCTGATGAGTTGTTAGCTCTAGGTACCTACAATAGGGCTCGTTTTGAGTCATTGGCAAATAAATGTCAATGTTCTCAAGATATACCTACGGCTAACCTAGACTTAAGTAGTAGTATTTTGTCCTCTAATAAGCTAGAGACCTGCCAAGAGCAGTGTGAAAGTATTATTCCTGTCACTACATCCTTAGATTATAATTTATCAAGTAAGCATAAAAAACACACTTTAGTAATTTCAGACAAGCTAGGTAAAGGTTTTGGTCCTATTATGAACTGTTACCTAGATCACTCAGTGACTAATAGATGTTCACCGGGGGGCTAATTTAGACTATCTTATTGATAGTTTGAACATAGACAGTTTAGATGTAAATAAAAATGTTATATTTTTGTTAGGAGACAGCTTAAATGTAAAAAAGACACAAATTATAAGATGTGTAGAAAAATTGCTGGCTTTGCATGAAAAATCTAAATGTAGATTTGTTATGTGTGCCTTTCCGTACTGTGGCACACTTAGTTCTAAGCGAAATAAGCAAATTTATAATTTAAATTTATTAATTTATAACTTGACATGCCGTCATAGTGAGGCCGTTTTTTATTTTGATGTGAATAAATTTATTTCACCACTGTTATTGACTAGGCATACTTTTTATCTGTCAAAAAAATGTAAGCAACATATAGCCTCATTATTAGCTTACAATTTAAATGATACAGTTACAAGTGTTGTAACTAAGTCTATTGACAACTTTACAAATTGTACTTTAGGTACCAATATTTCTGATAATGACCCAAGTACTTGTTCAAGTACTAAGAAAATTTCTTATAATTATTTAAACTAGATAGCCAGACAACGGAGAAGCTCTCCAATATGAACATTGTACATCAAAATATACAGAGCTTAACCAGCAAAGAAATTGAAATAGAACTGTTTGTGGAAAAACTCAATATACACATTCTGTGTATTACTGAGCATTGGCTCACTGGTGCACATCCAGCAGTTATCTTAAGGAATTTCAAAATGTCAAGTGTGTTCTTCAGAGGGACTGCAATTCATGGTGGGCCTTTAATTTTTGTACACAATAATATAACTTGTAAGGAGCGAAAAGACATAGTTAGTCTTTCTGTTGAACGCACTGTAGAACTATCTTGTGTGGAGCTGGAGCGATTTATAATAGTGTGTATATATCGTCCCCCCTCAGGTGATTTTAGCCTTTTTGAGGATGTAATGGAAGATGTGCTTAAGCGATTGTCTGTATCCACAAAAAAAGCAATAGTATGCGGGGATTTTAATGTTGATATTTTACTTAGTAATGCAACTACGACTAGGTTGCTAAACTTATTTAAATGTTTTAATTTAAATTATGCTTTTAGTGAACCTACTAGAATCACAGCAACCTCAGCATCGTGTTTAGATAATATTTTTCTCAACTGTGATATCTTAGGTAAATCGATAATAACCAACTTAAGATCAGATCATTGTGGCCAACAAATTACTGTTTTGAATAATATAAACAAAGATAAACATATCGTCAAGTGTAGGCCGATAACTAAGAGCAAATTGACGCGATTCAAAGGTGAAATATCATCCAAAATTCCTGCCCTTGTCTTTAAGAACGGTCATCCTGACAGCATTTATGGTACGCTCTTTAATATTATAGAAAATGAATTTAACAAAATATTCAATTTCAAACATATAGATTACTAATGATAAATTAGTGACATCTGCATATCGTCTGCGAAAGGTGCAGAAGTCATTTGTGGGATTGAGTATACGCTTTTATAATATGATTCCTAAGGTAATTTTGGACCTACCAATCCATAAGTTTAAATAATGTGTTAAAACACATTTATTACAGCGAGGTTATTATACAATTGATGAGTTTCTTAATGACAAGGTTGCTTGGAAGCATCCGGCTCCGCTTTTATCTCTCACAAGATAGAAAAATGAATGTTAAAATATAAAATGTAAATTTTTGATGTTGGAAAAGAGCAACTGCTGAGTTTCTTGCCGGCTTTTTCTCGGTAGAATCTGCCTTCCGAACCTTTTCCTTTCTTTAGGTTCATGCTCTAACCTAACCTAACCTATCCAAACCTTTTAAAACTAGTTTGGATTCCTTTAGACCTCAGCCCACCGGCAACTACGACTAACTAAACACTGATCTAGCTATCTGGCTTTCATCAGTGCATCAACAGCAGCATAACTAGTATTAAAATAGTAATGAGTTTTTATTAATGCATATATTCACATTAAATCTTGAATCTAAAGTCTAAAGGTGTCAAAACTAGATTTAGGTTAGGTTAGGTTAGAACATGAATACGAGGGGTGCCCGGCCACAGGCCGGGCACTTGGGTTCAGTTCAGTCAAAAATTATATATTATTTACTATTATTTATATTTGAATGAGAATGAAAAATAGCAATTATTTTGAATAGTTTTCAAAATGAGACAGACGGGTGTGGTAGGGTAAAATCTCCAATTTAAAGCTCCCTTATTGCGTATATGTTATGTGTGTTTGCATAGTAGTTTACTATAATGGTAAGCGGTTCGTGTAACGATCTTGCGCGTCTATATTTACAAGTGTGTGGGCAGTTCGTGTATTGATTATTCGATGACGAGACCTCGTAAGAGTCCCGTATCGTTATTTTTCGTCACTACCTACCCGTACCTCCCCCCCCGTGCAGGGAGTGGGTAATTTGCGCGCCTGCTGCCTTCCTTGGATGTGGTAGCAGTTTCTCAGGCTCCCTCACCGGAATCGAACCCTGATTCCCCGTTACCCGCGACAAACAATGGTAGTCGCAGAAACTCATTCCGATTACGAGACCTCGTAAGAGTCCCGTATCGTTATTTTTCGTCACTACCTACCCCCCTACCTCCCCCCGTGCGGGGTACAATATTGATATGATATTAAAAAAATACCATTAATAAATAACATAATAAAAGACCACCACTTTTATAGAGACATAACGCCACATAATTATAAAAAGTATAGTGTGTGGATCTAATCAACCACCACTGGCACCAGACCCTCAATGCCCTTAAATTTTACCTCGTTAAAATATTTAAAGTGTACTCATTCCGATTGCGAGACCTCGTAAGAGTCCCGTATCGTTATTTTTCGTCACTACCTACCCGTACCTCCCCCCTGTGCGGGGTACAATATTGATATGATATTAAAATAATACCATTAATAAATAACATAATAAAAGACCACCACTTTTATAGAGACATAACGCCACTGTGTGGCGCCGCCATCAGTCTCCTTAGACTCGGTACTTTGTCGTCGCCGTCGACTTCGCACCTTCGCCCGATATAGTAGTGGCGCGGCGCGACGGGCCTAATGTGTAAGTGAAAAAAAAAAAAAAAAAATTAAATTAATTGTTATTTTACAATATCTTCTAATATGAATAAGAGTACTTTGTATTGGTACGTTTTGTTTTTTGTTTTTTTTTTTTTAAACGGAACTGAACCTAAGTGACCGGCCTGCGGCCGGGCACCCGTCTTATTCATGTTCTAACCTAACCTAACCTATCCAAACCTTTTAAAACTAGTTTGGATTCCTTTAGACCTCAGCCCACCGGCAACTACGACTAACTAAACACTGATCTAGCTATCTGGCTTTCATCAGTGCATCAACAGCAGCATAACTAGTATTAAAATAGTAATGAGTTTTTATTAATGCATATATTCACATTAAATCTTGAATCTAAAGTCTAAAGGTGTCAAAACTAGATTTAGTTTAGGTTAGGTTAGAACATGAATACGAGGGGTGCCCGGCCACAGGCCGGGCACTTGGGTTCAGTTCAGTCAAAAATTATATATTATTTACTATTATTTATATTTGAATGAGAATGAAAAATAGCAATTATTTTGAATAGTTTTCAAAATGAGACAGACGGGTGTGGTAGGGTAAAATCTCCAATTTAAAGTTCCCTTATTGCGTATATGTTATGTGTGTTTGCATAGTAGTTTACTATAATGGTAAGCGGTTCGTGTAACGATCTTGCGCGTCTATATTTACAAGTGTGTGGGCAGTTCGTGTATTGATTATTCGATGACGAGACCTCGTAAGAGTCCCGTATCGTTATTTTTCGTCACTACCTACCCGTACCTCCCCCCCCGTGCAGGGAGTGGGTAATTTGCGCGCCTGCTGCCTTCCTTGGATGTGGTAGCAGTTTCTCAGGCTCCCTCACCGGAATCGAACCCTGATTCCCCGTTACCCGCGACAAACAATGGTAGTCGCAGAAACTCATTCCGATTACGAGACCTCGTAAGAGTCCCGTATCGTTATTTTTCGTCACTACCTACCCCCCTACCTCCCCCCGTGCGGGGTACAATATTGATATGATATTAAAAAAATACCATTAATAAATAACATAATAAAAGACCACCACTTTTATAGAGACATAACGCCACATAATTATAAAAAGTATAGTGTGTGGATCTAATCAACCACCACTGGCACCAGACCCTCAATGCCCTTAAATTTTACCTCGTTAAAATATTTAAAGTGTACTCATTCCGATTGCGAGACCTTGTAAGAGTCCCGTATCGTTATTTTTCGTCACTACCTACCCGTACCTCCCCCCTGTGCGGGGTACAATATTGATATGATATTAAAATAATACCATTAATAAATAACATAATAAAAGACCACCACTTTTATAGAGACATAACGCCACTGTGTGGCGCCGCCATCAGTCTCCTTAGACTCGGTACTTTGTCGTCGCCGTCGACTTCGCACCTTCGCCCCATATAGTAGTGGCGCGGCGCGACGGGCCTAATGTGTAAGTGAAAAAAAAAAAAAAAAAATTAAATTAATTGTTATTTTACAATATCTTCTAATATGAATAAGAGTACTTTGTATTGGTACGTTTTGTTTTTTGTTTTTTTTTTTTTAAACGGAACTGAACCTAAGTGACCGGCCTGCGGCCGGGCACCCGTCTTATTCATGTTCTAACCTAACCTAACCTATCCAAACCTTTTAAAACTAGTTTGGATTCCTTTAGACCTCAGCCCACCGGCAACTACGACTAACTAAACACTGATCTAGCTATCTGGCTTTCATCAGTGCATCAACAGCAGCATAACTAGTATTAAAATAGTAATGAGTTTTTATTAATGCATATATTCACATTAAATCTTGAATCTAAAGTCTAAAGGTGTCAAAACTAGATTTAGTTTAGGTTAGGTTAGAACATGAATACGAGGGGTGCCCGGCCACAGGCCGGGCACTTGGGTTCAGTTCAGTCAAAAATTATATATTATTTACTATTATTTATATTTGAATGAGAATGAAAAATAGCAATTATTTTGAATAGTTTTCAAAATGAGACAGACGGGTGTGGTAGGGTAAAATCTCCAATTTAAAGTTCCCTTATTGCGTATATGTTATGTGTGTTTGCATAGTAGTTTACTATAATGGTAAGCGGTTCGTGTAACGATCTTGCGCGTCTATATTTACAAGTGTGTGGGCAGTTCGTGTATTGATTATTCGATGACGAGACCTCGTAAGAGTCCCGTATCGTTATTTTTCGTCACTACCTACCCGTACCTCCCCCCCCGTGCAGGGAGTGGGTAATTTGCGCGCCTGCTGCCTTCCTTGGATGTGGTAGCAGTTTCTCAGGCTCCCTCACCGGAATCGAACCCTGATTCCCCGTTACCCGCGACAAACAATGGTAGTCGCAGAAACTCATTCCGATTACGAGACCTCGTAAGAGTCCCGTATCGTTATTTTTCGTCACTACCTACCCCCCTACCTCCCCCCGTGCGGGGTACAATATTGATATGATATTAAAAAAATACCATTAATAAATAACATAATAAAAGACCACCACTTTTATAGAGACATAACGCCACATAATTATAAAAAGTATAGTGTGTGGATCTAATCAACCACCACTGGCACCAGACCCTCAATGCCCTTAAATTTTACCTCGTTAAAATATTTAAAGTGTACTCATTCCGATTGCGAGACCTCGTAAGAGTCCCGTATCGTTATTTTTCGTCACTACCTACCCGTACCTCCCCCCTGTGCGGGGTACAATATTGATATGATATTAAAATAATACCATTAATAAATAACATAATAAAAGACCACCACTTTTATAGAGACATAACGCCACTGTGTGGCGCCGCCATCAGTCTCCTTAGACTCGGTACTTTGTCGTCGCCGTCGACTTCGCACCTTCGCCCCATATAGTAGTGGCGCGGCGCGACGGGCCTAATGAGTAAGTGAAAAAAAAAAAAAAAAAAATTAAATTAATTGTTATTTTACAATATCTTCTAATATGAATAAGAGTACTTTGTATTGGTACGTTTTGTTTTTTGTTTTTTTTTTTTTAAACGGAACTGAACCTAAGTGACCGGCCTGCGGCCGGGCACCCGTCTTATTCATGTTCTAACCTAACCTAACCTATCCAAACCTTTTAAAACTAGTTTGGATTCCTTTAGACCTCAGCCCACCGGCAACTACGACTAACTAAACACTGATCTAGCTATCTGGCTTTCATCAGTGCATCAACAGCAGCATAACTAGTATTAAAATAGTAATGAGTTTTTATTAATGCATATATTCACATTAAATCTTGAATCTAAAGTCTAAAGGTGTCAAAACTAGATTTAGTTTAGGTTAGGTTAGAACATGAATACGAGGGGTGCCCGGCCACAGGCCGGGCACTTGGGTTCAGTTCAGTCAAAAATTATATATTATTTACTATTATTTATATTTGAATGAGAATGAAAAATAGCAATTATTTTGAATAGTTTTCAAAATGAGACAGACGGGTGTGGTAGGGTAAAATCTCCAATTGAAAGTTCCCTTATTGCGTATATGTTATGTGTGTTTGCATAGTAGTTTACTATAATGGTAAGCGGTTCGTGTAACGATCTTGCGCGTCTATATTTACAAGTGTGTGGGCAGTTCGCGTATTGATTATTCGATGACGAGACCTCGTAAGAGTCCCGTATCGTTATTTTTCGTCACTACCTACCCGTACCTCCCCCCCCGTGCAGGGAGTGGGTAATTTGCGCGCCTGCTGCCTTCCTTGGATGTGGTAGCAGTTTCTCAGGCTCCCTCACCGGAATCGAACCCTGATTCCCCGTTACCCGCGACAAACAATGGTAGTCGCAGAAACTCATTCCGATTACGAGACCTCGTAAGAGTCCCGTATCGTTATTTTTCGTCACTACCTACCCCCTACCTCCCCCCGTGCGGGGTACAATATTGATATGATATTAAAAAAATACTATTAATAAATAACATAATAAAAGACCACCACTTTTATAGAGACATAACGCCACATAATTATAAAAAGTATAGTGTGTGGATCTAATCAACCACCACTGGCACCAGACCCTCAATGCCCTTAAATTTTACCTCGTTAAAATATTTAAAGTGTACTCATTCCGATTGCGAGACCTCGTAAGAGTCCCGTATCGTTATTTTTCGTCACTACCTACCCGTACCTCCCCCCTGTGCGGGGTACAATATTGATATGATATTAAAATAATACCATTAATAAATAACATAATAAAAGACCACCACTTTTATAGAGACATAACGCCACTGTGTGGCGCCGCCATCAGTCTCCTTAGACTCGGTACTTTGTCGTCGCCGTCGACTTCGCACCTTCGCCCCATATAGTAGTGGCGCGGCGCGACGGGCCTAATGTGTAAGTGAAAAAAAAAAAAAAAAAATTAAATTAATTGTTATTTTACAATATCTTCTAATATGAATAAGAGTACTTTGTATTGGTACGTTTTGTTTTTTGTTTTTTTTTTTTAAACGGAACTGAACCTAAGTGACCGGCCTGCGGCCGGGCACCCGTCTTATTCATGTTCTAACCTAACCTAACCTATCCAAACCTTTTTAAACTAGTTTGGATTCCTTTAGACCTCAGCCCACCGGCAACTACGACTAACTAAACACTGATCTAGCTATCTGGCTTTCATCAGTGCATCAACAGCAGCATAACTAGTATTAAAATAGTAATGAGTTTTTATTAATGCATATATTCACATTAAATCTTGAATCTAAAGTCTAAAGGTGTCAAAACTAGATTTAGTTTAGGTTAGGTTAGAACATGAATACGAGGGGTGCCCGGCCACAGGCCGGGCACTTGGGTTCAGTTCAGTCAAAAATTATATATTATTTACTATTATTTATATTTGAATGAGAATGAAAAATAGCAATTATTTTGAATAGTTTTCAAAATGAGACAGACGGGTGTGGTAGGGTAAAATCTCCAATTGAAAGTTCCCTTATTGCGTATATGTTATGTGTGTTTGCATAGTAGTTTACTATAATGGTAAGCGGTTCGTGTAACGATCTTGCGCGTCTATATTTACAAGTGTGTGGGCAGTTCGTGTATTGATTATTCGATGACGAGACCTCGTAAGAGTCCCGTATCGTTATTTTTCGTCACTACCTACCCGTACCTCCCCCCCGTGCAGGGAGTGGGTAATTTGCGCGCCTGCTGCCTTCCTTGGATGTGGTAGCAGTTTCTCAGGCTCCCTCACCGGAATCAAACCCTGATTCCCCGTTACCCGCGACAAACAATGGTAGTCGCAGAAACTCATTCCGATTACGAGACCTCGTAAGAGTCCCGTATCGTTATTTTTCGTCACTACCTACCCCCCTACCTCCCCCCGTGCGGGGTACAATATTGATATGATATTAAAAAAATACCATTAATAAATAACATAATAAAAGACCACCACTTTTATAGAGACATAACGCCACATAATTATAAAAAGTATAGTGTGTGGATCTAATCAACCACCACTGGCACCAGACCCTCAATGCCCTTAAATTTTACCTCGTTAAAATATTTAAAGTGTACTCATTCCGATTGCGAGACCTCGTAAGAGTCCCGTATCGTTATTTTTCGTCACTACCTACCCGTACCTCCCCCCTGTGCGGGGTACAATATTGATATGATATTAAAATAATACCATTAATAAATAACATAATAAAAGACCACCACTTTTATAGAGACATAACGCCACTGTGTGGCGCCGCCATCAGTCTCCTTAGACTCGGTACTTTGTCGTCGCCGTCGACTTCGCACCTTCGCCCCATATAGTAGTGGCGCGGCGCGACGGGCCTAATGTGTAAGTGAAAAAAAAAAAAAAAAAATTAAATTAATTGTTATTTTACAATATCTTCTAATATGAATAAGAGTACTTTGTATTGGTACGTTTTGTTTTTTGTTTTTTTTTTTTTAAACGGAACTGAACCTAAGTGGCACCCGTCTTATTCATGTTCTAACCTAACCTAACCTATCCAAACCTTTTAAAACTAGTTTGGATTCCTTTAGACCTCAGCCCACCGGCAACTACGACTAACTAAACACTGATCTAGCTATCTGGCTTTCATCAGTGCATCAACAGCAGCATAACTAGTATTAAAATAGTAATGAGTTTTTATTAATGCATATATTCACATTAAATCTTGAATCTAAAGTCTAAAGGTGTCAAAACTAGATTTAGGTTAGGTTAGGTTAGAACATGAATACGAGGGGTGCCCGGCCACAGGCCGGGCACTTGGGTTCAGTTCAGTCAAAAATTATATATTATTTACTATTATTTATATTTGAATGAGAATGAAAAATAGCAATTATTTTGAATAGTTTTCAAAATCAGACAGACGGGTGTGGTAGGGTAAAATCTCTAATTGAAAGTTCCCTTATTGCGTATATGTTATGTGTGTTTGCATAGTAGTTTACTATAATGGTAAGCGGTTCGTGTAACGATCTTGCGCGTCTATATTTACAAGTGTGTGGGCAGTTCGTGTATTACACAGTGACCATATAAACCACGTAAATCGAAAATCCGTCTGACAGGAGGTTTCGTACAACGGGATTTCAAAATCCAACGACTGTTATAAGCAAACGACGTACATTTTACGTCCATGGGATGTACCTGGGGAGTATTGCTTTCATTTTTCTTATGTTAATAACACTGCCATAACAATATCCTAGTTGATAACCAATTCCCTACTTCAAATTTTTGTTTTATTTTGTTATTCTCGTAACACTCACGAGAGACGTCCCTCCACACACTTAGACAGACTCATTCTCGCTTTACTTGACGGATTTGTGGAAGTATAGTTGAAGAATTAATTAAACTGTCTCAGACAAAAATACACAACCAAATAAACCTTATTTTACAAGTTGTGATTCAAAGTTTTCTTTGCTAAAATTGCTATTTCTATCACTTAAAGATATCCCTAATTAGTATGTTATTGTATTTCCTAGTATACTATCTGTAATATTCCTTAGTATTTATCTCTATTTCCTATAACTTTTTCATAATATATATACATATATTTTTGATCCTTTTCTCTTTCTTCTGTAGGTTATCTAATTTCCTTCACTCACATATACTGTTTGCTGTGTTTCAGGGCGAAGTGCTATAAAATGATGCCAACAATGCTAACCAGAAGAGCGGCTGCATTGCAAGAGCAATTAAAACTTAAAAATGCCCTCAGTGAACTAAAGTCACTGAAACAACTAAATGCTGATTTAATGAGGGAACAAGATGACAGTGAAGTGGAAATGAGATCAATTATTGCCAAGAACTCCCAGCTAAAGGGTGAACTAGCTGACCTACATAGCGCTCACACTCTGGTCTTAGAGGAGCGCAACCAACTCCAGGAGGCAGTGCGTTCTTTTAACCAATGCATATCTACTTATGATGAAGCTTTAGGAAGAATTACTATGTTGGAGGGTGAATTATGTAGCGCACATAAAACTATTGATGACCTTCAGTCACAATTACAAAATGTTGAAATGCAATCAACAAATAACTTGTATGATGAACTACTTACTTCATCCTCAACAATGCCAGTGTGCATCGATCTGACTTGTGATAGCCCTTGTGTTAAAAAAACCAAGCCTCAAATAGATCTCCCCTTTTTAAATAGCCACAATAAAATAAAAAAATACATTAGAATTAGTAAAATAATAAAGAAAACTCAAAAATTAGTAAAAAACCAGAAGAAAAGCAGTGAAAACCTGATACTAAGAAAAGAACGTTCAGTTTTGTTAAATAAGTTAAATACCTTTTCTCTTTCTTTTCAAAGTAGCAGGGAAAAATATGAGAGTGAAATCCAAACCTTAAATGATGTTATTCAACAGCTGGAAGACTCACTTAAAACTATGACTATTAAATATGAGCTGTCAAAAAAGCAGATTGATGAACAAATTCTGGCAGCTGATGAGTTGTTAGCTCTAGGTACCTACAATAGGGCTCGTTTTGAGTCATTGGCAAATAAATGTCAATGTTCTCAAGATATACCTACGGCTAACCTAGACTTAAGTAGTAGTATTTTGTCCTCTAATAAGCTAGAGACCTGCCAAGAGCAGTGTGAAAGTATTATTCCTGTCACTACATCCTTAGATTATAATTTATCAAGTAAGCATAAAAAACACACTTTAGTAATTTCAGACAAGCTAGGTAAAGGTTTTGGTCCTATTATGAACTGTTACCTAGATCACTCAGTGACTAATAGATGTTCACCGGGGGGCTAATTTAGACTATCTTATTGATAGTTTGAACATAGACAGTTTAGATGTAAATAAAAATGTTATATTTTTGTTAGGAGACAGCTTAAATGTAAAAAAGACACAAATTATAAGATGTGTAGAAAAATTGCTGGCTTTGCATGAAAAATCTAAATGTAGATTTGTTATGTGTGCCTTTCCGTACTGTGGCACACTTAGTTCTAAGCGAAATAAGCAAATTTATAATTTAAATTTATTAATTTATAACTTGACATGCCGTCATAGTGAGGCCGTTTTTTATTTTGATGTGAATAAATTTATTTCACCACTGTTATTGACTAGGCATACTTTTTATCTGTCAAAAAAATGTAAGCAACATATAGCCTCATTATTAGCTTACAATTTAAATGATACAGTTACAAGTGTTGTAACTAAGTCTATTGACAACTTTACAAATTGTACTTTAGGTACCAATATTTCTGATAATGACCCAAGTACTTGTTCAAGTACTAAGAAAATTTCTTATAATTATTTAAACTAGATAGCCAGACAACGGAGAAGCTCTCCAATATGAACATTGTACATCAAAATATACAGAGCTTAACCAGCAAAGAAATTGAAATAGAACTGTTTGTGGAAAAACTCAATATACACATTCTGTGTATTACTGAGCATTGGCTCACTGGTGCACATCCAGCAGTTATCTTAAGGAATTTCAAAATGTCAAGTGTGTTCTTCAGAAGGACTGCAATTCATGGTGGGTCTTTAATTTTTGTACACAATAATATAACTTGTAAGGAGCGAAAAGACATAGTTAGTCTTTCTGTTGAACGCACTGTAGAACTATCTTGTGTGGAGCTGGAGCGATTTATAATAGTGTGTATATATCGTCCCCCCTCAGGTGATTTTAGCCTTTTTGAGGATGTAATGGAAGATGTGCTTAAGCGATTGTCTGTATCCACAAAAAAAGCAATAGTATGCGGGGATTTTAATGTTGATATTTTACTTAGTAATGCAACTACGACTAGGTTGCTAAACTTATTTAAATGTTTTAATTTAAATTATGCTTTTAGTGAACCTACTAGAATCACAGCAACCTCAGCATCGTGTTTAGATAATATTTTTCTCAACTGTGATATCTTAGGTAAATCGATAATAACCAACTTAAGATCAGATCATTGTGGCCAACAAATTACTGTTTTGAATAATATAAACAAAGATAAACATATCGTCAAGTGTAGGCCGATAACTAAGAGCAAATTGACGCGATTCAAAGGTGAAATATCATCCAAAATTCCTGCCCTTGTCTTTAAGAACGGTCATCCTGACAGCATTTATGGTACGCTCTTTAATATTATAGAAAATGAATTTAACAAAATATTCAATTTCAAACATATAGATTACTAATGATAAATTAGTGACATCTGCATATCGTCTGCGAAAGGTGCAGAAGTCATTTGTGGGATTGAGTATACGCTTTTATAATATGATTCCTAAGGTAATTTTGGACCTACCAATCCATAAGTTTAAATAATGTGTTAAAACACATTTATTACAGCGAGGTTATTATACAATTGATGAGTTTCTTAATGACAAGGTTGCTTGGAAGCATCCGGCTCCGCTTTCATCTCTCACAAGATAGAAAAATGAATGTTAAAATATAAAATGTAAATTTTTGATGTTGGAAAAGAGCAACTGCTGAGTTTCTTGCCGGCTTTTTCTCGGTAGAATCTGCCTTCCGAACCTTTTCCTTTCCTTAGGTTCATGCTCTAACCTAACCTAACCTATCCAAACCTTTTAAAACTAGTTTGGATTCCTTTAGACCTCAGCCCACCGGCAACTACGACTAACTAAACACTGATCTAGCTATCTGACTTTCATCAGTGCATCAACAGCAGCATAACTAGTATTAAAATAGTAATGAGTTTTTATTAATGCATATATTCACATTAAATCTTGAATCTAAAGTCTAAAGGTGTCAAAACTAGATTTAGGTTAGGTTAGGTTAGAACATGAATACGAGGGGTGCCCGGCCACAGGCCGGGCACTTGGGTTCAGTTCAGTCAAAAATTATATATTATTTACTATTATTTATATTTGAATGAGAATGAAAAATAGCAATTATCTTGAATAGTTTTCAAAATGAGACAGACGGGTGTGGTAGGGTAAAATCTCCAATTTAAAGCTCCCTTATTGCGTATATGTTATGTGTGTTTGCATAGTAGTTTACTATAATGGTAAGCGGTTCGTGTAACGATCTTGCGCGTCTATATTTACAAGTGTGTGGGCAGTTCGTGTATTGATTATTCGATGACGAGACCTCGTAAGAGTCCCGTATCGTTATTTTTCGTCACTACCTACCCGTACCTCCCCCCCCGTGCAGGGAGTGGGTAATTTGCGCGCCTGCTGCCTTCCTTGGATGTGGTAGCAGTTTCTCAGGCTCCCTCACCGGAATCGAACCCTGATTCCCCGTTACCCGCGACAAACAATGGTAGTCGCAGAAACTCATTCCGATTACGAGACCTCGTAAGAGTCCCGTATCGTTATTTTTCGTCACTACCTACCCCCCTACCTCCCCCCGTGCGGGGTACAATATTGATATGATATTAAAAAAATACCATTAATAAATAACATAATAAAAGACCACCACTTTTATAGAGACATAACGCCACATAATTATAAAAAGTATAGTGTGTGGATCTAATCAACCACCACTGGCACCAGACCCTCAATGCCCTTAAATTTTACCTCGTTAAAATATTTAAAGTGTACTCATTCCGATTGCGAGACCTCGTAAGAGTCCCGTATCGTTATTTTTCGTCACTACCTACCCGTACCTCCCCCCTGTGCGGGGTACAATATTGATATGATATTAAAATAATACCATTAATAAATAACATAATAAAAGACCACCACTTTTATAGAGACATAACGCCACTGTGTGGCGCCGCCATCAGTCTCCTTAGACTCGGTACTTTGTCGTCGCCGTCGACTTCGCACCTTCGCCCCATATAGTAGTGGCGCGGCGCGACGGGCCTAATGTGTAAGTGAAAAAAAAAAAAAAAAAATTTAAATTAATTGTTATTTTACAATATCTTCTAATATGAATAAGAGTACTTTGTATTGGTACGTTTTGTTTTTTGTTTTTTTTTTTTTAAACGGAACTGAACCTAAGTGACCGGCCTGCGGCCGGGCACCCGTCTTATTCATGTTCTAACCTAACCTAACCTATCCAAACCTTTTAAAACTAGTTTGGATTCCTTTAGACCTCAGCCCACCGGCAATTTTGGGGGTCAGAGTTGCTCGCGTCCGTAGGTTTTACCAAAGACAGGTTGGAACCCTCGTTACCCTACACGTGGCCCCTGGGTGGTGCAAAATGAGCAACAAAAACAAAGGTGGTAGGTTTGGTCCGTGGCTTGAAATACCACCCTGCGAGCAAAGCCGCGCCGCTAAATGATTTGCCATGTGTCACGATTTACTGTGTCATACGACTGGTCGTGTTCCGGAGCGATGCTCGTAGTAGCTAATTGAGGGGAAATGGGTTTGTACAGTTGTGCTGCATTTGATGATAGGTTTTGATCCGTGTTGTCATGGCGCCGGGCGTCTCGATTTGGAGAGCAGCGGGATCCGAAGCACGGTGCACCGCTGGCCGACCGCAGGAAGTAGGGGGCCCAATTAGTAGGTTAGCCACCTATGAAAGGCTGCCCCGCCACCTCGCGAAAAATCCTGGGATGGCCTTCATCGTGCCGGTTTGCGACCGGAGAGAGGTCCCGATGGCGATTCCCAGGGGGGTTCGGGCGTCCCCGCGGTCTCCAGTCGAGTCTACCATCAGCGTCGCGGTGACGAAGGTCATGGTATCTAAAATGCTGCATCTCGTACAACTTCCAATTCCCCTACCTATCCACTACCCCCACATAATAATGAAGCGTAACAGAAAAAGAAGTAAGGTTACACAGCGGCTGCACTACCTCTCATTCACAGTGCACCTCTCTAACATTCGAGGACTGCACTCCAATCTCTACGCGGTTCATCACCATCTTGAGACCTCTAAGCCGCATATGCTTTTCCTTACGGAGACGCAAATAGTCAGTCCTGCAGATGTAGGATACCTGCAGTACCCCGGGTACTCGCTTGAGCACAATTTTAAACCTCGCGCAGGGGTCTGCATGTACGTTCGAGACAACATCTGCTGCCAACGTCTCCGTAATTTGGAGGTACCAAACTTCTCTGTTCTGTGGTGCTTGGTAGATACGGGTTTAGAGCGTACGATTTATGCGTGCGTCTATCGTTCGCATAGCGGCGACCAGGAGACCACTCAGCTGTTCAACTATCTCTGCGAAAGGGCAGATACCGTTCAGCGTCGGTATCCGACTGCTAGGCTTGTATTTCTGGGGGATTTTAATGCCCACCACCAAGAGTGGCTATACCCGTACCAGAAAACCGATCATGCTGGGAGAGAGGCGCGCAAATTTGCATTATCGTTAGATCTCTCTCAGCTCGTTCACGTAGCCACGCGGATACCTGATGTTAACGGTCATACACCCAATTGTTTGGACCTTCTGCTAACAACCGACCCAGACAGTTTTTCGGTGTCAGTTTCAGCTCCCTTAGGTACTTCCGACCACTGTCTGGTGAAGTCTGTATCAAACTACTACCCTCCCGCCTCTGATTCCACTGTTAAGAGACGAGTGTGGCGATACAGGTTGGCAGATTGGGATGAGATGCGTCATTTCTTTGCATCCTATCCTTGGCGGCAAATTTGTTTCTCTTCCAAAGACCCTTCGAGCTGTGAGAAAGCTATATCAGGCGTGATACGTCAGGCAATGGAGTTCTTCATACCATTCTCTGACGTATCACTAGCTGGCAAAACTCCCCCGTGGTACAACGCTGAATGTGCCAGTGCAGAGGCACGAAAACAGTCTGCGTTTGTAGCTTGGGCGGATGCTCGTGCTCATAAGGCTTTGGACGTCAGGGATAAGAAAAAAGAATTCAATATTGCCGCCAAATCCTACAAGCGGGTCCTCAAAAAGTCTCGCTTCGGCCGCACCAATCGCATTGGACGTAAACTAGCTGCTCTTCCCAGTGGTAGTAAAGCTTTCTGGTCACTCGCGAAGTCGGTCGAGGCAAACTTTTGTCGTTCTTCGCTGCCGCCCTTGCAGAAACCTGACGGGTCATTGGCAGTGTCTGCAGCAGAAAAAGCAAATCTCCTTGCATCTCTGTTTGCGGAAAACTCGCGTCTGGATGCTGGAAGTACCCCCCCACCGCGCCTTCTACCGTGCGACTCAGTCATGTCTGAGATCCATATACACCAGCACGAGGTCTTAAAAGCACTTCGCAACCTTGACGTGAGTAAAGCCAGTGGCCCAGATGGTATATCTGCAGTTGTCCTGCGGAACTGTGCTCCTGAGTTGTCTCCTGTGCTGACACGCTTGTTTCGACTCTCTCTAAATTCTGCTCAAGTCCCAAAATCTTGGAAGATTGCGAATGTGCAGCCAGTACCCAAGAAAGGTAGTCGTGCGGACCCGGCCAATTACAGACCTATTGCCATCACGTCCATACTCTGTAAAACTATGGAACGTGTACTCAATAACAAGCTCCTCTCATACCTAGAAGGAAACGATCTTATATCAGACCGACAGTATGGTTTCCGTAAGAACCGGTCTACTGGTGATCTTCTAGTGTATGCCACTCATACATGGGGCGAAGCCATTGAGAAACACGGTGAGGCACTTGCTGTCTCTCTGGATATCTCCAAGGCTTTTGATCGGGTCTGGCACGGCGGCCTTCTCAGTAAGCTTTCTGCTTACGGAATACCTGCTGGCCTTTGCAGCTGGATATCTGATTTTTTGAGGGAACGGTCTTTTCGAGTGGTTGTCGATGGCCACTCTTCTAACCTCATGGCTGTCAATGCCGGTGTTCCTCAGGGATCTGTCCTCTCCGCTACTCTCTTTCTGCTACACATCAACGATCTTTTGAATCCCAATCTTTTTGGGTACGCTGATGACAGCACCGTTACGGAGAGGTACTTGTCCAGCCCTAGGGCCAGTGCTAATGATATCCTTGAGCATAGAGAGTCCTTGGTGGAGCGTATTAACTTGACTCTAAAAGAGGTGTCTGATTGGGGTGACGCCAATTTGGTTAAGTTCAATGCTGCCAAGACGCAGTCGTGTTTATTTTCCGCAAAAAAGAGCCCTTTCACCTTGGCTCCCACTTTCCGGGGTGTATCCGTACCAATTAGCGACCATATTGAGCTCTTGGGTGTCAACATCTCATCCAATCTCAATTTTGGCAAATGCATCGAGTCCAAAGCCAAAGTGGCAGCTAAAAAACTTGGTATCCTCAATAAGGTTAGGCGGTACTTCACGCCAGGTCAACGCCTCGCACTGTACCAGGCTCAAGTGCGAACCTGCATGGAGTACTGTAGTCACCTGTGGGGTGGCTCTGCCAAGTACCAACTTGAAGCTTTGGATTCGGTGGATCGTCGCGCCAGGAGAATTATAGGCGACAATTCGTTAACGCAGGCGAAACTACATAGTCTCCAGCACCGACGCAATGTTGCCTGTTTATCGGTTTTTACCGGATATACTTCGGTGAGTGTGCTCAGGAACTTCACAATCTTGTTCCCCCTTCCCCGTTTTACCACAGAACAGCGAGACACCGAGAGCGGTGGCATCCTTATGTGGTTGATATCCCATCAACACGCACGAAACGTTTTTTATCCACGTTTCTGATACGTGCCGCTAAGATGTGGAACGCCCTCCCGGTAACTGTGTTTCCTGCCACGTATAATTTAGGTACCTTCAAGGCTAGAGTGAATAGGCTTTTTCTAGGCAAGCGTGCTCCAACCTAGACCTCATCATTGCTTTCTAACGGGCATGATTGTCGTCAAACGCTGGCCTATCGTTAATAAAAAAAAAAAAAAAAAAAAAAAACTACGACTAACTAAACACTGATCTAGCTATCTGGCTTTCATCAGTGCATCAACAGCAGCATAACTAGTATTAAAATAGTAATGAGTTTTTATTAATGCATATATTCACATTAAATCTTGAATCTAAAGTCTAAAGGTGTCAAAACTAGATTTAGGTTAGGTTAGGTTAGAACATGAATACGAGGGGTGCCCGGCCACAGGCCGGGCACTTGGGTTCAGTTCAGTCAAAAATTATATATTATTTACTATTATTTATATTTGAATGAGAATGAAAAATAGCAATTATTTTGAATAGTTTTCAAAATGAGACAGACGGGTGTGGTAGGGTAAAATCTCCAATTTAAAGTTCCCTTATTGCGTATATGTTATGTGTGTTTGCATAGTAGTTTACTATAATGGTAAGCGGTTCGTGTAACGATCTTGCGCGTCTATATTTACAAGTGTGTGGGCAGTGCGTGTATTGATTTTGATGACGAGACCTCGTAAGAGTCCCGTATCGTTATTTTTCGTCACTACCTACCCGTACCTCCCCCCCCGTGCAGGGAGTGGGTAATTTGCGCGCCTGCTGCCTTCCTTGGATGTGGTAGCAGTTTCTCAGGCTCCCTCACCGGAATCGAACCCTGATTCCCCGTTACCCGCGACAAACAATGGTAGTCGCAGAAACTCATTCCGATTACGAGACCTCGTAAGAGTCCCGTATCGTTATTTTTCGTCACTACCTACCCCCCTACCTCCCCCCGTGCGGGGTACAATATTGATATGATATTAAAAAAATACCATTAATAAATAACATAATAAAAGACCACCACTTTTATAGAGACATAACGCCACATAATTATAAAAAGTATAGTGTGTGGATCTAATCAACCACCACTGGCACCAGACCCTCAATGCCCTTAAATTTTACCTCGTTAAAATATTTAAAGTGTACTCATTCCGATTGCGAGACCTCGTAAGAGTCCCGTATCGTTATTTTTCGTCACTACCTACCCGTACCTCCCCCCTGTGCGGGGTACAATATTGATATGATATTAAAATAATACCATTAATAAATAACATAATAAAAGACCACCACTTTTATAGAGACATAACGCCACTGTGTGGCGCCGCCATCAGTCTCCTTAGACTCGGTACTTTGTCGTCGCCGTCGACTTCGCACCTTCGCCCCATATAGTAGTGGCGCGGCGCGACGGGCCTAATGTGTAAGTGAAAAAAAAAAAAAAAAAAATTAAATTAATTGTTATTTTACAATATCTTCTAATATGAATAAGAGTACTTTGTATTGGTACGTTTTGTTTTTTGTTTTTTTTTTTTAAACGGAACTGAACCTAAGTGACCGGCCTGCGGCCGGGCACCCGTCTTATTCATGTTCTAACCTAACCTAACCTATCCAAACCTTTTAAAACTAGTTTGGATTCCTTTAGACCTCAGCCCACCGGCAACTACGACTAACTAAACACTGATCTAGCTATCTGGCTTTCATCAGTGCATCAACAGCAGCATAACTAGTATTAAAATAGTAATGAGTTTTTATTAATGCATAAATTCACATTAAATCTTGAATCTAAAGTCTAAAGGTGTCAAAACTAGATTTAGGTTAGGTTAGGTTAGAACATGAATACGAGGGGTGCCCGGCCACAGGCCGGGCACTTGGGTTCAGTTCAGTCAAAAATTATATATTATTTACTATTATTTATATTTGAATGAGAATGAAAAATAGCAATTATTTTGAATAGTTTTCAAAATGAGACAGACGGGTGTGGTAGGGTAAAATCTCCAATTTAAAGTTCCCTTATTGCGTATATGTTATGTGTGTTTGCATAGTAGTTTACTATAATGGTAAGCGGTTCGTGTAACGATCTTGCGCGTCTATATTTACAAGTGTGTGGGCAGTTCGTGTATTGATTATTCGATGACGAGACCTCGTAAGAGTCCCGTATCGTTATTTTTCGTCACTACCTACCCGTACCTCCCCCCCCCGTGCAGGCAGTGGGTAATTTGCGCGCCTGCTGCCTTCCTTGGATGTGGTAGCAGTTTCTCAGGCTCCCTCACCGGAATCGAACCCTGATTCCCCGTTACCCGCGACAAACAATGGTAGTCGCAGAAACTCATTCCGATTACGAGACCTCGTAAGAGTCCCGTATCGTTATTTTTCGTCACTACCTACCCCCCTACCTCCCCCCGTGCGGGGTACAATATTGATATGATATTAAAAAAATACCATTAATAAATAACATAATAAAAGACCACCACTTTTATAGAGACATAACGCCACATAATTATAAAAAGTATAGTGTGTGGATCTAATCAACCACCACTGGCACCAGACCCTCAATGCCCTTAAATTTTACCTCGTTAAAATATTTAAAGTGTACTCATTCCGATTGCGAGACCTCGTAAGAGTCCCGTATCGTTATTTTTCGTCACTACCTACCCGTACCTCCCCCCTGTGCGGGGTACAATATTGATATGATATTAAAATAATACCATTAATAAATAACATAATAAAAGACCACCACTTTTATAGAGACATAACGCCACTGTGTGGCGCCGCCATCAGTCTCCTTAGACTCGGTACTTTGTCGTCGCCGTCGACTTCGCACCTTCGCCCCATATAGTAGTGGCGCGGCGCGACGGGCCTAATGTGTAAGTAAAAAAAAAAAAAAAAAATTAAATTAATTGTTATTTTACAATATCTTCTAATATGAATAAGAGTACTTTGTATTGGTACGTTTTGTTTTTTGTTTTTTTTTTTTTAAACGGAACTGAACCTAAGTGACCGGCCTGCGGCCGGGCACCCGTCTTATTCATGTTCTAACCTAACCTAACCTATCCAAACCTTTTAAAACTAGTTTGGATTCCTTTAGACCTCAGCCCACCGGCAACTACGACTAACTAAACACTGATCTAGCTATCTGGCTTTCATCAGTGCATCAACAGCAGCATAACTAGTATTAAAATAGTAATGAGTTTTTATTAATGCATATATTCACATTAAATCTTGAATCTAAAGTCTAAAGGTGTCAAAACTAGATTTAGGTTAGGTTAGGTTAGAACATGAATACGAGGGGTGCCCGGCCACAGGCCGGGCACTTGGGTTCAGTTCAGTCAAAAATTATATATTATTTACTATTATTTATATTTGAATGAGAATGAAAAATAGCAATTATTTTGAATAGTTTTCAAAATAAGACAGACAGGTGTGGTAGGGTAAAATCTCCAATTTAAAGCTCCCTTATTGCGTATATGTTATGTGTGTTTGCATAGTAGTTTACTATAATGGTAAGCGGTTCGTGTAACGATCTTGCGCGTCTATATTTACAAGTGTGTGGGCAGTTCGTGTATTGATTATTCGATGACGAGACCTCGTAAGAGTCCCGTATCGTTATTTTTCGTCACTACCTACCCGTACCTCCCCCCCCGTGCAGGGAGTGGGTAATTTGCGCGCCTGCTGCCTTCCTTGGATGTGGTAGCAGTTTCTCAGGCTCCCTCACCGGAATCGAACCCTGATTCCCCGTTACCCGCGACAAACAATGGTAGTCGCAGAAACTCATTCCGATTACGAGACCTCGTAAGAGTCCCGTATCGTTATTTTTCGTCACACCTACCCCCCTACCTCCCCCCGTGCGGGGTACAATATTGATATGATATTAAAAAAATACCATTAATAAATAACATAATAAAAGACCACCACTTTTATAGAGACATAACGCCACATAATTATAAAAAGTATAGTGTGTGGATCTAATCAACCACCACTGGCACCAGACCCTCAATGTCCTTAAATTTTACCTCGTTAAAATATTTAAAGTGTACTCATTCCGATTGCGAGACCTCGTAAGAGTCCCGTATCGTTATTTTTCGTCACTACCTACCCGTACCTCCCCCCTGTGCGGGGTACAATATTGATATGATATTAAAATAATACCATTAATAAATAACATAATAAAAGACCACCACTTTTATAGAGACATAACGCCACTGTGTGGCGCCGCCATCAGTCTCCTTAGACTCGGTACTTTGTCGTCGCCGTCGACTTCGCACCTTCGCTCCATATAGTAGTGGCGCGGCGCGACGGGCCTAATGTGTAAGTGAAAAAAAAAAAAAAAAAAATTAAATTAATTGTTATTTTACAATATCTTCTAATATGAATAAGAGTACTTTGTATTGGTACGTTTTGTTTTTTGTTTTTTTTTTTTTAAACGGAACTGAACCTAAGTGACCGGCCTGCGGCCGGGCACCCGTCTTATTCATGTTCTAACCTAACCTAACCTATCCAAACCTTTTAAAACTAGTTTGGATTCCTTTAGACCTCAGCCCACCGGCAACTACGACTAACTAAACACTGATCTAGCTATCTGGCTTTCATCAGTGCATCAACAGCAGCATAACTAGTATTAAAATAGTAATGAGTTTTTATTAATGCATATATTCACATTAAATCTTGAATCTAAAGTCTAAAGGTGTCAAAACTAGATTTAGTTTAGGTTAGGTTAGAACATGAATACGAGGGGTGCCCGGCCACAGGCCGGGCACTTGGGTTCAGTTCAGTCAAAAATTATATATTATTTACTATTATTTATATTTGAATGAGAATGAAAAATAGCAATTATTTTGAATAGTTTTCAAAATGAGACAGACGGGTGTGGTAGGGTAAAATCTCCAATTTAAAGTTCCCTTATTGCGTATATGTTATGTGTGTTTGCATAGTAGTTTACTATAATGGTAAGCGGTTCGTGTAACGATCTTGCGCGTCTATATTTACAAGTGTGTGGGCAGTTCGTGTATTGATTATTCGATGACGAGACCTCGTAAGAGTCCCGTATCGTTATTTTTCGTCACTACCTACCCGTACCTCCCCCCCCGTGCAGGGAGTGGGTAATTTGCGCGCCTGCTGCCTTCCTTGGATGTGGTAGCAGTTTCTCAGGCTCCCTCACCGGAATCGAACCCTGATTCCCCGTTACCCGCGACAAACAATGGTAGTCGCAGAAACTCATTCCGATTACGAGACCTCGTAAGAGTCCCGTATCGTTATTTTTCGTCACTACCTACCCCCCTACCTCCCCCCGTGCGGGGTACAATATTGATATGATATTAAAAAAATACCATTAATAAATAACATAATAAAAGACCACCACTTTTATAGAGACATAACGCCACATAATTATAAAAAGTATAGTGTGTGGATCTAATCAACCACCACTGGCACCAGACCCTCAATGCCCTTAAATTTTACCTCGTTAAAATATTTAAAGTGTACTCATTCCGATTGCGAGACCTCGTAAGAGTCCCGTATCGTTATTTTTCGTCACTACCTACCCGTACCTCCCCCCTGTGCGGGGTACAATATTGATATGATATTAAAATAATACCATTAATAAATAACATAATAAAAGACCACCACTTTTATAGAGACATAACGCCACTGTGTGGCGCCGCCATCAGTCTCCTTAGACTCGGTACTTTGTTGTCGCCGTCGACTTCGCACCTTCGCCCCATATAGTAGTGGCGCGGCGCGACGGGCCTAATGTGTAAGTGAAAAAAAAAAAAAAAAAAATTAAATTAATTGTTATTTTACAATATCTTCTAATATGAATAAGAGTACTTTGTATTGGTACGTTTTGTTTTTTGTTTTTTTTTTTTTAAACGGAACTGAACCTAAGTGACCGGCCTGCGGCCGGGCACCCGTCTTATTCATGTTCTAACCTAACCTAACCTATCCAAACCTTTTAAAACTAGTTTGGATTCCTTTAGACCTCAGCCCACCGGCAACTACGACTAACTAAACACTGATCTAGCTATCTGGCTTTCATCAGTGCATCAACAGCAGCATAACTAGTATTAAAATAGTAATGAGTTTTTATTAATGCATATATTCACATTAAATCTTGAATCTAAAGTCTAAAGGTGTCAAAACTAGATTTAGGTTAGGTTAGGTTAGAACATGAATACGAGGGGTGCCCGGCCACAGGCCGGGCACTTGGGTTCAGTTCAGTCAAAAATTATATATTATTTACTATTATTTATATTTGAATGAGAATGAAAAATAGCAATTATTTTGAATAGTTTTCAAAATGAGACAGACGGGTGTGGTAGGGTAAAATCTCCAATTTAAAGTTCCCTTATTGCGTATATGTTATGTGTGTTTGCATAGTAGTTTACTATAATGGTAAGCGGTTCGTGTAACGATCTTGCGCGTCTATATTTACAAGTGTGTGGGCAGTGCGTGTATTGATTTTGATGACGAGACCTCGTAAGAGTCCCGTATCGTTATTTTTCGTCACTACCTACCCGTACCTCCCCCCCCGTGCAGGGAGTGGGTAATTTGCGCGCCTGCTGCCTTCCTTGGATGTGGTAGCAGTTTCTCAGGCTCCCTCACCGGAATCGAACCCTGATTCCCCGTTACCCGCGACAAACAATGGTAGTCGCAGAAACTCATTCCGATTACGAGACCTCGTAAGAGTCCCGTATCGTTATTTTTCGTCACTACCTACCCCCCTACCTCCCCCCGTGCGGGGTACAATATTGATATGATATTAAAAAAATACCATTAATAAATAACATAATAAAAGACCACCACTTTTATAGAGACATAACGCCACATAATTATAAAAAGTATAGTGTGTGGATCTAATCAACCACCACTGGCACCAGACCCTCAATGCCCTTAAATTTTACCTCGTTAAAATATTTAAAGTGTACTCATTCCGATTGCGAGACCTCGTAAGAGTCCCGTATCGTTATTTTTCGTCACTACCTACCCGTACCTCCCCCCTGTGCGGGGTACAATATTGATATGATATAAAAATAATACCATTAATAAATAACATAATAAAAGACCACCACTTTGATAGAGACATAACGCCACTGTGTGGCGCCGCCATCAGTCTCCTTAGACTCGCTACTTTGTCGTCGCCGTCGACTTCGCATCTTCGCCCCATATAGTAGTGGCGCGGCGCGACGGGCCTAATGTGTAAGTGAAAAAAAAAAAAAAAAAAATTAAATTAATTGTTATTTTACAATATCTTCTAATATGAATAAGAGTACTTTGTATTGGTACGTTTTGTTTTTTGTTTTTTTTTTTTTAAACGGAACTGAACCTAAGTGACCGGCCTGCGGCCGGGCACCCGTCTTATTCATGTTCTAACCTAACCTAACCTATCCAAACCTTTTAAAACTAGTTTGGATTCCTTTAGACCTCAGCCCACCGGCAACTACGACTAACTAAACACTGATCTAGCTATCTGGCTTTCATCAGTGCATCAACAGCAGCATAACTAGTATTAAAATAGTAATGAGTTTTTATTAATGCATATATTCACATTAAATCTTGAATCTAAAGTCTAAAGGTGTCAAAACTAGATTTAGGTTAGGTTAGGTTAGAACATGAATACGAGGGGTGCCCGGCCACAGGCCGGGCACTTGGGTTCAGTTCAGTCAAAAATTATATATTATTTACTATTATTTATATTTGAATGAGAATGAAAAATAGGAAATTATTTTGAATAGTTTTCAAAATGAGACAGACGGGTGTGGTAGGGTAAAATCTCTAATTGAAAGTTCCCTTATTGCGTATATGTTATGTGTGTTTGCATAGTAGTTTACTATAATGGTAAGCGGTTCGTGTAACGATCTTGCGCGTCTATATTTACAAGTGTGTGGGCAGTTCGTGTATTACACAGTGACCATATAAACCACGTAAATCGAAAATCCGTCTGACAGGAGGTTTCGTACAACGGGATTTCAAAATCCAACGACTGTTATAAGCAAACGACGTACATTTTACGTCCATGGGATGTACCTGGGGAGTATTGCTTTCATTTTTCTTATGTTAATAACACTGCCATAACAATATCCTAGTTGATAACCAATTCCCTACTTCAAATTTTTGTTTTATTTTGTTATTCTCGTAACACTCACGAGAGACGTCCCTCCACACACTTAGACAGACTCATTCTCGCTTTACTTGACGGATTTGTGGAAGTATAGTTGAAGAATTAATTAAACTGTCTCAGACAAAAATACACAACCAAATAAACCTTATTTTACAAGTTGTGATTCAAAGTTTTCTTTGCTAAAATTGCTATTTCTATCACTTAAAGATATCCCTAATTAGTATGTTATTGTATTTCCTAGTATACTATCTGTAATATTCCTTAGTATTTATCTCTATTTCCTATAACTTTTTCATAATATATATACATATATTTTTGATCCTTTTCTCTTTCTTCTGTAGGTTATCTAATTTCCTTCACTCACATATACTGTTTGCTGTGTTTCAGGGCGAAGTGCTATAAAATGATGCCAACAATGCTAACCAGAAGAGCGGCTGCATTGCAAGAGCAATTAAAACTTAAAAATGCCCTCAGTGAACTAAAGTCACTGAAACAACTAAATGCTGATTTAATGAGGGAACAAGATGACAGTGAAGTGGAAATGAGATCAATTATTGCCAAGAACTCCCAGCTAAAGGGTGAACTAGCTGACCTACATAGCGCTCACACTCTGGTCTTAGAGGAGCGCAACCAACTCCAGGAGGCAGTGCGTTCTTTTAACCAATGCATATCTACTTATGATGAAGCTTTAGGAAGAATTACTATGTTGGAGGGTGAATTATGTAGCGCACATAAAACTATTGATGACCTTCAGTCACAATTACAAAATGTAGAAATGCAATCAACAAATAACTTGTATGATGAACTACTTACTTCATCCTCAACAATGCCAGTGTGCATCGATCTGACTTGTGATAGCCCTTGTGTTAAAAAAACCAAGCCTCAAATAGATCTCCCCTTTTTAAATAGCCACAATAAAATAAAAAAATACATTAGAATTAGTAAAATAATAAAGAAAACTCAAAAATTAGTAAAAAACCAGAAGAAAAGCAGTGAAAACCTGATACTAAGAAAAGAACGTTCAGTTTTGTTAAATAAGTTAAATACCTTTTCTCTTTCTTTTCAAAGTAGCAGGGAAAAATATGAGAGTGAAATCCAAACCTTAAATGATGTTATTCAACAGCTGGAAGACTCACTTAAAACTATGACTATTAAATATGAGCTGTCAAAAAAGCAGATTGATGAACAAATTCTGGCAGCTGATGAGTTGTTAGCTCTAGGTACCTACAATAGGGCTCGTTTTGAGTCATTGGCAAATAAATGTCAATGTTCTCAAGATATACCTACGGCTAACCTAGACTTAAGTAGTAGTATTTTGTCCTCTAATAAGCTAGAGACCTGCCAAGAGCAGTGTGAAAGTATTATTCCTGTCACTACATCCTTAGATTATAATTTATCAAGTAAGCATAAAAAACACACTTTAGTAATTTCAGACAAGCTAGGTAAAGGTTTTGGTCCTATTATGAACTGTTACCTAGATCACTCAGTGACTAATAGATGTTCACCGGGGGGCTAATTTAGACTATCTTATTGATAGTTTGAACATAGACAGTTTAGATGTAAATAAAAATGTTATATTTTTGTTAGGAGACAGCTTAAATGTAAAAAAGACACAAATTATAAGATGTGTAGAAAAATTGCTGGCTTTGCATGAAAAATCTAAATGTAGATTTGTTATGTGTGCCTTTCCGTACTGTGGCACACTTAGTTCTAAGCGAAATAAGCAAATTTATAATTTAAATTTATTAATTTATAACTTGACATGCCGTCATAGTGAGGCCGTTTTTTATTTTGATGTGAATAAATTTATTTCACCACTGTTATTGACTAGGCATACTTTTTATCTGTCAAAAAAATGTAAGCAACATATAGCCTCATTATTAGCTTACAATTTAAATGATACAGTTACAAGTGTTGTAACTAAGTCTATTGACAACTTTACAAATTGTACTTTAGGTACAAATATTTCTGATAATGACCCAAGTACTTGTTCAAGTACTAAGAAAATTTCTTATAATTATTTAAACTAGATAGCCAGACAACGGAGAAGCTCTCCAATATGAACATTGTACATCAAAATATACAGAGCTTAACCAGCAAAGAAATTGAAATAGAACTGTTTGTGGAAAAACTCAATATACACATTCTGTGTATTACTGAGCATTGGCTCACTGGTGCACATCCAGCAGTTATCTTAAGGAATTTCAAAATGTCAAGTGTGTTCTTCAGAAGGACTGCAATTCATGGTGGGTCTTTAATTTTTGTACACAATAATATAACTTGTAAGGAGCGAAAAGACATAGTTAGTCTTTCTGTTGAACGCACTGTAGAACTATCTTGTGTGGAGCTGGAGCGATTTATAATAGTGTGTATATATCGTCCCCCCTCAGGTGATTTTAGCCTTTTTGAGGATGTAATGGAAGATGTGCTTAAGCGATTGTCTGTATCCACAAAAAAAGCAATAGTATGCGGGGATTTTAATGTTGATATTTTACTTAGTAATGCAACTACGATTAGGTTGCTAAACTTATTTAAATGTTTTAATTTAAATTATGCTTTTAGTGAACCTACTAGAATCACAGCAACCTCAGCATCGTGTTTAGATAATATTTTTCTCAACTGTGATATCTTAGGTAAATCGATAATAACCAACTTAAGATCAGATCATTGTGGCCAACAAATTACTGTTTTGAATAATATAAACAAAGATAAACATATCGTCAAGTGTAGGCCGATAACTAAGAGCAAATTGACGCGATTCAAAGGTGAAATATCATCCAAAATTCCTGCCCTTGTCTTTAAGAACGGTCATCCTGACAGCATTTATGGTACGCTCTTTAATATTATAGAAAATGAATTTAACAAAATATTCAATTTCAAACATATAGATTACTAATGATAAATTAGTGACATCTGCATATCGTCTGCGAAAGGTGCAGAAGTCATTTGTGGGATTGAGTATACGCTTTTATAATATGATTCCTAAGGTAATTTTGGACCTACCAATCCATAAGTTTAAATAATGTGTTAAAACACATTTATTACAGCGAGGTTATTATACAATTGATGAGTTTCTTAATGACAAGGTTGCTTGGAAGCATCCGGCTCCGCTTTCATCTCTCACAAGATAGAAAAATGAATGTTAAAATATAAAATGTAAATTTTTGATGTTGGAAAAGAGCAACTGCTGAGTTTCTTGCCGGCTTTTTCTCGGTAGAATCTGCCTTCCGAACCTTTTCCTTTCCTTAGGTTCATGCTCTAACCTAACCTAACCTATCCAAACCTTTTAAAACTAGTTTGGATTCCTTTAGACCTCAGCCCACCGGCAACTACGACTAACTAAACACTGATCTAGCTATCTGGCTTTCATCAGTGCATCAACAGCAGCATAACTAGTATTAAAATAGTAATGAGTTTTTATTAATGCATATATTCACATTAAATCTTGAATCTAAAGTCTAAAGGTGTCAAAACTAGATTTAGGTTAGGTTAGGTTAGAACATGAATACGAGGGGTGCCCGGCCACAGGCCGGGCACTTGGGTTCAGTTCAGTCAAAAATTATATATTATTTACTATTATTTATATTTGAATGAGAATGAAAAATAGCAATTATTTTGAATAGTTTTCAAAATGAGACAGACGGGTGTGGTAGGGTAAAATCTCCAATTTAAAGCTCCCTTATTGCGTATATGTTATGTGTGTTTGCATAGTAGTTTACTATAATGGTAAGCGGTTCGTGTAACGATCTTGCGCGTCTATATTTACAAGTGTGTGGGCAGTTCGTGTATTGATTATTCGATGACGAGACCTCGTAAGAGTCCCGTATCGTTATTTTTCGTCACTACCTACCCGTACCTCCCCCCCGTGCAGGGTGTGGGTAATTTGCGCGCCTGCTGCCTTCCTTGGATGTGGTAGCAGTTTCTCAGGCTCCCTCACCGGAATCGAACCCTGATTCCCCGTTACCCGCGACAAACAATGGTAGTCGCAGAAACTCATTCCGATTACGAGACCTCGTAAGAGTCCCGTATCGTTATTTTTCGTCACTACCTACCCCCCTACCTCCCCCCGTGCGGGGTACAATATTGATATGATATTAAAAAAATACCATTAATAAATAACATAATAAAAGACCACCACTTTTATAGAGACATAACGCCACATAATTATAAAAAGTATAGTGTGTGGATCTAATCAACCACCACTGGCACCAGACCCTCAATGCCCTTAAATTTTACCTCGTTAAAATATTTAAAGTGTACTCATTCCGATTGCGAGACCTCGTAAGAGTCCCGTATCGTTATTTTTCGTCACTACCTACCCGTACCTCCCCCCTGTGCGGGGTACAATATTGATATGATATTAAAATAATACCATTAATAAATAACATAATAAAAGACCACCACTTTTATAGAGACATAACGCCACTGTGTGGCGCCGCCATCAGTCTCCTTAGACTCGGTACTTTGTCGTCGCCGTCGACTTCGCACCTTCGCCCCATATAGTAGTGGCGCGGCGCGACGGGCCTAATGTGTAAGTGAAAAAAAAAAAAAAAAAAATTAAATTAATTGTTATTTTACAATATCTTCTAATATGAATAAGAGTACTTTGTATTGGTACGTTTTGTTTTTTGTTTTTTTTTTTTTAAACGGAACTGAACCTAAGTGACCGGCCTGCGGCCGGGCACCCGTCTTATTCATGTTCTAACCTAACCTAACCTATCCAAACCTTTTAAAACTAGTTTGGATTCCTTTAGACCTCAGCCCACCGGCAACTACGACTAACTAAACACTGATCTAGCTATCTGGCTTTCATCAGTGCATCAACAGCAGCATAACTAGTATTAAAATAGTAATGAGTTTTTATTAATGCATATATTCACATTAAATCTTGAATCTAAAGTCTAAAGGTGTCAAAACTAGATTTAGTTTAGGTTAGGTTAGAACATGAATACGAGGGGTGCCCGGCCACAGGCCGGGCACTTGGGTTCAGTTCAGTCAAAAATTATATATTATTTACTATTATTTATATTTGAATGAGAATGAAAAATAGCAATTATTTTGAATAGTTTTCAAAATGAGACAGACGGGTGTGGTAGGGTAAAATCTCCAATTTAAAGTTCCCTTATTGCGTATATGTTATGTGTGTTTGCATAGTAGTTTACTATAATGGTAAGCGGTTCGTGTAACGATCTTGCGCGTCTATATTTACAAGTGTGTGGGCAGTTCGTGTATTGATTATTCGATGACGAGACCTCGTAAGAGTCCCGTATCGTTATTTTTCGTCACTACCTACCCGTACCTCCCCCCCCCCGTGCAGGGAGTGGGTAATTTGCGCGCCTGCTGCCTTCCTTGGATGTGGTAGCAGTTTCTCAGGCTCCCTCACCGGAATCGAACCCTGATTCCCCGTTACCCGCGACAAACAATGGTAGTCGCAGAAACTCATTCCGATTACGAGACCTCGTAAGAGTCCCGTATCGTTATTTTTCGTCACTACCTACCCCCCTACCTCCCCCCGTGCGGGGTACAATATTGATATGATATTAAAAAAATACCATTAATAAATAACATAATAAAAGACCACCACTTTTATAGAGACATAACGCCACATAATTATAAAAAGTATAGTGTGTGGATCTAATCAACCACCACTGGCACCAGACCCTCAATGCCCTTAAATTTTACCTCGTTAAAATATTTAAAGTGTACTCATTCCGATTGCGAGACCTCGTAAGAGTCCCGTATCGTTATTTTTCGTCACTACCTACCCGTACCTCCCCCCTGTGCGGGGTACAATATTGATATGATATTAAAATAATACCATTAATAAATAACATAATAAAAGACCACCACTTTGATAGAGACATAACGCCACTGTGTGGCGCCGCCATCAGTCTCCTTAGACTCGGTACTTTGTCGTCGCCGTCGACTTCGCACCTTCGCCCCATATAGTAGTGGCGCGGCGCGACGGGCCTAATGTGAAAGTAAAAAAAAAAAAAAAAAAAATTAAATTAATTGTTATTTTACAATATCTTCTAATATGAATAAGAGTACTTTGTATTGGTACGTTTTGTTTTTTGTTTTTTTTTTTTTAAACGGAACTGAACCTAAGTGACCGGCCTGCGGCCGGGCACCCGTCTTATTCATGTTCTAACCTAACCTAACCTATCCAAACCTTTTAAAACTAGTTTGGATTCCTTTAGACCTCAGCCCACCGGCAACTACGACTAACTAAACACTGATCTAGCTATCTGGCTTTCATCAGTGCATCAACAGCAGCATAACTAGTATTAAAATAGTAATGAGTTTTTATTAATGCATATATTCACATTAAATCTTGAATCTAAAGTCTAAAGGTGTCAAAACTAGATTTAGGTTAGGTTAGGTTAGAACATGAATACGAGGGGTGCCCGGCCACAGGCCGGGCACTTGGGTTCAGTTCAGTCAAAAATTATATATTATTTACTATTATTTATATTTGAATGAGAATGAAAAATAGCAATTATTTTGAATAGTTTTCAAAATGAGACAGACGGGTGTGGTAGGGTAAAATCTCTAATTGAAAGTTCCCTTATTGCGTATATGTTATGTGTGTTTGCATAGTAGTTTACTATAATGGTAAGCGGTTCGTGTAACGATCTTGCGCGTCTATATTTACAAGTGTGTGGGCAGTTCGTGTATTGATTATTCGATGACGAGACCTCGTAAGAGTCCCGTATCGTTATTTTTCGTCACTACCTACCCGTACCTCCCCCCCCCGTGCAGGGAGTGGGTAATTTGCGCGCCTGCTGCCTTCCTTGGATGTGGTAGCAGTTTCTCAGGCTCCCTCACCGGAATCGAACCCTGATTCCCCGTTACCCGCGACAAACAATGGTAGTCGCAGAAACTCATTCCGATTACGAGACCTCGTAAGAGTCCCGTATCGTTATTTTTCGTCACTACCTACCCCCCTACCTCCCCCCGTGCGGGGTACAATATTGATATGATATTAAAAAAATACCATTAATAAATAACATAATAAAAGACCACCACTTTTATAGAGACATAACGCCACTGTGTGGCGCCGCCATCAGTCTCCTTAGACTCGGTACTTTGTCGTCGCCGTCGACTTCGCACCTTCGCCCCATATAGTAGTGGCGCGGCGCGACGGGCCTAATGTGTAAGTGAAAAAAAAAAAAAAAAAAATTAAATTAATTGTTATTTTACAATATCTTCTAATATGAATAAGAGTACTTTGTATTGGTACGTTTTGTTTTTTGTTTTTTTTTTTTTAAACGGAACTGAACCTAAGTGACCGGCCTGCGGCCGGGCACCCGTCTTATTCATGTTCTAACCTAACCTAACCTATCCAAACCTTTTAAAACTAGTTTGGATTCCTTTAGACCTCAGCCCACCGGCAACTACGACTAACTAAACACTGATCTAGCTATCTGGCTTTCATCAGTGCATCAACAGCAGCATAACTAGTATTAAAATAGTAATGAGTTTTTATTAATGCATATATTCACATTAAATCTTGAATCTAAAGTCTAAAGGTGTCAAAACTAGATTTAGGTTAGGTTAGGTTAGAACATGAATACGAGGGGTGCCCGGCCACAGGCCGGGCACTTGGGTTCAGTTCAGTCAAAAATTATATATTATTTACTATTATTTATATTTGAATGAGAATGAAAAATAGCAATTATTTTGAATAGTTTTCAAAATGAGACAGACGGGTGTGGTAGGGTAAAATCTCTAATTGAAAGTTCCCTTATTGCGTATATGTTATGTGTGTTTGCATAGTAGTTTACTATAATGGTAAGCGGTTCGTGTAACGATCTTGCGCGTCTATATTTACAAGTGTGTGGGCAGTTCGTGTATTACACAGTGACCATATAAACCACGTAAATCGAAAATCCGTCTGACAGGAGGTTTCGTACAACGGGATTTCAAAATCCAACGACTGTTATAAGCAAACGACGTACATTTTACGTCCATGGGATGTACCTGGGGAGTATTGCTTTCATTTTTCTTATGTTAATAACACTGCCATAACAATATCCTAGTTGATAACCAATTCCCTACTTCAAATTTTTGTTTTATTTTGTTATTCTCGTAACACTCACGAGAGACGTCCCTCCACACACTTAGACAGACTCATTCTCGCTTTACTTGACGGATTTGTGGAAGTATAGTTGAAGAATTAATTAAACTGTCTCAGACAAAAATACACAACCAAATAAACCTTATTATACAAGTTGTGATTCAAAGTTTTCTTTGCTAAAATTGCTATTTCTATCACTTAAAGATATCCCTAATTAGTATGTTATTGTATTTCCTAGTATACTATCTGTAATATTCCTTAGTATTTATCTCTATTTCCTATAACTTTTTCATAATATATATACATATATTTTTGATCCTTTTCTCTTTCTTCTGTAGGTTATCTAATTTCCTTCACTCACATATACTGTTTGCTGTGTTTCAGGGCGAAGTGCTATTAAATGATGCCAACAATGCTAACCAGAAGAGCGGCTGCATTGCAAGAGCAATTAAAACTTAAAAATGCCCTCAGTGAACTAAAGTCACTGAAACAACTAAATGCTGATTTAATGAGGGAACAAGATGACAGTGAAGTGGAAATGAGATCAATTATTGCCAAGAACTCCCAGCTAAAGGGTGAACTAGCTGACCTACATAGCGCTCACACTCTGGTCTTAGAGGAGCGCAACCAACTCCAGGAGGCAGTGCGTTCTTTTAACCAATGCATATCTACTTATGATGAAGCTTTAGGAAGAATTACTATGTTGGAGGGTGAATTATGTAGCGCACATAAAACTATTGATGACCTTCAGTCACAATTACAAAATGTTGAAATGCAATCAACAAATAACTTGTATGATGAACTACTTACTTCATCCTCAACAATGCCAGTGTGCATCGATCTGACTTGTGATAGCCCTTGTGTTAAAAAAACCAAGCCTCAAATAGATCTCCCCTTTTTAAATAGCCACAATAAAATAAAAAAATACATTAGAATTAGTAAAATAATAAAGAAAACTCAAAAATTAGTAAAAAACCAGAAGAAAAGCAGTGAAAACCTGATACTAAGAAAAGAACGTTCAGTTTTGTTAAATAAGTTAAATACCTTTTCTCTTTCTTTTCAAAGTAGCAGGGAAAAATATGAGAGTGAAATCCAAACCTTAAATGATGTTATTCAACAGCTGGAAGACTCACTTAAAACTATGACTATTAAATATGAGCTGTCAAAAAAGCAGATTGATGAACAAATTCTGGCAGCTGATGAGTTGTTAGCTCTAGGTACCTACAATAGGGCTCGTTTTGAGTCATTGGCAAATAAATGTCAATGTTCTCAAGATATACCTACGGCTAACCTAGACTTAAGTAGTAGTATTTTGTCCTCTAATAAGCTAGAGACCTGCCAAGAGCAGTGTGAAAGTATTATTCCTGTCACTACATCCTTAGATTATAATTTATCAAGTAAGCATAAAAAACACACTTTAGTAATTTCAGACAAGCTAGGTAAAGGTTTTGGTCCTATTATGAACTGTTACCTAGATCACTCAGTGACTAATAGATGTTCACCGGGGGGCTAATTTAGACTATCTTATTGATAGTTTGAACATAGACAGTTTAGATGTAAATAAAAATGTTATATTTTTGTTAGGAGACAGCTTAAATGTAAAAAAGACACAAATTATAAGATGTGTAGAAAAATTGCTGGCTTTGCATGAAAAATCTAAATGTAGATTTGTTATGTGTGCCTTTCCGTACTGTGGCACACTTAGTTCTAAGCGAAATAAGCAAATTTATAATTTAAATTTATTAATTTATAACTTGACATGCCGTCATAGTGAGGCCGTTTTTTATTTTGATGTGAATAAATTTATTTCACCACTGTTATTGACTAGGCATACTTTTTATCTGTCAAAAAAATGTAAGCAACATATAGCCTCATTATTAGCTTACAATTTAAATGATACAGTTACAAGTGTTGTAACTAAGTCTATTGACAACTTTACAAATTGTACTTTAGGTACCAATATTTCTGATAATGACCCAAGTACTTGTTCAAGTACTAAGAAAATTTCTTATAATTATTTAAACTAGATAGCCAGACAACGGAGAAGCTCTCCAATATGAACATTGTACATCAAAATATACAGAGCTTAACCAGCAAAGAAATTGAAATAGAACTGTTTGTGGAAAAACTCAATATACACATTCTGTGTATTACTGAGCATTGGCTCACTGGTGCACATCCAGCAGTTATCTTAAGGAATTTCAAAATGTCAAGTGTGTTCTTCAGAAGGACTGCAATTCATGGTGGGTCTTTAATTTTTGTACACAATAATATAACTTGTAAGGAGCGAAAAGACATAGTTAGTCTTTCTGTTGAACGCACTGTAGAACTATCTTGTGTGGAGCTGGAGCGATTTATAATAGTGTGTATATATCGTCCCCCCTCAGGTGATTTTAGCCTTTTTGAGGATGTAATGGAAGATGTGCTTAAGCGATTGTCTGTATCCACAAAAAAAGCAATAGTATGCGGGGATTTTAATGTTGATATTTTACTTAGTAATGCAACTACGACTAGGTTGCTAAACTTATTTAAATGTTTTAATTTAAATTATGCTTTTAGTGAACCTACTAGAATCACAGCAACCTCAGCATCGTGTTTAGATAATATTTTTCTCAACTGTGATATCTTAGGTAAATCGATAATAACCAACTTAAGATCAGATCATTGTGGCCAACAAATTACTGTTTTGAATAATATAAACAAAGATAAACATATCGTCAAGTGTAGGCCGATAACTAAGAGCAAATTGACGCGATTCAAAGGTGAAATATCATCCAAAATTCCTGCCCTTGTCTTTAAGAACGGTCATCCTGACAGCATTTATGGTACGCTCTTTAATATTATAGAAAATGAATTTAACAAAATATTCAATTTCAAACATATAGATTACTAATGATAAATTAGTGACATCTGCATATCGTCTGCGAAAGGTGCAGAAGTCATTTGTGGGATTGAGTATACGCTTTTATAATATGATTCCTAAGGTAATTTTGGACCTACCAATCCATAAGTTTAAATAATGTGTTAAAACACATTTATTACAGCGAGGTTATTATACAATTGATGAGTTTCTTAATGACAAGGTTGCTTGGAAGCATCCGGCTCCGCTTTCATCTCTCACAAGATAGAAAAATGAATGTTAAAATATAAAATGTAAATTTTTGATGTTGGAAAAGAGCAACTGCTGAGTTTCTTGCCGGCTTTTTCTCGGTAGAATCTGCCTTCCGAACCTTTTCCTTTCCTTAGGTTCATGCTCTAACCTAACCTAACCTATCCAAACCTTTTAAAACTAGTTTGGATTCCTTTAGACCTCAGCCCACCGGCAACTACGACTAACTAAACACTGATCTAGCTATCTGGCTTTCATCAGTGCATCAACAGCAGCATAACTAGTATTAAAATAGTAATGAGTTTTTATTAATGCATATATTCACATTAAATCTTGAATCTAAAGTCTAAAGGTGTCAAAACTAGATTTAGGTTAGGTTAGGTTAGAACATGAATACGAGGGGTGCCCGGCCACAGGCCGGGCACATGGGTTCAGTTCAGTCAAAAATTATATATTATTTACTATTATTTATATTTGAATGAGAATGAAAAATAGCAACTATTTTGAATAGTTTTCAAAATGAGACAGACGTGTGTGGTAGGGTAAAATCTCCAATTTAAAGTTCCCTTATTGCGTATATGTTATGTGTGTTTGCATAGTAGTTTACTATAATGGTAAGCGGTTCGTGTAACGATCTTGCGCGTCTATATTTACAAGTGTGTGGGCAGTTCGTGTATTGATTATTCGATGACGAGACCTCGTAAGAGTCCCGTATCGTTATTTTTCGTCACTACCTACCCGTACCTCCCCCCCCGTGCAGGGAGTGGGTAATTTGCGCGCCTGCTGCCTTCCTTGGATGTGGTAGCAGTTTCTCAGGCTCCCTCACCGGAATCGAACCCTGATTCCCCGTTACCCGCGACAAACAATGGTAGTCGCAGAAACTCATTCCGATTACGAGACCTCGTAAGAGTCCCGTATCGTTATTTTTCGTCACTACCTACCCCCCTACCTCCCCCCGTGCGGGGTACAATATTAATATGATATTAAAAAAATACCATTAATAAATAACATAATAAAAGACCACCACTTTTATAGAGACATAACGCCACATAATTATAAAAAGTATAGTGTGTGGATCTAATCAACCACCACTGGCACCAGACCCTCAATGCCCTTAAATTTTACCTCGTTAAAATATTTAAAGTGTACTCATTCCGATTGCGAGACCTCGTAAGAGTCCCGTATCGTTATTTTTCGTCACTACCTACCCGTACCTCCCCCCTGTGCGGGGTACAATATTGATATGATATTAAAATAATACCATTAATAAATAACATAATAAAAGACCACCACTTTGATAGAGACATAACGCCACTGTGTGGCGCCGCCATCAGTCTCCTTAGACTCGCTACTTTGTCGTCGCCGTCGACTTCGCACCTTCGCCCCATATAGTAGTGGCGCGGCGCGACGGGCCTAATGTGTAAGTGAAAAAAAAAAAAAAAAAAATTAAATTAATTGTTATTTTACAATATCTTCTAATATGAATAAGAGTACTTTGTATTGGTACGTTTTGTTTTTTGTTTTTTTTTTTTTAAACGGAACTGAACCTAAGTGACCGGCCTGCGGCCGGGCACCCGTCTTATTCATGTTCTAACCTAACCTAACCTATCCAAACCTTTTAAAACTAGTTTGGATTCCTTTAGACCTCAGCCCACCGGCAACTACGACTAACTAAACACTGATCTAGCTATCTGGCTTTCATCAGTGCATCAACAGCAGCATAACTAGTATTAAAATAGTAATGAGTTTTTATTAATGCATATATTCACATTAAATCTTGAATCTAAAGTCTAAAGGTGTCAAAACTAGATTTAGGTTAGGTTAGGTTAGAACATGAATACGAGGGGTGCCCGGCCACAGGCCGGGCACATGGGTTCAGTTCAGTCAAAAATTATATATTATTTACTATTATTTATATTTGAATGAGAATGAAAAATAGCAACTATTTTGAATAGTTTTCAAAATGAGACAGACGTGTGTGGTAGGGTAAAATCTCCAATTTAAAGTTCCCTTATTGCGTATATGTTATGTGTGTTTGCATAGTAGTTTACTATAATGGTAAGCGGTTCGTGTAACGATCTTGCGCGTCTATATTTACAAGTGTGTGGGCAGTTCGTGTATTGATTATTCGATGACGAGACCTCGTAAGAGTCCCGTATCGTTATTTTTCGTCACTACCTACCCGTACCTCCCCCCCCGTGCAGGGAGTGGGTAATTTGCGCGCCTGCTGCCTTCCTTGGATGTGGTAGCAGTTTCTCAGGCTCCCTCACCGGAATCGAACCCTGATTCCCCGTTACCCGCGACAAACAATGGTAGTCGCAGAAACTCATTCCGATTACGAGACCTCGTAAGAGTCCCGTATCGTTATTTTTCGTCACTACCTACCCCCCTACCTCCCCCCGTGCGGGGTACAATATTAATATGATATTAAAAAAATACCATTAATAAATAACATAATAAAAGACCACCACTTTTATAGAGACATAACGCCACATAATTATAAAAAGTATAGTGTGTGGATCTAATCAACCACCACTGGCACCAGACCCTCAATGCCCTTAAATTTTACCTCGTTAAAATATTTAAAGTGTACTCATTCCGATTGCGAGACCTCGTAAGAGTCCCGTATCGTTATTTTTCGTCACTACCTACCCGTACCTCCCCCCTGTGCGGGGTACAATATTGATATGATATTAAAATAATACCATTAATAAATAACATAATAAAAGACCACCACTTTGATAGAGACATAACGCCACTGTGTGGCGCCGCCATCAGTCTCCTTAGACTCGCTACTTTGTCGTCGCCGTCGACTTCGCACCTTCGCCCCATATAGTAGTGGCGCGGCGCGACGGGCCTAATGTGTAAGTGAAAAAAAAAAAAAAAAAAATTAAATTAATTGTTATTTTACAATATCTTCTAATATGAATAAGAGTACTTTGTATTGGTACGTTTTGTTTTTTGTTTTTTTTTTTTTAAACGGAACTGAACCTAAGTGACCGGCCTGCGGCCGGGCACCCGTCTTATTCATGTTCTAACCTAACCTAACCTATCCAAACCTTTTAAAACTAGTTTGGATTCCTTTAGACCTCAGCCCACCGGCAACTACGACTAACTAAACACTGATCTAGCTATCTGGCTTTCATCAGTGCATCAACAGCAGCATAACTAGTATTAAAATAGTAATGAGTTTTTATTAATGCATATATTCACATTAAATCTTGAATCTAAAGTCTAAAGTTGTCAAAACTAGATTTAGGTTAGGTTAGGTTAGAACATGAATACGAGGGGTGCCCGGCCACAGGCCGGGCACTTGGGTTCAGTTCAGTCAAAAATTATATATTATTTACTATTATTTATATTTGAATGAGAATGAAAAATAGGAAATTATTTTGAATAGTTTTCAAAATGAGACAGACGGGTGTGGTAGGGTAAAATCTCTAATTGAAAGTTCCCTTATTGCGTATATGTTATGTGTGTTTGCATAGTAGTTTACTATAATGGTAAGCGGTTCGTGTAACGATCTTGCGCGTCTATATTTAC
The DNA here is from genome assembly GCF_905163445.1 of Pararge aegeria. Lineage (NCBI taxonomy): Eukaryota > Metazoa > Arthropoda > Insecta > Lepidoptera > Nymphalidae > Pararge > Pararge aegeria. The sequence continues at coordinate 14,865,069 of NC_053201.1, read as the reverse complement.
AAGTGTGTGGGCAGTTCGTGTATTACACAGTGACCATATAAACCACGTAAATCGAAAATCCGTCTGACAGGAGGTTTCGTACAACGGGATTTCAAAATCCAACGACTGTTATAAGCAAACGACGTACATTTTACGTCCATGGGATGTACCTGGGGAGTATTGCTTTCATTTTTCTTATGTTAATAACACTGCCATAACAATATCCTAGTTGATAACCAATTCCCTACTTCAAATTTTTGTTTTATTTTGTTATTCTCGTAACACTCACGAGAGACGTCCCTCCACACACTTAGACAGACTCATTCTCGCTTTACTTGACGGATTTGTGGAAGTATAGTTGAAGAATTAATTAAACTGTCTCAGACAAAAATACACAACCAAATAAACCTTATTTTACAAGTTGTGATTCAAAGTTTTCTTTGCTAAAATTGCTATTTCTATCACTTAAAGATATCCCTAATTAGTATGTTATTGTATTTCCTAGTATACTATCTGTAATATTCCTTAGTATTTATCTCTATTTCCTATAACTTTTTCATAATATATATACATATATTTTTGATCCTTTTCTCTTTCTTCTGTAGGTTATCTAATTTCCTTCACTCACATATACTGTTTGCTGTGTTTCAGGGCGAAGTGCTATAAAATGATGCCAACAATGCTAACCAGAAGAGCGGCTGCATTGCAAGAGCAATTAAAACTTAAAAATGCCCTCAGTGAACTAAAGTCACTGAAACAACTAAATGCTGATTTAATGAGGGAACAAGATGACAGTGAAGTGGAAATGAGATCAATTATTGCCAAGAACTCCCAGCTAAAGGGTGAACTAGCTGACCTACATAGCGCTCACACTCTGGTCTTAGAGGAGCGCAACCAACTCCAGGAGGCAGTGCGTTCTTTTAACCAATGCATATCTACTTATGATGAAGCTTTAGGAAGAATTACTATGTTGGAGGGTGAATTATGTAGCGCACATAAAACTATTGATGACCTTCAGTCACAATTACAAAATGTAGAAATGCAATCAACAAATAACTTGTATGATGAACTACTTACTTCATCCTCAACAATGCCAGTGTGCATCGATCTGACTTGTGATAGCCCTTGTGTTAAAAAAACCAAGCCTCAAATAGATCTCCCCTTTTTAAATAGCCACAATAAAATAAAAAAATACATTAGAATTAGTAAAATAATAAAGAAAACTCAAAAATTAGTAAAAAACCAGAAGAAAAGCAGTGAAAACCTGATACTAAGAAAAGAACGTTCAGTTTTGTTAAATAAGTTAAATACCTTTTCTCTTTCTTTTCAAAGTAGCAGGGAAAAATATGAGAGTGAAATCCAAACCTTAAATGATGTTATTCAACAGCTGGAAGACTCACTTAAAACTATGACTATTAAATATGAGCTGTCAAAAAAGCAGATTGATGAACAAATTCTGGCAGCTGATGAGTTGTTAGCTCTAGGTACCTACAATAGGGCTCGTTTTGAGTCATTGGCAAATAAATGTCAATGTTCTCAAGATATACCTACGGCTAACCTAGACTTAAGTAGTAGTATTTTGTCCTCTAATAAGCTAGAGACCTGCCAAGAGCAGTGTGAAAGTATTATTCCTGTCACTACATCCTTAGATTATAATTTATCAAGTAAGCATAAAAAACACACTTTAGTAATTTCAGACAAGCTAGGTAAAGGTTTTGGTCCTATTATGAACTGTTACCTAGATCACTCAGTGACTAATAGATGTTCACCGGGGGGCTAATTTAGACTATCTTATTGATAGTTTGAACATAGACAGTTTAGATGTAAATAAAAATGTTATATTTTTGTTAGGAGACAGCTTAAATGTAAAAAAGACACAAATTATAAGATGTGTAGAAAAATTGCTGGCTTTGCATGAAAAATCTAAATGTAGATTTGTTATGTGTGCCTTTCCGTACTGTGGCACACTTAGTTCTAAGCGAAATAAGCAAATTTATAATTTAAATTTATTAATTTATAACTTGACATGCCGTCATAGTGAGGCCGTTTTTTATTTTGATGTGAATAAATTTATTTCACCACTGTTATTGACTAGGCATACTTTTTATCTGTCAAAAAAATGTAAGCAACATATAGCCTCATTATTAGCTTACAATTTAAATGATACAGTTACAAGTGTTGTAACTAAGTCTATTGACAACTTTACAAATTGTACTTTAGGTACCAATATTTCTGATAATGACCCAAGTACTTGTTCAAGTACTAAGAAAATTTCTTATAATTATTTAAACTAGATAGCCAGACAACGGAGAAGCTCTCCAATATGAACATTGTACATCAAAATATACAGAGCTTAACCAGCAAAGAAATTGAAATAGAACTGTTTGTGGAAAAACTCAATATACACATTCTGTGTATTACTGAGCATTGGCTCACTGGTGCACATCCAGCAGTTATCTTAAGGAATTTCAAAATGTCAAGTGTGTTCTTCAGAAGGACTGCAATTCATGGTGGGTCTTTAATTTTTGTACACAATAATATAACTTGTAAGGAGCGAAAAGACATAGTTAGTCTTTCTGTTGAACGCACTGTAGAACTATCTTGTGTGGAGCTGGAGCGATTTATAATAGTGTGTATATATCGTCCCCCCTCAGGTGATTTTAGCCTTTTTGAGGATGTAATGGAAGATGTGCTTAAGCGATTGTCTGTATCCACAAAAAAAGCAATAGTATGCGGGGATTTTAATGTTGATATTTTACTTAGTAATGCAACTACGACTAGGTTGCTAAACTTATTTAAATGTTTTAATTTAAATTATGCTTTTAGTGAACCTACTAGAATCACAGCAACCTCAGCATCGTGTTTAGATAATATTTTTCTCAACTGTGATATCTTAGGTAAATCGATAATAACCAACTTAAGATCAGATCATTGTGGCCAACAAATTACTGTTTTGAATAATATAAACAAAGATAAACATATCGTCAAGTGTAGGCCGATAACTAAGAGCAAATTGACGCGATTCAAAGGTGAAATATCATCCAAAATTCCTGCCCTTGTCTTTAAGAACGGTCATCCTGACAGCATTTATGGTACGCTCTTTAATATTATAGAAAATGAATTTAACAAAATATTCAATTTCAAACATATAGATTACTAATGATAAATTAGTGACATCTGCATATCGTCTGCGAAAGGTGCAGAAGTCATTTGTGGGATTGAGTATACGCTTTTATAATATGATTCCTAAGGTAATTTTGGACCTACCAATCCATAAGTTTAAATAATGTGTTAAAACACATTTATTACAGCGAGGTTATTATACAATTGATGAGTTTCTTAATGACAAGGTTGCTTGGAAGCATCCGGCTCCGCTTTCATCTCTCACAAGATAGAAAAATGAATGTTAAAATATAAAATGTAAATTTTTGATGTTGGAAAAGAGCAACTGCTGAGTTTCTTGCCGGCTTTTTCTCGGTAGAATCTGCCTTCCGAACCTTTTCCTTTCCTTAGGTTCATGCTCTAACCTAAACTAACCTATCCAAACCTTTTAAAACTAGTTTGGATTCCTTTAGACCTCAGCCCACCGGCAACTACGACTAACTAAACACTGATCTAGCTATCTGGCTTTCATCAGTGCATCAACAGCAGCATAACTAGTATTAAAATAGTAATGAGTTTTTATTAATGCATATATTCACATTAAATCTTGAATCTAAAGTCTAAAGGTGTCAAAACTAGATTTAGGTTAGGTTAGGTTAGAACATGAATACGAGGGGTGCCCGGCCACAGGCCGGGCACTTGGGTTCAGTTCAGTCAAAAATTATATATTATTTACTATTATTTATATTTGAATGAGAATGAAAAATAGCAATTATTTTGAATAGTTTTCAAAATGAGACAGACGGGTGTGGTAGGGTAAAATCTCCAATTTAAAGCTCCCTTATTGCGTATATGTTATGTGTGTTTGCATAGTAGTTTACTATAATGGTAAGCGGTTCGTGTAACGATCTTGCGCGTCTATATTTACAAGTGTGTGGGCAGTTCGTGTATTGATTATTCGATGACGAGACCTCGTAAGAGTCCCGTATCGTTATTTTTCGTCACTACCTACCCGTACCTCCCCCCCGTGCAGGGTGTGGGTAATTTGCGCGCCTGCTGCCTTCCTTGGATGTGGTAGCAGTTTCTCAGGCTCCCTCACCGGAATCGAACCCTGATTCCCCGTTACCCGCGACAAACAATGGTAGTCGCAGAAACTCATTCCGATTACGCGACCTCGTAAGAGTCCCGTATCGTTATTTTTCGTCACTACCTACCCCCCTACCTCCCCCCGTGCGGGGTACAATATTGATATGATATTAAAAAAATACCATTAATAAATAACATAATAAAAGACCACCACTTTTATAGAGACATAACGCCACATAATTATAAAAAGTATAGTGTGTGGATCTAATCAACCACCACTGGCACCAGACCCTCAATGCCCTTAAATTTTACCTCGTTAAAATATTTAAAGTGTACTCATTCCGATTGCGAGACCTCGTAAGAGTCCCGTATCGTTATTTTTCGTCACTACCTACCCGTACCTCCCCCCTGTGCGGGGTACAATATTGATATGATATTAAAATAATACCATTAATAAATAACATAATAAAAGACCACCACTTTTATAGAGACATAACGCCACTGCGTGGCGCCGCCATCAGTCTCCTTAGACTCGGTACTTTGTCGTCGCCGTCGACTTCGCACCTTCGCCCCATATAGTAGTGGCGCGGCGCGACGGGCCTAATGTGTAAGTGAAAAAAAAAAAAAAAAAAATTAAATTAATTGTTATTTTACAATATCTTCTAATATGAATAAGAGTACTTTGTATTGGTACGTTTTGTTTTTTGTTTTTTTTTTTTTAAACGGAACTGAACCTAAGTGACCGGCCTGCGGCCGGTCACCCGTCTTATTCATGTTCTAACCTAACCTAACCTATCCAAACCTTTTAAAACTAGTTTGGATTCCTTTAGACCTCAGCCCACCGGCAACTACGACTAACTAAACACTGATCTAGCTATCTGGCTTTCATCAGTGCATCAACAGCAGCATAACTAGTATTAAAATAGTAATGAGTTTTTATTAATGCATATATTCACATTAAATCTTGAATCTAAAGTCTAAAGGTGTCAAAACTAGATTTAGGTTAGGTTAGGTTAGAACATGAATACGAGGGGTGCCCGGCCACAGGCCGGGCACTTGGGTTCAGTTCAGTCAAAAATTATATATTATTTACTATTATTTATATTTGAATGAGAATGAAAAATAGGAAATTATTTTGAATAGTTTTCAAAATGAGACAGACGGGTGTGGTAGGGTAAAATCTCTAATTGAAAGTTCCCTTATTGCGTATATGTTATGTGTGTTTGCATAGTAGTTTACTATAATGGTAAGCGGTTCGTGTAACGATCTTGCGCGTCTATATTTACAAGTGTGTGGGCAGTTCGTGTATTACACAGTGACCATATAAACCACGTAAATCGAAAATCCGTCTGACAGGAGGTTTCGTACAACGGGATTTCAAAATCCAACGACTGTTATAAGCAAACGACGTACATTTTACGTCCATGGGATGTACCTGGGGAGTATTGCTTTCATTTTTCTTATGTTAATAACACTGCCATAACAATATCCTAGTTGATAACCAATTCCCTACTTCAAATTTTTGTTTTATTTTGTTATTCTCGTAACACTCACGAGAGACGTCCCTCCACACACTTAGACAGACTCATTCTCGCTTTACTTGACGGATTTGTGGAAGTATAGTTGAAGAATTAATTAAACTGTCTCAGACAAAAATACACAACCAAATAAACCTTATTTTACAAGTTGTGATTCAAAGTTTTCTTTGCTAAAATTGCTATTTCTATCACTTAAAGATATCCCTAATTAGTATGTTATTGTATTTCCTAGTATACTATCTGTAATATTCCTTAGTATTTATCTCTATTTCCTATAACTTTTTCATAATATATATACATATATTTTTGATCCTTTTCTCTTTCTTCTGTAGGTTATCTAATTTCCTTCACTCACATATACTGTTTGCTGTGTTTCAGGGCGAAGTGCTATAAAATGATGCCAACAATGCTAACCAGAAGAGCGGCTGCATTGCAAGAGCAATTAAAACTTAAAAATGCCCTCAGTGAACTAAAGTCACTGAAACAACTAAATGCTGATTTAATGAGGGAACAAGATGACAGTGAAGTGGAAATGAGATCAATTATTGCCAAGAACTCCCAGCTAAAGGGTGAACTAGCTGACCTACATAGCGCTCACACTCTGGTCTTAGAGGAGCGCAACCAACTCCAGGAGGCAGTGCGTTCTTTTAACCAATGCATATCTACTTATGATGAAGCTTTAGGAAGAATTACTATGTTGGAGGGTGAATTATGTAGCGCACATAAAACTATTGATGACCTTCAGTCACAATTACAAAATGTAGAAATGCAATCAACAAATAACTTGTATGATGAACTACTTACTTCATCCTCAACAATGCCAGTGTGCATCGATCTGACTTGTGATAGCCCTTGTGTTAAAAAAACCAAGCCTCAAATAGATCTCCCCTTTTTAAATAGCCACAATAAAATAAAAAAATACATTAGAATTAGTAAAATAATAAAGAAAACTCAAAAATTAGTAAAAAACCAGAAGAAAAGCAGTGAAAACCTGATACTAAGAAAAGAACGTTCAGTTTTGTTAAATAAGTTAAATACCTTTTCTCTTTCTTTTCAAAGTAGCAGGGAAAAATATGAGAGTGAAATCCAAACCTTAAATGATGTTATTCAACAGCTGGAAGACTCACTTAAAACTATGACTATTAAATATGAGCTGTCAAAAAAGCAGATTGATGAACAAATTCTGGCAGCTGATGAGTTGTTAGCTCTAGGTACCTACAATAGGGCTCGTTTTGAGTCATTGGCAAATAAATGTCAATGTTCTCAAGATATACCTACGGCTAACCTAGACTTAAGTAGTAGTATTTTGTCCTCTAATAAGCTAGAGACCTGCCAAGAGCAGTGTGAAAGTATTATTCCTGTCACTACATCCTTAGATTATAATTTATCAAGTAAGCATAAAAAACACACTTTAGTAATTTCAGACAAGCTAGGTAAAGGTTATGGTCCTATTATGAACTGTTACCTAGATCACTCAGTGACTAATAGATGTTCACCGGGGGGCTAATTTAGACTATCTTATTGATAGTTTGAACATAGACAGTTTAGATGTAAATAAAAATGTTATATTTTTGTTAGGAGACAGCTTAAATGTAAAAAAGACACAAATTATAAGATGTGTAGAAAAATTGCTGGCTTTGCATGAAAAATCTAAATGTAGATTTGTTATGTGTGCCTTTCCGTACTGTGGCACACTTAGTTCTAAGCGAAATAAGCAAATTTATAATTTAAATTTATTAATTTATAACTTGACATGCCGTCATAGTGAGGCCGTTTTTTATTTTGATGTGAATAAATTTATTTCACCACTGTTATTGACTAGGCATACTTTTTATCTGTCAAAAAAATGTAAGCAACATATAGCCTCATTATTAGCTTACAATTTAAATGATACAGTTACAAGTGTTGTAACTAAGTCTATTGACAACTTTACAAATTGTACTTTAGGTACCAATATTTCTGATAATGACCCAAGTACTTGTTCAAGTACTAAGAAAATTTCTTATAATTATTTAAACTAGATAGCCAGACAACGGAGAAGCTCTCCAATATGAACATTGTACATCAAAATATACAGAGCTTAACCAGCAAAGAAATTGAAATAGAACTGTTTGTGGAAAAACTCAATATACACATTCTGTGTATTACTGAGCATTGGCTCACTGGTGCACATCCAGCAGTTATCTTAAGGAATTTCAAAATGTCAAGTGTGTTCTTCAGAAGGACTGCAATTCATGGTGGGTCTTTAATTTTTGTACACAATAATATAACTTGTAAGGAGCGAAAAGACATAGTTAGTCTTTCTGTTGAACGCACTGTAGAACTATCTTGTGTGGAGCTGGAGCGATTTATAATAGTGTGTATATATCGTCCCCCCTCAGGTGATTTTAGCCTTTTTGAGGATGTAATGGAAGATGTGCTTAAGCGATTGTCTGTATCCACAAAAAAAGCAATAGTATGCGGGGATTTTAATGTTGATATTTTACTTAGTAATGCAACTACGATTAGGTTGCTAAACTTATTTAAATGTTTTAATTTAAATTATGCTTTTAGTGAACCTACTAGAATCACAGCAACCTCAGCATCGTGTTTAGATAATATTTTTCTCAACTGTGATATCTTAGGTAAATCGATAATAACCAACTTAAGATCAGATCATTGTGGCCAACAAATTACTGTTTTGAATAATATAAACAAAGATAAACATATCGTCAAGTGTAGGCCGATAACTAAGAGCAAATTGACGCGATTCAAAGGTGAAATATCATCCAAAATTCCTGCCCTTGTCTTTAAGAACGGTCATCCTGACAGCATTTATGGTACGCTCTTTAATATTATAGAAAATGAATTTAACAAAATATTCAATTTCAAACATATAGATTACTAATGATAAATTAGTGACATCTGCATATCGTCTGCGAAAGGTGCAGAAGTCATTTGTGGGATTGAGTATACGCTTTTATAATATGATTCCTAAGGTAATTTTGGACCTACCAATCCATAAGTTTAAATAATGTGTTAAAACACATTTATTACAGCGAGGTTATTATACAATTGATGAGTTTCTTAATGACAAGGTTGCTTGGAAGCATCCGGCTCCGCTTTCATCTCTCACAAGATAGAAAAATGAATGTTAAAATATAAAATGTAAATTTTTGATGTTGGAAAAGAGCAACTGCTGAGTTTCTTGCCGGCTTTTTCTCGGTAGAATCTGCCTTCCGAACCTTTTCCTTTCCTTAGGTTCATGCTCTAACCTAACCTAACCTATCCAAACCTTTTAAAACTAGTTTGGATTCCTTTAGACCTCAGCCCACCGGCAACTACGACTAACTAAACACTGATCTAGCTATCTGGCTTTCATCAGTGCATCAACAGCAGCATAACTAGTATTAAAATAGTAATGAGTTTTTATTAATGCATATATTCACATTAAATCTTGAATCTAAAGTCTAAAGGTGTCAAAACTAGATTTAGGTTAGAACATGAATACGAGGGGTGCCCGGCCACAGGCCGGGCACTTGGGTTCAGTTCAGTCAAAAATTATATATTATTTACTATTATTTATATTTGAATGAGAATGAAAAATAGCAATTATTTTGAATAGTTTTCAAAATGAGACAGACGGGTGTGGTAGGGTAAAATCTCCAATTTAAAGCTCCCTTATTGCGTATATGTTATGTGTGTTTGCATAGTAGTTTACTATAATGGTAAGCGGTTCGTGTAACGATCTTGCGCGTCTATATTTACAAGTGTGTGGGCAGATCGTGTATTGATTATTCGATGACGAGACCTCGTAAGAGTCCCGTATCGTTATTTTTCGTCACTACCTACCCGTACCTCCCCCCCGTGCAGGGAGTGGGTAATTTGCGCGCCTGCTGCCTTCCTTGGATGTGGTAGCAGTTTCTCAGGCTCCCTCACCGGAATCGAACCCTGATTCCCCGTTACCCGCGACAAACAATGGTAGTCGCAGAAACTCATTCCGATTACGAGACCTCGTAAGAGTCCCGTATCGTTATTTTTCGTCACCACCTACCCGTACCTCCCCCCTGTGCGGGGTACAATATTGATATGATATTAAAATAATACCATAAATAAATAACATAATAAAAGACCACCACTTTTATAGAGACATAACGCCACTGTGTGGCGCCGCCATCAGTCTCTTTAGACTCGGTACTTTGTCGTCGCCGTCGACTTCGCACCTTCGCCCCATATAGTAGTGGCGCGGCGCGACGGGCCTAATGTGTAAGTGAAAAAAAAAAAAAAAAAATTAAATTAATTGTTATTTTACAATATCTTCTAATATGAATAAGAGTACTTTGTATTGGTACGTTTTGTTTTTTGTTTTTTTTTTTTTTAAACGGAACTGAACCTAAGTGACCGGCCTGCGGCCGGGCACCCGTCTTATTCATGTTCTAACCTAACCTAACCTATCCAAACCTTTTAAAACTAGTTTGGATTCCTTTAGACCTCAGCCCACCGGCAACTACGACTAACTAAACACTGATCTAGCTATCTGGCTTTCATCAGTGCATCAACAGCAGCATAACTAGTATTAAAATAGTAATGAGTTTTTATTAATGCATATATTCACATTAAATCTTGAATCTAAAGTCTAAAGGTGTCAAAACTAGATTTAGTTTAGGTTAGGTTAGAACATGAATACGAGGGGTGCCCGGCCACAGGCCGGGCACTTGGGTTCAGTTCAGTCAAAAATTATAATATATTATTTACTATTATTTATATTTGAATGAGAATGAAAAATAGCAATTATTTTGAATAGTTTTCAGAATGAGACAGACGGGTGTGGTAGGGTAAAATCTCCAATTTAAAGTTCCCTTATTGCGTATATGGTATGTGTGTTTGCATAGTAGTTTACTGTAATGGTAAGCGGTTCGTGTAACGATCTTGCGCGTCTATATTTACAAGTGTGTGGGCAGTTCGTGTATTGATTATTCGATGACGAGACCTCGTAAGAGTCCCGTATCGTTATTTTTCGTCACTACCTGCCCGTACCTCCCCCCCGTGCAGGGAGTGGGTAATTTGCGCGCCTGCTGCCTTCCTTGGATGTGGTAGCAGTTTCTAAGGCTCCCTCACCGGAATCGAACCCTGATTCCCCGTTACCCGTGACAAACAATGGTAGTCGCAAAAACTCATTCCGATTACCAGACCTCGTAAGAGTCCCGTATCGTTATTTTTCGTCACTACCTACCCCCTACCTCCCCCCGTGCGGGGTACAATATTGATATGATATTAAAAAAATACCATTAATAAATAACATAATAAAAGACCACCACTTTTATAGAGACATAACGCCACATAATTATAAAAAGTATAGTGTGTGGATCTAATCAACCACCACTGGCACCAGACCCTCAATGCCCTTAAATTTTACCTCGTTAAAATATTTAAAGTGTACTCATTCCGATTGCGAGACCTCGTAAGAGTCCCGTATCGTTATTTTTCGTCACTACCTACCCGTACCTCCCCCCTGTGCGGGGTACAATATTGATATGATATTAAAATAATACCATTAATAAATAACATAATAAAAGACCACCACTTTTATAGAGACATAACGCCACTGTGTGGCGCCGCCATCAGTCTCCTTAGACTCGGTACTTTGTCGTCGCCGTCGACTTCGCACCTTCGCCCCATATAGTAGTGGCGCGGCGCGACGGGCCTAATGTGTAAGTGAAAAAAAAAAAAAAAAAAAAATTAAATTAATTGTTATTTTACAATATCTTCTAATATGAATAAGAGTACTTTGTATTGGTACGTTTTGATTTTAGTTTTTTTTTTTTTTAAACGGAACTGAACCTAAGTGACCGGCCTGCGGCCGGGCAACCGTCTTATTCATGTTCTAACCTAACCTAACCTATCCAAACCTTTTAAAACTAGTTTGGATTCCTTTAGACCTCAGCCCACCGGCAACTACGACTAACTAAACACTGATCTAGCTATCTGGCTTTCATCAGTGCATCAACAGCAGCATAACTAGTATTAAAATAGTAATGAGTTTTTATTAATGCATATATTCACATTAAATCTTGAATCTAAAGTCTAAAGGTGTCAAAACTAGATTTAGTTTAGGTTAGGTTAGAACATGAATACGAGGGGTGCCCGGCCACAGGCCGGGCACTTGGGTTCAGTTCAGTCAAAAATTATATATTATTTACTATTATTTATATTTGAATGAGAATGAAAAATAGCAATTATTTTGAATAGTTTTCAGAATGAGACAGACGGGTGTGGTAGGGTAAAATCTCCAATTTAAAGTTCCCTTATTGCGTATATGTTATGTGTGTTTGCATAGTAGTTTACTATAATGGTAAGCGGTTTTTGTAACGATCTTGCGCGTCTATATTTACAAGTGTGTGGGCAGTTCGTGTATTGATTATTCGATGACGAGACCTCGTAAGAGTCCCGTATCGTTATTTTTCGTCACTACCTACCCGTACCTCCCCCCCCGTGCAGGGAGTGGGTAATTTGCGCGCCTGCTGCCTTCCTTAGATGTGGTAGCAGTTTCTCAGGCTCCCTCACCGGAATCGAACCCTGATTCCCCGTTACCCGCGACAAACAATGCTAGTCGCAGAAACTCATTCCGATTACGAGACCTCGTAAGAGTCCCGTATCGTTATTTTTCGTCACTACCTACCCCCCTACCTCCCCCCGTGCGGGGTACAATATTGATATGATATTAAAAAAATACCATTAATAAATAACATAATAAAAGACCACCACTTTTATAGAGACATAACGCCACATAATTATAAAAAGTATAGTGTGTGGATCTAATCAACCACCACTGGCACCAGACCCTCAATGCCCTTAAATTTTACCTCGTTAAAATATTTAAAGTGTACTCATTCCGATTGCGAGACCTCGTAAGAGTCCCGTATCGTTATTTTTCGTCACTACCTACCCGTACCTCCCCCCTGTGCGGGGTACAATATTGATATGATATTAAAATAATACCATTAATAAATAACATAATAAAAGACCACCACTTTTATAGAGACATAACGCCACTGTGTGGCGCCGCCATCAGTCTCCTTAGACTCGGTACTTTGTCGTCGCCGTCGACTTCGCACCTTCGCCCCATATAGTAGTGGCGCGGCGCGACGGGCCTAATGTGTAAGTGAAAAAAAAAAAAAAAAATAAATAAATTAATTGTTATTTTACAATATCTTCTAATATGAATAAGAGTACTTTGTATTGGTACGTTTTGTTTTTTGTTTTTTTTTTTTTTTAAACGGAACTGAACCTAAGTGACCGGCCTGCGGCCGGGCACCCGTCTTATTCATGTTCTAAGCTAACCTAACCTATCCAAACCTTTTAAAACTAGTTTGGATTCCTTTAGACCTCAGCCCACCGGCAACTACGACTAACTAAACACTGATCTAGCTATCTGGCTTTCATCAGTGCATCAACTGCAGCATAACTAGTATTAAAATAGTAATGAGTTTTTATTAATGCATATATTCACATTAAATCTTGAATCTAAAGTCTAAAGGTGTCAAAACTAGATTTAGGTTAGGTTAGGTTAGAACATGAATACGAGGGGTGCCCGGCCACAGGCCGGGCACTTACTTGGGTTCAGTTCAGTCGAAAATTATATATTATTTACTATTATTTATATTTGAATGAGAATGAAAAATAGCAATTATTTTGAATAGTTTTCAGAATGAGACAGACGGGTGTGGTAGGGTTAAATCTCTAATTTAAAGTTCCCTTATTGCGTATATGTAATATGTGTTTGCATAGTACTTTACTATAATAGTAAGCGGTTCGTGTAACGACCTTGCGCGTCTATATTTACAAGTGTGTGGGCAGTTCGTGTATTGATTATTCGATACTTTTGAAATATATATAATTCTCAAACTCAACTCTATGTCATTACCAGTAATTGTACTGGTACTTGTATAGGATAATTATAAAAAGTATAGTGTGTGCATCTAATCAACCACTGGCACCAGACTCTCAATGCCCTTAAATTTTACCTCGTTAAAATATTTAAAGTGTATTAATGCAATTAATATTCAGATTAAATCTTGAATCTAAAGTGTAACGGAATTAAAACTAGATTTAGGTTAGAACATGTATATGTAATGGTTCAGTTCAGTCAAAAATTATATACATATATGTAAAGAACTCTTTTCTCGAGTTCATATATCGAACCTTTTCTGAAAGTCACCAATGTTTTTACAGTGATAAGTGACATAAAGAAAAGGATGTTTAAGAAGAAATTATTTTGATTTTAAAGACCTGAAGTAAGGGCTTTAAATGTTGTTTCTTGTATTTTCACAGAAACGCAATATAGTCTTTATTTCAACTACCCATTGAAGGGAGTATTATAAACATTATTATAAAACAACATTTTACGCAAGTATTCCACAAAACATGGAAAGGTTGAGGTTCGATTTCGTTGTTAAACCAACTGAAGATGGAAAATCGAACGTCATATGCATAACCTCGATAGCTACACCAACAGGGCAGATTTTTCGTATACCAGACGAGTTACAGCCTGTAAATCAACATCAAGTTATTATTAATACTCCTAACTATGCCAAGGTAAAAAATCTTTTTCTAAAAGACATCAAAGAAGGAAAGTGTGGATAACTTTGACTGATGATATTTCAAAAATATATTTAGATGAGGAACAAAACTTACAGTTTAATGATTTTTACTTAGAAGAAATTTTGGGAAAAGACGGTACTAGTGAATCTATACCTAGTTCGTCAAATGAAACCTTGGAAAACTCTTAGAGAAATTTCTTGAAGATAAAAAAGCAAAATTTAAAACTGACAACTTGGGAAAAATTGCAAAAGATTTCATTATCGATAAATTTACTGGCAAGAACTCAAATGCCTACCAGGGGATTAAAGATTTCAATAAAGAATGTGAACGTTTCCAAATAAATGAAGACAAAAAGAAAATTTAAATTGTAAAAAATTTTATGGAAAACTCCAGTGTAGATTGGTACAGCTGCATGCTAATGAAGCTTACAGTTGAATCTGAGTGGAACACATGGGACACTTTTAGACCTTATAGCATTTGGCTTACCTCATTATGAGGCTGATAAAATTGACAGAAGAACGTTACAAAGCACGGAGGATCTTTATAGTGAAATAGGAAGATTAGAACATTTGGTTGATAAAAATAAATATGATAAAAAAATATAACCTTTGTCAACACCAAATCAAATAAAATTGAAGAGAAATACCCATGTAAATTCTGTGTACGTGAGAAAAGAGGAAGTCGTTACCATCTCGAAGAAAATTGCTGGTTTAAAGGTAAAAATCAAAAATCAATTATAAAAACAGTAAATAACTCAGAATTGGAAATAGAATTAAACGAAGAGAATCCAAAAAACTAGAAGTTCCACCATTAATAAGAGTTAAGTTATTATTGAATGATACTTTAAATGTTTTTGGAATTTACGATTCTGGTTCAAATGTATTATTGATTAATGCAAGATTATTAAAGATACAGCCAAAAGAAAATGCAAGTAATATCCAAAAAATTAACTTGAAGACTATTAATGGTGAGAAGAGAACAAAAGGCATGGTGACACTAAAAATAAAGATTTTTAATATTGAAAAAAATATGGAAGTTTTCGTAGTAGATAAAGAAAATTTTAATTACGACTTTCTGATTGGTTTGGATTGCATTAAACGTTTCAAATTAGTCCAGAATGAAGAATTAGAGATCGCACAATGCAAAAATTCCAAAGAAAGGAAAGTAACCTCAAATGAAGAGGAAAATAAAGGTAATATTACAATGAAAAATAATGTCAAAATTCCTAATATACTAGTTGACAAAAATGAAGAAGAATCTGATTTACACAATGATGACAAAGACACTAAATATACGAATAAATGTGAGATCAATTTCAATGAACATATAAACTTAGATGGATTTGAAATGTCAGTAAATCATCTAGACCTAGACCAGCAATCAAAAAATGATAAGTTAGTTGAAAAATACAAAGCGGTCTTCGCTAAAGATAAATACGATATTGGTACAGTTCGAGATTATGAAGCTCATATTGACTTGATGGTGGATAAATATTGTTACAAACGCCCATACATGCACACCTGAAGATAGAAGTGAAATAGAAAATCAAATATCAAAACTATTGAAGAGGAATTTGATTGAGGATTCTTACAGCCCATTTGCTGCTCCAGTAACTCTGGCATATAAAAAAGAAGATGATAGAAATACAAGATTGCGTATAGATTTTAGACCGTACAGCTCTTTTCTGCAATATGAATATAGTTTCAATATCAGCTGCTTTGCCCCATAATAAGATCCCGTAAGACATCACACTATGAAAGTACGCGAAGTAAACAAGTCTTGCTGTTTTTACGTCAGTAATCTGCCTAATTTTCCTGACGGCGTAGGCAGCCGAGCTTAGTTTACCTGCTAGTGCTATCTATATGGCCCCCTTAAACTTTACAATCCAAGGTCATGCCCAGAAAAACTGTGGAATCTTCCATTTTTAGTGATTCTCCATTTATTATTATATTTTTATTAACTTTCTTTACATTTGGTAAAATAAATTCCACACACTTAGTTTTTTTTGCATTTAAAAGTAAATTATTGACAGTAAACCAGTGCGACACATGCGACATAGCACGGCTTACATCGTCAGAGTTGTCTCTACCTCTATCAGTTTTAAAAATTAGAGATGTATCATCTGCAAACAGTACAATGTCACAGGTTTCACTGACATGGTGTGGTAGATCATTTATATACACCAAAAATAGAAAGGGACCCAAGATTGAACCCTGTGGGACACCCATTGACGTAGCCGACCCCTGCGACTTAATTTCTTTTATGCAAACCCTTTGGGTTCTGTCACTGAGATAAGAGGCAACCAAATTTAGTGCAACGTTTTTGATACCATAATGGGCTAGTTTAAGAAGCAAGGTTTTATGATCAACACAATCGAATGCTTTGGATAGATCACAAAAAACACCAATGGCATTCTGCGAACGTTCCCAGGCATCGTACACATGTTTTAAAAGTTTAGCGCCTGCATCCGTGGTGCTACGACCTTTAGTAAAACCGTACTGCTCCGGATGTAGTAAGTTATTTACATTGAAGTGATTCAAAAGTTGATTTAATATATTTTTTTCAAAGACCTTACTAAGAGCTGGTAAGATTGAAATGGGTCTGTAATTGTTAATGTCGTTTTTATTGCCAGATTTAAATAGAGGTATAACTATGTTTCATTAAATTTGGAAAAGTACCTCTATCAACACATTCATTAAAAAGTATGGCTAAGTAAGGGGCAATACATAAATATTTAGGGACATACCCCATAAATCACCGGTTTTTTCTGTTTCAACAACTTAAAATTCTTTATTATATCATATGCAGATATATGTTTAAAATTAAATAAAACGTTGCACTCATTAACGTTGTTCCTCAATAAACTCTGAGCTGCAGTAGGTGAAGAATTAAGTGAATCAGTCAACAAAATAGGAACAACTCTGAAAAAAGTTTTCAAAGGTACTTGCAATCTCACTGTCAGCGGTAACTTTATTATCTTTAATAATTTATTCAAAGTTTACGTCGCGAGATTTAGCTTTCCCAGTTTCATTATTAACAATTTTCCAGGTTGTTTGTACTTTGTTATCCGATTTTATTATTTGATCCTTAAAGTATAGCGACTTAGCATGAAAGCAAACGTTCTTAAACGTTTTAGAGTACATTTTTACGTGTTGTAGGAAAGCTGGAGTATGGTTATATTGTTTTTCACTATAGAGCTCATACAAATTATCTCTACTTTTATATATGCCAATAGTTGCCCAATCGCTAAACTTTATTTTTTTATTGAAATCTATATGCTTGAAATTGAATATTTTGTTAAATTCATTTTCTATAATATTAAAGAGCGTACCATAAATGCTGTCAGGATGACCGTTCTTAAAGACAAGAGCAGGAATTTTAGATGATATTTCACCTTTGAATCGCGTCAATTTGCTCTTAGTTATCGGCCTACACTTGACGACATGTTCATCTTGGTTTATATTATTCAAAACAGTAATTTGTTGGCCACAATGATCTGATCTTAAGTTGGTTATTATCGATTTACCTAAGATATCACAGTTGAGAAAAATATTATCTAAACATGATGCTGAGGTTGCTGTGATTCTAGTAGGTTCACTAAAATAATAAATACCTATTTCCAGCTGCAGTCATTAATCCTTTGGAGCATTCAATCACGTAGACATTGTCAATCGCACATGTACGCGCGAAGAACTATTCCCGTTTTGCCTCATTTATAACATTCTTTATTCCCTATAACAAATGACTGCAAATATCGTTGACCCAAGTCAGAAAAAAGATGGGTGTCCATCTTAGGAAATCTGAAAGTTAATTTTGTATCCATCAGTCTCAGCTCATGTCACTACTAAAGAATAGTAATCGTTAAAGGAAGAATTGAAATGGCATCGTTGGTTGATTTATAAACTTAAGGTTTTTTATTTTGTCGTACAACTGAAGTCCTCATAAAAGTGGCAACTCTCTACATATTCAGAATTGTCAAGCCTTTATAAAGAGAGGTTTGTTGCTGTGCGCTGTGGAGTCCTGTTCTCTATCTCTAATTATATTCGTCAGATCTTCACGAAATTTGGGCAAAAGTAAACTGATAGTATGACCTATCCAGTACAAAAATATTTTTTTACACCCCTTCTTCCAAAAGAACTGAACTGAATTGCGGGATAAAAAGTATATACCTCGTAGTAAGATCTCAAATCGTGAGAAGTTTCATTTAAATTCATTAAGTAGTGTTCTGCGTTATGCGCGGCCCAGGTGCAGACAGACTCAGTATACAGGTTCAGTATAGGTTATAGAGTGCCCACCAATAAAAAAAAATATTCAATTTACAAAATTGGACTGGTTACAGTTTTGTTATAAGCATAGATAGATTATAAGTAGGTACCTACTAGATAGACAAGATAATGAATAGTCTGTGTCTACGAACATCTAGAACTGTATCTTAAGGCAAAAATTGTTTATTTTATGTCCGTTAAATTACAAAATCATAAAATTACGGAGCGCAGCGTAAGATACGTAGATAAAAAGTTATATCGGAAGTTCTGGTAGAATGCTGTGCGTAACACAGAAAAGGTGAATATAAAGTGTCTGCCTGCGTCTGTACTATAATTTCCAATCCCACACTGAGCTCGCAACTGTAATAACCATTATCACGATCAAAGTTTGGTTATTCCTCGTTATCTCGAGTGGCCTGCATCGAGCACCACTTCAAACTAATGAAAGTATGAATGATAAACTCTGGCTAGTCACTTGAATCCGGTATAAAAGTTCGGCTCGCTGTTCGGTGATCAGGTCGTGCCAACTTAGTCGTGGTGAGGTCTTCCTGCAACTTGCGAGCGGAAACAACGTGCATCGGGAAAATGAAGTTGCTGTGCGGAATAACGCTGCTCGCCCTCTACAACGCGGTGACGAGTACGCCGCGGATGGCAGGTGAAGCGGTTGCTACGTTTGAGATGTCTGCTGCCATCTAGACTATTATTATCAAAAGCAAAGATTTTTTGTTTGTTTGTATCCAATATGCTCCGAAACTACTGGACCGATTTTAATATTTTTTGCACCAATAGAATGCTTAGTTATCACGAAGTAATAAAGGCATAATTTTTTATTTCAACAAAAATTAGAGTCCCTCAAGAAAATTGCAATAATATAACCAAAAAGAGCAACATATTGTCTATGAAATTCATTATCCATATACACACCGGCATATTTAGCGGAACACACAAAAAAGGTCCATAATTAAAAAAGTATGGTTTTATTTTAAAATCTACTTACTACACTTCTTTTGTTATTAAAAGTTTCATTTGTTTTACTTAAAATGAGATCACATTAAGAACAGATTTTGCGAGTAAAGGCTATTTGTGAAAAATGGTACATTATGGACCTTTTCATGTAACAGGGAAAAGTGAAAATTAATATTAAAATAACAATTAATTAAATTAGAAAAATGGTGATTAATATCGCGTATTTCCTCCACGTACTCTAATTAAAGTTTCTACCCGTCTAGGCATAGTCTCCTGGGATAGTCTCCGCCATTCCTCAAGTACCGAAATTCGCAGTTCACCCACATTGGCAGGAGCTGGAATTCTGGACTTAACTTTTCTTTTCAGCAAGTCCCAAACGTGCTCTATTGGCCACTCCATAACAGTGATATTCATATCATTAAGAAAAGCTTGAGTTACCCGAGCGGTATGCGGCCCAGCATTATCCTGCATACAAACAAAATCGTCACCGATATATGGGGCAAACGGTACGACATTTTCTTCTAAAACTTCCCTGATATAGCGGTCTGCAGTCAGAATCCCTCTGTCAAGCACTACCAAGTCTGTGCGAGCTCCCAAACAAATGCCCGCCCAAACCATTATTGATCCACTACCGTATGCAACTGTAGTTTCAAAATTTGTCTGAATGTATCGTATCCTTTGCGTCAGTATATTCTTTGCCTGCCGTCAATTTGATTTAAGAGAATTCTGCACTCATCACTAAACAATACCTTACTCCATTGGTCCGCGTTCCAAAGTCGATGTTCCAGAGCAAAAGTTAACCTGTTTCTACGATGATTTACCTGGAAGCCTTGGCGGACACAAATGACCCAAACCTGCTTCTTCAAACCTTCTTCGTACCCTACGCTCACTTATGGTTACACCCCGCACTGCTTCTAACTCATGTCGGGTTTGGACGGCCGTCAAACGGGGGTACCTACGTACACGAAGCCGAATGAAACGATCATCCCTACTTGAAGTGCGTTTTTTTCTGCCTTTTCCTGCTCTTCTCACATAAGTACCGGTCTCCCTGAACCGTTGAATACTGCGATGGATCGTTGAAACTGGTCGACGAAGATCTCTGGATATCATTCGGTAGGTTTGACCATTTCTACGCATTTCGAATGCCCTGGCAAACTCCGTTGGGGCACAATTCAGTCCTCAACTCCAGAAAGATACGCGATTAAAAAAAACTAACAAAAAACAGTATTTCACTGAAATTTTAAATCCAACTCAGAAAGAAGAAATACTCGAAGTTCGCTCCAGATAAGGTGTATTTGAATAAAATTAAAACAATTACATAAAATGTGATTTTCAGTTGTTTTCTTAATTTGAAAATATTTCTTTTTAAATTAAATGACGTATAAACCAGCCAGCAACCTTATATGATACTGATATCAAACCTTTTTTTTGTGTTCCGCTAAATATGCCGGTGTGTGTAGTACATAAAAATATTGTACGACATGATTAAAGTACTTATTATATCTATAAAGATCCCCGGGAAAGCTGAAGGTTCCCGTGGGCTTTATATAAAACCGTAGTTAACGCAGACAAAGTGGCGGGCAACAGCTAGATTGAAATAAGCAGCAGGCGTTACTTTACGAAAGACCAATCGTACTTATACAATAATTCGAAACACACGATGTTTTTGCTATTAACTTTCTAAAGTAATTTACATAATATTTGTTTACAAGCAAAACTACTCCACATCATCGTTGCAGGAGTCGCGCGCTGCGCCAACGTGTGGGACGAGGGCTGCGTGTCGGGCCAGCTGCAGGGCGCCGGTGGGTACCCCGTACGTTTACTTATTCGATGGCGTGAAAGTTAAGTACTATTTATATGGTATCGAAGGGGCCATCTAGTTACAACACTGGGAAACCGCACTGTCGCTAGATGGCGCTCTTTCGATCCCATATAAATCGTAGTAACTTTCACGCAATAGACCAAGTAACTTTCTATGAAGAAGGTAACATTAAGTTTATCTTATTTTTGTCCACTTTAATACGAAATTAATATAATTTGGATATGGAAAAGTTAATTCAACGTGATGTGCGCAAGAGAGACTGGCTTTTTTCTACGGAACCCAAGACATTGTTGAAAGAATGAATGAATGAATATACTTTTATTGCACACCACAAAAAGTACATAAAAAAAAAGTTGTTTTGTACCCTGGAGATAATGTTGGAGTGGCGGGTGTTGCGAGCGGCGGCTGACAGGCGCTGTGCTTGCAGGGCGCGACGACGACTTCGTGAGCGGCGACTTCAGCCCCGGCAAGCGCTGCGCCGGCGCGGGGGGCTCGGCCTGCGCCGGCGGCGCGCGGGACTCCGCAGGTGAGTCGCCGACCTGGGCCCAGGGGAGCACGCCGCTGGCCCGGGCGGCTGGACTTTCCGCTCTAACTTCTCATCCAGCAAACATGTCCGCACACTGGCGCAAATCATAGGAGTTTTTTATTTACACTGGGAATCAAATTATGCTGATGAAACCATCATTTCAAGTTGGTTTATCATTATAAAGTTGGTTTTAAGATATATTATTTAATATCATCAAAAACTTCCATTACGTTTTTAATGAAACTTGAACGGTTCCCTAAGATGGAGCAGGCAAATGTTAAAGAACAAAAATAATGTTCTCAATCAGATGAGTAGGTAGGTAGTTTCGGACAATTCTTGGGCAAAGATGCATTGCATGTATGCAGTAGTAACATATTAAATCAATGCATGTACGTATGATACCACAATTTAGTACCAATAGTAATAGTAGTTGTAGAACGTTGCGGCCCAGGATCGTGGATTTTGATTATCTCCCGGATAACACCCCTTGGAAAGCCTACCCCTCCCCAAGCAGTTTAAAATCAAAAATTGTTAAAAAATTAATAAGTTTAAACACCTATTACATAAAAATGTGAAAAAACTAAATTAATAAAAAAAACCTCGGCCAAAGAGCAATGTCCAGCAGAGGACGTCCATGGTGAAGTGATGATGATGCTGATGGTGAGCAGTGTTCCCAGCGCGAGACAGCTGGGGCGACCTCTCCCTGCACGGCCGGCTGCGAGACCTGCTTGAGAAGCTCGCGCGCCCGTGACGCCTGCGCGACGCAGCCCGGCGGACACGCTACCTACAATATGACCTGGCATTAATATAAAAAATACAATATACCTATTACATGTAACTGAAGATTTTATTCTTCAATAGCCCGTGTTCTTCGTCCGCGCTCTACATATCCCGTGGGAACCGTTTGTTTTCTCGAGATTTTCAAATAGCTCGTGACAAAAATCAAGTTGATTGGTTGCTTAGCTAGGGCGTGAAGCAGGGACAAACAGACACACTTTTTAATTTGTAATAGTACTAAGGAGTGGTTACCTTTTCAAGAGATGTTTAGTAAGCCCAGATTCATGGAAGTGGCGCCGTCGCTCGTGGAGTGGACAGTCATTCCCAGCAGTCGACTGACGGGACTACTGGGTTTTTGGACGCAGTGTCTCGGAGAACACGCTTAGAAGTCACTCTGGGTTTACTTTCGTAGTTATATAATCTAGCCTTCGGTCTTCCACAACAAATGGGACTATTCAAAACAAAAAGATTTTTCCAACTCGAACCGAGATTAGCGCGTTCAACCAAACAATCTCTTCACTTTATCAAATCATTGATAAAAAAATATTTGAGCGGAGAACTCATACGCGTATCTAGTATACATACGCGTATGAGGGAGATGGGGCCATTTTTTTTACATTCTGAAATTCATTAGCTCAAAACTATGAGTATTTTAAATCTACCTTGATAATAATCTATTTGGGGTTTCCTGGATGCAAGCTATCTCGGTTCAAAATTTCATCAAAATCGGTTCTGCAGTTGAGTTGAACATAGTCACGGTATGGTAGTAAATATTGGACAGTATTAAAAGAAACACACATAAAAACACGCGCCTCGTGCTCAGGAGCAGCTCAATAAAACATACAATTTGTTAAAAACTTTATTAAACCTAAATAAATCTGTGCTCTCCGCACTAATCACTTATAAACAAGTTACAAAAATAATTTCTCCCATCCCATTTCCGATAACCGCAATTTTTAATTGCAACAGCAATAATTCAAAATTGTTTTCTTGCTATCACGTACACGATACAAACTATCAACTTAGACGTCGACACGCCAGGACACAGGTCGCGTCTCGCAGGACACTAATTTTTTCCTGTTGAGTCTTACATTAGATACGACAATGCATACCTCGCAAACGTTATTATAGTTATAGAGCATCGAAACACATGTTAAGTTCAGAAGTTCAATTTTAATAATAAATGCCGGTCACAAACGTCTGTCTATATTAAAATATTTACTCCATACACATCTTATATCTTTCAACGAGCAATTCTTGTATATATATAATTGGAATCTCGGAACCAGCTCCAACGATTTTCATGAAATTTAGTATACGGGGGTATTGACTCGTGCACAACAAAGATGAAGCTTCATCATCTTCATCTTCAACAGCCTATGACAGTCCAGTGCTGAACCAAAGTCCTGTTCCCAACGGGAGGCTTTGCCCACAAGCAGCACGCCGGGATGCAGCTGCCCGATCTCCGTTACATTCCCGTCAACTTGATTCGAATCCCCGAAAACGTCGAGTATGTACTGATTAATTTATATATTTTTCAATCGAAATGAAGTAGCTAGACCTAGTACGTTGCTAGGTGAGCAAGCTTTTAGGAGAACCTGTGCGTGTTTCGTATACAAAATTAAACCAAAAGAATAATCACATCGGTATCCATCAAACAAATCTGTACAGTTACACCGGATTATAGCAGATTAAGCTGAGATACAATGTTCATCGTATGTGACGTTTACTCTTACGTATTCTTTCCATGCTCGATAACCACGCACGCTAGCGAGGTGCGCCATACTGCAGAAATGTAAAGGTTTTTGAGGGTCCAAGTGTTTTATACCACTGCCCGTGTAGTATAAGATACTCTTAAGTAAGTAAAATTATGTACACGTTTAGTTTTATAGCACTACCCACCGAATAAATGGAAAATAAGAAAACGTGTCATATAAACATGTATAAAAATATATTTACAATTCCCGGCGCCCTTTGACGTCGGTGTTTCATTTCTAATAAACAACCAAGGGATTTCCCATTGGTCCTAGAACACCCGTCGCTGCCCGGCGTGACGTCCAAATATTTGTTCTACTTAACTATAACAATAATTTACAATAGATATGTATAATATATGTACATTAAACGAATCGTATCATCGTATACTATACTATTATGGACGACGTAGTAAAAGGCAAAGTTTTTAGGCTCACAATCATTCAACGGCAAGTATAATATAAACAGACTATTTGGAGCAGGCGCCAGACTGCCACTCCAGCTTCCAAAACTGGAAAGTGGCGTGAAAATAATTTCCTCAACACACCCAAGTGAGTATCCATCTAGCGTTTAGTGTATATAGCGCACGGGGAAAGAGGATTCGGTCTTTCTAGGCAAAGGCTCTCTGGGCTCTATACCTGAATTTTAAACAGAAAATGGGAGTCAAATTGAAGTGAACAAAATATCTTTATCACACGACTCGCTCGACATAGCCTAGTATTGAAAGGTCAAGTACGTCAATTCATCCTTTACGCTTAGGGGGTAAGAATTGTTGTACTGGAGTTATGATTAGAATAAGGAATATGCGCGATGGCGCACGGCGTGTCTAAATAGTCTTTACAATCTTATATTGCTATAACGTATGGTGACGCCCTGTCAGTCACCAGAGCCTGTGAAGCGCGAACCATAGAGTATGGATTGTAAAAAAAATACCTCCATAACTTAATTTTATTGTTTTGCGAGGTGTGAAAGTAGAGTATTCAACTCAGGGTTAAAGCTGTCTTCATTTTGAATTGTTCTTTAAATTCTAGATGCAACACCAGCGTAAGACATTGCTTTACCTCCTCGTTGAACAGTCCTCTATTACTGACTTTAGAAAATGATACCAACATAATATACTTCTACAAATTGTAACAGGTACCACTTTTAACATCTTGAATTTCAAGACATAGTAGATAGTTGCAAGAGGCATAGCTTTAATATCTGGGTCAATAGCAGTGGGAACAAACCATGTTTGAGCATGTTAAACTGCTTAACTGCTTTTAGCACAAGAAAGTAGTTGGTAGCAAACAAACTAAGTGCCATCCTTGCAGTACCAAGCTTTTAGTTTGTTGTCAAACTTTAACATTAAATATACTAATATACATATATCTCATTACATGTTTGTTTCATTAAGAATATTAAATTAATAATAACAATGTAGGGCACCTGATGAAATTACCTATTTAGTTGTACCTTTACTCAAGGTAGGTATTAAAGTTAAGTTTACTTTTGAAAACCCAGATTATATATTAATTGGTTAAGATATAACAAATATATATTTTGAGTGAATATCTTTAGAATAAAAATATCACAGTTTGTTTTTTATTACATCTCATTCATATCTACCCCCATTTTATAAATTACCATCTTTATAAATATTTTAATATGGCCCTGATTGTGTTATATATAATTAGTACAGTCTAAGTATTGTACATACTTACACTGTACTAATTATATTATTTTAATACATATTTAGGTATATGGTTTCCCATAGTTTGTCTACTGTCCCACACAAGGAACTCAAATCAAACTAAAATATACATAATAGAATATTGTAGAGATCCTGCCATCTTTTCTTTTAAATACTAATTAGGACTAAGGAAAACTTCAAAGAAATAATATTGCCAATAAAAAGCAGGCAATTGTTTAAGCCAAGCCAGGTCACTTGCATTATTTTAACCTTTCTATGATGTGCTTAACTGCAATTTACCATTATTTTATTGGTAAGGAGAGGTTGTGTATATTATGTAAAAAAGAAAATTATTTTGATTTCAGTTACTGTATCCATGCCACTGGTCGTGGTTGAACGGGGGCAACTCTAGGGGCATTTTGTTGTACACAGTGTTAGAGTGGTGAGCGGACAGGGCTGCCACTGGCTTGGGAGCATTGGCCTGCCGGAACTTAGTGGAGTATTTATAGAAGTCTGACATCTCAAATGGCTTAGTCTCCTCTCGGTATGGGATACACTTACCCTGCTCTATGACAGTCATATTCTGGGGCGACTCCAGCGAAACAGCACCGGGCGACAGCACGGGCGGGCTGTGCGCGGCACCAGGGCTCTGCAGGGCCGAGTGACGTCCCGAAGAGATCATTATTTCATATGTTTGAGAGTTACCTATGCTGGGTGTGCGCTTCAAGCTGGCACTCTTTCTCAGCGCAGGCCCCTCACTCCTGCTGGGAGAGTCCAGCGACGTCTCATACCAATGCTTCTCCTTTACCTTGCCATCCATTTGCGATAATGGAGAAAACTTGCTCATGCTCACCGAGTCATAGTTGCTCTGGGAGTAGCCAGACAAGTGGCTGAGAGGGCTGAGCGCTTCGTGAGGCGCGCGGCGCTCGTCCGCGAGCTCGTCCGTAGACACCTGTAGCTGCATGTGCAGCGGGAGTCGCGAGGCGCGCTCGCGCAGTGGCAGCGTGTTCGGCACGGGGATGCTCCTCTCCACGAGCCGGCGCTCCGGGGGCTGCTCCTGTATGTCGGGCTGCGACCGGTGCTGGTAGTGCGGCAGGATATTGTCCAGGTGCTGGCTGTACTCGCTGTGGGAGGTGAGGTGGTAAGTCTGAGTGCGCTGCAGTGTGTTCCTACGAACACCATCCGTTCTGCGCTTGGAGTGCACTTGCATCTGATGGTGGTGGTTCAACCCGCCCAGGTGCTGGCTTTGGGCCTTCAAGTGCGACGCGTACTGGTAAAGAAGGGGCGTGTGGCGCGCGGCACCGGACGGCGGCGCGGGCGGCGGTGCGGGGCCGTGCGCATAGTGCGCGGTGATGTCGGGGTGGCTGGAGCTGAAGTGTGTCTCGCGGAGGCGGGTAGCGCCGTAGGGCTCGGTGGGGGAGTTATAGTAGATCTTGTTAGAGTACTCGGTGAGCGCGTGGGGGCGGTGCGGGGACTCGCGCGCGCCCTCTGGCGGCAGCGGGGCCAGCGCGGGGTAGGTGTGCGAAGCGTGCATAGAGAAGGTGTCGGCGCTGCGCTCGTGCGGCGGCGACGGGAAGAAGTTTGAGCAGCTGGTGTCGGGGCGGCGCAGCACCCGGGTGCCCGCGGCGGCGGGCGTAGACAGGCGGTGGCCCGGGTGGCGGCGCGAGCCCGGCTCGGCGTCGGGCGCACGCAGGCGCCGGGCCGAGCCGTCGGCGCCGTCCCGCTCGTCGGCGCCGTCGCTGCGCACGCTGGGCAGGCGCGTGCGCGGCGCGTCGGGGCTCAGGGGCGCTTCGGGCGGCATGACTCCGGTCAGCTGCACTTCCTGCACGCACAGCTTGTACAGCTCCTCGTTCTTGGAAGAGAGCATCTGTTCCAGCTCTTTCTTCCTGGCTTGCAGCTTCAGGAGCTTGTCCTGCTTGTCGGAATGAAGATCGCTGCCCATGGTGCTCGTACCCATATTAGAAATGAAATGATTAGCACTCAAAACATAAGTCTCAACAAATAAATACGAACGAATAAGATATAAATAAGAAACAAAATAAAAAATAAAATAAACAAAGAAGCAATTATTCTTGACGACACTGACACATTCACAATAATGAATTAGACGCCATGTTTATTTTCTAGATCCTGTGGATGCGATCAGTGACATCGTGTAGTCTTCACACTTCACATCAAATAGTATCGGACAATTAATCAGACAGAGGTATCTGATGAAATAAAATTATTTAAGCGTTAAGCGGGTAAGCCCTTGTTAACTGAATCTTGGTTGTAACTATATAAATAATCTCTTTTGAATTTGTTAGTTTATTTAATTATTATATTGAACGTACAATTGTGCCATACTATACGTACAAAGAAAATATTAAACATTTTGTCATTTAAAGCAACTTAAACTTTTAACAATAAATTTATTACAAAATCATATCATGAAATAAATACCTACAAGCGAAAACTAACGAAAAATCAATAGTAAAAATCTGTTCTGATTGTGATTATAGATCTGTACCAATGTCCACCTGACAAGTGACAACTGACAAATTGACATTTGGTGACTTGACAATTTGTACTTTTGCGTAGACGTTGGCGGAAGAAATTACAATTTATATTTATCATTTCAAGGTTCGATCACGGCCGTTTCTAATGGTCATGTAACCCAGCGTTATTAAAAATAAAAATTTTAATCAATCTGTTAGCAAATTGAGTCGAACATGTCGAAAGTGTACAAGGCGGTGGTAGCTGTGGCCGACAGGTTCGTGCCGTCCAAACTGCGGCCGCTGTGGGAGCACGACGCGGGTAAGCACGGTGCCTCGTGCCATGGCACGCGCCGCAGGGCTCCACCGCCATGCTAATGCGACTATGTCACCTTTGCAGGTCCCAAAACCATCTTCTTCTGGGCCCCAGCTTTCAAATGGGTATGTCAGTGTACAATATTATGTTTATAGGGTCGGTTCGCGTCATGGTCACTCTCCACAGAGTTTGTGCATGCTAATTTTGTGGAATTTAAACTATCTGAGTTTCATATTTAAGAAATAATTTACCTTCAATCGGTGCATGTTTTGGAATGCCAGTAAAAAAAATTTTCGTTCTAATACTACTATTGTAAGGACACTAGTTATGGTAGAGTTACTACAAACAGACAGACTTGACTATTCCAAAGTAGTTGGCATACTTGAAATAAATACATTTTGAAATTTGTAAAGAGGTTGTTGTGTAAGGATTTGTGAGCTTATTCACTTGGCACACTTGTTTAATCCATATTTCTAAAAACATGCAAGAATAAAGAAACCATTTTATATTTGTTATTAATAATGCTGTTATTGTTAAAATTGCCTACTCAACCTGAGTAACATATTTAAAATGAATGATGTGCCACAGGACAGTTACAACATAGTATTCGAAGAGTGCAACTGCAGTGCACATACAACCTCAACTCCTAATATTATATAATATGCTTGTTTGGCCAAATTTGTTGTGCATCAGTTTTAACCTAATACCTAATCATGCCCCAGATAGCAACTATCTCATAGTAATAAGCTGCCACATATTAATAATACTAAAATGTAATTGCAAGTGCCCTTTGCGTTGACAGTGTGAACTTGTGGCCACTACTACTACTACTATGCATTGCAATTAAAATGGTTCATTTCTACTGTTTATTTAGTAGCTCAAATCAGATGATGCTGGCGGGGCTGTGGCTAGCTGAATGTGTAGGTGTATTTTGGAATCAGAATTTGTAACTTCCACTGGTAGAATTAAGCTGCAACTTGCACCAGTAATCACAAACACAGTTCATCTGAAATTGAATGCTCAGTATAGGTTCTATTCTAACTATTATCAAGGATAATCTGGTTGGTAGAGGCTGCCCCATGCATTCAGATATACTAAGAAACTTCTAAGTCAAATTTATGATATGAGTTTGTAGTTTGTTATAGAGGCATTAATGAAATATAATAATTTATAATTCATTCATGATCAATTTACAACCAGTTCGAGATTAAACTATAATATGTGTGATGTCAGGCCAGAACCTCATCTCCGAACACTGCAAGTGTTGTCTGCATTTTCGTTACACCATCACAGTGCATTAACTTCATCAAAGTGACTCATAATAACGGGCATAGGCCATATAGCATGGCACCTGGTGGTCGGCCGCGTGTTCATGTGCCCGCGCCCGCAGGGGCTGGTGCTGGCGGGGCTGGGCGACCTGCGCCGGCCGGTGGAGGCGCTGTCGCTGCCGCAGTGCGGCTCGCTGGCCGCCACGGGGCTGGTGTGGTCGCGCTACTCGCTCGTCATCATCCCCAAGAACTACAGCCTGTTCGCGGTCAACGTGTTCGTGGCCGTCACCAACCTGTACCAGATGGGGCGCGCTTACCGCCACCAGCGCGCGCTCAAGGCCAAGCCGCAGTAGAACGCCGCGCCCGTGCTGACCGCACGCTCGTCCGGTGCGTGCCTAATTAGTGGCCGGTAGAGTTAGTTGATACGTAATGTACTACAATGATTATAGCACTATTATAGCAATTCCCAGGTGATAAGCGAACCAGGCAGATTTTCAAATGATTGTTGTGCGATCATCTGATTTGACAAGATGTATCCATGCACTTCAATCTTGACGTCGATTGCTAGAAACTCTAATGACGTCGTACGTCGCACCAACCTATTATATTATACATTTCGTACTGAACATCCAATGACGCTGTACTATCGACAGCAAAGAGCTCGCTTAGGAAATGCGAATGCGGAGTTTATTGCGTTCGTCATGAGTGCGACATCAGCATGTTATGTATGTCAGCCAATGGAAGGACCGCGAAGTTCACTAGTTCGTTGTTAATCGCGCCGACCACTCCGACGAAAAGTGCGCTCGCTCCGATTTCGAGGCCTGATTGAAATACCTCAATAAAATGACACGATTTGTAGTTAATAGTCAGTAAATCATTGTCGGCGAATTAGGTGCCGTGTTTATTAATTGTTATTTATTTATTCTCTTATTAATAACTTAAAAAGTAGTAGAGATGCAAGCATCAATGGAAATCTGGTAGAAAATCGCGGTATAGTAGTGAACACTGTTAATCGTTCGTAACAAACGGAGTTTCGCTAAATATTTTTATTGTACTTAAAAAAATATATATATAAATAAATAATAGTTTAATGAAGGTGCGCGTTGAACTGTGATAAGAGGTTTGGTTATTGTTGAGTGAGGCGACTAAGTGCCGACGCATACGCGTATCGCGGGGCTGCCACATTGTAGATTTGTAGTAGGTACAATTTAAAGGAAGTTTAAAATTATTTTGGATAATTCTTTTAATCCAAAAGCAGCAGCATTGTCGCCTTGTTCATAAAATAGCAATTGAATAAAGCAATTTCTTCCTAGATCCTAGTTTGTCATTCACATACTGTATACATGTCACGAGCAGTGTGATGTTGAACCCATTCGGTGACGGGTCCCCGCCGCGTGTTGTCTGACTATTTATTAAACTGTTATAAAAACACATGTTGACTATTTTTGTATCGTGATTTTTCAATAGATAAATATATTTTTGTACTGGTTCAGTTTATTTTCTTCCTCTTCTCCACCACATCAGTTTCACCGGTTGCCGGCCATTCCATTACCCGCTTGTGTCTCATCCGCATCGGTGTGGGACACCCGGCATGGCGTGAGGGCTGAAGGTACGTCACACAATATATTCAGCGAGTGTATTTCTGAATGCTGGTATACTCGAGGGTTTTAATTTAAACCACCTAATGCTATCGTTGCAAGTCAGTTTGATAACAATTACTTTTGTGCTTATAATATTTAGATAAGTAAGTAAACGCTTTTTTAATATGCAGTTGCAATGCATTTGGTTGCTTCAAAATGAATTTTTAGGGCTGATCGCACATCTATCAACTAATGAACCTCTACACATAACGCGACGGGTAAAATTAGTGACTTTGCATTAGGAAGATGTTACGGAAATTTAAATCAAAAAGACGTCACAAAAGGGACAAGATAAGCGCGAATCAAAAGTTATTTAAAAGAAAATTGTAGGTCTCTTATTTTGGCAACACAACTGGGATCGACCTCTTGCTGCTGTATCCAGAGCAACCATTACGCCGAAAATATCACTTTGATAGCTTCTATATATTTGGGAAGCCTGAAGCTCTATGAGATATCTCATAGTCTTATTTTCTTTAAATTGACTCCAGCTATTGAACGCAACGAAACCAACATGAATGAAACAAGTTGGTTTCGTTGCGTAACCGCTACTTTGAAAAAAAAAAAACGGATGTGTGGGTGAGTCCAATTGTTCGAACTCCTTAATAAAAGTCTGGGGCCAACTCGTCGTAATGAATCGATAGTTTGTTGTGAAGATATTTTCGTACCTGAATCGTGTATTTCACGGACTGTAACACGTGTGCATGCAGGGGGCACGTAAACGAGCGCGTCTATAAACATTAAAATTTGGGATCACGCTATTGAATTCTATAAGGTAACATTTTGATGGGTGTGTGATCATAAGCACAAGAATCCAAAGAGGCAAGGTTCATTTTCTTTAGTGGCCGGCACTGCAACGCAGTATTTAGTTCTCTGTAGCAGGCACTCGCTTGCTGTAAGTCACTGCTCACCCCCGCCTGGCGGCGCGTTGCAGGCGCTGGTGCTGGCCTCGCTGGACGAGTACCGGCGCCCGCTGGGCAAGGTGTCCACCACGCAGTCGGCCACGCTGGCCGCCACGGGCCTGATCTGGACGCGCTACTGCCTCGTCATCCGGCCCATCAACTACTCGCTGTCGGTGTGCAACTTCTCGCTCGGCCTGGCCAACGCCGTGCAGTGCTTCCGCGCGTACCGCTTCCAGCGAGCCGCGCGGCTGGGCGCCGTGTGACGGCGACCGACCGCGGCAACACCTGCTTATGACATTGAAATCGTAACCAACTATGCGGGAGTACAGGATTTCAAACCATTTTTTGCCTGCTTATAAATAAAAACCTTTTCTTTATTGACATCCAAAAAAATTAAAAAAGGTTGCTGCTCTGCGATTGAAATTCTTCTCAAATTCAATTTCAAAGGAAAATAAATATGCACTACATTAGGGGTATTTGTTGCCGGCAAGAAATAACCCACATTTCTCTGTTCAGACAAGCACTGTCCAATCCCACTGGCTTGTTCTGCGCGACGATTTCAATGTCATTCTGAGTACAGAGCACGCTACGAATCTGCTGGCGGGTTTTTGTTCGCCTGCATAACGCATTCTATCAACGAGTTCATTACTAATTGTAGTACCTAGCTGATTGTATTTTGAAGTACGGATCCTCTGTTGTGAAGTTTTCGTATCATATTTCAAATAAATAAAAAAGCGCGTCCATTTTAGAAATTTCGCATTTTAGAAAATTTATAAGAATTTTAGGTGCCTATCGTAGGGAATACTATGCATACATATCTTCCGCATTTTTTTTAAAATTATGTTTACGTCAATGTGTATTAAACGTGTGTGAAGGTACAGATAGGAATTATCTCGCTGTGTGCGGACAGCATTACAAAACTCAAATTAACACTCGAATCATCATGAAACTACCTGTCTTTTGGCTTTTAAACTTGTTCTGATGTTGTTTAATACTTGCTGAATAAGCTGCACTAATAAAGCCAGACTCATACCTTTATCAAACTATAGTATTCGTAAGACAAATGACAAGCACCCGAGAGCCGGTTTGCTTCACAGTCACAAACCTCAATCTTATTGCAAATATCTACGCGGCGGCTGGGTGTCGGTTGACTTGTTTCCAACAATAGTTTTATTATGTTCATGTCACAAAACGGTGTATCCGTTATAATGGTTTCACAGCCATTGTTTTATGCACTGGGTTCATGTCATGAATGACTATTCTGGAAATTATGCTGTTCAATTCTGTACAGTCTTCTTACATCAAATATTCTATATTAATATAATGGGGAAACCTACTCATAAAGTAGAAACTCTAAGTATACCTGCGCAGTACTTACCTACCTATTGAATATTATAGCCTACTAATACCGTGATAGTACAAATTATAAATACGGTCAGATCCCCAGACAGGTCCTGACTCCTCAGGACTCAGGGCTCCTCAGGATGCCCCAGTTTGGGAACGAAACGTGCGTAGAGGGTACATTGCCGATGATCTGTTTGGTGTGGAGTATAAGGATTGAAGAAATTATAAACAACACCATAAAGATTCTCTTGCTTTTCGCAAATTAAGCTTAATTTTTCATAAAATAATAATGCAGTAAGTATTGAAACAGCTAATAAAATAAGGTACCCACTTGTAGAGTAGTGTTTCTGCATCACTAAAGTTCTAGCTCTACAACCCTGTGTGGGCAATGGCTTGGTCAAGCAAATTTTTTTCGTCGGTGTCTACGTCCAATTTGCCCCCCATAAATCTCTGGGGATCTGGGGTCAGAGTGTTTCTGTACTGAATTTAGTAATACCTACCATTACTATCTTTAATTGTGACACGAGTTGTTTTTCCGTTTAATCTGTTTTTTGTCAACGAATAGTTTGGTCAATTGGACACGAACTGGAATGCCGCTGTGAAACGAGAAAGTAACCGTTTTAGTAATTTAGGTCATGCAAGGTGTCAATTTTCTTTCGCACACACCTAGAAACAAAATTGACAGGTCTTCTAAAATTCCTTTGAGGAATGCTCCTTTATCGTGTACTTAGGCGAAATATTTGTGCTCTGTGTGCGAAGCCATTATCCTGAGAAAAGAAGTAGGGTTAATATAAATAATTATTTTTAATTGTTACACATGTGCCACAATAATATTATAATTTACCTATGTTACGTTATATTATGTTTTCAATATGAATTGTATTGTTAAATAAATAAAGTTGATTGTATAATATTGGTTTCTATTTAAGTGTTGTTGTAGCTAAGGGGCTTATCACGGGTCGCCGCAGGTCGGCCGGCGGTCACGTCGGCACAGGCCACGACTCTACGACTAGGTACCTACTTACCTACTACGATTAGTATTACAGCGATATAATTTTATTATGACATAAAACATATATTTACTAAGCGTATACAAGTAAGTACATATTCATATCTATAAAATGGGATACCTACTGCGTCTTACTATCTGTCATTTCGAAATAACCAACGTTATAGCTATTAAAGATACTTATAGAAAGTATCATACATTTTAAGTCGTTAGAAATAAATAAGACCTTAAGCACGAATACCTCAAAGTCTCTTATTTATCGATCTGTTAAAGAGAAAACTTGGGCTGGTCTTCAAATGACAGAGGTATACCGAATACCGATAGTGGTCCCCTATCGTGGTCCTACCAGTAGATAAAGTGAACTCGGGGGGATCGGCACGTGCCTTTAATCTGCATGGCGGAAAAGATAATTCGTATTCATAGAGAAATCCTGTATTTCTTTTTGCCTTAACATTAGATATAGCAGGTGGTGACCAAATACCTCTAAACACATAACACTACCCGCCAAATAAAATCCTTTTTTTTTTTTTTTTTTTTTTTTTTTTCGGATTGTGTGTAGCTGATTAACCCTAATGATTTTAACAGCGTAACGCGGGCTTGTTGGCGAGCCTCGGAATGGGGCTCTGCCAGGAAGAGTTTGAACCCTAGGGCTCGAAGAAGCGAAGGGATCGTCGGCCTGAGGGCGCCTCATGTGAGGCCGAACCTCGGCTCAGGCGACGATTGGAGTGAAAGGGTTACGGACGGTGATTAATCCGCACGCTTCCGAGAACGTGGTGCGAGCCCACGTCCGGTTGACGTTAGAAGTCGGGGACCTCGTCTTCGCCGGCGAAGACGCTGTGCATAGGTTGATTGTGTGTTCTGATAGGGAGCATTGTCAGTAGTAATCTGATCGTCAGGGTCGTGAAGGATATGTTTAGGCCTCCTCTTGTTGAGAGTGGCGCTAAGGTTGGGTGAGTAAAAAGAAGCCGCAACTATGAGAGGGTTGGGATGTCGGATAGACTTCTCAAAGTAGATTTTCGAGAGTTTTTTAAAGTATTGAGCAATAGTGGGGAGTTTGAGATCTCTATGGAGATCGACGTTGCGTACGAACCAGGGGCACCCAGTAGCGTTGCGCATGAAGCGGTTTTGGAGAGTCTGGAATCTCTTATATGCGGAGGGAGGGCGAAACGCGAAGGCGACGCTCGCATATGACATGATGGGGCGGACACAGGTTTTATAGAGTGTCACTTTATGACGAAGTGACAACTTGCTACGTCTGTTTAACATGGGGTAGAGTCTACCGAGAACGAAGGCAGCCTTGTTACGGGCTGCGCTAATGTGATCTGCGAAGTTAAAGCGACTGTCAAAAGTTACACCCAAGTACTTGGCTGTCTTTTGCCACGGTATAGGACGGTTGAATAAGTTAAGGTCCCTTTTGTCCCTGAGGTCAGGGCGGGCTCGTCCAGTGAAAAGCACTGCTGTGCTTTTATCCGGATTCACCTCTATCCTCCATTGGCGAAACCAAGCGCCTAAGCGCTCGATGGCCTTTTGGAGGCGGGATATGATGCGAGGTATGGTTCGGTATGTTGTATAGAGGGCGGTGTCATCCGCAAATTGGGCTAGCTCTACGTAGGGGCTCTTTGGTATGTCGCTAGTGTAAAGCGCGTATAGGAGGGGTGATAGAACAGAGCCCTGAGGGACTCCGGCTCGTATGGGTCTGGTAGATGACAGAGTGCCATCTATCCGGTAACGGAAGGTGCGATCGCTCAGGTAGTCTCTTAGCAGTTGCAAGATTCTGTCTGGGATGCCCTGGTCGTGAAGCTTATATATTAAGCCCGCATGCCAAACCTTGTCGAAAGCTTTGGCTACGTCGAAGAATACTGCTCCTGTGAGCAGCGGGTATCTTTTTTCAAAGAGACCTCTGGATATGTGCTCCGTCAGGCGGTGCACTTGGTGGATGCTAGAGTGTTTGGCTCGAAAGCCGAATTGCTCGTCGTTGAGAAGCTTTTTTGCTTCTACGATGGCTTTGAGTCGGGCCAGTATAATTCTCTCATAAACCTTTGCTAAGGAGTTGAGTAGACTAATCGGGCGGTAGCTGGTAGGGAGATTGGCGGGTTTGCCAGGTTTGCGTATACCTATAACTATTGCCTCTTTCCACTCCTTGGGGAAAGAGCATCCTGCCAGAAGGGCGTTGAATATTAGTACCAGTAGGTAAAATAGTTGTGGGGGGAGGCATTTTAATGCTTTATTGGTGATGTTGTCGGGACCGGGTGCTTTCTTTGAGTGCAGCTTGTTGACAATCGCTTGGACCTCGTCGACGGAGGTGGGAGCTATAGGGTCGCTGTCGGGAGACGGGATACCAAGGCTACCAAGTTTACTATTGACTAGCCTAACATGGTCGGGATCTATAGACACATTGCTCGGAGTGCATTGGGATTCTATTGTGTCTGCGAGGCATTCGGCCTTATCCGAATCTTCGAAGGCGGGTGGGAGATTTGGGCGTAAGAGCGGAGGGGTGGCTGAGATTTGGTCGGCTTTGAGAGCTCTCGCTAGGCCATAGTACGCAGTATGGGATGGCGTGAGCTCCCCTAGCTTTCTGTCCCATGAGTCGCTCCTCAGAATATCAAGGCGAGCCCTGAGTTTTCTTTGGAGTTTCCAGAGTTTCCT
Organism: Pararge aegeria; assembly: GCF_905163445.1. Lineage (NCBI taxonomy): Eukaryota > Metazoa > Arthropoda > Insecta > Lepidoptera > Nymphalidae > Pararge > Pararge aegeria. The sequence continues at coordinate 14,827,405 of NC_053201.1, read as the reverse complement.
CCGGTTGTCGTCAGTCGGGTAACGGGCATGGGCTCTAGCTTGGGCATTTTTACGTGTCAGCAGCTGTCGGACATCCGCCGGCAATTCTCTACGACCTAAGTCGTTGGGAATTGTACGGGAACAGTCCTTCAGTGACTCACTAATGTGCTTCACAAAATGAGATACCGCACATTTGGCATCTTCTACTGAGTCTATAAATTCAGGGATTTCGGACAGGTGCACAGATTCGAGCGTCTTGAGTCTGTCTGTCAGACTTTTCCAGTCTACGATGGTTTTGGTCGAAACGGGAGTATCGGCTGGGGGTCCTAGCTGGAGTAGGACGGGACGATGGTCGGAGCTAAGCTCGTGTAGCACTTCTAAAGAATGCACATGGAGTGCGACGTTCTTTAGAATAGCTATGTCCAGTACGTCTGGTCTGTCGTTTGAGTTATTTTTAAACGGGTAGCGAGTGGGTTCGTCCGGGGCTAAGATATCAAAGCTTAGGTCGGGACAGAGGTTGTACAGTCTGTATAGTTGTCGTCCTCGTGTATTTAAGGCAAGGGAATTCCAGCTGGTATGTTTGGCGTTAAGATCTCCGCATAAGATGACGGAGCCGCCTAGAGCTAGAAGTGCACGGAAATCACTTTCCAGCAAGTCTTTAGAGGGAGAGAGGTATACAGATGCTATGATGACCGACGTATGGCCGGTCATACTGACCTGACAAAGGGATGCTTCTATGTTGATTAAGTCGGGAGGTTCGAGAGGAGTACAGTGAAGAGACCTTTTAAAATATATTAAAGTGCCACCCAAAACGGAGTGGGATCTGTCGTTTCTAATAACGTTATAATTTGATATTTTAGGCGTACGATTGCAAGGTTTAAGGAAGGTCTCTTGCACTAGGAATATGTCTAGTTGGCGTGCACAGGCAAATTCTCTAACTTCGTTAATCTGTTGGATAAGGCCGTTTGCATTGAAAAACGCGATTTCAAATAAAATCCGGTTTCAAGGGCCAAATGTACGGTCCGCTCCCGAACTATAATAAAAATCAAATCAAAAAATATTCATCCAGTTCACAGAGTCGAAAATAACAAATAGAAATTGGTACCATCCTAGTAAGTCACTAGTATTACCAGTAGCACTTGTGGCTGGCGGCCCCTCTTCCATAACGTAATAGGTACAATTGAAACAAATACCTATGTAGTACCTTAATGTGTAGTATTAATTTAAAGTTAAACAGGTTTACCAAGCTTAATGCAACATCTAAAATATAATCATCATCATCATCAATTCCACCAATTGACGTACACTGCTGGACATAGGTCTCTTGTAGGGGTAAAAGATAGATTTACAAAACTACACCCTATACATAGTACTCCTGAAGTGTGCATGTAACGTGCAGTCAAGTAAATATTCTCTCACATAACCTTGGAAAACATTCATAAAGCCTTGTTTGCCGAGTCAACGTTTCATTATGTATTTGCATAATTCTTACGTGAAGTACGCGAGCGTCAGCGACTACCCGCACGTCACGTGTGGGCTCAACGCTGTTTGCTACCGAACCGCCGCAATCTGGTTTAATTTATCATTATCTTAAATATCATGCATGATGTGTACTGTCACGCACACAATACTTTTCCTTTTTTATGTACCAGGTTGGATATTTCAGTGGGTCAAAATTCATGTACAGAAAATTCTAAATAATTGTTTTTTAATAAAATTATTTATTCCAAGATACATGTAAAATTGGTACATACAAACAAAAGAAAACTTAAAATAATTATTAAATACAAAAGTTAACATTAAAAAAAAGTCTTAGCAGCAGTGCTATTCAGATTCTGAATCAGTTAAAGGTTTAACGCCTTCTATGAAATCACCGCATGGTCCAGTGGTGCTGCCGCGACACGAAATTGTGCAACGTCTTTTGCTTGTTGAGGGTCCGGGTTCAGGGCTTCCTCGGTTGCAGTTGTCATCATCATCATCTTCATAACCATCATCAGAATCATCGTCTTCGGAACTATCATCGACGCGAATTATAAATTGCTCGGTAAGTAAATCAACCACATGGTCACTCTTGACGTACTCTTCTTCTATATCTTTTACCTTTTTACATATTTTTCCCCATTCCTGGGCACCCATTAAGGATACTTTTTCTTTGATAAGTTTGGTACATTCTTGTAAATTCCATTTAACATTTTTGCTAGCTATGGGGTTGAGGTCTGGATGGTAAGGCGGTAATCTCAATATGCTATGGTTTGCTTCTGCTAAAATTTGATCTATTGAAAAAGTTTTAAATCTTTCTTTATTAGCTTTTATCAAGTTGTACAATTGTGGCTTGAGCATTGTTGAATCATATTGTATGCCTTTATCAGTTAGCCAATTCTGCATATCGGCTTTTTTGGTATTGGAGGACGGTGCTAAATCCCATTGTTTATTGTGGTATGAAGCGTTGTCGACAACCACTACAGAATTGGGTGGTAGGTTGGGAATTAATTGTGTCCTAAGCCATTTTTCATAATTCACGTAATTCATGTTGTCGTGATAGTCCCCTGTTTTGGTGCCGGCTTTAAAAGTTAATAAAGCATTTGGTATAAACCCAGCTTCAGATCCTGCGTGGACTATCACGACTCGTTGTCCTTGAGAAATGGGTTTTTTTAGTCCTTCCGTAGGGCCATCGCTCCAGGCTTTGGTTGTTGAGTGCGATGAATCTACGTAGGATTCATCTGTGTAAACAATGGGTCTTCCTTCTTGTCGATATTTTCTTATTTTACTTAAATATTCAATGCGTTGTAATCGGATATTCGATGTTTCTATTAGTAATTTACGGTTGTTTTCTGTTTTTTTCCAGCGAAATCCTAACTCCTTTACAATTACACGAAGACTTGTTTCTGACCCTTTAAAGTTTATATCTTCCTCAAGTTTCTTTTTTAGTTTCCCAATGGTGGGAAGTTCATTATTCGTCTTGTGAAAATTGTGTATACATCTTTTTATAATACCTTGGTCAAAATTATCAATATTCGTAACTGGTTTAGCTCTGGGACGTTTTTTTCCAGGTGTTCTGAAAGTAATTAGCAAATCGGAACTCTTGGCTTGATTTGCGATATTTTTTACAGTTCCAATTGAAGTCTTAGTGGCCTCCGATGTCCGTTTTTGAATTTTAGCTAATTTACTGACTACACAATTTAATTTAGAAACAGTTTCCGTTTTCATTACCTGCATAGTCTGTATAGTTTGGTTATTCTCCGACTGACTGAGTAAAGAAGCAACTTCCTCAATCTGACTTCGAATTTGCTTCAGTGAATCGACACATTCGTCAGCTTCTTTCTTTAAAAAGCAATTCACGTCATATATCATTTTCCGTGCTTGCCTTTTTAAAACAATGTTTTTTTTACGCATTTTCAAATCACTTTTTAATATTTAACAAAAAAAACTTAACTGACAAACTTAAACAAACAAACTCAACAAATAGTAACAATCGACAACAATAAACAATTAACGAAAATAGCAATTCACTTGTGAACGTGATTGTACAACAGGAGTGCGCGGTACGTCGTATCGATGCGAGAGGCAGGGAACGACTGGAGCGCCAATCAGAGCACCGCGTGCGCCTACACACCCGCCCCACACCCCGCTAATTGCCCGTTGATACCCAATTTCTGATTTCTGCGCAATAACGGTCAAAGCCAAACTCTCGCCGCGCGTACTGTACAATGATTGAATGCATGAGTACCAGGGCTACTGATATTATAAATGATAAAGTTTGTGAGGATGGATGTATGGATGGATGGTTATAAGTGTTGGTGGATGGTATTAGTGTTTATTTTACTATGGTTTTCTGTAAATTGGCTGAAATATAAAGATGTTTTCTAAAGATGTCACATCAACTTAGAATTTTAATGGCGTACGCCGCGAAAATGATTGATGATACATAAAAATTAAGTACTACATGTTTAAAGTAACCGTGATTAACTACAAAAGAATCCGCGAGGCTATACCTATGTCTAACTGTTATGGTTAAGTCACAATAACTGCTTTTTTTATAATTTTTCTTTCAAAACACGGGTATAATCTGAAGATGTTGACATTCCTATCATGATATAAAATAGTTTTGTAAACATTAATTTTGATTATATACCTGCAAATTCCTTTTTAAAGTATTTTAATTGAATCTATCGGTAAGAAGTTGCGACGGGTATAGAATCGCCAAAAGCAAGAAAAATGCAGCGGGCCGCCCGGCCGCGAATTATATAGTTTGAAATAAAACTAAACCTGTTAGGCAGCGCTGCAGTTCGTTTCTAGGTGTTTTAAAGATATTAAAACTTCTAATAACCGAGTCGGTGCAGACAAAGTTGCGTGGGTCAGCTACTAGCTGAACTATGATAAAACCTAAATGTGTAATATATATTTATTTATTTATTAGTTTTTCAAGGGAAACAAACAGTACCTACTATTACACAAAAGTAATGCCGTATTTTTATATCACATAAACAAATGAAGTTTCCACAACTTAGTTATAAGTACAAATACGATAACATTAATCACAATTGCTTAGGAATAAGTACCTACCAAGGGAAAATTATACAAAAAAAAATTCAATTAAAACAAAGAAGAAAAACAAAACTTTAAATGCCGTAATCAATTTCCTAAAAGTGCCAATTTTGACATGAAAAATGTCCGTCTCACAAAATTTGCTGTTACTTTCAGCATTGCACGCACGAGGTAAAAAGTTATTTGCCGAATACCTTGTCTTCCATCTAGCCCACGCAAAGGGAGGTTTACGCCTTGCATTTAACCTACGACATGCAAAATCGATATTAGAAGAAGTGAACAACTAAAAAGCAAGAAATAACTTTATTCTACGACTAGAGGACCTGCGCGACTTCGTCCGCGAATGAGTCAACTTCAAAAAGTAGTCGTATGTTCTCGCGGACTGTTTATAGGACTTTAAAGAAAAAATTCCGATATACTTACCACATATTTCCGTCGTTTGGCGTAACTTTTACCGTTCACGCATCGCACGCATCGTAATCTCTCAAAAAAGATATTTTTCGTCGGAGCGTGATGTTATACATCCCTAATTATACTACTAATCCAAAAAAAACCGAAATCGAAACAGCATTTTCTGAGATTAGCGCGTTCAATCAAACAAACTCAAAAGCTTCATAATATTTCAAGTACACCAATCAAAAAAGCCACGCCAATCTAAAACTCCGTTGCGCGGATTTTGAAAGACAAATGCGGAAAAAATAGCGATGCTATCCTGTAGGAGCTGTTTGGTTTTCCGGGATAAAACGAAGCCTATGAGCTATTCCAGGATGGTGCGCATGCATTCGAGGTTATCTGTGAAGAGTTATGTCCTTTATCTCCGACAATATTTATTAGATCTTCATTAAAATTAGACAATACATGCTTAATAGTATAATACACTTTCAAATAAAAAAATAATTATTACAATCGATTGAAATTTAACGGAGGTATGAAGTAAAATTGATAAAAAATGTCATCCCATTTACCGGAAGAAACTTACTGTTTAACGGGATAAAAAGTATCCTATATGTTGACTCGGAATATTAGCTACAACTATACCAAATTTTATTTGAATCCGTTCAGTAGTTTTCTCTTAATGCCCGGACAGACGGACAGACAAAAATTAAATAAAAATCAGTTTTGGACTCAGTATCGATTATAAAGCATCCCCCGGTCAAAACTTTCAAAATACATTAAATGTACAGAAATCTTCCAGCTACAGACTTATTATAAGTATAGATATTTACTTAGTATAGGTACTCAGTATTATTTACATTTTACTTGACATAGGCTTGTTGTAGAAAATATTTATTTCTAGTTGTTTAACAAAGTCGGTTTTTTATTGACAACTTTTTTTTAAAATAAAATCACTGGTAAGTCGCGTTGACTTAGTCAAGTAATGGCTGCCGCAAACTCGTCCACCCTGTTTGCTCATCCGGAATGTACTAACGCGTTCTCCAAACATAGCATGCCCTGTTTGATTGTGTTTTGTGTTTGTGACATTCAGCCAGCGTGTGGACGGGCTATGACAATGCATAATACACGTACCGAAGTCGGTTTTGTATTATTTAAGACTTATTATTCAAATATTTCCGTGAGATGAGAGTGTTTGGTGAATTAGTCACGGTGACACCTGTGGCTTGCACGCGGGTACGATTGTCCACTCGGCCGCGCGTCCTCGGAGTCTGGCTCCGCAACAAGAGCAGTCGTGACTGAATGAAATGTTGTTATATCTACACCAAACAAAAGTACATAAAAATATAAAAAAACATTGACATCACCACCTCAACACATAGAGAACTCTTCCACGCGAACAAATGAACTAGGTACCTCTTACTGAGAGTAGATACCAAGTATTAGCCTGATAGCCCAGTCATATTAGGTAAAAAAAGGGGTCAACCTCGGAATGAAAGATAATAAGCTGCAAATTGGTATGAACCTTTGTTTTGTCATTCTAAATGTTGTCTCAAAAGTCACAATCGTTATCGTGTCCGCGTCTTAAGATATTCAAGGTCAAAGGTCACAAAAATCGGTTTTTCGCGAATATCTGGCTTCCTATCGGTTGAATGAGATTTGCATTTATTATAAAAGTTGTAGGCTATAAAATTCCCTACAACTTTTGTTTAAACTTTTTTTTCATACGACCAACCGTTTTGAAGGTAGAGCGCGAAGTGCACATCGTACAGTCATATACGGCCTAATGCAAGGTCAAGCGTGAGTTATGGTTATCAGTACGTTATAAAGTCAATTATTTACTTGGAAATTATAATTATTAAACAATGCCTATTATTTATGTACTAACTATTAATTATTTATATTTAATTAAAGTAAGGGCCGCCGTACACGGACTGCTCGAGCAGTTAGCGGCTGAGTGAAATACACGGACCGCTCGAGCGGTCGGCGTCGACTGCTTGAGCTGTCGGTTGTTGACTGCTCGAGCTACGACTCAACTGCTCGAGCAGTTGATTTTCTACCACAGTCGAGTCATGGATTCTGACGAGGAAGCACTGCTTTTGCTGCTCCTGCTCAGGCGGAGACGACGGCGGCGACGTCAAAAGAGAAAATTTTGGGTTCATCCAATTTTGCAATTAAGAGAACAACGTGGACAATTCCATCATTTGTTTATGGAACTTAGAAGTGATGAAGAAAAATTTTTCAACTATTTTAGAATGTCAAAGTCTTCGTTTGATGAATTGTATAATATACTAAAGTCTCACATTAAACGGGAAGACACAATTATGAGGAGAAGTATCGAACCTGAAGAAAGACTAGCAGTAACATTGAGGTAAGAAAAATATATAGTAATTATTAAAATTTTTATTCATTAAAAATATTGGAAATTACATCATCGGACATTACAGAACATGATGAAAGGTCTTCAAATTGAGAATTTTGGTCATCAGCCATTGATGTAGAGGGGCCGGTTGCTGATCTAGAGGGACCAGGCACTGATGTAGAGGTAGAGGGGCCAGTATTATAACCCCATGGTCCACGATAATCATTAAACGATGAATATCCCCTGTCACCATAACTCGAAGGATATGTGTGATTTGTCATCCCTTTAAAGTATTTCACTACGTTAAGTATTTCGGTCTTAGCATCTAATTTATAATGCTCATTAATTTTTTTGAATTCGCCAACTAATGATAGTAAAAACAATTTATCTTCATCTTCATTATCAATGCGCGAATTCTGCGTTTTTTCATCTAAACGTTTGGATAATTTTTCAATTAAGACGTTCTCATCTGTGATTTTAGTAGTTAATTTTCTTTTGTTTCTTTCTCTGGGTATTTTATTTTGACCATTTTCGGTTTCTCCGGACGTAATTTCAGTGTGCTCACTCTCTTGTAAACTATTTGTTTTGTCGGGTCTATCTTCTATTATTGCCTTTAAAAAAGACATCTGCTGATAATATGCATATGGCCGAATGTTGAGGGCTGCTGAACCACTCTTTGGTTTAATTTTTTTAGCATATCTGGTGTATCCATCTCTTAATGTTTTCCATTTTTTCTGTATTAACATGGCTGTAACAACAAAAAAATATAAGTTAGTATAATTGATTGATTTATAAATATGTTTTACAGGTATTTGGCAACTGGATGTACATTTATGGATTTGCAATATAGTTTTAGAATAGCATCAACAACAATAGGTAAGATAGTGAGGGATGTTTGCAGAAATATATGGATACATATGAAGGATATGTGTATGGAACAACTAACTAAAGATAAATGGAAAGACATAATAAATGGTTTCAAAAAAAATGCTCAGTTTCCGAACTGCCTCGGTGCCGTTGATGGCAAACATATTAGAATAATACAACCCGCGCAAAGTGGATCGTCATATTATAACTATAAAAATTATTTTTCGATAATACTTCTAGCAGTATGTGATAGTAATCATATGTTCACTTTCGTGGATATAGGCTCATATGGAAGGCACGCTGACTCGACTATTTTCGAAGAGAGTTGTCTATATAAAATGTTACAAGAAAAAAAGTTAAATATACCTCCACCTTCTGCAATATCACAAAATGGACCGTTATTACCGAATGTGTTTATTGGGGATGAAGCGTTTAGCTTGCAGGAAAATTTAATGCGTCCATATGGTGGCAAGAATTTACCAGAGAAAAAAAAAATTTTTAACTATCGGTTATCACGTGCGAGGCGATATATTGAATGCACGTTTGGCATATTAGCTAATAAATGGCGGATCTTTCATAGACCACTCAACGTCAACGTTGATTTCGCAGTGGATATAGTAAAATCATCGTGTGTTCTTCACAACTACGTAAAACAACGAGATGGAAATAAATTTGAGGATACGTTTGAGGGTCTTCCTTATTCTATAATACATTCAACCCAGCAAGTTCGTCCAGGTGGACCTATGTTAACAACAATCCGTGAAGAATTTGCTAATTACTTTGTGAGCGAAGAAGGCAAACTAGATTGGCAATGGAATATGATATAAATCAAAAGGGCGCCGTCCGTATAACATAGCCTCTGTATTCTTTTAAATATTAAAAATATAATAAGAAGCAAAACAACTATTATATTGTTACCAGTCTGTTTTTTAATAATAAATAAAATAATAAATGTGTGTGTTAAATGACTGACTTTTTTACTTACCGATTTGATTTTTTTCTTCAACTGGTTTTTCATCAAAGTTCTCAATTACTTGGGCACAAATAATTGCCCATGCATTGTTCTTCTTTATTTTGTCGCTGTGTTCCTTAAGTTTATAGTTCCAAATAAGTTCTTGCGTTTTAATTGCGCTAATAAGGGCATCACTATCGCACACGCCCTCCATGTTCAAAAAACAGCCGGCAAATGAGAAAACAGACGCCGCGAGGCCGCAAAGGGCGGGGGGGAGAGGGAAGTCGGAGAGCTGTCGACTGCTCTAGCGCAGTCAACGGCTCGAGCAGTCGGTGTATGCCTCGCAACCGCTCGCGAGCGGTCGACGGCACGATGGAATTTCATCATGCAGTTGACGGCTTGAAGCGGTCGCGACTGCTCGAGCAGTCGTGTGTACGGCAGCGAATGAATGACTATAGTTCACTGCGCGGTCGCGGCTTTAAGCAGTCGGTCTCAACTGCTTGAAGCAGTCCGTGTACGGCGGCCCTAAGTAACTTGATTATTTATATATAATTATTCATATTTAACTATTTAAGTATAAAATATTATTAATTCTGGATTATATATTTTAGTTTTATTTTAAGTTAACACGACATTATATATCTTTTCTTTAAAACGCGTAAATTTCTCAATACTTATATACCTGGAAATACTTGTCCCTACCCTATGCCCTTTTCTATTCATTGCCGGGACAGATGTTCTATAGTATTCAAGGCCACTCTCTCCACTTTGTATGAGTCAAGATTATTCGTTAGTTTGAAATTGTACCGTTGCAACTACGGACGTACGGTTTTAAGAGCTATGGCTGATTTGTGTTTTATATGTGATAAGAAACTTTCAGAAGGTGTTTCTGTGAATGTCGTACGTGGTTTACAAACTTTAAAAACTGCAAGTATTGAAAGAAATGATGGACATATAGACTATTTAAATACTTTAAGTTCTGTAAATGTGCATTCCGAGTGTCGAAAAGTGTACACGAGTAAAAATGTTATTATTGCATCAAAACGACGCACAGATGAGAGTGAACCTTCAACGTCAAGTGCACCTCGTAAAAAACGAAATGAAGTCTTTGATTTTGGAAAGTTATGCTTATTTTGTGGCCAAGAAGCTGATGAAATAGCAGAAAAGAAAAAAAAATTAAAGTATAGACGGACAATAAGTAATGTAAGTACTCTTGCATTCAAAGACAACGTAATTAAGAGAGCAGAAGAACGAAACGATTCCTTAGGAGAATTAGTAAAGGAACGTATATATTACGAGTATGATTTGATCGCTGCTGAAGCAAAGTATCATACTATTTGCTATACCAACTTTTTAACCCGAGTACCATCTGCAGATAAAAAGCCTCGCCAAGATGATCAAGTCACTCAAGCAATGAAGGAGATTTTTTATTATATAGAAAATAATGAAGATTCTCAATTTACTTTGAAAGAACTTAAAGATGCCCCTACGGAATACATACCTGACGATAAGACAATTATTACAAAATTACAACAAAAGTATTTAACTGATATAATAATCACAAAAAAAATTGGATCATTTACAATTATATCTTTCCGTGATACACAGCTTAACGTATTATCAAAAGCTTGGTACGAAAATAAAAAAAGTACTCCTGTAGAAGAACGTCTACGGATTGTAGAAGCTGCTGCGGCTATTATTAGGGAAGACATCAGATCATCTGTAGTTGAAACAAAAACGTATCCACCTCCGAATAAAATGCTAGATTGTATTAATGAAGAAATACCAAAAACATTATCACATTTTTTGGAAGAAATGATATTAAAAAATAGAAAAGGACAAGTAGATCATTTAAAAACGAAATGCACATCTATTAGCCACGCAATAATGGCTTCGATACGAGAACGTTCATTTTCATCACAGCTACTGTTGGGCCTTTCCGTATTTCTTCACAGAAGATATGGGTCTAAAAAATTGTTGGATGTTTTATCATCTTTAGGATTTGCTGCATCATATAGTAATACCATACAGTATGAAGTTTCATCAGTTTACCATCCACAACCTCGTATTTTACCATCAGAGTCTGGTGCGTTGGTACAATATGTTGGAGACAATGCAGATATTAATGTCAGTACTCTTGACGGTAATAATACTCTTCACGTTATGGGAATGATAAAAATAATTACTCCGAAAGATGCTGTAATTTATGATGATCGCATAAAAAAATGTACAACTAAACCGAGTGCAAAAGAGTTAGCAGCAATATCACATGTATCTCTTTTAGCATATGAAAAGCCAGTTGTACCTGGGTACAGCAAGATTCAAGTCCAAAATCTACATGATGATCAAGTACTGATTGAAAAAAAAATTAATGCAGTTGATTTGTTGTGGTTATACGGAAAATGGAAGAATCTTTCACCGTTGCCAGGGTGGAATGGCTATCTTCAACAACTTACGAAAAATAATCAAAATTTTTCAACTTCTCAGGTTATATTTCTACCTTTCATTGATCATCCTGCCAGTAATTTAGACACAATTTATACAACTTTACATAGTGCTATAAATATTGCCAAGTCACATCAACAAAAAACGTGCATAATTACATTTGATCAGCCCCTGTACTCAAAAGCACGTGAAATGGTTGCTGCGTCAGATGCAAACTCAGACTTGTCTAAAACAGTTGTCAAACTTGGAGGATTTCATATGCTCATGTCTTTTCTTGGATGCATAGGACATGTAATGGACGGTAGTGGTCTCAAGGAAGCTTTAAGTAAAATATATGCTACAAATTCGGTCGACAAAATGTTGAATGGTCACGCTTATGCAAGAAGTATCAGAGGCCATATATTATTACGACTTGCATTATCAATAAAGATTTTTGAAGAGATGAAAATTGAAAATTGTGTGTTAGATGAGTTAATTGAACAGATAACTAGTCGCGATGTTTCCTACGAAGATGTTGAAGGATGTACGAGCAGCTCCAACTCGTTAATTGATCAATTTCAGGATAAACTAAAAGAATTAAAAGCTCGAGGTCCCACGGCACAGTTATGGGTGCAATATTTTGAAATGGTATCAATAGCCCTAGATTTCATTCGCGCTGAAAGGCTGGGACTTTTTCAAGAACATTTGGATGCAGTGCGAAAAATGCTGCCCTATTTTCATGCTGGTGGTCATTTCCTATATGCGAAATCAGCTCATTTGTATCTTCAAGATATGTTAAAACTTGAGGAGACAATGGATCAACAGGCTTTTGAGAACTTTAAAAACGGATTCTTTACTGTAAAACGAACAGAAAAATTCAATTCTGGTACATGGACAGACATGGTAATCGAGCAAAGTCTGATGAAATCTATGAAGACAGAAGGAGGAGTATCTCGAGGCCGAAGTACACAAGAAAGTGTTCTATGTAAGTGGGTATATGCTATGTATGCCACGAATACAATTTGTGAAGAAATTGAACGGTTTTGTAACATTTCTTTAGATTCTGTGGACCAACATGTTGATGCTAGAGATTCACGAATAAAAAGGGATGATACTGATGTAAATGAACTGGTTGGTTGGTTTACGCTTCATAATCCCTTTCCAAATACGAATCAGTTGGTATCCTTAGCTTCAGGAATCGTTGGAAATGACCAAATTAATTGTCACCGAGCCCATGAAATCGGATTGCAATCTATGGTAAAGATAACTGGTTTGAACTTCAACGAAATAAAGTTAAAACGCGTCGATAAGGTTTTACCGCTTTCAGCCATTAACAAATCTGTCAAAATTAATGATTGTAAAGTTTCTATAGATCCAATGTTACTTTTCCAGAGAATAACTGTAAGCAAAAAATTTGAAAGTAATTTACAAGAATATCTTCAGTATGAACTAAGCCCGTATCCGACATCTTTATTTGATAGTAATGGCATGAGAAAAACCACGAAAGCAACATTATATGACAATATGATGCCTGTCGTTATCGATCTTGATGAAAATAATGTAACATACATCATCGATGGTGGATTTCTTCTGCATCGCGTCGTATGGAGCAAAGACGATACTTTCTCTATTATTTTAAATAAGTACATTAAATATTTACAAACACATTATGGCTCAGCAATTGTTGTTGTATTTGACGGATATTCGGACTATAGTAAAAATATTAAAGCACTGGAACAACGAAGAAGAACTGCTGCACTTTCAAAATCATATGAAGTTTGTTTTGACGAAACAATGGTTGTGCCAATCAGTCAAGAAAAATTTTTATCAAATCGGTCTAATAAAAAAAAATTTATCGACATGCTTGTTGAAAAATTTAAAACTGTTAATATCACAACAAAACAAGCCAGAGATGATGCTGATGTTCTCATCATTGACAGTCTTTTGATGTTCTGATAAGGCAATAGGCCTTATCAGAACATCAAAAGACTGCTGTCATCATAGGAGAAGATATCGATTTGCTCGTTATTTTAATTGGACGTACTCAGTCACATCATCAGGAATTTTTTTTGAAAAAAGTTGGCAAAGGCAATGTCAAAACACAAATATATTCTACTAAAAGTTTTGACCAATATCCTCGTACTAAAAAGCACATTTTATTTTTACACGCATTCAGTGGCTGTGACACGACTTCTGCGCTATTTAAAAAAGGAAAAAAAACTGTTACTAGAGCATTGGAAAAAATTCCTGATTTAGATAAACTGGTGGAAGTATTTCAACAAGAAAACTGCCCAAAACAAACATTATTAAAAAATGGAGTGCGCATCTTGTTGGCATTATATAATGCTCCAAAATCTGAGGACAACATTGATCATTTCCGCTACACGCAATTCATCAAATTTACAAAACTAAATAAACCTGTACAACTGTCAACACTTCCACCAACAAGTGTAGCAGCTCATCAACACATAAAACGTGTCTACTACCAGATTCAAACGTGGTTAGGGAAGGACTTAGAACCTCAAGAATGGGGCTGGATGCTTGAAAATGAAATCCTGGAGCCCATACGAACGTTATTACCTCCAGTACCAGCCGAACTACTAAACGTAATATTTTGCAATTGCAAAAATGGTTGTGGTTCCCGCTGTGGATGCAGAAAATCAGGGCTACAATGTTCTTTAGCTTGCGGCCAGTGCAACGGACAAGCTTGCCTCAACGCTTCACTGTATCCAAGTAATCCCGATGAAGAAAATACATATGATCCCGATATTCTGGAAGGTTTGGAGATGAACATGACAGATAATGAGGATGATGACAATGAATCGAACATTTTTGAGCGACAAGAAGAAGAAGAAGACGAAGAAGAAGAAGATAATTAGCTTCCATTTCCAATTTCATTACAATTAAAATCAACAAAGATACTTTTGATATTTGAACTCACATTTTGATAAATGTATATTATGCCGTATTTAATAATAAATAAAAATATGTGTAAAATATATACTCTTACTATCATTTTAACTTAAAATAAAACTAAAATATATAATCCAGAATTAATAATATTTTATACTTAAATAGTTAAATATGAATAATTATATATAAATAATCAAGTTACTTACTTTAATTAAATATAAATAATTAATAGTTAGTACATAAATAATAGGCATTGTTTAATAATTATAATTTCCAAGTAAATAATTGACTTTATAACGTACTGATAACCATAACTCACGCTTGACCTTGCATTAGGCCGTATATGACTGTACGATGTGCACTTCGCGCTCTACCTTCAAAACGGTTGGTCGTATGAAAAAAAAGTTTAAACAAAAGTTGTAGGGAATTTTATAGCCTACAACTTTTATAATAAATGCAAATCTCATTTAGCCGATAGGAAGCCAGATATTCGCGAAAAACCGATTTTTGTGACCTTGACCTTCAATATCTTGAGACGCGGACACGATAACGATTGTGACTTTTGAGACAACATTTAGAATGACAAAACAAAGGTTCATACCAATTTGCAGCTTATTATCTTTCATTCCGAGGTGAAAGCCCTAATATGACTGGGCTATGAAGGAATTACCCGAGATGCATTTGCACCCATTTTTAAGTTATATTTAAATCGCACGCCCCTTTAGCGAGAATAGATAACGGGGACGACGGGACTATATGTAACGTAATTTTATAGTTAGAATTACTAGAATCCCATCAAATAATATAAGGTTATTAAGGCTATAAGGTTCTGTCAGATGTGGCACGATTATTTGATCCATTTGGATGGCTTGCCCCCATCATAATTGATGCAAAGATATTTTTGCAAAAATTGTGGCTTTCAAACTCGGGATGTGACGAGCAGCTTCCACCAACTCTACTTGATGAATGGAAAGCCTACCGAACTCAATTGGATAATTTACAAAATATTGAAATAGACCGTTGGTTAAATCCTAACCAAACTAGAACATCTGTAGAACTGTCTGGATTTGCTGATGCATCCATGGTAGCTTACGCTGCTGTTGTATATGCCAAGGTTATTGACCAAAGGAAAAATTAAGATCACATTATTAGAAAGTAAAACTAAGGTTGGACCTTTTAAACAAATCTCAGTTGCACCACTAGAATTGAGTGCAGCTCATCTAGCTAAATTGTTATCACAGGAAGCCAAAGCCAGGCAACCAATTTAAAAATACTAAAATACCAAATATACGCTTATACAGACTCTACTGTTACATTAGCATGGATAGAAGGACAACCCATTTTGTAGCAAATAGAGTCGGTGGCGTTCCTAGGGTTTTGAATTTGAGCAAGCCCAGTTACCTAAAGGACAAATTTAACTCGTCATGATCTCTAAGTCACCATTCTGGTTGTGCTAAATGACAAACCATATCAACAAATCTTCGAAAAACACTACGGTTAGGGTCAGCACGCGAATTATGATAAAGAAGTTTCTATGCAATGTTTGCCAAAATTAAAAAGTAATCATAGTAATCCCAAGTGTTTCTTTGAGTTCTGCTCTCTTTAAATCTTATGATGCCTGGTAATTTATGTCGTAACCAGCCGCGTTTCAACCATTATTTTCATTAGAAAAAAAATATGCAAAAATTTACCTGTTGTTCGCCAATTATTTTTTGATTTCGCCACAGAAACTATTTGCACACAAATTGAGCTCATATTTAACAATATTTACTATAATTTTTAAGAAAACAAACCAGTAAAATGCACTATTCAACCCAAAAAAACAATAATAAACTCCTAACTAAGTAGTTACTAATCAATAATAATGAATCTGTCAAGTGTCAACTAGTTGTAACGCAAAAAATAACACGCGTGAAGTTGTTTCAATTCGCTCGCTGGTCATCTTCACTAACTTCAACTAGCAATCTGGCATTTGATATCCATACCAAATTATTAAATACCTAATCTAGATTGTCTCTGCTAAATACATTGAAATTTCTATGAGAGAGGGCAGTAAAATAAAAGCCCCATATAAGCAAATGAGTGTGAGCGAGACAAAGCGGGGCCTCCGATCGCATACGAAGACACGCGAAGAGCGCGATAGTGATAGTTCGGCGCGACGCCGCGCCGTTCGGCTGGTTGCTACCACAGAGACTACCTGCTAGAGTAACGTAGTGCTTGCAGTAGACAAAGAGTATATACATTATTAAGCAAAAGTTAAAACATTGTATTTATATCCTCATTGCTATCAAGTTTTAATTAATTTGTTAATTTCATTTCGGAATAGTCGAGAAAAATTTTGAAGAGATATTTATTGTAACGCAAGCCCGGCTTTTCGGCTTGTATGGTAGTACCGCCACTGAATAGAGTATCAGAAATACAAATTTTATTGGATAATCACGTTTGGTGTCATGTTACTTCTAAGGAAAATCCTGCTTCCCGTGGGATACAACCGTGTGATATTGCTACTGCCCAGTTCTGGTTGCAAGGCCCACGTTTTCTGAAAGATAGAAATAACAAAAGACTCAATAGTTTTCACTATGAACTACAGGACTAACCAATTTATTAAAGATTTTCAACTTTAAACAAAATGATAAGAGTGCTTTCATAATGCCGAATATTTCTAAACCTGAAAAATGAAAGTAAGACAAATAAAACAATTTATCTCGAAAGCAAAGAAATGAACAAGAACGACGAAATAAGAGATTTAAACGAAAAGGGAAGTGTAAAGAAAGGAAGCATATTGTTAACACTATTAACCCAAATTGAAGCATGTTTGAATTCAAGACCCATCGGTGGACTTACTGATCATCCGGATAAGTCATCCGGATGATTACTAAGTCCACCCATGGGAATGTCGTTAACGCTTGCTCATTTTTTGATTGGTGATTCAACTATGACGATCTGAAACCAGCTACGAAAATATAAACCTTAACACATTAGATCGGTGGGAATTGATTCAGAAAATGTCACAACATTTTTGGAAACGTTGGTCTAGCGAATATCTTCATCTGCTGCAAGAGAGACAAAAATGGCAAAGACCTTCCCAATGTCCGGAGATAGGACAAATTATTTTTTATTATTATTATAGCCTCTTTATTTCCATAATACATTTTTATCAATTATTAATACATTATAATATGTGCATGCATAAAAATGATATCTATATATATATATATATTAAATTCTTAGTAATAAATAATAAAATCAATTTTCACTATGGACCCCTATACGGGTGAAGGCCTCCTCCATTTTTCCCCACGACTGTCTGTCCTTTGCTTTAGTTAACCAATATTCACCGGCTTTTCTTATTATTTCGTCAACCCATCTTTCTTTCGGTCTACCTCTTTTCCTTTTGCCTGTTGGACCTTGCCAGGTGGTTACTCTATTTGTCCATTTTTCCTTGTCCATACGTGCAATATGACCCGCCCATTTCCATTTTAGTTTTTGAGAATGTACTAAAGCATCTATTATTTTTGTTGTTTTTCTTATTTCTGTATTTCTTATTCTGTATATTCGTTTTATATTCAGCAAACTCCTTTCCATCGCTCTCTGACATACTTGTATTCTATTTTTAGTTTTATTATTATAAATCCATGTTTGGCAGCCATACGTAAGACAGGGTAATAAACAAGAGTCCATTATTTTTTTCTTTAGCTTTAAAGGGAGTTTTGACTTTAAAGTTTCTTTATTGCTCCAGAATTTATTCCAAGTTATGTTAACTCGTCTTTTAACTTCATCTTCGAGTCTGGTCTTAGAGAAAGATATTAGTTGTCCCAGGTAAACATAACTTAGAACGTTTTCTAAGGTGTTTTTATTAACCTTTATCGGTATAACGTGGTGATTTGTCATGACCTTGGTTTTCAGAGTATTTAGTTCTAAGCCGATCGTATTGCTGACATTATTTAGTTCATTAATCATTTCCTGTAATTGAGATGCTGTTTCAGAGAAGAGTATGATGTCATCTGCAAATCGGAGATTACTGAGTAGTTTCCCATTAATATTGATTCCTTTTCTATCCCAGTTTAAAGTTTTCATTATACTTTGGAGCACAGTTATAAAAATTCTAGGCGAGAGGGGGTCACCCTGTCTGGCGCCTCTACAAATGTCTATTTCAGGGCCATGTCTCTCTAACTTTACGCGGCTTTTGCTTTTGCAGTATATGTCCTTTATGAGATCTATAGTTTCCGATGGTACCTCGCATTCCTGTAGAGCCTTCCATATGCTTTTATGTGATATAGAGTCGAAGGCTTTGGCATAGTCAATAAAAGCTAGGTAGAGTGGTCTATTTTGCTCTATATATTTCTCTATTATCAAATTTAAAGTGTGGATGTGATCTGTTGTTGAGAAGTTTTTTCTGAAGCCTGCTTGTTCCGGTGGTTGAAACTTCTCTGTGAATATTGCAAGGCGGTTCTCAAGACAAGAAGCAAATAATTTGTACATGTTTGGTTGTAGGCTTATTGGTCTGTAGTTACTAATATTGGCAGGGTCTCCTTTCTTATAAAGCAGGATTATATCAGATTGTGCCCATTCGTTGGGTATTGTTCTGTCATTTAAAATCTTGTTAAATAACGTTGTTATATATGGCGCTAGTATAATTTTTCCCAATTTTAGTGCTTCATTTGGAATTCCATCGGGTCCGTTGCTTTTGTCGGTTTTTAGCGATTCAATTTTTTTTGTTAACTCATGTGTAGAGAATCTATCAAGAGTAGTAGAGTTCTGGTTGGTCGTTTCGAGTTCAGTGGGAGCATCTCTTGACGAGTATAAGTTGCGGAAAAATTTTGTTGCGTTTTCTATTATTTTAAATCTTGTTGATATTTTCGTGCCAGTTATATCTTCTTTTATATAAGGTATCCATTGTTTCGAGGTATCAAGATTTTTGAGACCTCTCTTTAAACTTCCGGTTGATTCAAGATGTGTTTTAATTTCCTTTATTCTGCGTTCCATGCGATCCCGTTTCAATAATTTGTAGATGTTTTTGCAGAGGTATGTACGTTCAACTTTTTCTTGTTTTGTCAGATTTTTCTTCCGAGTTAATAAATTTCTTCTTTCGATAAGACATTTTATTTGTACAGGGATATTATCCCGTTTTTTTGTTGGTTTCTGTTTAATTGAACTTAAACTGGTGAGTATTGTATTTTTAATTTTGTTGTATTGTGACTCTACATTTTCATTTTCTCCTAGTTCAATTTCATTTATATTATTTTTTAAGGTTTGCACGAATTGTTCTTTTTCTTCTAAAGTATTTAGTTTAGTTTTATAATTTTTGAAATTTGCTCTACTTTTCTTTATAGGCGCGATTTTTAATGTGCATCGTAGGAGACGATGGTCGCTAGGAAACGTTAAATTTGATATAATTTCAAAGTTTGAGATGTTTTCCTTTCTATTGATTAATATGTAATCGATTTGACTTCTTCTTTTCATTGGCGAGAGCCACGTCCACATAGCTTTATTGTTTTTTTTAAATAAACTATTTGTAATGTATAGTTTGTTTTCCCAACAGAACTGGAGTAGTTTTTCACCTCTTTTGTCTCTATTTCCGTAGCAGAACTTTCCCAGTATGCTTTCTTCAAAAGGTACTCGCTGTCCAACACGGGCATTAAAATCGCCTAATATTATTTTTTGGTTAGTATATTGATAATGTGCAGTCTGGAGTTGGTGGTAAAAATTATCGATTTCTTGGTTGCTTGCATCAACAGTTGGCGCGTGTACCTGAACAATAGTGAGTTTCGTGTTGTTGAAATTGAGATTTAGGATACAAATGCGTTCGGAGATTCCAATAAAGCTCTCAATATTTAGCTTATATTCTTTTTTAATAAGGAATCCGACTCCGTATTGACCTTTTGTCTCGCCGAAATAGCAGAGAATGTGTTCTTTTTCTTCTCTAATATTATAACCAATTCTTCGTATTTCAGCAAGGCCGATAATGTCGTATTTTATTTTCGAAATCGCTCTCTTAAAATCAAGTAACCTTTCTTCTGATAGTAGAGATTTTGCATTGTAGGTACATATGTAGAGCTTTTGTATTAGGGATGGAGGGTTGTAGTCTTTATCCCCCGCGGTGACAAGCCGTATTGGGAGATGTAGAGGGGCTTCTTTTACTCGTTTTTTGATTGTGTGTGTCTCTCAGTCGAGCTGGACTCTAATCCTTTTTTCAGTGTTATGTTGTTCATGTAGGATGTAATATTATTTGTTTTATTTTTCTTTGATACCTGTCTGGCATTGCTTTCGTTGACTAAGGTAATTTGGTGTTCTGGGGATGCTGACAGATTTCGTTTTTGTTTCCTTGTATCTGACATGTAATTCCTATTTTTGAAATTTCCTGGCAATCTTACTATTTTGTCATAACGTAATACAACATTTCTTCCGAGTTTACGTTCTTTTTCTACTTCTTCTTGCAGTTCCTTACGCTTCAGCAAAACATTTGGTGGAAAATCTTCTTTAATGTTAACGACTGAGCCCTTCAGTGCACCTTTTTTCTTTAAAATTTCGATTTTCCGCCCTAGTGTCGTAAATGTTACCAATAAAGGCCTTATCTTGTTCTCTTTTTTGCCAAGTCTTCTCACAAATTCTATTTCAGATTGTTCGATGGTAATCTTCATATAATTTCTTATGCAACGTAATAGTGTATTTTGCAATTCCTCGTA
This sequence comes from Pararge aegeria, assembly GCF_905163445.1. Classification (NCBI taxonomy): domain Eukaryota; kingdom Metazoa; phylum Arthropoda; class Insecta; order Lepidoptera; family Nymphalidae; genus Pararge; species Pararge aegeria. The sequence goes on along the minus strand of NC_053201.1, from coordinate 14,806,284 downwards.
TCCCTGCTCGGTCTCTTCTACTCCATAGAATACGAGATTTTTCTTTCTAGCCTGTCTTTCTAAATAATCTATAGTTTTTTGCTGCTGATTTATTTTTATTTCCAGGTTGCTTGTTCTATCTTCCATAATTGTAAATTTTTGGTTAATATTGTCGTTAATAGCTTTAGTGATATTTTCTTGCATGTTTTTTATTTCCTGTTTTTGGTTGCATAGATCGTCTTGGATTTTTTTAAGGATTTCCATAACATGCTCCATGTTTACGTACTATTGGCGTCCTCTAGTGGTGAGCAGTTGTATTGCAACCCAAGTGTAGTCGCTTGCTATCAAGTTGACGCGCGTACGCAGCCAATTGGACATCTAGTTCGGACATCCGCCACTAGATGGCATTATCAATAAAATTTATGTGTAGTGATTTGCAATTTTATTTTCTAGGTTATAATAATTTCATTATTCACTTTTTACTAGTAACGTCCTTCTTTGCACTAAATATTTCACGGATTGACGATTAAAAATGACGATAGTTTGATTTCCACTTCAATCTTGTTTGTTTTAGAACAGTTATTATAGTTTTTGTTTTGATGATTTATATGGCGGTTATTTGTCCATTATTTGCACAGTTTATTTGAATAATCCGTTAATCCTGTCCTAATAGTACTTTTAATGGGAACAACTTTGTCACACATGAATTTATCGTAACTTTAACTGTTTTTGCAGCGCACGTAGCGGAATAGCTCAAAAGGAAAAAAACAACACTGGATTATTGGCTTAGTATTAGGTTGACTTTCAACAAAAGCAGATACTAAAGTACTGTCTATTTAAGGAAATGTAATGCTTAGAACAGATGCTAAGCACTTACTTGGCTAAAAGTTCAGTTGTATCTTTCCCTCGGTAAAGACAGACTAGCCACACCAATGTATATGATGTGACACTCTAGCAACGGTGAATACCATTGTTCACATGTATTTTATAACCACTAGACAACTTCTGTAGTGCGAGCACTTTCCGATATCACATAAAACAGTGAAGATTATATTTATCTTAGGATAATTTAAGATAGAGAGCGATTGCTATCGCAACTTCTTAATCAACATAACCGCTTCAAAAACATATTTAACTTTTACTTACTTTTATTGAGTCGACCGACACACCTAGTCAGAATTAGTCAAAATACACACTGACACAACTATTTATTAAAATATATATGGTCCCCATTCTGTTGTACAAACATCTTAACAAAATAAATTTGCATGTTAAAATTCTATAAAATCTTTAAAAATGGTGCTGTCCTTTTCCAGGAGATAGAGTGAACATGTCAGCAGTAGGTACTTTTAAGCCTGTCAGTTTAGTTAACAGAACGGGCTCCATTGTAAAATGTTTATGATGTTCAAAATGTAAATTGTATTAGAGATTTAGTGATCACCATAAACTCAGTTTCATTCCTCATATTGATAATATATGTAAAAGAGCATCAACAATCACTGGGATCATTAAGCGTAGCTCCAAAGACTTTCGGAATTCGAACACCAAAATATTGTTATTTAACACTCTTTCAAGGAGTCTCCTTGAGTATGGTTCAGTTGCTTGGAATCCTCATTATAATGTTCACTCAATGAGAATTGAACGAATCCAAAAGCGCTTCCTGCATTATGTAAGTTTTGGTGATAAGTTATGTAATATTAATTCTAGCTACTTTTCCAGACTGCGGCACTGTAAGTTATTAACTCTATCGTCCCAGTCATGTAAAAAATTATATGCCTTTTAAAGCTGCCGTCTCGAAAACAAATCTGGGGGTCTCAGCGCCTATTAATAGGTTGTTAACTTTGTATAGCAGCATTAATAAAGTGCTTGATATAGACATAATGGGGGATAGTCTTCCTATATTTACCCTTTCCTGTGGTACTGTTTAAACTTAGTTATTATTTTTTTTCTTTACTCTTTTTTGTGTTCGTTTAGCTAGTTTTGTTCTATAGTATATTTTGTCAACATTTTTAATATTATTTTATATATAATTTAGGTATTTGTTTTTTTAATTTATTCTAAATGTATGTTTTTGTTCGCGGTGCTAGATTCGTCAAGCTTATGTCACAGCCTGATGGATCTTATAGCTTATGAGTACTCTCATGTCTCTCTTAATCGTTTTTTCTCCTTCTTACAGACAATATAGTTTTTATTTGCAAGTTGTGGCAGTCTTTAAGTGGGTTCTACAATATTACATTTATATGTTTTTTCATTTTTTGTTTAGTTTTTAAGAGTTGTTGTTGTAACCTGTTTATTGTCCCTTAAATAAATAAATAAAAATAAATGTTTAAATTGAATAAGAATTAAATTACACTTATACAATTTCCAATTATTTTTGCAAAATATTCAAGATGCAATTCTTCATTCGATAAAAGAAATATTTTCTATAAATAAATGCCACTGCTGTTGTCTTGCCTAGTTCAGACATTAGATAATACACAACAAAATTCTATGTCGGTAGCAGAACAAGAAATACTCGCCCGCTTCGTTTTCGAGTAATGCAATACTGGAACATCGGAGTAAAATGAATCTTATCTGTATTCCATTTAAGCTCAAATTGGCCTACAATTCTTCAGCGTGGACTTTTCACGTGTGCAAAATCAGAAGCACAGGATTCGCTACTTCAAAACAAGTGGGATTAAGTCCATTTTACTTCGACATGAAAATTTAGAACATGAGAAGCAGTGAAAAGCTTTTAATTGCCTCGCAATATTTATTTTATCAGTACATATATATTTTTTTAACGAAATTTAAACATAATAAATATTAGTTTTAAAAAAAATTGGTAATAATTATAACGTTTTCTTTTTAGATAGAAACGGTCGAGTGTGACTTGGGACGTGGAACATTTTTACTCTATGGTAAATTGTGTAAAATACTGTCGGTTAAAAAATGGGAAAGGAATTTGTGCCATAATGTAAATTATACATCTCTTTTCAGGCGTAATGTATTATTAGTTTTATACAAAAAATAATGCTATATATTGGTAAAACTCAACACTTTCATAGTATGCGTCACTATTTAACTCACTTTACACGGAAACAATGCAAGCGGGCGCGCGCTACTCGGCCGCCAGCGCCAGCAGCCGCTCGAGCGGCACGGGCGCGAAGCTGCGGCCGCCGTCCGCCGAGAGCATGATGACGTTGCGCAGCACGTAGCACTGCAGCGCGCCCACCGCCAGCAGCGGCCGCCCGTCGCGCGCGCGCCCGCCCAGCGGCACGCACGCCACGCCGCGCTCGGCGCAGCGCGCCTGCAGCAGCTCCGAGAAGCTGCGCTGCGGCTCGGCCGCGCGCGCGGGCTCGGGCGGCGCGGGCGCGGGCGCGGGCGCGGGCGACGCGTCGCAGCCGCGGTTCAGCATGTCCAGCGCCTTGCGGAACGCGTCGCGCACGGCGGGCTCGCGCAGCACCTCCTCGGGGAACGTTTTCTGGAACGGCGGAAGGGTACCGTGAGTCATCGGGCGGGGAGCGCGACAGTGAGTGGCGTACGTATGCCGGGCTGCGCGCACCTTGAAGTCGGTGTAGCAGGCCAGCAGCGCGGCGTGCGGCGGCGCGGAGTTGAGCCAGGCGGCCAGCGCGGCCAGCCAGCGCGGCAGCAGCGCGCGCGCGGCCAGCGCCGCCACGCCGGGCGCGCCCAGCAGCGGCAGCCACTGCACGCACCACTGCCAGGCGGGCGGCGCGCGCGCGCCCAGCAGCTCCAGCGGCGCGGCGTGCAGGCAGTGCTCCAGCTTGGGCGCCACGTGCTGCGCCAGCAGCGGCGCCAGCGCCGGCCCCCACGCCGCGCGCCACGCGCCCAGCAGCGGCAGCGCGCTGCCGTCGGCCGGGTGCCACGCCGCCAGCGCCGCCGCCAGCCGCGCGCGGATCAGCGGGTACACCTCGCGCGCCAGCGCCTCGCCTGCGGGCGGGCACGTCCGTCGAAGTCATTACCCGACCTCACCTTGTGGTTCTTTTCGCTCGGTGGGTCTAAAAGAGCTTAAGAGCCAACTAAAAATCATCCCGAAAATCGCAGTCTAGGCGATCGAACCGCTACTGCGGTTCACAGCGGGAAGCGAATAGCGTTCAAAAGAAATATTATTCGCTTCAAGAAAACCACAATCTGGAACGATCCCGTGCTCTAGTTTTTAGGGGAAAGCCTTCCTCAGCGAAGGGGTGTTAAAGCTATAGTGCCCGGACGGTCGGGCCGTCTCTAGGCTCCGAGAACTGCACGCGCCAAAGGAGAAAATAGCGCTCGTCGAACAGACCCACATGCAGTGCAAATCAGGTGAGCACTATATTATCTATGTCCGAAACCCCCGGTCCGGGAGCAATCCCGGTTCTGGAAATACCCACAGCGAAGTTTTAAAACATCCTGGCATAGAGAAGGAGGACACATGATGAGGAAGACCCGTGCCGCTGTGCCGGGGCGCCGATAGCTTAGACGAGGGGTTCGCTCACCCGCCAGCTCGTGCCACGGCAGCACCCAGGCGTGCAGCGGCTGCGGGTCGCGCGTGGGGTCCCACGCCCTCACCCCGTGCAGCACGCGCGGCGCCACGTGCCGCGCCACGGCCGCGCGCAGCAGCCAGGCGGGGCTCGCCTCGCGCCACGCCTGCACGGCGCGCAGCATGCGCTCCGGCTCGCGCGGGTTCCACTGCCTGCGGACGGCGAGCGTGAGTGCGGCGCGGGGCGCGGGGCGCTGGCGGCGCGCGGCACTCACTCGGCGGCGGCGGCCAGGCGCGGCACGACGGTGTCCGCCAGCAGCGCCGCGTAGGCCTCCTCGTCCAGCAGCGCGCGCCAGCGGCGGAAGGCGGGCTCGGGCGCCGCGGGCGCGTCCAGCGGGCTCCAGGCGTCCGTGAGCGCGCGCAGCAGCGGCGCCGCCACGCCGCCGGCCACGCCGCCCAGCCCGAACGCGCCGTACTCCAGCGGGAACTGCTCCTGCAATGCGACGCCAGCTCTCTCTCCGGTGAGGTCGGACGACTCATACTAATATTGTAATAATGAACCTTAACGCTAGGAACGTAAACTTGATAATCGTGCGTACACGCACGATAACTTGTTTGGCAGCAGAGCTAAGCCTGTTAGATAAATTATTTACATGAGGGCCCCATTGAAGTTTAGCAACTAACGTTGTGCCTAAAAATACTGCTGTATCCACCGGACTAAATTCCTTATTATTAAGTAGTGTAGTGGTTTTTACATGTTTAACATTTGGTAATGTGTTTTATGCACTTAGTTTTTTTCCATTTAAAACCAAATTAATAACTTCAAACCATACTACTTTAGCGAGAGAGTTGATTACATCGTCAAAAGCTAATTCACGTCTATTAATTTTCAACATAAGCGATGCGACATCAGCAAACAATACCACCCGTGATTGTCCTTAACAAGGTAAGGAAGGTGTATATATAATGTAAATAAGGAATAGGAAGGGTCCTACCGTAGAACCCTGTGGAACACCAAAATTCACAACTGACCCATTAGACCGTTTTCCATTAACGTCCACCATCTGTACCCTATCGCGCATGTAGTAACCGATCAAGTCGAGAGCTACACCCTGAATTCCATAGTGGTGTGGTTTACTGACTAACGTTTCATGTACAACACAATCGAACGCCTTAGCGAGTCGCGGGTGTTTCCGTTCCAAACGAATGGCGCGCACCTGCAGGTCGGCCAGCGCGGCCAGCGCGGCGTCGGCGGAGGCGGGGCGCGCCAGCGCGGAGGCGCGCTCCAGCAGCGCGTGCAGGCGCGCCACCAGGCGGTCCTGCGCGCGCAGCCGCTCGGCGCAGTCGTCGGCGTCGCGGCGCAGCGCCAGCAGCTCGTCGTCGGCCGCGCGCAGCTCGCGCGCGTTGGCGATGATGTCGCGCTCGCAGCAGTCCACGGCCAGCGCCAGGTTGTGCGCCAGCGCGGGCGCGGCGAAGCGCGTGCAGGCGCGGCGCGGCTCGTGCTCGAAGCGCGGCGCGGCGGCGCGCAGCGCGTGGTAGCCGCTGAGCACGCGGCGCGCGCGCCCCGTCAGGTCGATGACGGGCGCGCTGCACGCGGCGGCGCTGCGCAAACCCGCACGTGAGCCCGCGCGTGAGCCCGCGGCGCTCGGCCGGGGCCGCGGGGCGGACGTACCTGCTGACGGCGTGCATGGTGGGCTGGCCCTCCTGGATGACGTCGGCCGCCTCCTTGTAGAAGTAGCGGCCCTTGTGCGACTTCTTCCAGTTGCCGGACTTGTTCTTGGAGCCCTTCTCCTGCTCCTCCTGCTCCTCCTTGCGCCGCTGCTCGTCCTGCTTCGCCTTCTGCAACAGCGGCCCGTCAGCACCCGCACCACCCGCACCACCCGCACCACCCCGCGGGCGGCAGCACCGTCCTTACTACTATAGCTTGGCAAAAAGAGTATAACTCTCGAGTACGCACTCGAGAGTTATACCGAGTGTCAATACTGTGCCTTAAATTGTTATATTTATTCATAAATATCTAAAACGAGCTCAGATACTTAGTACTGAGTGGAAGTATGATTGAAAGGGTTCGATGCCGCGGCCTGGTATCGGCGAGTGGGATCGACAACACTTACGGCGAGCTTCTCCGGACCGTAAGCTCCGATGGCCCCGCGCCCCTTCCTCACGGTGGCCTCCACGGGCGCGGATATGCCCTGCAGGTCCTTGCCGAGACCCTTGCCCGGCTGGTAGCCCATCTGCAACAACACATATCACACATACTCATCATTTCACATAATGTATTTAATTAGTAAACAATCACTTATTATTTATATTGCCTTGCTGATTTACAACTGCCATGTTAGTTAGCACTTTCGACCCACTTAGTTTATTCAAACTATTCCTGGTTACAAATTGCTTGGTACCAGCCTAGAATTTTCTGCTGCTGTTTTCTTGGTTGCAGGTATAGAGTAAGCCCAAGGACGGAGCATAACATATGCTACTCTTTATCCCTGAAATAAAGAATTTTAAGTTGTTGAAACAGAAAAAAAACTGGTGATTTATGGGGTATGTATGTAATGGTAATATCTAACATTATAGACATTATTGCCCCTTACTTAGCCATACTTTTTAATTAATGTGTTGATAGAGGTACTTTTCCAAATTTAATGAAACATAGTAAACTTATACCTCTATTTAAATCTGGCAATAAAAACGACATTAACAATTACAGACCCATTTCAATCTTACCAGCTCTTAGTAAGGTCTTTGAAAAAATTATATTAAATCAACTTTTGAATCACTTCAATGCAAATATTATTATTATTTACTAAATAACTTACGGTACGGAGCAGTATGGTTTTTAGTAAAACCGTCGTAGCACTACGGATGCAGGCGCTAAACTTTTAAAACATGTGTACGATGCCTGAAGAAAACGGTCTTGTGCTATGTACAATGTGACCACTACAACAAGTATACCACTGTGCACCCGTATTGGCCAGCGGCACTGACCTGCAGCAGCAGCTTGGCGCCGATGCCCTTGGTGTGCTTCTCCCAGGTGCCCACGCTGCCGCCCAGCCGCGCCGTGCGCATGCCCTGCCCCGCGCGCCGGATGCCCGCCGTGTCGCTCTCCTCCGGGGCCGGCACATCTTCATCAGAGCTATCGACGAATTTCGACTTTGATGATGATGCTTCTGACTTTTCTAGTTCTACAAGTAAAAATATACTTCTAGAACCTTCTCAACTGTTACATTAACATCCTTACTAATATAATTAATTTCACAGTGTCTGTTTATTTCGGCCTGCCACTATGTGGCACAGGTGTCCTCTAAGAATTACAGAAGAGTTTAATCTGTAGTTCAACATTACAATGAATTCTAGGCATGCAGGTTTTCTCGCAATGTTGCCTTCACAGTTAAAGAAAGTTCCATTTTCTTGCTTGAATTAAAAATGCTCATAACTCTGAAAAGTTGAGGTGTGTCAGCCTGGAAACCAAAGCTGTAACTATTGAGCTATCACAACTTAAATCCTAACAAAGGGATTAAACTCCAACAGCACTCTAACAAGTCAATGCAAGTGACCTTGCTTGTCCTCCTTCTTCTTGCCAGCCTGCTGCACCCCACCTGCCACAAAGCCAATGGGTGCAGAGAAATCCTTGGGTTTGCGAACCCTCCTCCTGATGTTGTCTTCATTGTCCTCCTCATCGCTATCTTTGGCCCACACGCCTGTAACAGAATAATAAATGCATTAGAAATTAATTTAAAAAAAATCACTCCTAGATGTCACTTGATGTCTTGATCAACCCTGTTTTCCGAGTCAAAAGCCACAGGTTTCATTCCTACAACTGGAAAATGTTTGTGTGATGAACATTAATGTTTTTCAGTGTCCAGGTGCTTCTGTATAATTTCTATGTAAATTATTCATAAAAGTATACATCACTCATCTTAGTAAGCGTATCTTGGGTCACCCAAAACTCAAGCTACGGTTACTTTGGGGCTAGAGGCCGATCTGTGTTTATTTAAAAAGTATGTTCATGCAGCAGTGATTTCATAAGGCTGCTTTATTCAATATTTTTTTACTGAATCTGCCTACAAGAGTATATTCTGGAAGCGCGAAATATAATAAATATAATTTACATGCGCAGCCGGCGGTAGGCTACCTTCGTCGCCGTTGGAAAGGATTGTACGAATATACGAACGACACACATACCATATATTTGGTGTTCTTTCTTGGCCCTGCGGCTCCTGTTGGGGTTGAACTCGTTGTCCAAGTCGTAGTCGGTGATCTCGAAGCGTATAACCTCGTCGTCGGACATTATTGGAGGAAGTGTTTAACACACTACATTAAAGAGTAGTTTTGAAATTCTAGTTTTCTGAATTGAAAAATTGAACAAATAGATATGGGAAGCATTATTTACGTCCCTAGTGCCTACTACCACAGACCAGTAATTCCAGTGAATAAATATAAAATATCCAGGCTTTTATTAAGTAACTTTAGTAATCTGTGGTACCACCACATACCACTAAATTATGGAGGGTAGAGGTAAGGAGAGTCATCTTATATGGGAGAAAAGTTGAAAAAGTGTCCAGTGTATGCGCTAAATAACAGTTCAAAAATCCTCCACAATGGCGCTGGTGGATGCACAGGGTATGGTATGAATGTAGCAATCGTAGATGAATTGAAGTATGCCGAGTTAAAAAATTTAATGTCATTATCGACTAAAGTAGTTAATTATTGAGAATTTCAATAACTTACGTTGTACAAAATATTGTGGTAAATATAACCTTACTTCCTTGTTTATTTTTCAAGCCTACTCTAACAATATTTATATTTGGCGCTTCTTTTAAGAGTTACCCTGATGCAAATGTGGCGCCATCCTAATTTAATACATTTTGACGACACTTTTTCATATACACAGATGACACTCTTACCTCCATACACTAAATAAATATTTACCTTTTCTCGACTCAGATATAGGACATAATTTTCGAATACCTAAAATATTTAAGTGTTCTATTGTAGATAAATTATAAATGCATATTTAAAAATTTTCAATTTTAAGCAACATTGTTTTAAAGCAGAATTGTTTATTTGATTCAATGTATTAATATCAATACCACTATACAATTGTTATCAAGTTATATGATAAGGCTATTTGCTAAGAACAATTTTTAAACGAAAAAACATAGTAATATTCTTAAGACCTAAGGCCACAAATAAAGTCTACTGGCAAAACATTCTCTGTGTGAGTGTGGCCTGGACCTAAGATCAGTCTCACATATTTAAAACGGTTAAATAATTTCACTAACAACTACTTCTTCAGGACGAAGTTCTGAAATAGACATTTTTTTTCTTTAATGACCACTCTCGTTTATGCCTTTTCCAAGCTACTTGACACTGGCAAAGTACATTGTGCTGTTTTGGCACTATGATAAGCCAGAAATCAAAGTCTGTCTTCTTCTTTTTATTTATGGCTTTTCTAAGTGCCAAAACAGCACAATGTACTTTGCCAGTGTCAAGTAGCTATGCCTACTGTCTACCAAGATTAATCTCATGACACTAGTTTTCTATGACTTATCATTAATCTGTGGACACAGAAGGCATGTAAGTCCGAGCGAATTGCGACTTTGACATTTTACAAATAAATAAAAAAAAAATATGTTTTACTTGTGGAGTTCAATTAGGTATTTAAAAATGCTTTAGAAACGAACATCAATTTACGTGAATGTATTCTCTAACCCTATTATCCTCGCCAGCTTGGATTTAGTGTCATGGTGTTAAATAGACCGTATAAATGATGCTAGGCCGATTCTCCGAAGTTCTGCAGAGTGCCGCGGACGTTGTAAGTAAAATGCAAAATTGAAAATTCATTTATTTTAAGTAGGCCCAGTTTATAAGCACTTTTGGAACGTCAATTAAATCAGCTTGTAGTGCCTCTTTTGGTAGTTCCGAAGGCAGATTCCACCGAGATAAGCCGTCAAGAAACTCTTTTTCCACATCATTTTACAGTACACGGTGAAAAAAATATAAATATAATAAATTTTTTAACTTGTGAGAGATGAGAGTGAAGCCTGCTTCCATGCAGCCTCGTCTTTAAGAAATTCATCAATTGTATAGTAACCACAATTTATTAAATGTGTTTTAACACATTAAAAACTTATGCATTAGTAGGTCCAAAATTACCTTGGGAATCTTATTATAAAAGCATATATTCAATACCACATATTACACACCTAACGATATGCAGATGTCACTAGCTTATGTCAATTTTTTGTAAGGTGGTTGTTTATATCCACTTTTCGTTTATAAAGAGTAACTAGCCGTTTCCCGCCCGCTTCGCTGGGCGAATTGAAAAAGGAAATAAATTACATTTTATGTTTCATTTTTATTTTATTTTTTCATATTTTTATTATTCTCTTTTTTTTTATTTTTGTATGAACATAAATATTGAAATCTGTCTAGGTTCAAGTGCGCCGAATTTTCTGTTAACTAAAATTTTCTCCGTGACATCAATTTTTTATAGAAAATTAATTGTGCATGTTTTTTATGAATTCTATTGGAATAAGTAACTAAATTTCTTTTCCACATCTCATGTGCATGGAAAATGCATTCATTTTAATCTGTTACATTTCCGCGATCCCGCAATAAAAGAATTCGTCGGTTATGTAGTCTGCAAAAGTAAAATGAATGTAAAATTCTTAGTCCGTTGATTGGATAGCTACATGTAAAGTCAAGTTTTTGAAACCTCGCAATGACTTTTTCTCTGCTGCCAAAAAGACGATTGTTGTAAGGAAATACACGAATATCCCTACATACACGAAGATCCCTACCAAATTTGGAGTCGAAGTTACAGGATAGAAATAAAAATTTTAGATTTTAACACCCACCCCCGCAATTCCTGTCAGAAGTAGACTTTATTGAAATCCATTTTGAGATGTTCTTTATGTGAATAATAAAAGATTCCTACCATATTTAGAATTTTTAGAAGCTATATTTCGAAATTGAAATTTTTTATTGTTAACACCCACCCCCGCGAACCTTATTGGAGGTGATTCATTGTAAAATCCGCTCGAAGATCATTTTTATATTACATATAGAACACTCTCACTAAATTTGGAGTCTATAGGAGCTATCGCTTGGAAATTGTAAATTTTCATTGTTAACGCCCCCGCAATCTTCTTTGGGGTGGGATATCGTAAAATTTGTTCATAAATCATTTTTACATCACTTATAGAAAATTCCTACAAAATTTGGAGCTTGTAGGAGCTTTAGCTGGAAAATTAATAATATTAATTGTTAATATTCACCCCCGCAACCCCCTGTGGGGTGAGCTATCGTAAAATTCGTTCATAGCCTATTTCTACACCTCTTACAGAAGATTCCTACCAAATTTGAAGTCTATAGAAGCTATAGTTTAAAAACGGGAATTGTTCATTGTTAATGCCCCCGCAATCCCCTTTGGGGAATGAATTTCTTAAAATCTATTCATAGCTGACCTCTACATAGCAGAAGTAATATTCCTACCAAGTTTCACGTTTCTAAGTCTTATGGTTCCCGAGATTTCGTGGTGAGTGATTATATCGATTATCATCGAAATTTTTAACTTTTTATCGGGCTTTTTTAAAATTTTCTTACATACAAAACTTTCTCCTGACAATTCTGAAGATAAAAAAAAAGCCCAATTGGTCCAGCCGTTCTCCACTACCGTGAGTAGATTCTGAGCTGAATGTAAAAAACCATAATCCGTTTAATACACTCTGTTGAAATCCATGAAAACAAAAGAATCAAGAGTAAATGCTTATCGTTTGTTTTTATTAGCGGGATAAATGTTCATAAAAGTAAAACAGCAATAAAAAAATGGAGGAATGTTGGAATTCAAAAAATAGATAGCCATAAACCATCTAGGATAAATTTCGCATCGAATGGTGGTAGTTTCATGTCGATACGATCAGTGGTGTAGGCGTGATTGAGCCTCAAACGAAGACCATTTTCATTATATATATATAGATAGAAGAAGATATTTTGTCTTACAAATAGTATATTGTTTTAAATATATTGTGAGGCTACCGTAAGTATACCTATTTCTTTAATTTTTTTATAGAGGGACTCACATGATTTAAGTTTATATATTTACTGTCCCGCTTTTGTCTGAAATATGAGCAGCTTTGCTCCATAATAAGATCAAGACAAGCCTTGCTTTTTCTACATCCATAATTGAAAGGCTACATGCATTCCAAATTATATCTAAATCTGTTCAGCTGTTTTTGCGTGATCGAGTACCAACATCCAAATATCCACATTTTCACATTTATAATATTAGTAGGATAAATAAATAAATAAATATAATACAATGAACAATATCAATGGTCCGGCTCGACGGTAGGCTTACAGATACTGACCGTGAACAGCTCAAAACATTACGACCAACTTTTTACCTTTAGGAATGGGGTAGCATATATATACCATAGCATCAAACTTAGCATTTCAAATAAAGAATTTGGTAAGAGGTAAAGCGGCCTTCGTCAGATGAACTCGACCGCTAGAAAGAGTATACCGTTTGTGCAGCTGGCGCCACCACCTTCTCGACTGGAGGATTTCGAGTACCACTGGAAGATGGTGGTGAACTTCTACCGGACCTACGACGAGAGCGGCAAGTTAAAAATGGAGGACACCCGTCTGCCGCACCACCTGCATCAAATGTTGCAGGTACATTCGGAAGGAATCCTCGCCAATACGAGTCATCGCAATTCTCGCCGGATGCAGCACTCTAGAGTCGAACGTTGCAGCTGCTGGCGGAGGAGCAGGGCGGCGCGGCGGGCGCGTGCCTGCAGGCCGTGCTGCGGCGCCGCGTGGCGCTGCCGGACGCGCTGGCGGCGCTGGCGCGCGCGGACCGGCCGCCCGGCGCGCGCGCCGCCGCGCTGCGCCTGGCCGCCGCGCTGCTGCGCCGCCTGCCCAGCCTGCGCCGCGAGAGCGTGTACCGCCCGCTGCAGGTACCCCCCGCCTCCGCGCCCGGGGCCGGCCGGGCCTGGCAATACATTCGACACGAATTCCGCTCAGCGCATGCTGGTGCAGTGCAGCGAGAGCGCGGCGTCGCCCACGGAGCGCGAGGAGGTGGAGCTGCTGCTCACGCTGTGCGGGCTGGTGCGCCAGGAGCCCGGCCTGGCCGACGTGTTCACCTCGCCGCACGTGGAGGTAGGCGCGCTAACAATCGAATCCGATTTCTCACCAGCCGGCAGTTACGTACGTACGATTCGGCAAAGGAAGATGAATAATGAAAGCATCGTGTAATATTGTTGATAGAAAGTTACGCTAGCGAAATTCACTGTCACCGAACAAATTAACTGCAACATATCTACTAACTATCGTCACTAAATCGATGAAAATCCTCAAATTTTATAGCCATGTTTACATTGAAATATTTTAATCTCAGTTGAAGAATCAGAGTCAAAGATGCTGGAAGTTTTACTATAGATATCGGCTGTAGGAACTAAGAACTGCGTATCTGATATAATTGATATCTTAACTGTCTCGACACCCCATTCTTTGCCGTCCGGTAATTCAGAGGTAGTCTCTAAGTACAAGTTAAATAGAAGAAGAGACAAGATGCGCCCTCGTTTAACACCACAACATGTAGCTACTTGATCCATTTCATCACTACACACACACTTTGTATATCAGAAATCTAAATCAGTATAACGAACCCATACAGTCGTCCTACTTACAATATTCGTGTCGAATGACAAGGCGAGCCTGCTCAGCGTGCCGGAAGACATCCGGCAGCTCTTCCCCTTCAGAAGTAAAACGGAGACGCCGAAGAAGAACCCCTTGTTCGAGGTGGACCTGTCGGCGGCCGCGCCGCGCGTGCGCGTGGCCATCGTGCCCGCGCCGGAGCCGGGCGGCGGCTCGGACGACGGCGCGTCCGCCGGCCGGCGCGCGCTGCCCGACGACTCCGACAAGTTCCTGCTCATCGACCTGCTGCTGGCCTACCTGCACAGCGCGGTGAGTGCGGCACGGGCGGGCCGACCGCTCGCTCGAGTGGCCGGATACTCGGCAATGTAGCAGTAGTGTTCCCGACGGCAGGACAACCAGGTGGTGCTGCGCGCGTGCGAGGGCATCATGATCGTGTCGTCGCTGCCCGAGGACGACATCGCCAACCTGGTGACCGCCAGCCCGGCGTGCGAGCGCGTGGTGGAGCAGCTGCTGTGCAAGTTCCGCGCCGTCCCGCACGACCTGGACCCCGCCGACGTGGACCGGCTCAACATCACCTGGGCGTGAGTGCTGCGATCGAATCTAAAAATGATGGTTGCAGTACACTGCTATTCTCGGCGACGAACCTAGATAATGTTTCGATTCTTAAACTTTTTGTCAGTTACGTCTCTCCGGAGTTCTGCGAGCAGACCGTGGGTCGGTGTCCCGGCGGGAGGCAGCTGACGGCTTTCTTCTCCTGGCTGGACTACTGCGATACTCTTATGAAGGTAAGTGCGTTGAGGGATCTTCTAACTGAAAGAATATCTCATTCTTAAGAAATTAAAAAATATTGGTGTACTGCTAAATTTCATAAGGAGCAAAAATATATAATCGGAAGGAACGTACATTTACAGTAAACTTTCATCTGCTGATGTCCCACCCGGAAAGAACTAAATTTGCGCTTATTTAAAAATGACTTGATTATTACGTCACTCTGTTTCCTCATCGCCTCCTGGCCCGCCGCAGGA
Source organism: Pararge aegeria (assembly GCF_905163445.1). Lineage (NCBI taxonomy): Eukaryota > Metazoa > Arthropoda > Insecta > Lepidoptera > Nymphalidae > Pararge > Pararge aegeria. The sequence continues at coordinate 14,791,161 of NC_053201.1, read as the reverse complement.
GTGCCACCGCAGCATCGCGGCGCACCTGGCGCGCGTGTTCCGCTCGCACTTCCTGGAGCGCGCGGCCGAGGCGCTGGGCGGCTCCGCGCGCCGCGCGCTGCTGGCCACGGCGCTGCTGGCCAAGAGCCTGCGCGTCGTGGACTCCGCCGACCTCATCAACGGTGGGCGGCCGAGTTGTGGGCCTAGACGCAAACTACTGCAGCTCGGTTTATTCATTCCTTCTCAATAGTCTTTATATTCGCTCTCATCACTATCCAAAGATTACGGCACACCTCTCAGGTTGAAAAAGGTATAGACCGCAGTCCGCAGTCCCTGGCCGATTGCGATAAAGTAAACTTCACGCTAGTAGAGACCTATATATAAGGCTTTCAAGTTTCTTCACGATGTTTTGCTTCACGTTTGCAAATAATATTTTAATTAATTAACTAAATTAAAAAGAAACTCTGAAAAGTTGGAGATGCATGCGTTGGACCACGAGGCTATCGAAGTTATGAAATGTTTGGGATACCTATACAGAATATCATTGGCATTATTTTTGGTTCCCTTTCTATATTGGTGTATTACATTACATTACATTTCATTACATTAGACCCAATAGCAAAATAAAGTTTTAAGTAATTTTTTTAACCACCAATTTAAAGTAATTAGTTATTATGTCTTTATGTTTTTGAATGATGGCTATTATTGAAAAACAAAGAGTTTTAAAATTCTATTAAGTCATAAAATAAGTAATTATTTGGAACTATCGAGTTAACAGATCCGAAACCTGTCGGAATATCACAGCCCATAATGCCAACCTCGCGGGTTGACCAAAGTACGCAGCACCTAAGGGCAGTTGTCGCCGCAGAGTTCTCCAACTGGCTGGTGGGCGAGGGCCAGCTGCCGGAGTGGCCGCTGCTGCTGGCGCTCGTGGACAACTGCCTCTCCGACGACCACGACCTCACGCTCGAGACGCTGCGCTTCTTCGAGGTGAGCGGCGCGCAGTGTCTGGCCGGTCGCCTTTGAGTATTGTCATCTTTAGTTGAGTAATTATCGATGGGAAAAGTCATTTAAGGACTTTTACAACTCGTAACTGTTGCGGTATCCCGGCCGTCAAACGACATAACAAGAAAGTAAACTTGCACTCAAATGTCTAATAAGGTACATTAGATACAATAGATTTATTACGAAGGAGCCTATCGCCACAGGTTATCATCGAGAAGGGCACCGAGCACAGCATGGACCGGCTCGTGCTGTCGCGCGTGTGCGGCCCCGCCCCCTGCGGCCCCGCCCCCTGCGGCCCCGCCCCCTGCGGCCCCGCCCCCTGCGGCCCCGCCCCCTGCGCGCCCGCCGAGCCCGAGCCCGAGCCGCTGCAGGACGAGCGCGACCGCCTCAACGACCTCTCCTTCTCGCGGGAGAGGGAGCTCAACAGGTGAGGCCGTGCGCCCGGGCGACCGGCGCGCGTCTTCGGTGCGACCGGCTAAACTCTCAGTTTTAAACATCTACCTCTACGTCTAGAAAACCGTCGAAACCGAGCAGTACGAAACCTATCGTTAGGTAAACTCGGCACCGAGAATGTACAAGAAAATACAAGAATGAAAATGTATCTGTTCACTTAATATAAATTAGAGCTGCTCCAGAAGATCCCGCTCTCGTAACGGCGCGGCAGTCGCACGGCGCCGTGCGCCTGCCGCCCGGTGCCGTGCGCCTGCCGCCCGGTGACGTGCGCCTGCCGCCCGGTGACGCGTGCGCGTGCGCAGGGACGCGCTGCCGCGGCGCGTGGGCGAGCTGCTGCGCGCGCCGGGCGCCGCGCCGCCGCCGCCCGCGCTGCAGCGGGACATCGCCAGGTGAGCGACCGCCCAGTCGCAGGTGCCGGCACGCGAGCCGCCGCCGCCGCTGACCGCTGTTCCGTTCTAGGCGGCTGGTGCGGCTGCGCGCGCGCATTCGGCAGCGCTGCGAGTAGCCGCGCCGCACGCCGCGCGACGACGGCGGCGCCGGCGCCTGCGCCACGCGTGCCGCGCTGGGTTCTTAGTCTTTAACACATTACTGCAGCGGCCGCGAGAGAGGCGCGGCCGAACGAACGTTATATGTCGTGGCCGAGCCTCTACAACTGAGTAGTACCCGGGCAGAAACGAAAGTACAACGATAGATTTTCCCGCTTTTAAATTTTCAATAAACAGCTATTTAAAAGCCAGTGTAGATTTAAACAAAAAATTTAGCAGCTGTAAGTTTACCATGTAATTTAAACCACGACAGATATGAATTGAAAGCACGATTCCTGGCCGCCGCTCGCATGTATTTGGCCAGTACAGCTATTACGATTTATCTCGAAGAAGGTTGTCAAAATAATAATCAAATATCCAAACACGTTGCAGAAAAGAAATTTAATTCGGGACAGCTTCTGACATGTTTCAGACTAGCGGTGCATTTTCATTATTGGTCAATAATAAAACAATAAAATTTTATCGATTGAATCTATTTAGACGTTGATTGCTGACGTGTGGCATTTCAAGGTCGTGTCACGTTTAAACACATTTCGTTACGCGCGTGTGGTCGTTTTGTTCGTACACTAGCGACGCCACGGGGTGGAACAAAAGAGAGCCACATTGCTTACAACGTGTAAATGAAAACCGAAATAATACTTCAGAGGCTTTAGAGGTACACACTTCTTTACACACCCTTAAGAAAATTATGGAGAACTTTTAGTAAACTGTACGTTTCCTCAGACTATTTTCCTTTTACCAGTAAATACATTTTTTATTGCTTAAAATAAAAAGGAATACTTTAACTAACTATAGAAACACAATACTCCAAAAAGATGGAAGTGCGTGCCGGGCTCCCCGAAGCTCTAACCACTAGACTATTACCGCTTCCAGGCTACAGCTGTTGCGATCCGCACTAATAACCGCTTGTAAAACGCTAAAAACTTGAAATGGATTTCTAACATACAATCGTCTTTTGCAACGGTTGGGGTCACGGTGGGGACTGTCCTACGATATACGTCTCAGAAACAAACGTTCGTAAAAAGGTTCACAGCTTCAAACACAGCTTTGCCGTACTCGCCACCAGCCCCATAGATACTAATGCCCTAGAGTCATAATCAATCTAATCGAAAATTAATTATATTCGTGCTATTTTTTTCTTGAGACTCTGTTGATAAGGATAGGACGGCCTGGCTTTACTTACCGTACCCTCGTTGAGGCGTTACTTCAAAATAATTCGGTACGAACACGACCACGGTACAGTCCGTGTTAGTGGGCGATTCTTATGCTAGAATAAGTTGTGACTATAAACAATACAATATTTGAAACAATAAATAGATGCGACATATCAGAGCAGAGTGTTGATGCTTTCATTCTAAGTACAAACTTTATCTCGAACCGAATGAGCGGAGAGAGCCATGATTTTTATTGTTTGTATTTATATTTGCATTAACACGTTTGTGTAAAAAGTTTTCAGAGTTAAAAATAATGTATTGTGAATAAATAGGGCGAAATAATAGCGGTAAATTTTATACAGTTAGTAAAATTTAATCCGACATTCGAAATGAGAATTAATTGTTGCTCAGCTTCCTAATTTTAACAAAATGGCCATTCTATACTAATAAATAATATGTAAATTTGTATTCCATTCATATGTAAGTAATTATATAACACTACTAAGTGTAATAAATCACTTAGCCACCTACAGGATTTTTATTAAATGTAAGGTATAAATGTAATTTTTTTTAGCAATTAAACATAATTGTTATACCTTATTAGAGTGAAATATTATGTTGAAAATGGCGTATTATTGTTGTTGGTAATTTTAAGGGAGATATTTTAAATAAATTTTAGAAATTACATATAAAATTGATTCTTTTTTTTTCAAATATAATCATAATGATGCCGATACTATGCAATCTCAGCTAGGGACTATTTGACAGTTGACAGCCTATGTATATGTATTGCACAAGCATATGGTAAATCTATAAAAAAAGTTTATGTTAATTTGGGCTAGCAATTAATGTAATTTTATTTTCAAAAGTTAATTACCTAATATGATTCTAGAATACTGCACTTATTAGTTTTTATGTTTTGTTTTTGAATAAACTTTTTTTTTAAAGTAAACCGTGACTTTCGCGGGTTTTTTTTATTTGGTAACGAATTTATTGTAGTAATATTTTTTTAAATTTCTAAGAAAAAAAAACTTTTCATGCTTTGCTTTTGATTTCATCTATCAATTATGTGATAAAATAAAATAGAACAGCTTCGATTTTTTTATTTGTAAAAACCTTAAAAGTGCTCAGTAAAATTGCTTACTTTAGATTTAATTCAAGATTGGTAATGTTTCATATGTTTTGGAATTGGTAATTTCCAAAAATGTCTAATCTAAAGCAAACAAAATCCGTCCGCTTGTGTTTTGTGCTGCTACCCTACTTATGTTACAAATGCGTGAAGTTGGAGTTACAGGATTCGATCTGATTTCATTCTCCGACCCATTTACTCATTATCTGTGAATAAATCACGCCAATCCGTTGCTCCGTTGCACTGCGTGGTCGAATTACAAACCAACGATCACTTTCGTAGGTATAATATGAGTATGTTACGGAAGGCCAATCGATGAATTATCACTTTGTTCCTGAATAGGATGTATATCTTTTCCTGTTTGTCGGATACGATATGTACATATTGAAACAAGGTTTCAATGTTTGAAGCAGTGCAGTGGTGTCTGTGTGCGTGCACTGCAGCCGGTACACGTGGTGTCTGTGTGCGTGCACTGCAGCCGGTACACGTGGTGTCTGTGTGCGTGCACTGCAGCCGGTACACGTGGTGTCTGTGTGCGTGCACTGCAGCCGGTACACGTGGTGTCTGTGTGCGTGCACTGCAGCCGGTACACGTGGTGTTTGCTTGGCGCAGTTTCCTGCTGCTGCTGCCGCGCGAGCTGCTGTCGGACCCGCTGGGCGCCGACTACGAGCAGTACGTGCACGACGCAGAGCGGCACTACCAGGTACCCGCCCGCGGCTGCGACCTCTCCGCTGTTCTACTGCGTTGCCTGATTTTGAGATCGTAACTGTTTATCTACCCTCTCATTTTTTTCATTCATCGCGCATGGATAGAAACGGCCCGGTCATGTTAGCCATCGAGGCGATGAAATTTGTTACTTCAATGCATCATCAAAATTTTCTGAACCGATCAGAAAATATTGATGAAGGTATTATTTTAAACAACTCTTCAGAACATTCCGTTCTAGAAGCTATAAAAAGTCCTTAGGATCAAAATGTTTCACCTATTGTGGGTCACTCGGTTTGTTACACTCTAAGTGCAACCGAAATGAGAAACGAGGGTATTAATCGGAAATTTTTATCTTCAGCTTACTTTCTTTCACAAGGTTAGGTTCAAATTTGTCGCTACATCCTCTATCCGGGCGTCGACAGCTTTGAGTGTTCAAATTTTATAGACCGAAGTTCCAATTATATCGAAAGATTATTCGAGCCCAAAGATGTGACCGTCGTTTAATGCTCGAGGCCAAAAACGGGCCGACAAAATCTTTCCACCCGTCTGATAAGTTTTACTCGGACGTAATTTATTTATATAAATACACGAGAAGGAGCCGCCGTTCGGTTCCCGACGGCTCTTCGCGAATCGAAACCGTCCAGCCGACCGGTTCGGTCGCCCCCGGCGTCGCCCGGGCCGGCCGACGCGATGAGCCTACGCCGACGGTGGGAGTGTGCGCGGCGTTGCAGCTGTGGCTGGACGTCACGGCGCCGCACGGCTGGCGGCGCGCGGGCGCGGGCGCGGCGCCGCCGGACGGGCCGCTGCTGCGCGCGCTGCTGCGGCTGCTGGGCGGCATGGCGGAGCGGCCCTACCGCGTCAACCTGCACGCCACCGCGCTGGCCGCGCGCCTGGCGCTGCTGCCGCACGCCGGCCTGGCCGCGCGCCTGCTGCCGCCCGGCCGCGCGCTGCTGCTGCCGCTGCGCCGCGTGGCCGCCCAGCTGCGCGCCGCGCTGCCGCCCGGCCGCCACACCCGCCGCCGCCTGGCGCGCGCGCGCTCGCGGCTGCTCGGCGACGAGCCCTCCGACGACCGGTGAGCCATAGTCGGTTCCGGCGCCTTCATTCGCACTCGTACAGTTTTGACATAGAACATTTGTTTAGTAACCGAGTTCGTGATCGTCCAGATTTAAAACCTCCTTCGGCTTTACCGCATTCGTTCGATCTCTGGGCCGCTGCTCTAGAAAGTATGCCTTCGCCGAGCGCGCATCCGTTCCTGATACCCTTCGATGGCGACTTTACCGATATGTCGATTTTTTAAGCCATTTCACTTTACCGTCGGTATCACGTATTACGAAGATTACATCTTCGCCAAACTTAAAAAATCAATTAGCGTCATCTGTTCTACGGTTGTACTTCTTCATCGAGTCCAGACCCGAGATGCAATCGTCCCCAATTTCAGCTTTACATCGGTACTAGCATCTCCCTCAAAAAGGGTATCGGTTGACAGGAGGTGGTAAGAAATTGATAGGTGATTTTCTTCTTGAATGAAGTCAGCTTTGACTAAGTTTGGCCAAACCTCTTGTCTCTCTGCATCGACTTCCAAGGCGAGCTTGCTTTAGTGCATTTAGGCATTGTTACGAAATCTAACAGCAACTCGTACTTCAAGATATCAAACTCCATCAACGACAGCCTTCGCGTTGGCCGATGGAAACGTTATTCTAACAAATCTTACTATTTCCAACGCACAATGTTTTAATGCTTCTCCAGATCGTTGAACTCTATCGACTCTAATAACTATAACTATCTAATCTAATACTCGATCGTTGGAATCTAATCGCGTAGCTGGGCGCCAAATACATGCTTCAGATGTTGTATTCCATATAGGGATTCAGTGCCTCCTAAAGCTCCTTAACAGTTAGAGCGGTCACGCACTGTTCGTCTGTCCGTCCGATACCTGCACCGATTGCATGGAGTTGCTGCACGCATAAGCGCTCCAGGAAGTTGAATCCTCGTATGGAGGCACCTTCACACTAGGTTTATGGATGATCCGCCATTCGATGCTTAAACCGAAGTTTCGCATTATGAACATCTGATCCCACGCAGGCAACCCACTGTTCAATAAAGTCCAAATGCTTACGCATTATTATAGTTCCTTCCCTATAATTTCACTAAGAGCTGACAAGACTGTCTGTTGTACCTCTGAAAAATGTGCATTCCCTCGAATTACCGCAAACTCGCTGTCCTGAATTGCCGTTAACTAGAGATGAAAAACAAGCATCCGCATCGTGGGCGTGGCTTAGTCAGGAACATTATAGGGTTGGCGGGGGTAGCTCCTCGAAGGCGCGAGTGGGATAGGGCGGTGTAAAATAAATGATATTCCTTTTTTTAGCGGTGAAAATAACCAGCTGTTGGAAACGCTGATCGTGCTGGAGGAGTTCTGCAAGGAGCTCGCAGCCATCATCTTCGTCAAGCACCAGCACCAGCAGCAGCAGCAGCAGCAGCAGCTGGGCAGCGAGGCCCGATAGCGGCCGGTGCTGCTGAGCGGCCACCTACGATATGTACTCTCGCCTCAGTTCACTCGAACGTGGATGTTGCTATGTGGCACACATAAAGGGAATGTACTCGTGCAATGTAACAGAGGCCTTGTACAAATTGTACTAACACAAATCGAAAAACTTCTAAGGGCCTTTTTCTTGTCAAGCAGTTCAATGGCCGCGTGCGTGTGACGGCGCACATGCGGACCAGATGCGGGTAGAAGTGACAGGAAAAGGGCCCTAAGTGATCCCACGCTACCGGCGGGTCGCAAGCAACGTATTTTTCAGCGTCAGGCATTCGGATATATCCGTTGCGTCTCCGCCGCGCAAACGCAACTTTTGTGAGACGGGTGTCGTGTGGATGCGATTGTGCTTATCTATTCACGACAGCCTTAAACACTTTCGAGATGTGCGAACGTGTACTAAGGATACATGTTACATGATTACCAACACATTGTGATCGTTATGATTGTTATTCATGATGCCAGTCGCCGGGAGGTGTTTTGAATTATTTATTTAATTTAGTTGTCACTAAACTAGTCCGATTGTAATATTGTTAAAGCGCTTGTTTTCAGTCGAATATCATGTATAAAATAGTTATCACTGTTCTACCATTTATAAGTTACATCGACATTATTGTTTAGCGCATAATATCTAACGCGAAAAACGGCTGTAAAACCAACAAACATAGGCGTAGTTGCTTTGCATCTAGATTTTAAATACAACAGGAGACATGAGGTATCTCGCCCGTTACGTTTAGCGAATGAAAATTTTTCGCGTGTAATTGTGCTTGGCTTAAATATTTTAACGTGTAGCACAATCTCCGCAGGTTCACGCAGTAGTAACTTATGAGTGGTGGTGCGTCTTCGACGTCTTGTTACGAAGTCGTTCGAGTATTGTTCTTGTTTTTATATTCTACGATAGCATTAGTATTTAATAAATTAGAATATATTTTTATTATGAAGAATAAGCTTCCGATGGCATTTGTATAAACTTATTATTTTTTAATAAATATTTTATTTTAAAGCGGGCGTCACATTAACGGACCTCTAGTCTTTGAAGCTATATTTGTGAAATATTCCTTTTGAAATGTATTTATTTCGTTCATCAAAAGAACGAAGTTACGACTTGAGCACACTATAACTTGTGATTACTTTTAGTTGTAGCATTCAAGCGTATCCGACGCTGGACGTGGTGTTCCAACTACATAATCGGGTCTGTCCACCCGCTTGCTTCGTGTGTGACCTCCGGGGTGTTGGCGCGGCGCGGGCGGAGCGTAGCTTATTATTCTCGCCCAACGTAAATTCATACATAAGGAGTGGAAACAAAATACCTATCCCAACGTCTTAAGTCGATTTTTAAAAATGGAGGTAGGTATATTGTTAGCACTAGTTATGTAAGAGTTGTCATTACGAAATTGCCCCCGAAATGATTTTGGTGATGTATGTAGACACCTCTTGCGTGTTGCGTGTTGCGATCAGAAGTTTATGAACAGGCGGGCTCGCGCGAGGTGTCCGACCCGACCGTGTCGGCCGACGCAGGCGCTAGCCGCCACTGCCACAGTACAACTGTGAAGCATTTGTTAAATACAATCGTTAATAAAAATATGGTATTTTCATTTTGGTGATTGAACGAGGTTTTTAATCGCATTTCCAGACGCATAGTGGCCGGCGGCAGTCTGAGAGTCCGCTGAGCGCATCAGAAATAATAACCAGGGAATACGGAGTGGGGTCCGCTGTACCTATGTCGGTCCTCCGACATACACGTATTCAAAATTGCACCACTATGGCAAATGTATGAATGAATATACCTGTTGTTATCTCTGTCGCGGTGCCAGCGAAATAATGTTAAGTCGATTCATTACAAAAATTCTAATGCGCGTCCAGAGTTGCGATAACACGTTCAACAGTCGTTCGCGGTTATTATAAAGAACACGGCATCGTTAAAGCCCGCCAACTCACATTACAGCAAAGTGGTGGATATGTGCTCCTACTGCAGACCCACTGAATGATGATATATGCATTTATCATCATTAAAAAAAGAGAACTTAAGTCCCGGCGTATATCAACCGCCCGCTGCCGCCACACATTATTGGACAAAAGAAATTAAACAACTGTAAAAATGTAATGGCGATTATATTTTTCTTGAAATAATAATGTATTTATAGTAGATTAAACATAAATTAACTTTAAAACAATTTAGTTAAAACTATTTACAAACGTAGACCTTTCTTACCAACTGCTAGATCGAATTTCTCAGATAATTCGGCATTTGCTGGGCCCTATGTCCGATTTACAGATGCTTCTCACATTTAGAAACCATCCATCTAAAATAACTATTCATTATACATTGTTCCCTGTAAAAAACTAACTTTTTTTTGAGATTTGTCTTAATACCGACCAAACTTAGAATAAAGTATAGATTCTACTGAAAGTAAAGGCTTGCTCGCTTCCCTTTTTGCAAGTTCTCTCTTCCTTTAAATATTTTAATGAGGCGCTCTTCAGCCAGCCATACAACTCAAAGAATTAATAATATTACGTGTTTACATTTCCATACGTGTAGATGAAAACAAAAATGATTCAATTTCATCATGTAGTTCTTCCGTCATCTTACAAAACAAAGATTATTTTTGACGTTAATATATCCCTCGAATTGAATGATTAATTTAGATGCAATAGTTACATATGAATATATAAAAGAAACAAAGAGTTAATTTTATATTTCAAGTTGATCCTATAGTACATTAGATCCAGCTGATCGCACACTGCTGCGACGTAACGACACGCCGATGACGTCACCAGCACAAGCCAGACGCAATTAATTCACGCACCTGAATGTTTATACAAGATAGATGTTTTTTTCAGATATCTGTGTGCCTTAGTACAAGATTTGCTCGCTCGCGATCAGAGAACATCGGAGTGAAATAGATCTTATTAGCAATGTTTTAAAGCTGAATATGACCTACAATTCTTTAGTTTTGACTTTAGACAAAAATCAGATTTACAGGATTTGGCCTCAAAATGAGTGAGTTTAAGGCAATTTTTGTTGACGTTACAAAGTTACCCGAAAAAGACTGCTCGATATCACTAAGACTGATGTTTAGATGACAAAACAGAAATCGGGCCCAATGAAATAAATTTTGCACTTTGGTTACAATATTAGAAGTTCTGTGACGCGTCCGCTGCTTTTGCAAACTTCTCAGTGGGCGGGAACCACGTTGTGAGTCTTCGGACAGTGTGCGAACAACTAAAGTTGAAGATTTTATCTTAAATAATCTAGCACTAACATACCACAAAGTCGCACAGTGCTCTCATTATAGACGACCTAACTACGAAATGCATTCTGTGACGTCAAACTCGCCCCACACCGCTTCATACAATGACTGCCGAGATTAACGATGAGGGTGAATTATTAGTGGTACTTACTGAGGCACTGCGAGACATAATGGTGATACTTCTGCGTACCTCGCAAACATTCTCACTTCATTTGCATTACAGCTAGTTCAGTTAACTTGATGAGACATCTTGAACAACTTCAAATTTCTGAGATATGATAGTACTTACATTGATTGAACCACCGTGACAAATGTTTGTGGTTACAACATTATATAAAAATAATATCGGATCGTCGTAGCGCGTGTCCTGTTCGCCGCAGTGTAACCCGATGGCGCCTACATTTCAGTTCATCTTGGTTGCCGAAGCGAAATACGAAGTTCTTAAAATCGATTCAACCGAAAACGTCGAAAGAACGTCACTACGAACGAGTGCATGGAAATATTATAGTTGATAGTCTCATACCGCGTAAGTAACTATTTTAACTGTCTAAAGCTAACACCGCCCAAGTACGTAACTTTATGGAATGCAATTTTTCATTAGTGCATCAATTAAAGAGAAACAAAATAGTTTTAGGACCAACAAAATTAACTAAACACCAGTTTAGTTAATTTTGTTGTCGAAATTCAGTTAGTATGTACCTACTTACGCGCTATTTAACAATGTAATGCGATATGCTACTACCATATAATATGTGCAGATACAACATCATATCCTTGTGTTTTAAACTTGAAGCCTAAAGCGTTTATGTAATAATTTAACTAGTAGGTAAAGTAACAGCCAGCTTTTGAAACTATTTATTATATAATAGATACAAATTGCCAATTATACAATCATTATACGTATGCTTATATACATAGATTCTCCATACAGAGCTAGAAACAGTTTTAAATATAAAAGATCGCACGATTGCATTTTGATTATGCATGTTAACCCTATTACTCGGCCTTGGTTCTCTATGACATTGAAATCTTAATAATGTAAAAAATTTATTCCTTAATGTAATAAACACGTTGCCACTTGACGTCTCTACTCATTATTATTTCCAATGGTGGTTAAGAGAGTTAAGATTACAATACAAAAGAGAATAAGGTCCAGAGTCGGTATCACACGGATCCGGTAGTCGTCCACTACTACACGGGGAAATCAATAATTTAAAATGTATAATTGGTGTGGTTATAACGTAAAAACAATTTGAACTGACCACACATAAACTTATCACAAGTACACAATTAACAATAAATGACTCGATATAAATACAATAATGCTTTGCACTGTATATTTATTATAATAGAAGTAAAGTCAATTCAACTATCTATTTTGTCTAGGATAATGTGAACCTGTTCAGTCCCGCGCGGCCCTCGCGGCGGCCAGCCTGGTATGGCAGCCTGGTACAGAGCGGCCGGCGTCACGTGTACTGAATGTAGTTACAGCAACAATAAGTGGAATATTTTATGACGCTCTTAAAACTACGAGAGGCGCGCGCGGGCAGCACTAGTTTATTTATAAATGGAAGAAAAACCGCGTTCTTGCGATACTGGTTCCTTAAGGCTCGCGGACACGGGGCGGGTCGAGCCGAAACAAGGATTGCCTTGCGAGAATCCTCCAGCAATCATTTATTTGCGAGTGTGCAGTGGTCCATACGAAATGTACTAGTGATTGCAGGAAAGTCCTAGGAACGTCCCGGTGTGCGAGAGCCGTCGCCCGACAGTTCCCACAATGTCCATACGCTAGTAGTTTACATATTACTATGTTATCTATGAACAGTCACACGAATTAGCATATTACATCTTGTTGTAAACTATGATTTTGTGGGAGGTGCCAAAACGAAATGAATTTTACAGAACTACTTTCATTAAAGCCGGATGCTTCAATTATTACTGTACTCCGCCGTACTTGTAAACGTAATGTTGGCAACTCACATAAAATCAAAGTTTCCATAAATCACACGTTCGCCGACTCACGGCACTTCTGACCTTATTCCCTGAACGATAGTGGTCAGGAATGCGCAGTGAAAGCTCGCCCGGGTTCGATATAACTTACGATAAATAAATAACATAACATCTGAGACAAGCTCCGACTCGCTGGGTCCGATCACACACGCGCCCTCAGTACAACACTGACAGTTTTAACTTACGTGACGCATACAGTTAAATATTGACGCGTCCGTTTTACAACGCAACGTTGTTACTGTCGAGGATGTCAGTCTGAGGCGCGCGGTTGGCTGCTGAAGTTAATATTCCTATGAATGCTCTCGAGTTTCGACATTGCACAATCTATGCCGGAACTGGCAACAAGCTAAGAAACTTAGAGATTAAAATATTTTTCTCAATGACTAATATTAATTCAGGTGAAACCAAGTTTATATAAAGCTGCTCTTTGATCGGTTTCTTACACGATAAAAATCCATATCGAATACGAGCGGTCAATCAACTCAATCAACGCTCACTGTTTGTTAATCGGTTAATGGATTTCGTTCCCTGATTCCGTTAAACCGAGATCGATTCGAACGAAATCGCTATTAATAACGTAGTTTCCAAAATGTACCGAATTTTTACCGCGTTGCGAGCCCTTTCAAATAAATAAGTTGAGTATAATTCAACAATTCTTTTAATTTGTACACCGAGTAAAGTAGGGGCTGTAGTACGCCGCGCCCTTCGGGGGGTGCGGCCGCTATGAGCCGCCACACCCCGTCCCGGCGAGCGCGCTTCCGATTCAGACTGCGACAGTCGGTATAACATTGCGATAACTAATGGTCAATAACAAAACCGTACGCCGTAGTTCCGCCGGCGCGGCCGCCTGGCCGCTCGGGATCACCACCACGAGAAGAAGGGCGACTTGTGCTGGAAGCGCTGCTGGAACGAGTCGAAGAAGCGCGCCGACGACGAGCCGCCCTTGGACCTGCGGGCAAGCCAGCGGGTCAGCGGCGCGGGTCACGGCGCACGCGCGGCGCCCGCCACTCACCGCTCCACCACGACGGCGGGCATCTGCACCAGCTGCACGGGGCTCTTGTTGTCCTTCAGCGCCTGCGACAGGTTGAGCAGCTGGCCGCGCAGCACCGACATCTGGCGCTCGAACAGCCCCTTGTCGAAGCCGCGGTCCTTCTGCGACGCGCGCGGGGGATAGGGAATGAGACCACTTTATTTAAATAAACATTCTCATATTCATAGTCCTCGACGGATATAACTATAGTCCATTTCCGATTTTCGAAAAAGTGACGTGATCTGTGTTAGGGCGCGGGATTTTGGCGGGCGAGGAAGAATAGCAGTGGACGGGTAAACGAGGTAAACGGTGAGCAAGATATTCCAATTTGGAGGGACTTTTATAAATCACTCGTGTTTAAGATAAGTATTACGTTCCCTTTTCCTCTTCGTGCGATGTAGGGATCGTGTAACATAATTCGTAATTCTATAATTGATTATAAAGATACTTGTAGAAAGCGTGGTTCCTAAGAAAAACGGTTTTCTAAAGGTTATCATGAGTAATATCTAATAACGGTGACTAATGTTATTCCACCTCCCTTTTTACAGCTCGTAGTCTCAAATAAGTATATCTTTATGTTCCTTGGGCATATTTATGTCACACAGGGAGCTTTTTGACTACATTCAATGTAAATAACTTACTACATCCGGAGCAGTACGGTTTTACTAAAGGTCGTAGCACCACGGATGCAGGCGCTAAACTTTTAAAACATGTGTACGATGCCTGGGAACGTTCGCAGAATGCCATTGGTGTTTTTTGTGATCTATCCAAAGCATTCGATTGTGTCGATCATAAAACCTTGCTTCTTAAACTAGCCCATTATGGTATCAAAAACGTTGCACTAAATTTGGTTGCCTCTTATCTCAGTGACAGAACCCAAAGGGTTTGCATAAAAGACATTAAGTCGCAGGGGTCGGCTACGTCAATGGGTGTCCCACAGGGTTCAATCTTGGGTCCCTTTCTATTTTTGGTGTATATAAATGATCTACCACACCATGTCAGTGAAACCTGTGACATTGTACTGTTTGCTGATGATACATCTCTAATTTTTAAAACTGATAGAGGTAGAGACAACTCTGACGATGTAAGCCGTGCTATGTCGCATGTGTCGCACTGGTTTACTGTCAATAATTTACTTTTAAATGCAAAAAAAACTAAGTGTGTGGAATTTATTTTACCGAATGTAAAGAAATTTAATAAAAATATAATAATAAATGGAGAATCACTAAAAATGGAAGATTCCACAGTTTTTCTGGGCATGACCTTGGATTGTAAGCTTCAGTGGGGTACCCATATAGATACACTAGCAGGTAAACTAAGCTCGGCTGCCTACGCCGTCAGGAAAATTAGACAGATTACTGACGTAGAAACAGCAAGACTTGTTTACTTCGCGTACTTTCATAGTGTGATGTCTTACGGGATCTTATTATGGGGCAAAGCTGCTGATATTGAAACTATATTCATATTGCAGAAAAGAGCTGTACGGTCAATATATAAACTTAAATCACGTGAATCCCTCCGTGAAAAATTTAAAGAAATTGGTATACTTACGGTAGCCTCACAATACATTTATAACAATATAGTATTTGTAAGACAACATATTAGTCTTTATAAACAAAAAGTGGATATAAACAGTCGACTTACAAGAAATGGTCATAAATTAGTGACATCTGCATATCGTCTGCGAAAGGTGCAGAAGTCATTTGTGGGATTGAGTATACGCTTTTATAATATGATTCCTAAGGTAATTTTGGACCTACCAATCCATAAGTTTAAAGAATGTGTTAAAACACATTTATTAGAGCGAGGTTATTATACAATTGATGAGTTTCTTAATGACAAGGTTGCTTGGAAGCATCCGGCTCCGCTTTCATCTCTCACAAGATAGAAAAATGAATGTTAAAATATAAAATGTAAATTTTTGATGTTGGAAAAGAGCAACTGCTGAGTTTCTTGCCGGCTTCTTCTCGGTAGAATCTGCCTTCCGAACCGGTGGTAGAGTCACTACACACGGACAGACTTGACGTTTCAAAAGTGCTTGTATTAGGCCTACTTGAAATAAATGAATTTTGAATTTCATACAGTTTATAATATCAGGTTTGTTGCATATTATAAACAGCTCGATCACAACACCCTGGTGCTATGCTATATAAGGTATGTTTAAAAGTAATTAGGTTTGACACAGTTTATATGTATTGTATCAAAAGATCTGGCGCTATAATGTAAGACACTATGTATAATTGTGTTTAGGAGTCTGGTATTAATGATTTCGGTTCTTCTCTGCCGAAGACAGCATTCCGAACTCGTAGTAGAGTCCTTTAAAGGTAACAATGAATGATAAGAATAATAGTGATGCCACCCTGAACCATTGTTAGTATGGAGCTCCACAAACGCCTCCTCACCTTGAACAGCACGTGCAGCTCGTCGCACAGCTCCTGCACGAAGCCCATGTCGGACAGCAGCGGCAGCACCAGCTCCCTGCAACAGCCGCGCTCTGAGCATCATGCGACTTGAATATGTGGTGTGCGGTGCGGTGTGGTGTGTGGTGTGCGCGTGCACGTGTGGTGTGTGGCATGCGTGCGCGGTGTGTGATGTGCGCGTGCGGTGTGGTGTGCGCGTGCACGTGTAGCGTGCGATGTGTGGTGTGCGAGTGCGGTGTAGTGTGTGATGCGCGCGGGCGGCCAGTAGCGTCACCGACTTGGTTTCCTGGCTGAAGGGACGCTTGGCCTGCGGCAGCCAGGCCCAGTGGTAGGGGTAGGCGCGCCACGAGTCGGGGTGCTTGAAGGGGAAGGCCAGGCCGTTGTCGATGGCCGCGATCCGGATCTCCGACCCGCCGTTCCATTCCTGACGACGAAACGATCACCGGTTAATCCTCTGCTAAGAAAACGTCGTGAATCTTACTTTTACCTAATGTTAACTTTACAGGAGTTACAAGAAATTAGTGGTTGTGTATACAAGTATCTCAGCAGTTCTCGCAAATATTTGGTCCGAGGTTATCACAGTTGAGCCTAGTATTTTTACAGCAGCGGCGGGGCTCACCGAGGGCTCCGTCATGGCGGCGTGGCGCGAGTCGGGCGCGTCGTACTGGATGAGCCAGTTGTCGTTGCCGCGGTCCGTGTTGCGGATCATGTAGTCCAGCACCACCAGCCGCTCGAACTGCAGCTGGAACCTGCAGAAAGCCCGTGTCGTGTATTCGTGCGCCAAGTGGCGACCACTCGCAGAGTCCGCGGCACCCACTTGCGCATGACGTGCGGCGGCGGCGGCTCCTGCTCGAAGCGCCGCAGCCAGTAGTCCGCGTCCTTGTAGCCCTCCACGAACACCTGGAACGAGCCCACCTGCAACACGCACCGCGTTAGAGCCTCGCCCGCCGACATGTCGCACGACTCCCGGCTGCGATACCGACCTTGGGGGGCAAGCCCATGCGGTTGAACCGCAGGTTGGGGAACTGCTCCGTGATGGCGCGCTTGAGCCGCGAGCGCTCGCGGTCGATCCGCAGGTAGTTGAAGGTCTCCGACACCAGCTTCACTACCTGCCAACAGCACACTGGCGGTTTATTGACCATACGCTGCGATCGGCAGACACATTTTTATTTTCAGCAAATGAAATGCGCTCATCGCGCAAAATTCCCGATAAAGAGAAATAGCGATGTTCCTCCCTACTAGCACCTATCTCTCCTGTTGAGGGTTATCAGTACTTTTTCAGCTGGTGCAGGGATTTCAATCACACAATCTATAATCTTGTTGGCACTGCAATAATAAACTGACTACACGATATAATGACCTTGCACCCACAGCCGTCTGCTCGTTAAATCCTAGACATCTTACTGCTGTAAAGGATTTAAGTAGCATTGAGATATGTCTCCAGGCACATTTGATACTGAAGATATATTTATAGAGATTTGCATAGGTGTGTTCGGGTTGTTTTACACTGCTTGTAGAAGCCATGTTCGTGAGGGGAGGTCGGCTCACCTTGGTGTCGGGCACGACGCCGAGCCCGATCTTGGCGTCCACGAGGCTGGCGCCCGCCTCGGACAGGTAGCCCTGGTTGGGGATGAGGCACGAGCGGCCGAAGCAGCAGGGACAGCACAGCTTGTGCATCCACTTGGTCCACTTGGGGTTCAGGCGCCCGTACGGCTCCTCGTCCTTCGGCTTGAACACGCCGATGATTTTCTGCCGCGGGGACTAAATATTACAAATATGGCCGCCATATGTCTCGCACAACTTTCTTTCCGCAACCTTGCTTGTTTCTGGAGCTAAGCTATGTTTCGCAGTAATTTTATATAGTTTTGCCCGAATTCGTCGAAGCAAGCAAACGTGTACAAACAAAATATATTATTTTCGTTATTAGTGTGTGTATATAGTGTTTTATATTTTATCGTTCAGTTTGTATGCTAGTTATGAGATTAGGCGATTCGAGATTAAATGAAATAATGGCAAAATAATCTACGTACCACCCCGCACTAGCAAAGCTATCATATCGCGAACTATAATCGTGAATCGATAACAGCAAATTGGGCCCGTCTAATACGGCATGGACGTTCACATTTGGCATATCAAGTTTCCGCGGTTCAGCGAGCGGCCGCGCGGCCACGACCTCGCGCTACTAGCGATATGATAGCCTACTGAACCGCGACGGCCGAATCTAATACAATATCCCTGCAGTTCAAAACAGAGGTGCGATTGTGTAATTAAATCGTATTCATTTGCTAGCTCAGGAGCGGGATATTAATTTGTCGAACAGTTCATTAGAATTGCGTTCGGGATTCATAGATGCTCGACAATTGAGATCGGTAACTGCTGCTTATATAAAATGAATTATTTCCTTTAGAATTCAATCTTTCCAATGACAAAAAATATTTAGGTTATATTCCAAATCAATTTATGACTACTCGAACTTCGTGCGCTTCGTGAACATCGGTTCAGAATTCGAATACATAACGATCTATGAGTAGCCTAACAAAATTAGCAGCAATAGGTCTGCAGGTGACTGAAAGAAGACGTGATCCTAATGAGATCACATGATCTGTCAATAATCAGCTGTCTAATTTTTTACGGTTACGGTACGGTTGGAATAAAGTTCGGTCTTCGCATTAAACCTACACAAATCGTATAATTTGACCGAGAGACTATATGCCAGAGCTGTTAAGGATACAAAACTAAATGCGGATATACAAATATGAAATTGGATAGACATATGAATGTAAAATCATTACGGAATTCCTTCTCTAGTACACGTCGCTTTAGTATTGAGGCGACACGTTTTTTTAGTATGTGAAAAGCCATTGCTTATTACAAAGTAAAACCAACGTAGGGCTGCCAGCAACACGTCCTGCAACGTGCTGCCCTCTGCGGACGAGCGCTGTCGCAAAAACCTCTACTACTACATTAACTACCAGTTAGCACCTGAACGAACTTTTACCGCGACGGGCCGGCATATCGTGCAACACGGGGAGACGACATGGTAAATACCAGCAAAAAAACTAATCAGACCCGCAGTCTTGTCACCTTTACACCAACTGAGGACGCCGGGCTCCGGGCGCCCTCAACCCCGCAAAGGCGTTTACTCTGTGCTCCGTGGCACGAGGCTGCTCTGGACTCATTTACTGACGTAGACGATAGCAGCTTCGTTTGAGCTCGGGAGCAGATACAATTTTTCCACTAATGGAATCGTAAAAGGATATCTGTTTAACAGTTAAGATATACTGACGTTGGTAGTCCTGTACCGCGTAACTACCATAATAAAGGTTAGTTTTTTTTAACATGCTGTAAGTTAGCCCTTAACTGAATTCGTAGTGGTGGTGCACAGTCTCAGATGGTGGCGGACTATCGTGTTTTGGGGTAAAGCAACTCAATCAGTTTCTGCGCGGCATCGTACCGGAACGCTAAATCGCTTGGCGGCACTTCTTTGTCGGTAGGCTTGAAACTAACTACGGCAGTCTCCCATCGGACCACATCAACAGAAAAAAACAGAAATTATAAATTCTCGAATAGGCGGACTATACGGGGGATCGAACCTAGGACCTCCACACAGCGCTCAACACTGCGCTAGGGAGGTCATCAAAAAGACAAAGTGATGGTGGCTGTTATATTGATGGTACATACCCCTAATCGGCTTTTACTGAGTCACACAGTAACGCTAACTTGGATACCGCGAAAGTATCAATCCACAAATTCCCCCTGTCGGTAACGAACCCGGGACTTCCTCATAACAAAACGGCAAAAAGTGGTTAAAATGAATGTGTGTGAACGAGACTGTTTAAATCGACTGTAAAGCCAATATAAAAAATTAAACACACGTAAATACACGGTAGGAAAATAAATTCCATTTCTGGACTTCATACGTTATAAATTAAATTAAATCATCTACTTTGTAGGCTTTTGCGAACGTTATTTTGTTCAGAAATTTTTATTAAGTAGTTTATAGTTCTTTTAATTTGTTACCTTCGAATGTACTTATATCGATTACAATCAGGCTGAACTAATAGGAGCGTTTAACGTAATTGTAGCAAACTTCCACCGGCAATGCATTTAACACGCGTTACCTAGCTGCTAAGCAGGTTTACGAGCATTGGAAGACCGAGTTTTCATGCCTTAGGCAGTTTCCGACGTGACATGTGGACGTTGCTAAATCCACAGACTTACAATGTTACGTATCGGTCTTTTATGTTTCCCATTTATATTACAAACCTTCCCTACGGCTCGCGTGTGTTACGGCCTCTGGATTTTAGCTAAGCGGTATAAAGAATCCGAATCCGCGCGTGAATAGATCGCCCTGCGTACGCTGTAAATAAACTGGACTGCACTCACTCCGCCAGGATTCTTGACGAAGTAGGACCCGCTGGAGCCCTGGTAGATCCTCTCCGGGAAGATGCCATTGTCGATAGCCACCTCGGCCTGCCACACCAGCTCGCTGAACTGAGGGTCATCTGCGGACATCGTACACGCGCTGTTAAGAGTAGCTTAATATTACGCGGAAATTGTATGCCTTAATTATCCAACCCTCGTATTCCTTTGTTATTCCAAGACCAAACAATATCTATTGGTTTGGTACATTTAATCAAAATCCGTTCAGCCATTTTAGTATGAAGAACATTCATATTTCATACGAATTTTGCATTTTTCGGGCATAATTTACCTACCACTAGCCCATAAACTACCTCTATGTAACAATCACAACAAATCCTTACAGGCCTGTACACGTTCGAAGACGTGGCTCGGTGACCCCAGCAGAAGAGATCGTGCGTCGTTCGGACGCATTCGGGTTAGGCAGTCCCAGATTACCAACTGGACGAGCTCTGCGTGCGTTACGTGTGCGTCCAATATGGCGCTAGCCGCGGCTATGATGTCGGGTTTTCGCACACCTGATGAGGTGACAAAACGCGGCTCGTGCTCCACCTTCCAGCCATTCTGGGTCAACAAGTGTAGGCGAATATGAACGTTCAACACGAGATTGATAAGCTCCATTGTACTCTGTCATTATTGTTGATACTCTGTGTCTTAACGATTGTGGGCATACAAATCTTATATTAAGGAGCGTCTACGCCGCTATCACACAGGCAGCGTGAATCATCGATCCAGTAAGAGTCTACAAAATCACAGTAACAACTGATTTCCGATAAAGTTTTAACTTCACAAAAAGGGCTTTGAATATCTTGGCTTACCCACTTGTAAGTCTTTTCCTTTTTATTTCAAAATTAGCTGCATCCTGCATGCTTATCATCATATCAATACGGTGGGCTACAGCTAGTATTATCAAATTTCGAGGAAGCTTGCTGTGGCTAACTATGTCTATAGATGAAGCTTATCAATGTGGAATAATAATCCTAATCTCTGGAACTACTGTCATAAATCTATTTACCACCGGGTGAGAAGATAAATAGCATTTGTTGCTTACTTGTTATTTGTTCCATAAACAGGATTAAATTGTTCTGTAAAGTGACAACACACTGTAAAACCAAATACTCATGATCAGCCAAATAGTCACAATAGTCCGCTGTTACTGATGCCAAACCACTGTGAGCATGCAAGTCATGGTTTGTGTGCTGTTAAGTAACAAGTAGAGTATCTTTGTAAAATATTTAATATTTCACAATCTATCCAGTAAAAAAAAAATTGTTAGTTTTAATGTAAGCAAGTACAGGCAGAGAGCTATCTTTAATTTTTTATTTAACCCTGTATACACATTTATTGATAAAGTCTATTGAAAAATGATGGACAAGATGACAAAGTTGCTTATGCAGTAGTAATATTTCACAATAGCTCTAAAAAATATCATTTCATTTGCTTAGTTATGAAATTACAATCATCTACAAAGTTTACTCAAGCCTCTGCAGTATTATATTTAAATAATTACTTCAGAGGTCAAGTATTACAGATAACACAAATAATAATTCAAACCTAAGTACTACCTAAATGTAATTATTTAGATAAGAATTAGAGAAAAATGAAACATTGCATTTGTTCATTCAATTTAGGGAATATATTTGGATCTAAACTACTCAAAGGTTCTTGGTTGGTTCTTGCATTATAGTCTTTATCTTTGACCATGAAATAATAATAATTATTCGTGAAACTGGTTTGATTTTTTAGTTAACATTTTTTCAATATATAGGTAATTTGAGTTAACTAAGAGTCTGATATTACAAAATCAGTGGCAGTTTATCCAAATGTGTTTATTGGTACAAATGTTTCATAACTATTTTGTTTCTGACAACATTCATACACAGAAATATTAAATCAATGAAAATAATCTTAGCATTACAACAGCAACCTATAGAATATATATTATTATAATAAAATCTTTGTAATTTGGATAGGATATGTTTTGATACCCTACCATATGGAGAACTTTCTTAATACTCTTATTTCTCATTTCATATTATTCATCAAATTAAAAGCAACCCAATATCAATATGCTTAATAAAAACAACTCACTGCACTCAAATAACAAATCCATCCGGATAACTAGGAACACAAATATTATGAACACACAGCTGTTACGATCCACTGAAAATTGACATGAAAATCTAATCTGTGCCTATGTTCACCATAGTGTAAACATGAATAGACATTTACATCTTTATGATTAAAAAAACATACTGAAGTTGGGTCAAACTGCTACCAAAAAAGATTTCAAACAAACAAGTAACATTATTTTAACATGGAAAAATGCGTTTTAATGTCAAGGACTGCATCTATTTAAAATTTGTGGAAGCAAAGTATGAGTAATGACTTAGTATTGATAATTAGTTGGTGTAAGGAAGCCCTGCAGTGTTAGGGGAAGACGCACAAGTGTCGCCGCAGATACTAGCGACTGATACTGATAACCATATGCGTCGTACGGGGTATTAAGGGCGAGATAAGTTGCGGCCGCCCAGGCGGCCTGGTACCTGGGAAGTGGTTGCAGGAGAGGTCCAGGTCGCCGCGGCCGCCCAGCAGGGGCTGCGACTCCCGGTTGACGCCCGGGGAATCCACGTTTCCTTCGAAGCCGACCTCCGGCACTAAGCAAATGTCCTCGGTGCTACTCGACAAAGATACCACGCCGTCATCGGGAGGCGTACTCGTCGTGGGATGTTTGTCGAAATCGAGATTCAACAGAGTCTCTTCCGTACTCATGAGTAATGTTCAAGAGGTTGCCTCTACCGAACCTCATCTATTTCGTATTATAATATTCTTTGTTTCACAATCATTTACACAAACACTTCAACTTCAATTCATTACGATTCAAAGACTATAGAGTTCAGTTATTGACAGTTAAAGTGACAAACTTCATTTAGCATAGACATTAATGTTTTTTTTCGATAGTGATTGAATTTATTTTTAATTGACATAAAAATCGATTCCATTTAATAATAGTAATGTTATTTTTTTGAAAAAAAGTTGAAAGGTAAAATAGAGCAAAAAGCATTAAATACTCAACAATTTCTTTAATTTATTTTTATAATATTATATAGTTTGTTTCAATGAACGCAAAATATTGAATCAATTACAGTCATAAAAAAAGATCCTTTCTTTGTTCATGTTGTATTTAATTTTTATTTATTATAGTATTTAGGATCGTTATAATTTACTTCAAATATTTTATTACTTCGCCTCGATTCAAATTCCCACGGGCAAATCTCGTTTAGAATAACCTTGAATGCTGAAAATAAATATTTATGCTACACAATATCCAAAACTAAAAGTAACTAAAAAAAGGGCACTTTATTCACAAAAAGGTTTTAGAATCGATTGCTGATGCTGAAAATTGTATTGGATTTATTTAAATGAAAACTATGTGTGTAAAGATATTTAATTTAAATTCATATCTCATCATTCTTATCTCAGTGACAGAACCCAAAGGGTTTGCATAAAAGACATTAAGTCGCAGGGGTCGGCTACGTCAATGGGTGTCCCACAGGGTTCAATCTTGGGTCCCTTTCTATTTTTGGTGTATATAAATGATCTACCACACCATGTCAGTGAAACCTCTGACATTGTACTGTTTGCAGATGATACATCTCTAATTTTTAAAACTGATAGAGGTAGAGACAACTCT
The DNA here is from genome assembly GCF_905163445.1 of Pararge aegeria. Lineage (NCBI taxonomy): Eukaryota > Metazoa > Arthropoda > Insecta > Lepidoptera > Nymphalidae > Pararge > Pararge aegeria. The sequence goes on along the minus strand of NC_053201.1, from coordinate 14,766,825 downwards.
GACGATGTAAGCAGTGCTATGTCGCATGTGTCGCACTGGTTTACTGTCAATAATTTACTTTTAAATGCAAAAAAAACTAAGTGTGTGGAATTTATTTTACCAAATGTAAAGAAAGTTAATAATAAATAAGTTAGTTAATAAGTTAGTAATATAATAATAAATGGAGAATCACTAAAAATGGAAGATTCCACAGTTTTTCTGGGCATGACCTTAGATTGTAAGCTTCAGTGGGGTACCCATATAGATACACTAGCAGGTAAACTAAGCTCGGCTGCCTACGCCGTCAGGAAAATTAGACAGATTACTGACGTAGAAACAGCAAGACTTGTTTACTTCGCGTACTTTCATAGTGTGATGTCTTACGGGATCTTATTATGGGGCAAAGCTGCTGATATTGAAACTATATTCATATTGCAGAAAAGAGCTGTACGGTCAATATATAAACTTAAATCACGTGAATCCCTCCGTGAAAAATTTAAAGAAATTGGTATACTTACGGTAGCCTCACACACATAACAATATAGTATTTGTAAGACAACATATTAGTCTTTATAAACAAAAAGTGGATATAAACAGTCGACTTACAAGAAATGGTCATAAATTAGTGACATCTGCATATCGTCTGCGAAAGGTGCAGAAGTCATTTGTGGGATTGAGTATACGCTTTTATAATATGATTCCTAAGGTAATTTTGGACCTACCAATGCATAAGTTTAAAGAATGTGTTAAAACACATTTATTACAGCGAGGTTATTATACAATTGATGAGTTTCTTAATGACAAGGTTGCTTGGAAGCATCCGCCTCCGCTTTCATCTCTCACAAGATAGAAAAATGAATGTTAAAATGTAAAATGTAAATTTTTGATGTTGGAAAAGAGCAACTGCTGAGTTTCTTGCCGGCTTCTTCTCGGTAGAATCTGCCTTCCGAACCGGTGGTAGAGTCACTACACACGGACAGACTTGACGTTTCGAAAGTGCTTGTATTGGGCCTGCTTGAAATAAATGAATTTTGAATTTGAATTTTGAATTTTGAATTTGAACATATAAATGCACTTCAATATCATCATAACCTACAACCCATTTCAGCCCACTACAGGAGACGGTTCTCCTCTCCTCTCAGAATGAAAAGGGTTTAGGATTGTACTGCACCAAGCTGGCCAAGTGCACATTGGTAGACACACGCTTTTGAGAATATTATGGAAAACTCTCCCGACAGAGAAGCTGATGTTCTTACCACAAGACTTTCACCGCAACGATATCGTAAAAGCCTTATTCATGCAAAGTTATTTCGTACTGAACAAACTCTTACCTGTATTAAAGCGACAATTGTGTTTTTTTACATCGCAACTATTTTTAAAAGTAACAACATTGCCCGTATTAAAATTGCAGGCGCACACTGTCCCTGTCGTTTCTTCTTCGAGACACGGTATCAAGGAACAACTGTAGGCCTTGGTCTGATATCCAGCACTTGTATCATCGTCGGGTGCAAATGGTGGTGGCATCACAAGTCCGAATGCTTTTTGGCCACTTTTGAAGGGATCAGTTTCAGAATCCAGATTGAGTGGATATACTGGAGTAGATATCACACCAGTACCAAAGTTTGATATTGAACCTATATTATCGCAACAGGGATACGACGTAGGAACTACATGTAAGCAATATATACTGCTAGCGGATTCAAAAATTAATATAGCTGAAACCAAAATAATTTTGATAATTTTACAAAATAGTTTTATACATTATTTGATAAATTTTCTAAAACGAAAGTATTTTTAATACTGAAAAATATCTATGAGCTAAAATTATATAAACTTACCGCATATTTTAAGGAATTTATTCTTTAACCACCCCATAATTTTTATTTTAATAAATAACTTAAACGTGTAGCTGAAATAATAAATTACATAATTTAAACTTCATATTTAGTTTTGAAACCTTTTAAATACACTCGATAACGGTTACGCATATTAAATGTGTAGCTACCTCAATTATGAATGCATTTCCGTTTTGAGTGATTTATAGGTTCCGCTTAGTTTTAAGAAAATCTTTTTTTCGATGTAAAAAAGAAATCTTTAATTTAATTTATTGTACTTTCGGAGCACATAAAACCACAAAGTAATTCAATAAAAATCTCTTTAAATTAAATACAATCTAAATACGAACAATAAATTACTGGAAACCTCGTAACATTCAGAAATTAGTCATATTGCAAACCTGACAAATAATACCACTATATTAACTCTAATTCATATTTGAAACGTAAACTTATTTGTAAAACTCGCACTATTCGCTGTTAAAATAAGCATCGAATCCTTGAGAATCACTGAACCCTTCATCTTCTTTTTTCGATTTTCCTTTATTCGAAAAACCTTCTTTACCGAATAATCCCTTTGCACGATCATGGTGAAAGTAGCCTTGTTTTATTCCCGCACCAGCGCCTATGTTAAACCCTACACCTTTTGCACCTTTTTTCTTTATCACGCCACTAGTTTCATCTTCTTCGTAAAATTCTTTTTCTTTGTTGTACTCATCTTTATGAGAGATCTTATGAAATCCTTTGGTTTTCGTGCCTTTTCTATATTTCCTGTCTTCGTTGCCAGTTATACCAACACCTGATTTAGATAAACCTTTTGCTATGGCATAAATGGCACCGTCGTCATAGGATCCAATATCGTGTAATCCAGCCTGTTTGAGAAACTTTTTCAAATTCTCGATGTCAAATTTTACCTTAACACCCTTGGAGTCAGAACTTTTCTTCTTAAATTCAGATGCGTTGTCTCTACTTTTCGGGCTATCTTGAGACTTTTTCTCATTTTCCTTTTCGGAAGGTTTGAAAAAGTCATCCAAATCTCCATTTTGAACTTCGTACTTCAAGTTGGATATATCGGTGTCAAGATTATCAAACTCCAATGAACCTAAATCAACCGGCAACGAATCGGCCCAGCAAAAAATCGATGTCAGTGGCAGCACAAAAAACAATTTCTTCTGCATGTTTAGAGTTTTTGTCTGATCTTGCACAATCGAAGTGGGTTACGACACTGACATACATGCGATCTGCTTAGTTTATATAGCCTTAGCAGAAAATTCGCAGACAAGGATAAGTTTTTTCACGAGATTCCTCATCTCTCGGTTCCGCCTAGCTGCACTTTAATTGACTTAAATGAGCAATCGTCTTGCCGGTATCGGACGATATCTATCATCAAGATTATTATTAATTTGTTTACCAGCGTACGTATTTTTCGCCAGGAAATCATCATTATTATCATCAGAGTTCACTGGGTCACATTATTAACTCATCACCGGGCCAATGCAGCTCACGGGTCCCTCAGAATGAGAAGTAAACCCTTCTCATTCTGAGGGACCCGTGAGGGAGCCGTAGCCCACCACAACGACCAATTGCGGATTGTAGACTGCACACGCTCTCGAAGAGCATTATGGAGAACTCTCAGGCGCTCGTTTCCCCGCTATTTCTCTTAACCGTTAAAAGCTTTACCCGCTAGGCTATCAGCGCTCTACCACGAAATCATGTTCATTCTTTTTAATTAAATGTACCCGCTGCACTTAAATACTATAACTTTTAAATTTACTACATCAGTTACTTCAGTTAAAAAGTAGCATTAAAAAAAAATTAAGAAAACTGAATCAATATGCTATTTCAACTATCTGTACTAATAATAAAGCTGAAGAGTTGGTTTTTTTAAAACGCGCTATTTTTGCATATGATAACCCAATTATTGAGAGAGATTATTAAGTAGTTAAGTATTTAACATCACTCTAAGACCTATTGGAACCAAACAACGTAGTAATGGCGTAGGCGAGCGAGGCGACGACGTCGCGTGGTAGTTCTGGATATATTGTGTAGAATAGCGGTAGAAAGTTAAACCTTCGTTGTCTTCACTGTATATAACTCTCTTGTTAAACCAAATATCGATTACTTAATTGAGTTATGGGGCACAGCAGCAAAAATAAAAATTTAATCAGAATACAAATACATACAATAATAATAATAATAATACATATAAAAATTTTCGAAACCGACAGGATTTGAACCTGCGACTCTCAGGCAATCACGGCCTGAGCGCTTTCACCAATTAAGCTACGGCTCTCCTACCGTCGATGCCGAAATTAGTATATGCCTTTCACATCAGTCTTATTGCAACTGTAGCGACATCTAGTAGGAAACGTTGCAGTTTCGATAATATAAAAAAAAAGCAATGTGTCATCTCTTGTTTCAAACGTGTGTCATTATAATATGGACCTTTGAAAAAGTAGATCGAAACTGCAACGTTGCTCGGTAATATTTGTGAATATACCCGATTGTACGAACATGTTCTTTTAGCTGCATTAAGTTATGCATTACAGATTTATATGTACCTTCTATAGTGTACGCTCACTGTTTTATTTTTAAGTTTAATGTTTTCTCAACTAAGCGAATTTTTTGTAATTATTTTGAGAAATAAAGATCTTAAACCACAGAGAGATTGTATGGAGACTTATCAAAAGTTGTACCTACGTAATCTATGTTACTGCTTAAGTAAGGCTTTGTAGTGAAAAATTCAGTGATCATATTTTGAGATGTTAATTTGTTATTTATTTACCTATTACTAAACTCCTTATTAGTTTATCATTCAACACATTTTGTTATATATGTATGATTTTTAAAGTAAGTATCATGATTTACGCGCAAACATCTCATTTTATTGTATGCCAATTAAAACTATTACTGTTTAATCGATTGTAGGCATACTTAATTAAACTACGCCTGCTCGATTGATTAAAAGTAAATCGATTTCCAAAATATTCAGGGTTGTGTCTAATTAATTTCATATTATTTTACTAACCGTAACTGTACCGTAACCGTACCGTAAAATGACCGTACACACAGAAAAGCTTAACACTATTGTTTTTCTGTGATGCCAAACGGTAATCTTAAATCTGTGGTAGATACCCCTACATTAAAATAACCTACCCTTCTCATAAGCAGTGCCTGATAAAGCAAGCGCGGGGCCCGTAGCTAATTCTTTAAAAGAGGACATGATCTGCTATGGGTTCTTAAGTATACAGTGGTAAAAATACAATTCAATACTTTATACGTATCTTAAATACAATACGTAGGTATTTCCTATTTATAGGTTACAATTTTGTGGGTAATTACTATTTATTACTATAGGCGATGTCGATGTGCGTGGGCGTGTGTGTGTGTGTCAGTCAGTAAGTCAGGCAGAGATGAGTTGTATTAAATATACGGGACCCTCTTTAACGCGGGGTCCGTAGCAATTGCTACTCTTGCTACCTGGTTAATCCGGCACTGCTCATAAAGGCTCTACGGAATGATATGCCTTTCGCCTACATAATATCATTAATAGGTACAGCAGCTCTGTTAGCAAAGGCAGCACGGCTAGCATCGGCGGGAGACAACATTGTTATCACCCGATTATATCCACTGACAAGGGATAAAATGCACGTGTCCTGCCAAATCACCGCAAAAGGGACGAGGAAAATTATTTGGATATTATTTCCACCCGTTCTCCCATGCTGGGAGAGTCGATGGAAGTGTGGGAAAAGATTACCCTTCAGGACAGATAACATGAGAGAGTGCGAAAGATTGTGTATTATATTAATCAAGTACTATCATATAAATGTAGACAATGTTTTCAAGGAAACTTAAACTCTAAAACTTAAAACTATTTGCCAACCGAGATCAAACCCTAAATTGGAACGGGTTCTCGAAGAATAGGCCACCTTTCAATGACAGTTAAAATTTTTTAAATTTTTACTACTAGCTGTTGCCCGCGACTTCGTCTGCGTTTGTTTTTGTTTTTCGAAAGACATGTGGCATTCAATTTAGGTGTAATTCTACTGAAATTTTCAAGTTGTGTATTCTTATATAAAAAAGTAAGTAAGTAATTATTTAAATCGGCCATCATTTGACGCCGTTATGTCGTCTCCTCTCCCAAAAGGATTGAGCTTAATTTCGGGATAGAAAACATTCTAATTATTTCTAATACCTTCAGGAATATGTGTACATAGTTTCATGATGTTCAGTAGTTTTTGCGTGAAAGCGTAACAAACAAACTTACATTCACATTTACAATATTAGTAGGGATTATCGCAAATCTTAAAAGTGTTTAAATAACGGAATCGACTAAGATTTAAAGTCTCCAAAACGATTTGAAGTCCTATTCCTATATTTGGCAGCAGGAGCTGCAAATCTGCTTCCTATGTCAGTTGTTATAAACATTTGGTATTTTTTCATATTTTCGTTAGAATAGGGTACTATTCTAAGCTATTTAGGGTGAGCAGGATTTAAGAAGGCGGTGAGTACCTACAAAAGATCTGAAGGGTGGAAGTGCATCCACCGAAGCGGACCCACCACAAGATAGGTTCTAACGAACACAAATATAATTATTTTTTCCCCTCTTTATGTGTATCTACTTACAGTAGGTAAAAAAACCCTGTGTAATAATACTTTTTAAAACTCGTTAATCAGAAATAAAATTATTCAAATATGGAAGGCAGCTTAAAAAAAACTAAAATTATGATATTAAAAATGCCAGTTATATGTATGTAGGTTTTTATTTACATTTACGAAATATAAAAATATTTACAGCCTCGTCGCAGCATATCAAACATAACAAAATAACCAAGAGTATCATAGGATAATAAATTAAAACGTACAGCAGCCGGCGCGGGGCTCGCAACCGAACACATCACGATGGATCGATGTCATCGGCTCGACCCTTGGGGCAGCTCACTCCTCGTCGTCGCCATCGTCGCCCTCCGCGAACGCGTACTCGCGGGCGTGATCGCGGGCGCCCTTCTCGCCGTAGTCCTCGTGCCGCCGGTAGTGGGCGTCGGCGCCCTCCTCTGCGGAGTGGTCTTCGTCCGCCTCGTCCACGCGTCCCGCGGTGCGGAAGCCGGCGTCGCCGTGGGCGCCCCGCGCGAAACCCGCGCCGCTGTGGCCGCCCTTCGTGTGCGCGCCCTTCTCCGCGCCGTGGTGAGCCTTGTGGTAGCCGTGCTTCTGGAAGTGGCCGTCCTTGGCGGCCTCGTCGTAGAAGTCGTGGTCCTTCTTGAACTCATCCTTGCTGAACACCTTGTGGTAGCCGGTCACGTCCTCGCCCTTGCTGAAGTGCTGCTTGTGGCCGTGGTCGCCGCCTTTGTAGCTCTTCCCGGCCTGGTGGTGCGCGCCGTGGGCGTCCGCTTCGTCATGGTGGGCGCCTTTCTCCCCCTTATTCTCGTGGTAATACCCCTCGTGGTGCTGGTCAGCGTGCTCGCCGGCGGAGCCCTTGGCGTGGTGCGCGCGTGAGGCGTAGCCCTTGTGGCCCTTCTCGCCGTGCGCGGCGCGGTGTTCTTCGCCATAGCGGGCGCCGCCGCCGGCCTCGTGCGCGTGTTCGACGCCAGCTTCGTCGTCGTCGTCGCCATCGTCGTCGTCGTCGGCATCGAAGCCGTGTTCCGCATCCTCTTCCGCGTCCTCGATGGCGATGGGCTGCGCGTTGACGTAGGGCAGCGGCACGGGCGGCGCGGCGAAGGCGGGCCCCAGCTGCAGCAGGCTGGGCGGGCCGCCGTTGTCGCTGCGGTACACGTAGCTGGAGGCGGGCGGAGCGAACCCGACGCGCACGCCCGCCGCGCAGGCCACGGCGCACAGTAAGATAGTTGCGGTCCTCATGATGGGTGTATCGCGTTCAGCTGGCTGCGCTGGAATACTTCGAAGACCCGTTGCCCAACCTTTATATGTGGCTCGCTCACAAAGGAGGCTCGCGCCTCGCGAGCGCGCTTGGTACCTTTCTCGTAGCCATGTACCAGATAGTCACGAGGTTGATAGGTGACAAAGACAGCGGTCATGAAAAAATGGTTTATTGTGTAGCGACGCGCGATCGCTCGCCGCCCGCTCGCGTCAGCTGGTTTTTGTTTACCGATCGTTTAATGAGCCGAAGTATGCACAGCGCTAGGTCCGGTGATTTATCTCGAAGCTCAGCCCAAGTTTTAGTTACTCGTGAATAATGTAAATGCGAGAAATGCTAAGACCTAATGTGACCGTTTAATTTGACAATAACTCAAGTACTTAATAAATAAAAGTGTTCTTGAATGTGTGACTTGTAGTTGTGTTGCTGCACGCGTCAACCAATAAGTGTATAAGAAACACGTGCGCACAATCCAGATCTCTATTTTTTTTATAGAAACCATCTTTATTAAACTTGCACTTATACTGATTCGTAAATATCGGAATACGTGCCCACTCTTATAAACTTCTTTTCACCACAGAGGCTTCAACCCATTACCGACCAACTGCAGGCGCGGGTCTCCTCTCGTAATGAGAATGGTTCGGACCGAAGTCCGTCCCGCTACAGGTTAGCGGGTTGGTGAATTCACATGCCTTTGAGGACATTATATAGTTATACCCAGACTGGCATGTTTCCCCAAAATGTTTCTCCTTCATTGTTTCGCTGTCACAGCGAGTATATTTCTTCGACTAAAACGCACATAATTTGGAAAACGTAGAAAACTTTGTAACACGGCGCACAGGTTGCCTGCCTTTCGGTATCCTATATGCGAGTGTGTTTTATTGTTTTTTCCTTTTTTCACGCAGCATAGTTCGCATTTATTTTAGCATGGAATTTTACGGAATACTATACACGAATAACTCGCACGGGTGATGCCACAAATGTATTTTTATTGCTGTATCCATCTTTCACGAAGCAAGGATTACATTTGTTACTTTAGTGAAAAAGTAAAGATCCATAGGAACGTGTATATATTGCGAAGCGGCGAGCTGAAATAGAAACTAATAACTAAAATATATATCTAGTAGTAGACAAAAAAGTTTCCGTATGTTAGTGTTCACTACATATAATCAAAAATTTGTAGAGGGATTAATTTTAACTTTTTACACAACATTACGTTTCTAAAAAAAAATGTTTAATGTATACCTACTTTCTTTGCTCTTTTTTTCGCCCTGAGTTCTATGTATACTTCTATAGAGATACTGGGATTTAAATATCACAGTGAGGAATTATATAGCCATATGAATGAACTGTTAGGTTGGTCAACTAAGTATCATCGAGTTCCCGGTTCGATTCCCGGTTCGAACCAAAAAATTTTAAGTATTGGGTTTTTTATTAAGAAATTCTCTGAGCTAGTCCGTAATTAGGTAATCCAGCCTAAACACAGTCTTGTCCATTCCCATTCCTCGAAAAGCACGTCCATCCGATTATAATCGTTAAAGACCATCAACCCGCTTTGGGGAAGCATGGTGGGTCTATGCTCTTAAACCATCTCGATATACAATAGTCTTTATCTAAACTTTCTCAAACTATATTTATTTAATGGTGTCCATTTTGACATATGAACCGTCACTAATCATCTGTTACCTATATTTAACGTACCTATACATCAGCAATTAACTTTAGCGGCCCGTCAGGAAAGATAATCACTTGTTGGCGCGTGGAAGGACACTCGTTTACACCAACAGTCTGTTAAAGTACTTAACGGGCCTAAGTCGCTAAAAATGTGCTGTCAAAATATGAACATTTGAGGTTATGTTTCTTCTAATCATTAAACTTGTATGAAGTCTGGAGTTGTGCTTGGTGGTTGTGCATACATGACGCATCACTCGGTTTGTGTGATAAGTTGCTGCCTTCAACATTACCCTTGTTGTACCTACTTAGTTAGCTGATCGGCTGAGATACTATTTGTTTTGTTTTATCCCCAGCACACCTCAAGCAGGTAATGTGCTATTTATTTAGGGCGTCACCTATAATCGGTTGCTACGGGGCATCATATAAATAAATAACTAAATAAATAAATAAATATCGGAACGCTAAAATGGCTTGACCTCTACGCCTTCGTCAGTAGGATGCTAGCAAGCGACGACGGGCAAGTCCAAAAAAAGCCCAATGGACCAGACCAGAGAAAATAACTTTTTAATTGACTTTTAAATTCCCAAATTGCACTCGCCGGGGATCCAACCTGGGACCTCGACTTATAAGCTTGAGCCTTCACCTCACCTCTGCGCCAAGGAGGTCAATGGAAAAGTGCCTTCTACAGGTTTATTTGATGAATTTCACATTACTTTTAAACTAGGACTAGGTTAAACTGCCAGTTTCAGCACATACTCGTACCTATCTCTCTTCGATAGAAATCAAGTTCAAGCGGAACGGTAATAGTATATATGACGATATTTTATATTACGGCTACCATTTATGGTAATAAATAAAATGGAAGGACCAATAATATGGCTCAGCTGGTGAACAGTGAAAATCCAATTATAATTATAAACAGAGCAACACTTCGCAGGGCATGCAAGGAGCACGTTCTACCACCACACCCTTCGGACCGGAGCACAACAATGCTGCTTGGCGGAAGAGTGTTAGGTAATTCCCCGGGCGAGCTCATTCGCAAAAATCTCTCCTACTACTTAAACCTAACCACCAACTTTTCATTAAGTTTAAACTTAGTTCGATTTTAAATACATTCTGTTTACGAAAATAAACTAGCTAGGTTGATATCTATGTGTGCTTAAAAGTTAAAAGGTGACGATATATATATATACTTCGATATATATATATATATTTATTATACTCATTTGGAGAGTGGAGCCGCGCTCTGTAACGGGCCAGTAATGGGTCCAGAATGATGCGATACCATGGCGACATGAAACATTTACCTTCATTCGAGCTTCACTCAAACATCACTTCATTAGTGATCTTTCGAGCTTTTATTAATTAATTGTAAATGAATTTTTGTTTCTTGGGGTAGAATATTATCAACTTCGATTCCTTGGCGTGCGGTAGAGCTCACGAAAAATAATAGAGATAACAATTTAATTGGCATCGCCGAACGGATTCAGTGTTGATAACACGACAGAAATAATGAAATCCTCTGTGAGTTTATGGCTTATTTTATCTTATAAGTTACAACGAATACGTATTTACAAAAGTTAACAAAACTATAACAAACATCTGTAGCACGTCGTCAGTGTTCAACCTTGTAGTCGAAGCTGCTGCGCTCGGCGCGGTCCGCGTCCGCGGCGCCGCCTTCGGGCTGCTCGGCGGGCGCCTGTCCTGCGGACGCCGCACTCGCGGCTCCGGCATTTGCCTGTTTAGCTTCGGGTTCTTTAGATTTATAAGAACCGTATTTGTGTCCTCTACCGCTTGATCCATAATATTGATGCTCATCTGGGAATGCTTTGACTCTTTCACCGAGGTATTTATGGTTGTTTGTCTCGCCGCTATTCTCGTAGACTTTATGAAAAATCCGGGAGTCGTCTTCTGTACCTTTGCGTTCCTCATCGACTCCGCGACTGTGCTGGTCGTAGAGTTTGCTATGAGCGTCGTCGTCATCGTGGCCCTCGTGGTCGCCCGTAATGGAATAGCTCTCGAACTTGGCTTTGTGGTAGCTGCCTGCGTCCCCGTTGCCCTCCGCACTGCCGGCGTCGTAGTCGCGACGCCGGCCGCCCTTAAAGCGCTTCAAGCTCTCGAGGTAGTCGTCGTAGGCGCGGCCGCCGCCGTAGCCGGCGCTGTAGTCGTCGAAGATCTTCTTGTAGTCGACGTCGGCGAGCCCGTCGGCGGGCTCCTCCTGCTCCGTGACGGGGATGACGCGCTCGGCGGAGGACATGTCGGCCAGGTGCGCCATGACCTCGCGCTCGGCCATGGCCACCACACTCTCGCGGCCGCCGCCCTTGCTGTAGATGTAGCCGCTGGCGGCGGGCGCCAGGTCGGAGCCGCTGGTGCGCAGCAGCACCACGCGCCGCACCGTCTCGCGCGTGCGCACCGCGGCGCCCGCGCCCAGCAGCGATAGCAGCAGCACGTGTGTCAGCATGCTCGGTCCGGGCGGCAATGGGGCGGAGGTCAGCGCGCTCGCTTATAAAGCGGCGCTTGACATTCAGGAGATCGATTTAGCGCTCTCGAGTTGTGCAATAGTCTTCGGTGTCAATGATAATGAAAAACTAAAGTATAGCACTCGACAGCGCGCACGCAGCAGCCGCCGACGACACGTCCCAGTTGACGCTCGATGCTGGCGGCGAAGGACATCTGTCGATAGTACTGTATGTAAACAATACAACGAAACTGCAATTTTGAAATTAAAAACAATATCTATTGGGTAGGTATGTGCATTTCTAATAAAACGATATCCTTAGGAGCGAACGTATGCTTAGTGCTCGACATCTCACCCGGGGTGTAGCCCCCGATAACGTGGATCTAAGTTTTATTTTGCCTGTTCATAGACCATCTTTATGTTATTCAGACATGTTCTGAAAGATAGAGCTTAAGTGACTCATATACTTAAAATCTTCCTCTCAGAACATACAAATTTATATTTCAATTTTAACGTACAAATTATAACCACAAATAATTTATAAAGGTTAGGATAGAAAAAAGACAAATGTACCTATTAAAATTATTATAATCTCCTTGAGGAAACAGATCAAAAAAGGTTTCGTATACTATTTCAACCGTGATTAAACAAAAAATATTGATTTAACAAAATGTAAGACGAGTATTTAATGACAGCGCAAAACGCGCAGTCATACGCGCTACTGACAGTAGCATTAAAGTGGTTCAGGTTTCACAGGGTTGCGAACTGATCGGTCGCTGCGAGGGCCCCGATCGTCCTGGGCGCTTTCCGGCCCGTGTTGATGGCGACGTGGCTGGCACGCCCGGGCTCCCGCGCCGGCAGCCCGGGCCCGCGGTAGAAGAGCGCGTAAGGACGGTTCCAGCCCTGCGGGCCCTCGCCGAACTCGCCGATCCTTGCCGGCGCTTCATGTCTTTCGAACTTGCTGTAACTGTCTCGATTATACCCATCCTTGTTGCCGGGAGCGCTTTCGTGGATGCTATCACCGAGCCCGTCCGTTTCTCGCGGGCTAGTTGCGTTGACAATCGCATCTCTTTTCCTGTATTCTTTTATTTTGTCTGAACTTCTATCTGTGAAGCCGCGCGACGATGCCTGGACGTTTCGGTCGCCGTTGCCGTTGGCTTTGTACAGGACCGTGTCCATTACCGGCGTCGCTTGCGCCGGGCGCTGCCGGCTCGGCACGGGGGCTCGGGGCTCGTTCCCCCAATTCGCTGGTTTTTGAAAGTTGTCTTCGATCGCAGGCGGGTTGCCGTCGGAGTGCGGCATTTGTTTCTCGTAGACGCGGTGCTTCCTGAAGTATTCCTGGCGCGCCTGCTTGAGGGGCTCCGTGTCGCTCTGCGGGGCGAGCCGGTTGGCGCGCGGGCGCTCCGGGCGCGCCACGCGGCCGACGCGCGGGGAGCCCGGGGGCGCGCGCAGCAGACGGAAATACGAGTCCACGGCGCGCTCGTTGACCAGCTTCTTGCTGCGCAGCGCGTTGCTGATGTAGTACTTCTTGTGCGCCGGCATCTTGCGCGCGGACGGCTCGGCGGCCGCGCCCGCCACGTAGCCGAAACCCGGCTCGTCGTCGTACACGCGGAGCCCGCGCGCCGGGCTGGCGGGCCCGAGCGTCAGCAGCACCAGTCCCGTTAACACGTGCATCTCGAGTGACGACTGCCGGCGCTGCTGGCCAGCGCTCATCTTATAGCGGGCATGTTGTCTGTTTACATCGACAGCAAACATGTAAACAAATTCCTCGCACGAACAACAAGCGGCCGGCACTTGCCAGGGTCAATACCGCGCTCCATTCATGTGCCTCGCTGTCTTAGGAGCAATTCGTCGAAGCCTTGTTACGTTACATTGATGTACAAGAGAGATTTGATGTACGTTACATTGATGTACAATTTGTTTCCGGATGCCGAACGTTCAAATCAGAAGAGCAAAAAAGAAATCCGATGAATGAAATGAATTGATTTTATACTTCAATAGATGTTTATATATTTTTATATCAATCCATACTAAAATTATTTTAAGTACACAGATGTATCTATTTCTTGATTTGATTCAACGACTGAACCAATCCTGATAAAATTTGGCCCAGATATAGTTTGCGTCCATCCTTGCAAGATTACTTAATTATCAATATATATATTGATATCTATATTTATAATAAATCTATAATTGGAAGATTTCTGTACATTTAATATATTTTGAAAATTTTGTCCGGGGTATGCTTTATAATCGATACAGAGTCCAAAACAGATTTTTATTTAATTTTTGTCTGTCTGTCCGGGCATCACGTGAAAACTACTGAACGGATTCAAATAAAATTTGGTATAGTTGTAGCTGATATTCTTGATTGATTATGGTCAAGATATAGAATACTTTCTATCCCGATAAACAGTGAGTTTCCTCCGGGAAATGGGATGACATTTTTATCAATATTACTTCATACTTCCGTTAAATTTGAATCGATTGTAATAATTCTTTTCTTTTTATTTGAAAGTGTATACTATTAAGCATGTATTGTCTAATTTTAATGAAGATCTGATAAATATTGTCGGAGATAAAGGACATAACTCTCCACAGATAACAGCAAGTCGCAAGTCATATGGGACAACGATCGAATGCATGCGTACCATCCTGGAATAGCTCATAGGCTTCTTTTTATCCCGGAAAAGCATACAGCTCCTACAGGATAGCATCGCTTTTTTCCGCATTTGTCTTTCAAAATCCGCGCAACGGAGTTTTAAATTGACGTGGCTTTTTTAGATAGGCATAGTTGAAATATTATGAAGCTTTTGAGTTTGTTTAGTTGAACGCGCTAATCTCAGAAAATGCTGTTTCGATTTAGATATTTTTTTGGATTGGTAGAATCAATTAAGTCTGTATAACATCACGCTACGACAAAAAATATATTTCTGGAGAGATTTCGATGCGTGTGCTAAAAAAAATAGAGGGATGGATGACCAGGTATTCAGATATTAACTTCAATACTAACAATATTCAGGATGGCACTTGGATCTTTCATAAATAACAGTATTATTGAAGCTAAATACCTAGTTTCTTAGCGGTAATTATTTATTCTCATGACTATTATTCTTCCTTCCTATTAAAGTATTCATTTTATAAATGATATCATTAAAGCCCACCAACCTGCATAAGAGCAGTGTTGTGGTTCTGTACTCTATAACCCTGTCTCCCCAAGGAGTAAAATAAAACAACTGGACCGACTCTAATACTGTATTTTAAGCTTCTCTATAATCCCTATTACTTGTTCCCCTGAAAAGACTCTACTACCAGTTCGGAATGCTGTCTTCGGCAGAGAAGACCACTGGCAAGAAATTCTACCGATGCTCTTTTATTCAATCAATTAAATCAAGATTTATAAACACAATTACAACATTGTCATATGTTATAACTCTAGGCCCTTTGATACCAGACATATTTGAGGACCGGTCAAACATAACTACTATTATTACTTATAACATCAGGACTTTTGGAACAAGTTGTTTGTATAGAGCAACCTCTGCTACATAAACTGTTTTTATTAAATAATGCTAGGGCTCCATATATGATACCTAAATAACCCAAAGGTATGAGTGAGAGTAGATATACTTATCTTATGCAACATCAGATAAAACCATAGTAATAACAACTTTTAACAACTCCATCACCAGTACATACGACTCTTGTTTCGCTACGACAATATTTCGTCAAGTATATCGTTTCCATTATAAATCCCAATTTGTAACGTTCTATCCACAGTACTTTACTTAATCTCCTTTTCTCAATTCATTAATTTAAATCTGTCCTCACTTTTCTTTCCCGCCAATCGATCTTGTCAAACTCGCGTCATCCGCCAATAGATCATATACCTACTTTTTCTTTGATTTGGTCTACTACCATTATTCCAATTTTAATACACTATCAATACAAACTATCATTTGTTTATATTTATAAATATAATCATCGGGTTTATCATAGATAAAGTGCTGTAATTCCCTATTTCCTAACACGTGCGATGCGTGAACAGTAAACGTTTCGCCAAACTATAGATATATGTAGTAAGAATACAGTCCGCGACAACATACGACTACTTTTTGAAGTTGACTCATTCGCGGACGAAGTCGCGCGGGTCCGCTAGTATACTTATATAACTACTTATTATAAAACTGTAACAGGTACATTGAAGATGTCTGTCTGCATCTGGGCCGCGCGTCGGGGTGAAACTATTGAATTGACGATTTATGACCATAACTCTGTCAAATGTTAACCGATTTACAAATTTGCACTGGATAGGTTATACTATAGTTTAAGTTTGCCCAAATTTCGTCTAGATCTGATGAATATCATTGGAGATAAAACAAAATCCTCAGTAAACCTATCGTTCAACCGTCAACGCATAACAATACAACTGGAAAATATAATGCCACACTCATACTCCTGATGTGAATGATTGTATCTTCACAAAATGAAACAAAGTACACTGATAATAAAAACGGCAGTAAGAATTATTGAAATTACTAAGATTTACGTTTGCCCGAGTTAAAAATTGTCACTGTCAAGGTGCTCAATTTCGAGATAAAAAGAATCCAAGTTTTATCTGAATTCATTCAGTGGTTTCGTCGTAATGCGAGGTAAAGATACAGACATACATGTATATAGTAGTCGTTATGGCTTCAGTATCGTTTATAGAGAGCCCTCCAAAATTAAATATCTTCACGCATACTCTACAGCCACTTGTACCTACTACTAGTCAATCTTAATCTGCATTCAATTGTCGTATCAAAAAGAAAGGGTTCAGATAATAAAACTATCATTTGGACTCTTGGAGCTGTTTTGGAGATGAAAAACGAATGCTATCGTTTTTCATCTTAATTTGCTAATAACAATGCAGTTTTTTGTGCTATGTGAGTCTTTTCAATACATTTTTTTACACAGCATTCCGAAACGAATGAGCATATTTTAAGGAGCTTTATTAAGAATTAACTCTTCTTTGAACTTGTTGATGAGCGAATAATGATTTATGCCCAGCTGTGGGCTATCAGCTTGATGATGACGGCATGTTGTACAAAGTCCTAGCTTGCAGATACCAGCGAGTGACTCCCAATATTATCTAAACAATCACTATGAATAACGTGATATTAATTTCTCCCAGGTTGTTTTGTTTCGCAAACAATAACCAGCAACACTGGAGTGTTTTCATTAATGTAAAACAATGTTCGCGCGATAGTTGGCATTCAACTGGCTCGCGCGCGCCGCGCCTCTCGGAACTATGAAAACATTCCTGTTAACGATACCTTATCTATTATACTTAGTAAATGCTAAACTGCTCAGCAAGATCGCCGTTGAGAAAAACGTAGCAGAAGACTTCGACAGGAAAATATCGTCTTCCAAAGAAGACGGCCGCTATAGCAACATCGCATATTTATGTACCAAAAATATTCGCAATCCGAGACTTTCTAATGAAAACACCGTGAAACCTATCAACGTAACGAAATTGGAAACTCAAATTAAACCGAAGGTCACTCTCCTTAAAAAGCCGATCCCAAAGTTCACATATACCGGAAGCGAGGAGGATTATCTAGCTAAAACGAGATTTATGAATAGGTTCCCAGATTCTATCGAACACGAAGATGAAGACTTCAGCGTTGATGATTATGACTTTGACGTGAATCACGATGAGTTTGCCGGAAGAGGTAAACCCCTGGAATCGAGAGTAAGAGTGAAAGTGGTCAGACAACGACTAAAAGGAAACCCACCCAAAATAGAAAAATCGCGTCCGACACCTGTTCTTAGCCAGATTAAAGTTTTGCCGCACAACGAAGGTAAGCCGTCGATTAAATTAACGAGAAAAGCAGTCGCAGATAAAATGAAAGAA
The DNA here is from genome assembly GCF_905163445.1 of Pararge aegeria. Lineage (NCBI taxonomy): Eukaryota > Metazoa > Arthropoda > Insecta > Lepidoptera > Nymphalidae > Pararge > Pararge aegeria. The sequence continues at coordinate 14,749,114 of NC_053201.1, read as the reverse complement.
GAAGAGTATGATGATGAATTCGCTACGGGAGCTAAATCAGTAGAAATCAATAAAATATCTATCACCACGGGCAATCTTGTCAGTGACGAGAATGAAGACAGCAAGGATGATAAATTCAAACAAACTCTTAGAACGGCGAGATTATCTCCGTTGAGTTTTGACACGTATGCGGATAAATTAGGAGAAAAAAGTCCCGGCTTTATGTTTAAAGCATTGTCATATTTACCTCTGTTTTCCCTGTCATATTCATCATTGGAAAAATTAAACGAAGATGTAATCGCCAACAATTAGCCTGGAGTTAGTGCTAGGCCGCATTATGGCTGAACCGCCGCGGTTTTTAAACGTGTGATTTTGTGAGTCAAGCAAACTAATACAAACGGCCTCACTTTTTTCCCGCGACTGATTTTAAAACCGTGGAATGTTACAAAATGCTCGCGGGTAAAAACCGTGCTATAATTTGTAATCCATAGAACTTACTTAGCGCGCACGCACTATCGCGTTAACCGCGGGCGGTTTTTGCCAGTATTCGGCAGACCGCCGTGAAGAGTGGTTGTATGGTCACGCTATTGTAACTATGTCGTCGACCGAGTCAGAGTCTGTTTCACACGATCCACAATATTAAAGTTTATCCCAAAAAATCATAGTGGAAGTACAAAAAAGACCAGCTTTGTATGATACTACTTTACTACTAGTGAGTGGATGGACCCAATATTTGCGAAATTTACGCTGACGTCTTCTTTTTCTATTTCTTAGTATTAGAGCAACAATACATACTGCTCTCTTGAAATCCATCTTCAATACTGCGAAAATTGGAAGCAATTTCGCGGTTTTTAATCGTAGTGTGTGATTCTCGGGCGGTTTTGCGGTTATAGCGGCTAACCGCTCGCTGGAAAAAACCGTAGTGCGGCCTCTACCTACTCGTAGATAAAGCCTACATCGCGTAATACCTATATATCTGGATAAAGATTCAGAAGACCAGAAACCTTTCGGATAATATAATGGTGGTAAACAGTTGGGTTCATTATCTTAATTTTATTACAAAAAAATATATAAAATCTTTAAATATTGTAGTAGGTACCCACTTAGGACATGCAATGCACTGATTGGTGAAGACAAATTCAACTTATCAAATTCTGCAAAATAAATCACTAACACAATACGTTTGCTTATATTTCTACTTTCTAATTCCTAGCCTTTAAAAACCATTGTCATTAATAACACTCGTATGAGTGTTATTGATTAATCATACAAAAATAATCACATCATTAAACGATCCACATAATCAGCATTGTTGCTTAGTGCTGTATATTTAGCGACATCACGATATTGGTCGAGTTCTCGTTCAATTCCATTATATCGTTCTTTATCTTCATGGTTGGTTTCATACTGTTTTTTCTCCATGTTTTCAGCGTTACTGAGTTTACTTTTATCATTTCCTGTCGCTGCGCCTGCCAGGGACCGCAACAATCCCTCTGAAGCACCGATATGAACCTTGGATGCACCATTTTCTTCAAGATTTTCATTATTATTTGTGTTATCGAAAAAATCATGATGTTCTTGATATTCGTCTTTATGGTAGACTTTTCGAAATCCCTTCTTTTTTTCACCTTTATCTGCATTGTTTTTTCTGTTGTAGTTAGCCTCTCTGTCATGTTCTTCTAATCCAAATTTGTTCGCAAAAGAATCAACAAAATCTTTGAATCCTCTATAATTTTCTCCATTATACTCGTAATTACCATCATAGCTGTGCCTTTTATCATTACCTTTTTTACTAGCTTCAGATTCGCGATACCCATCGCGGCCTTTATTATTCAACGATTCTCGTAATGCATTATGCCCTTTGTATGTGTTGGTACTTTCTTCGCTACTAGAGTGAGGATTATTTTCCTCTAATCGTCTTTTTCTCTTAACGGTGTCGATATCTTGTAAACGCATTTCATGATCGAATTCTTTCCCCCACGTAAGCCCTTTGAATGTAGTCGGGTCATCATCATTAGTTTTATCAAAGTAGTCATTTAACACATACGAGAAAAAAGGTTGATTACCCATAATGGGATTATCAGACGTTGCTATCTCAGTATGCTTAGTATCGATATCGGATTTAGCTTTGTTTTCAGAGTCATCGGTGTCGTTGACAGTTTCATGAACTGGTATAATTTTTTCGGTTTTCGGCTTTGGAACAGCAAATCGTTTGTCTATCGCCTTCTCGGTTTCTACCGCAATAATCTTCGGATTATAATCGTGTTCTTGTAAATTGTGAAAGAAGAAAGGCCAAATATCATAAACATTGTTGAAATCGGTGCGTAGGTCTTCTTCATCGGTACGAAAAATAGAATCGTATTTCATCAAGCTACTTGGTGAAAATTTAGGTTTCTTCGACGCATTACCTCTCTCTGGCCATAGTTTGTTAACTGACGTAGGATGTGATTCCCTGGATGTCCCTTTGCTCGCAATTCCGTTATCTAGAAGCTTATCCTTTGCATTTTTCACGACGTTAAGATTTTGCTTAGTAAAGTGCCCGTTATGAAAAGATTCGAGGGTCGGGGGTCCATTACCGACTTGGCTGTAGGCGTAGCCCGAGGCGACCGGCGTGGAGTTGGACCTGGTCTTCCGGGCCACGAAGTATCGCTGGACCGCCTGCATCTGTACGCTGACGCGAGCTAGGAGGCACAGCACCACTAGAGCCCGCCTCATCGCTGACTACATAAGGCGTGGGTTCGCTCGCAACCTTTTGCTTGTACTGGAAATTGGTTATCTATCGTTGTTTATATCAACTGTTTGTTGACACTGCGGGTCATTGTTTCAAATCACAATAGCTAGCACCGGTCAAAATATTAACAAATGTCCTGTGTATTGTACGAAAACTATTTGTTGGCTATTAATTAGACACAACTGCCTACTTACCTACTATCAGATAGGTACATACTTTTTTTTTTTATATATTTACACGGTGACATGCAGAACTGCCTTCCCTAGCGGTAGTTGGTGCACATGTGAAACTCGTGATGAACATGGATCCCGATGTCCGGATCGGAACTAAAAATTAATGTTGGGTTTGTGTCACGAGTGAGTTGGTTACAGAAAATGTTCTTGTACTTATATTAACCAACAGAAATAAATAATAATGATATTAATTCTTAGGTATACTACACCAATCTTCTTCTAGCCCCAAAGTAAGCGTAGCTTTTGTACATAACTACTTATAGGTAATATGCACATAGACACCCAGCACTGAAAAATATAATTAAAAATATACATGTTCATGACACAAACATTTTCCTGTTGTGGGAATCGAACTCACGTCCTAGGACTCAGAAATCAGAGATTTCTAAATTACTGCATAACATTTATTTATTTTTCGCGTATAAGTCAACCTTAAAAGATCCCTACTTACTTAACAAGTATTCAAATTCCTGTATTTCCCAACGCAATAATGTTGTCCATTGAGTCGGAGACAATCGGTGCACTTGCAAAACCCGATAATAATAACCGTATGTAAGCTGCCGCGCCGAAGGCCACCACTTCCAATTAGTTGTACCTATCAGCTCGGAAATTATTATTTAAATGGTAACAAAGAGACGCTTACAAAGCACGTGTAATGAGGTTTGTTCGACAAGCGTGCTGGCAGCCGCGGCGGGGGGCCAGGGTTGAAACGCGTTCTTACAATCATGCTCAGCTATTTACTGGTACTACTGTGCAGGTAGGTATTTTGTTTTGGGTATATTTCCTAGCCAGACATTAGCCACGGTATACGCAGACGAGCTAGCCCAAGTCAGCGACTCGGTAGGGTTACGGCAGTGGGCATGGTTCCCTACCATATAGGTATACCACAACAGTCGAAATAAAGTGCCGGAAATTCGTTGCGTAAGGAACAAATATCCGATTAGTCGTAACGAGATAGTAGGTACTCTCAAAATAAGAAGCAGAGAGGCTAAGTAGGTGGATGATAGTATGCATCCAGTACTTAGGTACCTACTGTTCTTAATAACATAACAGCTATCTATCCAATTTGATCTAAGCCTACGTAGAAAATAGGTAGGTACTTATGTATTTTCTAAAACTGCTGGGATATCTATCTGGGCATAGAATCTGGACCATCAAAGCCGCAGAGACCACAGGAATCACCGAAATTAATACTTACCAGAAACAATAAATTAAAATAAATTATGAAAAAAAATTTGTTATGACACTAAAAACGGACATAAAGTGGTGATATCTGCATAAAATAGAACACAGCATTGGGTAGGAGCTCGACTTTACTTTTGGGGGGGGCCAGTTCGACTCCCAGCACACACCGCTAAACTAAGTTATGTGCGTTTTAAGCAAGTAAAATATAACTTGTTTCAACGGTGAAGGAAAACATCGTCAGGAAACCTGCATGCCTGAGAGTTCTACATAATGTTCTCAAAGGTGTGTGGAGTACACCAATCCGCACTGGGCCAGCGTGGTGGACTCTGGCCTTAACCCCTTCTCATTGTGGGAGGAGACCCGTGCCCTGTAATCGGCCGATAATGGGTTGATGTGATGATGATCTGCATATAGTCTGAGAAAAGAGTACACAAGTTCGTTGGGATTGGTATATGCTTTTATGAAACAGCGAAAGTAATTTTTTAGTAACCCTTGCTTAAATGTGAACTTACTTCCTTCTTCCTGATGAAAAGGCTGCTTGGAAGAAGCAGGCCGCTCCACTTTAAGACAAAAATATGACTGAAAAACATGATTTTGCATCTGTGCAAAACACTAAGGCACGTCACGTCAAACAATCGCTTTGTTGCTGCGAGAAAAAAGGACGAATCAACATCCTTTTATTTGCATAAAACATTGTAGGTATACATGTATAGTCATAATATATGACATGCAAATCTTAATTTAAACAAATTCATTTATGTAATAATTAAAAAAACATCAAAATAATCGGCTGAATATAATAAAATTTCATTAATTTTACTGTATGGAACAATAAACATGGAATGTCAATTAAAAAATAACTAAACTAATAATTATATTTTATTATCCAAGAACTCCCTTACCGAGTAATAGCATTTATCAACCAACCAGTCACGTAATTTTGCCTTGAATTTCAAAAATGGCAAATCTTTAATAGCTATAGGCAATTTGTTGTAAATCAAAATCATATTATGATAACAACTTTTAGAACCGAGTGCTGTGTTACATCGCGGGTAGAATATTTTATTTCGGTAACGTGTATTGAAAGGTACATATTTCCGCATATTTCAAAAAAATCACTTCTGTACCTTTTTACGAAGCATGCTGATTCTATGCTGATTCTAAGATGTAGATACCTGGCAGCGTTAGTAATTTGAGAGATTTAAAGAGCGGCTTGCTTGATTGCAAAGGACCTTTGTTGCATATGGCCCGAATACACTTCTTTTGTATTAAATATTATTTAATATTAGTAACGATTCTAAAGGGTAATTATTATATTAAAACTACAAATAAAACTACGCAATATATTTGACTATTTATTTTATAAATTAAAAAACTGAAGGAATATAAAAATATTTTTTTCAAATATATTTTATAGTGACCGTCGCCGAGTGTCCCGCGCCGGGCTCGGCGCGGCGACTACTTACGCTAATGTTAAAACAGTTTGTGATTGTTGCTCGAAACATTAACTATTATAATGATCTCTGTGGACGGTTCGACAACACATTACATTTATTTGCATTCATTCCTTATTTTTCGTTTATAAAAAAAAATATATTTAAATTTTTCTGCGTAACAACTAAATGGTATTTTGGTTCGCTTTGGATACCAAACAACGCCCAATATTCAGGCTTTATATCTCAGCACGACCCTGGTCGGCACCATTCTACCGACTAAAAACTAGTACTGTCCTTTTCACACTGTATCGGCCTGGAACAGGAAAGCACTATTTTCACAAAATCCAATAAATTTTCCCACAGATATTAATGTACTACAGAATTGGCACCATTGAACAGTTGCCCTTGTTACTGCGCGACGTCTCGAACACGTAGCATGCTAGCCCGCCATCCGGTAGTAGCCCACATGTTCGACTCTCATAGTTTTAAAGAGATGGCTTCACACACAAGTGGCAAATTAACAGTTAGGCCGGAACCATCAAAGTTCGCGCACATCACATAGCAACTCTTCCGACAATCTTTTAGAACATTAATTATCAATGCTAAAATCGCAAATTTTACACGTCGCGCTATTAAATGCTTCAACAACGGCGCGTCAATCTGTCAAATAAATAAAAATGAAAAAGCCCCAGTTAAGGACTTCTTGCGATTCATTGATCGCAAGAAGTCCTTAACTGGAACCATAGCGTGAAGAGAGATGTCCTTCAAAATACATGCCCATTAGTTGTTGAGATGGTGAGATACAACCTCGGGTAACTCGAAAACTCACACCGGGGTCTCTGAACACAATTACTTAAACATTGAATCGCAAGTAAATCCATCCGATGAGCCGCATTAGACGTGTGATATGTTTTTCATTACTTCGCACTGCACAGACAGACATTCGCTGGTACATATTTGCACAGGTTTACATAAACTAGTGGCCAAGTACGCAAAAGCTAGTACCCAGTACCTTTCACTAAGAATGTAAACCCAAAACTTTGAGTACCGATTTTTCTACACTCCAATAACGTGCGACCGAATGTTCTCCTTCCGTGTGTGCGGCGTCATAATATGAAATATGATAAGGGGATTTTTAAGAAAGATTTCCGGGAGATGGAAATTTGTGTTCAAAATTATTTCGACGAGCTCTTTCCGTGTGGTCACTCGCGCTGCTAAATTTAAAAAATGACACCAAAAGCCATTTTTAATATCTCCTTTCAAGACTGCGATATAGTAACCTTTTAAATATGTTATGCATGAACACGGAAGATAATACATTCCATTTTCAAAGCTCCCGAAAATACTTCTTATTAAAACTACCTTACTAGATTAATGCCCTAAAATGGTTTGTCAATAACATGCCTTTATCAGACTCAAAAACAGAATATCGTTTACGCATCGCTTGCATAAATCACAGTTTATTACATGTTTATTTATTCAAGATCATAGAGATTGAGAATTTATTTGGTTGGCAATTGTGGACAGCATCGTCGAAACAAAAGTGACTTCTTCTTTATAAATAGCACAACTGTAAGGTTTACATTCCACTGGGTTTCAGCTGTCCATTCACTCTCTTGGAAGACAGCGAGGTCAGTAGAGCTTTGGACAGCAATCCCACAAAGCCATTGGCTTGAAACCTTACTGGGTAAAAAAGGTGATCAGTTGTGTTTTCATTTCTTAGTTTTGGGCGTAATAATATTTTAAGAACAAATATGGCGACTAAAAAGACAATCAAAGTATCAACTGTTTTGTTAATAGTTGAAAATGTCTTGGCCATATACACCAACCCTTTGGCATATAAGTTTAATTAGATAGCGTTGTAATAACATATTACTTAAATACAAGTTATAATAATGTATTTTAACAAAGTCACTTTCATTTCAAGACAATAAAATGTACAGGCTCAGTATAAAATCGCAATTCCCTAACTTAACATTACAATGCACTGGCGGGCGAGGTCCGGAGCCGCTGCTGACTAGACACGCAAAGGCACGAACTCACAACTGAACACGTGGCCGAGAGGCGCCCGTTCAGAGGGGGCGTTGGCACGACGCCCAAGTTTTGTAACAAAGCGCGTCGGTATGGGCACGTAAAAACGCCTATTGCGCACTGCAAGGATTTGGCACGGTATTCACAGCAGCTATAGGGTGGTAACAGAAAACGGAGTAATGAGCATAGTAAAATTTTTGGCACGGCTGTAAGAAGAAGCCGGAAGTAGGCACATACATTTATCTATCTCAAATAACAAAACGAGAGAAATTTCTGCTAGAGCCTAACTAGGTGACAGGCGTGTGGTGGATGGTTTATAGTTAATTTCAGAAATGTGCCAGAAAAGTTACACTATAGAAGTTGAAACTACAAAACATTTATTTCATAGATGTAGAATTCACGCAGCATTACACTTCTAGGTTCGTTGAAACAGCCCCTCAGGACGGCACGCGCTCTCTCAGATAACACAAGTGAGCGATAACTTACAATATATTATGCCTTACTAATATTTGGTATTACAATACATACTAACGCGACAAAAACAGACAGGAGAACAAAACAATGATGGAGACATCTAATCACTTTTGTAATTTATTTATACCGAGTGATTGTTTGAGATGGGCATCGTAATATAAATTTACCCCAACTGCTTTTAACATTACTATATATCCGGTGTTATTTATCATTTCTTTAATCTTTATATCTCCCGACATACGCTGTCTATGCACGTTTTTAAAGCTGACGTGGATTAGCCAATTAAGAATAGGTAGTGCATAATGAATGTCATGGACTTCCATAAAGTCATACTTCTATCTTCGACTCCAAGCAAGCCCTTGACTGCAATCTCACCTGATAGTAAGTGTTGATGCAGTCTAAGATGGTAACGGGCTGACCTGTTAGGGGTATGCAGTTATATTAAACCCATACCCTAATCGATGTCGACGCGACATCGTACCGGGACGCTAAGCTAAGCTCGGTATGGTCGGGTCGGGTGGTAACTAGGCACGGCCGAAGCCTCACCGTTCCTATACTAAAAATGTAATTTTGGCTCAAAAAATCACTCGGTTTATTTAATTTTAAGCACAGTAGCACCCCTTACACAATACTTCAGCAGATATTCACGCGTTACATACCGGCGAGAATTTAAAATACATCGGCATACGAAACCAAACTCTTGCGCCTTGTAATTCGGCACATATTTGCTTGCGTCAGCAATGTGATTTTTGTAAATGAAACGGCAAACAAAACCACGAAAGCTGGATTGCAATTTACTGCGTAGTCTTAGAGTTATTTTTGAGTCCTTACGACTTGATCCTTATGTAGTGGTACCATGCAGTGTGGTTACCGACACAAACTATGTGTTTCAAGCAGGGGTGATACTGCCAGTGTTAGTACATTTACTATTTAATCGAAATTTCCTTTAATATTTTTATAGAAAATTCTTTAAAAATGTCTCATACAAAATTTTATAAAGAAAATATAGATAAATAAAATGTATATAATATATATATACATTTAAATTTTTTGAAGGTTTAACTTTATTATTGATAAGAAAAAAAAAGCGATGTTAAAATATAGTTCAATCAACACACGTTCACATTTAACGTTAAGTAAAACTATCAGTTGGAAGTTTGTTTATAAACTTATCAGTTTCTTAATTAAGTTGACATTAATCTTTTCGGTTAAATGTCCACGTAAACTTCACATTTTCTAAACTTAGGTAACTAAAAATTATATTCTAATCAACTTTAGTGTTAATGAGTATCATGCTAGTCAGAAATTAAGACTAAAGTTCGCGGTTATAAAATAATTGAATATTTCAGATCAATATTATGAATCGTTCAATGATCAATCTAAATCAAGATCATAATCATATGCCATCATGGTCGAAATTCCAACACTAAAGTTTAGCAAGTTAAAATTCTAAAATTATTAAAATTTCCATTTTGTATTTTGTTATAAATTTCAATGTAATAAATCCCTATAAAATACAAGGTGTCCATCGACGGACGCGCCCGCCGCTTCGATAAACAATTGCTATTACAAAGTCATCGTATACCCAAGACAATTGACAAGTGGCAAGGATATAAAAATGTAATCTCGTTTCGTTTCACATAATAATATCACGAAATAGTCCTATCTTATGAAAATAAATTTAGTGCTATTTTTTCCACACGTCTCCTTAGACAGATTCTTTAGTTATAACTTATTACATGACTTCTAAGCATCTTTCACATTGATACGTTCAATGTATATAAAATAATCGCTGCCGTTATTATTCGTCGAATTATCGTAACTCGGCAAGAATAATTTCGATTCGTGTATTGTCAAATTACTATCCTCATAATGACGATTCGTTTAAAATATATGATCTGATTGAATATCGTTGATATCACTCAATTCGTTAGTAATCATAATTATATTTATATCTACCTCTTAGCATGGGATTCGCAGTGTGTTACGTCGTGAAGTAAAATGAAACGATTATTATTACTAGTACAGAATTTACGACTTTATAACGAGACACATAAGGTTCGTTTTACTTCGTAATATTCGCTAGATTCTAAAGGACAAAAATCAAATACGACTATCGATTGCGTGCGAATCGCATACTAAGAAAATTTAAAAAGTTCGATCATAAATACGCAACGCCGATGCTGCGCACACACAAATAATTATTTTAAACCTTAGTACGTACAGAATACGGTCCGAAACCTCTTGCCCGTTTCCACTTAACTAGATATCATTCTAAAAATAGCTATTCGTAGTATTTCTTTAGACTATGTAAAATTATACTAGATATATATCTATTTGAGAGCTTCTTAACATTATAATATATTTCACGTAGCAAGTACCGCGTGACACATTTGATAGTTGTGTACTAGCACAGAGTTATTCTCTGTTGGGGCGCATTTCCATTGGCCGACATAGCGGGGACTTCCGACATCAGGACATGCCCTTCAGAAATGTCCCGCACTACGAATGCTTTGCCTGCCATTATTATTTTATTAGAGGCCGTTATAGCCTTAGAACTTTTCGTGCTAGTAAGGTTGCAGTAGCCAAACGACTAGACCCACAATGCGTCGGGACATGCGTATTTTGTAATTTGTTTTGAAGTAATGAAAGGAATTCAAGTAAGACTAAGGCGTACGCGGTGGCATCCAAATTAGCGCCCTGCAAGTGGCGAATCAAAACTTTTGATAAAAAGGGCTATTTGTGATTGGTCGCACGCAATACGCAGATGCCACCGCGGGTTAGCCTTCGTCAAAGTGTCACGCGACAACTCACGCTCCGTACCCAAGTACGTATAAGTCTTTTGTTTCTTACTTGCCTTACAAATTAAATACGATTGTTTACATTATAAGACAAGTTAGAAAAAAAAAAGTAGTACACCAGGTGCGCGGCATCAAATGTGCCAGAAGGTACTTCCTGCAAGTGAAGACTATGTTTAGTAAATTGCAGTTTCCGGCATCGCTTACAGCAGTATTATTTTAGTATTGTTGGCGTTTTAATTCAGAATTACATTCCTTAAGCTCAGGGCTTCAAGGTCATTCTAAAATATGACTACTTTAAGGAATGGCAAGGCCCAGTTCTGGTCGGCCGGCGGGTGCCGCGTAGACAGCTTCATCGGTGGCCCCGTCCTGAAACGCGGGGGATAAACAACGTTAGTCAAACATAACGAGGGCTTCTTACTGTCTGTCACTTAATTATAGGTCCTTACAAAACCTGTAGGAACCGGGATATTATACCGGGTATTTTCCGGGATAAAAAGTAGCCCATGTTAATCTACGTCCTTTCTAACTACTCTTTGCCAAAAATCAAGTCTATTGATATAGCAAGGGCGTGAAGCAAGGACAAACAAACAAACTGACTTTCGTATTTGTAATATTTGTTAAGATTGTAGACGGTTTTGTATCGTAACGCTTGTTTCAGGGACGTCAAGGTAGGTTGCTTTAAGCTCTGAGCCTTCCTTCGTGTGTCGTGAAGCCAGATTTAGGTCAAGACTATCACGTTGAACGTGTGATAAAAACATTTAGTAATTTAAAATATCATGTAAAGGTAAGGTTCGTGAGGAAATCAGCACGCCAGAGTTTTCCACACGTGATAGACTATGGGGTCGAGTTGGAATCCCTAACTACTACTACTAGCTACTAAACTAACTTTTCTAAGTTACGTGCGTTTTAATTGATTCAAATATCACTTGCTTCAAGGAAGGGTGAAGGAAAACATCGCGAGGAAACCTGCAAAGGTGTGTGAAGTCCAGCGATTCGCACTGGGCCAGCGTGGTGGACTACGGCCTTAACCCCTTCTCACTGTGGGAGTAGAGCCGTGCCTGTAGTGGGCCGGCAATGGGTCGATGTGAGGACAGACGCGGTCACGTACAAGGCGGGGCGCGCGCTCAGGCGTCCAGCGACGTGTTGGCCAGCGAGCCGTCCCACGCCGCCTCCTTGTGCAACGCGGCCTGGCGCTTCTTCTCTGCAACGGGATGAGGAGAGGTTGAGTTTACACGTTCGACACTATTATAACTCTTTATTTGTATACCACATCATTAATATACAACGTGTAACGAAATAACGAAATAATGTCGATGGATGCATAATATTTCCCTGTAAAACTATGATATCAAAAGAGGCTAATTTATTTTTTCATACAATCGAATTCAAAACAAAAACATTCAAAAAAGTGTTTACTCATGACAATCCTATCTGTAGACCGAAAAGTTAAAGACCGGCACGCGCATAGTATCTACTCTACGCGATGCGTACCTAAGATTTAATTTTGCATGTGATGTTACGGCTGCATCTGATCTCTTTTGGTAAAAATATGGCAGTGGTTTACTTAAAAAAAACTATTAGGCTTTCGGTTTTACACTTAAATTTCAGAGACAGGTAATGATGTACTTCTTAAAGCCTGTGAAGTATTATTTCGGTTTTCATTTACAAAAAAAAAAAAAGGAACACGAGGAAAGTAGTAGAATACACAGTCGCCTTATACCAACATAACCTCCGTCGTCCCACATAACCTCCGTCCGGAAAACGGATAGGCGGTAGCGGGTTAACCTATGGGTGGCTAAATGACGCTAGTAAATGTATAGCAGGCCGTCGTCCCTAAATCGGGCTTATAAAATCAGCAGAAAGTGTGAGCGCGCCGCATGCTCACCTCGCGCGCGGCTGAGGAGGCGGCGCTCCTCCGCGCGCTCCTGCGGCGCCGTGCTGAGCCGCACGCCCAGCGCGCCCGACACCAGGCGCCGCGCCAGCGCCGTGCACGTCTCGGGCCGCTGCCTGCCACGCCAAACTCACGCTTATTCACACGCACCTAGAGCCCGGATTGCCTGCTACTCCGCACCGCGCACAACGAAGGGACTGCTTCGCGGAGTATAGCAGATCGAGCTTAATATTCACTGTACTAATATCACTTGTTTTGGAGTCTCGGAATCAGTGCTTCTGATTTTTGTTCCACTAACATTTTGTTTAAAGCCCGAGCTAAACAATTGGAAATTAAAAAGTTTTTTGACATCACATTAGTAGTTGTTGTCGATTTCGAGCTTTGATTATGTCTGTCACGAAAAGCTTTTAAACGAATGCGATAAATATGGTAAGGTCTAGCAAACGAATGGCTTAAAAGTTTTCTAACCAAACTTAAATAACAAACGAGAAGTATTCTAGAAGAGAAGTCCACTTTCATTCAGAATTTACAATAATGACTTACCTCACATTACTTCTAATAATTGTACTCTTTTAGCTGATGACATTCCCATTGTAATTCAATGTAAATACCATTTAACATATCAGCCTACGAATCAATCGTACAGTAAATGACACAAACAACTGGCTGGTAGAAAATATAAAAAATAACTATGTACATGCAATATTATAATAAAAATGAAAAGGCGAATAATATAATTATTAGTTATATTAATGAGATTATTAAAGAAGCGCTAGTTGATAATTTTCTTTGCATTACTTTAGGCAACACCCTTTCCTGTAAATAACATGTTGACAAAGTTAGTAAAAACAAGTTGACAAAAAGCCATTAACCGAAAGAAGAAGAAGTTAGTAAAAAAAATTAACCAGTATGTATATCTCCGTACGCGCCTATCCAAAACGGTACGTGAAGAGACTGCTCTAATGGCATATCATACATTCGTCCTCTCGTCATTAAGATATGGATTGGTCATATGGGGCAAATGTTAGATACTTGTCGGCCTTTGTTTAAATAAAATTAATTCTCCCGCTGCCGTGCGTGTACATTTACGAAATAAGCCTATTTGTTCGAAAAAATGTGACAGATATTTTCACAGAGAAAAGCCAGGCGGTAAATTTAAATACCTTAACAGACATCTAAACAAACTTACTTCCTGTATCAAGAGCTGCATCCTTTTACAAAAATTGTTATTGTATGTCTATTAAAATTTACAACAATTTGCCTGATCAATTGAGAATTGCCTTTTGATGCGTTCAAGAGAAAATTGCATTAATGGCTAGTTAGTAAGTGTTTTTACTCTGTTAGTAAATATTTTTTAATAGACTATATGATTTGTTAGGGAAAAAAAAAATTACCGTATAATATTTTATATTAAATTTGATATAAAATTTTACTGAAATATTAATACCGAATAAATTGTAAGTTTAATGAATCACGAGACTACTGATGAATCAAATTTATAAGAAACTAGCTGTTGCCCGCGACTTCGTCTGCGTTAGATTTTGTTTTTAAAGTATTCAGTATCGCTAAGCCTTAAATGAGTATAGTAGTATATATATAACATGTGACTGTCAATTAATTAAAGATAAATAATTTGCAATAAAATAAAATTGCGACTATAATTAAAGATCTAAGCGATCCTATCTCTTAAGTTGGAGCAGACTGCTCACGGTGTGCCAATTTAATTTAAAATCGGTTAAGTAGTTTAGGAGTCCATCGCGGACAAACATCGTGACAGTTGATTTATATATATTAAGATATGTGAGGCACGGCTCGTGCGCGTGGCGAGCGACCGTACCGGTAGGGCTGCAGGAACTCGGCGCACTTCTTGGCCTTGTTGCGCGACTCCAGCGTGGCGGCGTGCAGCGGCCGGCAGCGCGCCAGCGAGCGCGGCGCCGCCAGCACCTCCGCCGCTGTAACAGCGCGCGCACCGTTACACGTTACACCACTACATAGCTACAACCGTACTCTTAAGACGTACTGAGGATAAATACTAGAAGCGGCGATAGCCCAGTGGGTAGGACTTCGACTTCACTTTCGGGGGGCGAGTTCTAATCCCAGCGCACCTCTGACTTTTCTAAGTTATGTGCGGTGCGTAATGGTGAAAGAAAACATCGTGAGAAAACCAGCATAACTGAGAGTTCTCAATAATTTTCTCAAGGTGTGTGAAGTCCACCAATCTGCACTGGGCCAGCGTGGTGGACTACGGCCTTAACCCATTGTGGGAAGACAGCCGTGCCCGGTAATGGGTTTATATGATGATGATGATAAATATTAAAGAGAATATAAATTGCACCGAACACATTCATGGAATTCTCGTTCCAATAACAAATCAGGATAGTATTTGCTAATCGGGGGCAATTTCCTGTTGCCGTTCACCCTCTATGTACGTGGGATAAGACATAAACCACGGCTAGCAGCGTAGATATAGTTTACCCAACATATATAGATACATAGATTTGTTGATATTTATTATGTAAGTACGATGGTCAAATTGCCTCATTTTCTGAGAGAGATTTCGAATTATGTAGATACATTACCAAACAAAAGCCATTAGTGGGTTCCTAAGATTTCTGCGCGACATCAAGGAATCCGTTTTACCTCTTGTTCCACCTCATGACATTCGCATAGCGCACTAATGTCTTCCTGGAAATATCAACTATTATCCACGACGTTACTAAATTTGAAAATGATTATCGTACCTACATGTAGCTAAATTCTTGTTTTGCCGGAAATAATCAAACACTTAATCAATTTAAGCATAATAAAATGAATAGCATTATAAATGATCTTATTTCAATACTTAGCCTTGTTTGTATGCATTGTAAGCGACCACCTTTGATCGCAGATGATGAATTAATCGGTCAATCGAGTAGGGCCACTCTATAATAGGATGACCGTCACGTAATCGCGGCGACGCGGCCCATTCGACTCATTAGTCATACGCACTCGATGCCCGATGGAGAGCTGACTGAACTAATAAACTAAAGTCAATTAATGGGTATTATTTCTTTTTAAGCATTATAACAAATTATGAAGTATTTAACACTACCATGGATTAGTCTTCCTCCGTAAGAGATCACGCTGATCTATCGTTCATGCTAATGTCAGTATATTTTTGAGAACAATTATTGAGAACGATTGACAAAACGAGGTTATTACCTTGTTAAGAAGAATGGAAATTGAATGTCATTCATGTGCTATTTATAGTTTAGCACATGCCAAGTCTAAGGTCAGATCAGGTCCCGAGTCTGACGATCTTTGAAAGTAGATTTAACCGCAACGTTTCCTACTAGTCTACTACTAGAAGTAACGAACGAGTGCTAAAAATGCATACCTATCGCAATTTAAAAACCGACCGACAGGAAGGGCGAATTGCAAACCACTCCCATGCGAGCAAGAAAAATATTTCGAATTCATCCCACGTACAAGTATGGAATATTATATCTCTGGTCTAACATTAGTGTGCTGTCTGAAAAAATCTTAATTCATTTCGTATCAGTAGATCTTTTAGTGACCGAACTCGTCCGGAGCAGTTCGCCCGCAATACTCATTTGAGCCGCCGAGCAGCATCGCTATGTTTCGGTCTGCCGCTACACTTACAGGCACAACGGAGCTGAACCCCTACGCCCCAGCTCCATGGATATAGAGCGGCACTTCGTACGACGTGTTTTTTGCACGCCTGAAAATTTTGCCCTGTTTAAAGGCGATGGCTTTCCAAGCTGACCTTGGTTCATCAATTGTTGTTTACTTTCGAAGAAATACTACTAGTACTACTGTTACCACATTGGAGTTTGGAAGAAAGATTCTTGCGAGAAGCATCCAATACGAAACTCGGCAAATGCCCTTTCCAACTTTAATGTTATGGTAATCTTCGACAATTTACAAAAGAGTGCGAGAAAAAATTGAGGCAAACTGACGTACTAATATCAAGAAATTCCTCAATTATACTAGTAACCTTTTTAATTGTTTTGTTTAAATTTGCGTGCCTTTAGATGGGCTAATATATTGTTCTACATCAGCTTTTAGCAATATCTTTAATTTCATATATTTTTTTGCAAATAAATGATTAAGAAATGAAATAATTATAATTATCACCTCGATGTAATGGGTGTTTTAAGGTATTATTGAAACTTAAATATTGGTCTAAACTTAACTTCGGATTCAACCTCCCAAACTATGTCTGTAGTAGATTATTTGAATATTATTACAGGTTTCATTATTTGTGTGGCCTGAAACTCGAGTAAGTAGGTGAAAACCCGCCAGCCCGCGCTTGTGTTGGGGTCAGTAAGGCGGCAGGCCCACATGCGCGGCGTTGCGTCACCGGCCAGCGACCCGACGCACGCCGACCGCTAAGTAGGCCGTGTGTTTGTATTGCTATTTACCTTTACCTCAGCGCGCTACTAGCTGCCTCGCTTCTGCGTGCAGTTTACTTTGAATATTAATACTTCCCTAAAAGATATACATAATATCTGATACTCAAGTGATTCACCCCGCAGTAGGTGGTTCACCTTGAAAATGAAAAACCAAAAAAACGAAAAAACGCAAAACAGACTACCTTGCTTGTTAAAATATAAGTGCATTAGGTACTTAAGTGATAGTGTCGTAAGTACAAATAAAGCTACATTTATCTACTAACCAAACCGACGTAACCCACTTTGGCGTGCGCTGGTTGCCGGCAACAGTTGAGTAATACGATGCAATGCGGCAGTGAGACCGGCGGGGAATCTTGCAATATAGGATTAACTAAAGGCGAACTATCTGATTACCGATAATCATCGAGAACAACATTGTTATCTGCACTTTAAAAACTTAAAAGCTCATTTTGTTGTTTATTAACTAACTGAGTGGACAGACGATGTCAAAAGACGATGACGCATAAAGTTGTTTGATAGATACGACACAAAATCATGGTTGTTAGAAAGTCTAAAGTATCTCATATGATGTTGACGACCTAGGAGAACAAAGGCACCTGATTTCAGTATGTGTTGGACCTTTCAAGGTCTTTGAAACGGTAAATTTATTGAATACACTTTTCCATCGTTTCGGAATCATGCATTACGTCAACATCATCGTCAACCCATTGCCGACACATTTAATTACAGAACCTTACGCAAATGATCATAAAAAGCCCACTTCAATGATCACATATCGCGAACACAATGCAGTAAGCACTTCCCGCCATCACGTGGAAGTCATTCAGTAACAAAACACGCGCTTCCAGCTTCCAATTGTTGACTTATTGTCACTTGTTACTTCACGTTCCAATCAACAACATGACGGATGACGCGCCGCGGGAAAATGTGCACCATTGTTGGTGTTACTAGCGTCATGGTTCCGGACACTTCTCACGTCAGTTTGCATACGTGCCCTCGAAGAGTATACGTTATTTCTGGTGGTAGGCTTTGGACCTGGCTAGTTACCACCCTATCGCCTAAGACGTGCCGCTAAGATGTCGCGTAGAAACCGATTCGGCGTGCGATGGCGCGTAACGCTAAAGGTAAAGACCATAAAAGGCCTCACTAGTTGCCCTATCCCTTCCATCTAAGACAGCTCCTTCACTCAGCAGCCGCTGCGGTGGCAGCCAAGCCTTAACTTCCATTAAATGCACGAATCCAAAGCATCGATGTTGATCGTTGCCCTCAATAAACGTAGTATTATGAAAGCATTATCATTATTATTTAAGAGTCGTAAGTCGTAAGCGGCGCTCGGGGCTGTCAAGTTCAAGGCGGCTTGGATCGTGTTTGGAATAAAAATTGGTTAAAGTAGGTCGCGCGCCCCGACCTCGCGCGCGAAATCGAAAGTTACGATTGCTGAGACGTCTCCGCGCCGCACATTGGATCGACGAGTCGCTGTAACTTAACGTATTCATAATGGTCACCATCCTAGCTCTTCATGGTCCACTATTGCCGTTTGTATCCTACTACATTCTTAAAGTGTTTGTTCTTTTTTTTTTGTTTTTTGAGCTCGATGTGGTGTACAAATAAAAAGTATAAATAAATAAATAAAAATTGGGTACAAGTTTCTTCTCACACAAGAACGTATGCCCATCACGGCTTTCTAAACATAATTTATTTTCAAAACAGTCACTAAAAGCCATTACTTTAAATTGAAGTTATTTCTAAAAATTAGAAAGGGAAAGAGGGAATCAAACTGCCGGCCCATGCAAACGCAATCTTGTTTTTTAATTTATCTTAAGAGAATTTGAAAAATATGCAGTTTAATAAAAATAAAAATCTGTTTCGTAATAAATTATGCTCTTTAAAATAATGGAACCTATTCAAAAGCTTCACCTACCGAATATAAAGAATATTCTTCAATAATTTCTCTCATCTCAAAAAAATCGGTGTATAAAATCAAGGAAAAATAAATAATGTAGGTATATATGGGCGCAAATCGCCACCTGTCGGCAATAATTGGCGACTATTGATATTTATGTTTTAGTTTATCGTTAAAGTGAATATTTTATAATAAAAATATCTGAAATATATCAGATTTAAATTCAAATAGTTATTTGTAAACATAAAACCGCTACTTATTAGGGCCTGATATTTAATAGACACTGTTTTGACTGTTTGAATGTTTTCAAGATGTTTGATGTTCCATTTATTGTTAAACTACTTCATTTACTGTGAAAATGTTCAAATTAATATCTTATAGAATTAATATCATTTTTCTGTATCAAACTTTATTATTTTATTAAATTCATTTTAAATCTGGCCTGCGGCGCCATCTTTAGACTGACTAATGTTTGTTGCAATTAAATGAACAAATCTCTGTATTATATAAATGATTAATCATTTTAAGTAATTTAAATTGATTTATTTATTATAAATTATAAATATTAAGGAATATTTTAAGAATTATTTTGCAGTACCTAATTTTATTTGTTTGTTTCAAAAGAAGTTGTATTTGCTATATCCGTTTTAGCCATTGTAAGGAAACTATAAAAGCGTTTAATTTATGTAAATCGGTTCTGTTCTATACTAGCAATTGTGCGAAAATAAACTACGTGATATTTTATTATAATGGACACCGAGCGTGAAAACCCTGGCGTATCGCCGACATATACATTATATATGCATTATTTATTTTTCCTTGCATTTTAAAGCTGAAATGTATAAAGTTTTGATTATCTTGCACCCAGTGTGTGTACACACAGAAAATGTCGTTACAGAAGCATTTTTTACGGTGGACTTCAAGCTAACAATCCTTTGTCTCATAAATGCCTGAGGACTTCGTATAATTCTCATTATGAATGAATGTGAATAGGAACGCTTTATTCTATAGACTGCGTCACAGCTCCACATCGTAGTTGCACATCCGACACACAAAAGCACCTCGCATATTAGTTTGTAATCATAAATGCGTGTTCCTACTTTAGTTGTCGTGATTTCAAAACTCAAGTTGAATAAGTTCGCTTATCACTGCAAAATACGATTTATTGAGCAACCGCGTCGGTGAAGGTGACTCTTAAAGCTTCATTGCTTGGACGCTTGGTCAAATTTCTGCAAGTCTTTGCCAAGAATAATCTTTTAAAATGTATCAAATGGTACAGCCATGTTGCACGGGGACCGGAAAGTAAGGTTGGTAACCGATGCCTCATCATTGCGGTCCCTAAAGTTAAAAATCGCGGTCGCACAAAAGAGCGCTGGCTAGGTAGACACAGCGAACGCATCTCAACGCCAATAAAACGGGCAGTGGGCTAGAATATGCCAGAATGCGGTCGAAAAAGAATCTTTTTAAATGTAACACATAACCCTTCCTTCTAAATAATCCGCAACAAAAGCCACCTAGGCTCATCACCTCTAACTACTCCCATTATTCATCATTTGGCCTCCTTGAAACTGATTTTAAGGAAGTTAGTGACATACTTGTGAATCTAAAAACGGGTAGTGCATCAGGGTGGGACAATGTCCCAACAGAATTTCTTAAACTAGCTAACAATTTGATTGCTCCCATCATTGCGCACTTTGTTAATCGTTGCTTCAGTACAGGAAATTTTCCTGCTATCTTAAAAAAATCGATTGTTACACCAGTCCATAAGGGGGGAACCACTAATGATGTTAGTAACTTTAGACCGATCTCAGTATTACCTGCTATCTCCAAAGTTCTTGAAAAAATAATCAACATACGACTGCTTAATTATTTAGAACAACGCAATATATTATCTGAATGCCAATACGGATTCAGACGAGGTAAGTCTACAGAAGATGCTGTATCAGCACTTAGTACTCTCATCGTAAAACAGTTAGATAGCAATAAAAAAATGTCTCACAGTCTTCCTTGATCTTAGAAAAGCTTTTGATACTGTTTCGGTGCCCATTCTTATCAAAAAACTCGAATCTATTGGTGTAAGGGATACGATATTGTCTTTGTTTAAGAGCTATCTGAGTGAGCGTACCCAAGTAATCAAGATTGATGGATATATTAGTAGGGAGATAGATATTAATTATGGCGTCCCCCAGGGTAGTGTTTTGGGTCCAACCTTATTTTTAATCTATATCAATGAACTGTGTAATCTAAAGCTACAACATGGACAAATCTTCTCATACGCAGATGACACTGCCATTGTGTTCACTGGCAACTCTTGGGAAGAAGTTCACAGTCATGCTGAGAGAGGGCTCAGGGACATTTCTAAGTGGCTGGTATGGAATCTTTTGACGCTTAATACAGAAAAAACTAAATATATGTGTTTTACTATCCGTGAATGTACACAACCAGGTCAACATCTTAAACTTAAGATTCATACATGCGGACAGTTACGCAATGACGCGATCTGTGACTGCCCGGTTATACAGAAAGTTTCGACTATTAAGTACCTCGGTGTAGTGCTAGATCAACGAATGACTTGGTATTTTCATATAGATTTAGTCTCTAACAGGATCAGGAAACTAATATGGATATTCAAAAGCCTGAGACATATAGCTTCTAAAAAAATTTTGAATACGGTGTACATAACTCTTGTTCAATCAATTATATGCTACTGTATAACAGTCTGGGGTGGTGCAGCCAAAACGAAATTTATTGAGCTAGAGAGAGCCCAACGATCTCTTTTAAAAGTAATGTTCTTTAAATCTTATCTGTTCCCTACTTCACAACTCTACTCCACCTCTGGGATACTTTCAGTCAGGCAGCTATATGTTTTGAACATAGTTCTTAGAAGGCACAAATCTTTACCGTTTATAGCTTTAAATAAACGTAATCGATTTGTTGTGGCAAAACCTCTTCGCACCAGAACTGTTTTTGCGCGAAATCAATATTTCTCGCAATCAAGTTACTTATATAACACGATTAACAGAAAACTTAAAATATATCCGCAAAAATTGCATGCATGCAAAGAAATATTAAATAAATTTCTATTAACATTAAATTATAATGAAGTGGAATCGCTATTAAAACGCATAATTTAATATTAAAACAATTATAGAGGTTAAAACACACACACACACGCACGCACACGCACACGCACACGCACACGCACACGCACACACACACACACCCACACGCATACTCACACCCTCACGCATACTCACAAACACGCACGCGAATTACTTTACACTTTAAATATATTGTAATGTCATTTTTCTTTAATGTTCATTTTTTAGTTAACTTAATTTCTTCTGTTAAGATGTCTATTATTTTTAATATCAACTCAAATATTTTTGTTTGTATACCTACCCTCGTTTTTATGTTTATTTCTTGTTATGGAAGAGCGGTGTCTTCTGACACAGGGGTAGTAATACTACCCTTAAAAGAAGGCTCCAGCCATTAGTGTTTAAAGTAATTTTATTTACCCAAATAAACTATTTTTATTTTTATTTATTTTTTTTATAACGCAAATCGATAGATAAAGCGGCCGCATTTCCCATTTATGCAACTGCAAGCGGCGGCGGCGGATTGCCTCACGGATGACATTTGAATGGGCATTAAAGATTGCCGACGCGCTAGGCTGCATGGCATCGGAGTCACGATGTGTTAGCTCACGCGGCTTCACGAAATGCTTACATTCTAAACAAATCCTCTGCAAGTGATTAGTCACGGAAAATCATAATTCCAATTTTTTTCAACCCTAGTTAGTTGTAATTGGTAGGCATCACATTTAGCGGCAAACGAATAGTAAGGAGTGGTAACGGAGCCGGGGTTTTTACTTTACTGTGCTTTTCCTAATTTTGGGTTTGTGTGAATTATTGTTATAACATTGTGTAAGACCTCTTTTTCAATTGAACTTTACTGTAAGCACAGTTGATGTTGATTGTTGAAGATGTTAAGGTTGACGATCGCCTTTTATTTTACTTGTATATTTTAGTTTATTTTGTTTCCGTAACTAGAATTATGAGCAAACAAAGACTATAAATGAATAAATAAGCGGATTACGCGATATCGCTACGCAAGCGGATTAAGACAGTGTAGTGTTTCAAAATAAAATGTGGTTTGATTATATTCCCACACGCATTCCAAACAAGACAATCCAAATTGTGTGAATCAGTCAAGATAATTATATATCTCACGACATCGACCGCGTGTATCGCAAGAGTGGTGCGAGCAGGGAGTTCCTCCGCTACTCCACGATAACGCAGTTTGATGTCTGATAAGACAATCATATTTATAATACATTTTATTCGCAACGTTTTAACATTGCAATTAAATTTCCACAAATATGTATAAAAGAAGCGAAGGCGTCACGAGGGATATCAAAAGGTCGATTCCGTAATATAAAAGACCCATCGTGATGGAACGATGAAGAGAAAAATCTGGAATCGACCAAAATTAAACACTTCAAAGTATGACAAAGTTCTGGGCGTGATGACGATCAAAAGGAATACGTCATGAGGTGTCAAAAAGAGGCGAAACGTATGTAGCATGTATGGCGGAACAAAACAATTATTTTTACAGTAGGTTAGAAATCGCGTAAAATGATAACGATACTTAGAAAATAGCAAAACTATGAAACGGAGTGTTTCGGTCCCGCTTCCTGACCTGTTGTCTTACTTCGTAAAAATAAATTTCACCACACCAGGTCATTTCTACCGCGCACTAGCAATTTGTGAACATTGTTAGATCTAATGTGTTCTCATAACTATGAGAGTTATTCAAGGGGCGGATCAAGGAGCCTGAGGCCCTTTTCCGAGGCAAAGAACAAAAGGACGCTCACCTATTCTAGCGCTGCTGAAGACGATGAGCGCGTGCGTGTCGTCCACCCACTTGATCTCGAAGCCCGTGTCCTTGTACTCGCTGAACATCGCCAGCAGGTCGTTGGTGTGGAAGTCCGCGGGGAAGTCGAACACCTCGAGCACGTGCGCGAAGGCCTCGTCGCCGGGCCGGTAGGGCGCGTAGTCGCGGCGCGCGCGGCTCACGCTCACGCGGCCCACCGTGGCCGTGAGCTCCTCCAGCAGCGACGGGTCCAGGCACTCGCCGCTGTCGTCGAACACGGCGTCCCAGTCGTTCTCGTCGCGCCGCAGCGCCGCGCGCGCCTCCGGCGGCGCCTCGCGGCTCGCCTCGGGCTCCGCCTCCGCGGCGCCGTCCGCCGGGCTCGCTCTCTCGGGGCCGGGCGCCTCCTCGACGGGGTCGGATATGACTAGGACGTCAGAGTCGAAACTCTGCTTTATGATTCGCTTGCCGCTTCGGTTGATCTCCTGGGACGCTCGCTTCAACTCGTCGGCCTCCGCATCCTCGTCCTTGCGGTATAAATAGTCGCGATCGATGATATCGTCGATACTGTCGAGCCGCTCGCCCGGGGCGTCGCGCAGGGCCATGGTCAGGTCGCCGGACTCATTGGCGCCCCAGCTCTCGTCGTAGTTCGAGCCGTAGTCGTAAAAGGTCGGCCTGTAGAATCCTAACTGGCCGTTGGCGAAGTAATCTCCTATATAGAAATTGTCACCGTCGGCCGCTACTCTGAAGCTGCCGTCGCCGGCGGCGTCGCCGGGGGGCTCGGCGGGCGCGGGCTTGTCGCGCAGGGGCGGCGGCGTGTACACGTTGCAGAACTGCTTGTGCGGCGCGCGCCGGGGCGTGCCGGGCGCCGGCTCGCGCGGCGCGGGCGAGCGGGGGCTCCTGTCGGCGCGCCGGGCGTCCGGTGGCCGGGTGTCCGGCGGCCGGGCGTCGTCGGCGTCGGGCGCGCGCAGTGCTCGCGGCACGTACACGGCGCGGTCGGGGCGGCGCGGCCTGGCGGAGCCGGACCTGCGGCACGAAGCGAAGCGACATTAGCGACGCCACTCGCTCGCGCTTGCGTAAGCTGGATATCACTTTTTGATCGTCCAGCGGCGAGTATCGTAACACAATGGCTAATGAGATTTAAAGAGTAACGAGTAATAAAGGCGTTATGTAAATTGATAATAACGTGTAGTCTAGTTTCTGCGTGAATGACTCGGAACAATTTATGAATTGTCACGAGTTCTTGAATGAGAATGATGTTTACTGGATTCGGTCACAAAGTGTATTGAAGTGAATTTGTTTCTTAGTAATTATTAATAGGTTAATGTGAAATACATTACGAAGATTTATTTCTTACAAATTATGCAATACATATAAATCAACCGATACATATTTTTTTTTCAATACCAACTTGAAGAATACCTGACTTAGGTATTTTTCAAGTCAAAACTACAAAATAATCCCAGTACGGACGACGCGATCGCGGTTCAGCCTCCGCGTGGCCCACTGCTGGGGTATCGGCTCAGTGCGCGCGACGTAACGCAAGGGGGGCAAGGTCGCGTCGTAATAGCCTCTCACTCGGCACACTTTCGACACGGAGTCCGCGCCGAAGCATTCTAATGTTTTGTTTGTTTTGACATTGCGCGTGTTGGTGCGCTTGGAGACGCGGGAACTGTTGCGCCAACGCCAAATACTTCTATTTCAATGTAATCAAAGATCGCAGTAAACCTCGTGAAGGTCGATGACCGAAACGTGGTCATCGACGTTTTCTTGGGTGAATTTTTAGAGCCCTAAACTTCCGAGTTAAGTTGCAGAGAACTGGTTATGAGGCAGAAAGTACTTTAATAAGAATCTGAGTAGTACTTTTATCATCATCATATCAAGCCATTACGGGCCCACTACAGAACACGGGCCCCACAATAAAAAGGGGTTAAGGCCGTATTCCACCACGCTGGCCTAGTGCGGATGGTCGGACACCTTTGAGAACATTATGGAGAACTCTCGGGCATGCAAGTTCCCTCACGCTTTTTTTCATCACCGTTGAAGCAAGATATATTGAAATTGCTTAAAACGCACATATCTGAGACAAGCTAGAGGGGCGAGCTGGGATTCGAACTCTGCCCCTCGAAAGTGAAGTCGAAGAAATATATGTATATATTATTATGTTTTTTTTAGTTATTACATAAATGAATTTGTTTAAATTAAGATTTGCGTTTGATATGTTATGACTAAACATTTATACCTACAATGTTTTATGCAAATAAAAGGATTTTATTTGATTTGAAAGACCGACAGAAACATAAACGTCTTTCACAAATTTATCGTAATGCACTTGAATTGTCCATAAGAGTCAACGTAAAATATACCTTTACAATTTTTCTAACAACCTATTTTAAATAACGCATTTTCAATTATCAACAAACGAATTTTGTCAAACAAAAACCTCGTCAACTATCAAAAACTATATTGAGGTGAATAGATTTTTTTATTTCTTTATAACCAATTTGAGACCAACCTAATATAACAATGGCCAAAACATGATATAACGAATACTTATTTACTTTTTCCCTCCCGTTTTTTTATACATCGAGGTTGCACTGGTACCTACTTGAAATAAATGAATACATATGTTTTTGTAAATATATTATTGTTCAAATAAAATTATCCAAATGAACTATTCCTATATATTGAGTAATTGATTACATTTGGGTTTTTTGAAACTTTTATTTAATTTGTAATACATATCGATAAGTAGTAATTAAAAATGTAATAATCGTGAAATACTATAACGATTAACGAATATGAGGAAACAAGTTCAAGATAGTAATGTGTTATCGACACGGCAGCCGTAAATGTTAAACGAATTAAATGACGTAACCGGGTTAGCGGCCCCCAGTGTCAACATCTGTACTTCGAATCGATACAATGTTGCTAAACTTTTGGAAAAGTATTGCATCGATGATAATGAAATCTGTTGTAGCTGTTCCAAAAAGTGATTTTGAATCAAATTACCCCAAAGATAAAAATATGGGTAGTATAAATAAGTAACAAGAATTGGTATAACTTAAAAGTTCAACTTAAATAACTACAATATAAATTAAAAAATTTGGAACAATAAGTGAACGTCTGGAGATGGAAATTTTCCAACTTTCAATATTAATTGTAACATTATGAGTTTTTTATAAAAATTAATTGGTGGAAACTAGAAAAGTATTTCAGGGGCCTTATCACCATCGCTAAAAACAGTTTCATAATATGACATAAACGACGTCCCTAAAATAGGATAACTATGAAAAACGAGCGTCAGCAATATTGGAATATTACTGCTTTTACCGACGGTAGTAATCTCCCGGTCAGAGGAATCCTAGTTACAATTTAGTATTCAAATGTTACCGAAATCTAATTAAACAACTAGCGGCGGTATTAAACATCGCTTATCACACGCGTACAATCATATAGATTAAAACATTAGAGAAATCTCAATGCCCTACATAAGTGGGCCAATGCCATCGCAATTCGCAACATTCAAAAAAAATTAAAGCAAGGAACTAACGTAAAGACAGACACGAATGTAATCCTTAATTGAATGCTAATGTCGATGCTGATGACACGGCGATCAATCAGCGCACTAATCAGTCAATGAACGTAATCGCTCTGGTAACTACGCAGTTGCGCTATATCACCAACATATTTTTCAATAATACTCGTATAATAAATAAATTATAGCGCGATTTTCGGAGTTAGGTGCGTTTCAAATGTAATTAAAGCAATTAAAATATCATTGAACTGTGAAGGAAAACATCGTGAGGAAACCGGCATGCCTAAAAGTTCTCCATAATGTTCTCAAGGTTGTGTGAAGTCTACCAATCCCGCATTTGGCCAGCGTGGTGGGCTCCGCCCTTCTCATCGTGAGAGATTCGTGCGCCGTAGTGGACCGTTAAGGGGATGATGAAGATTAAATAAATGTACAGAAAATAGAATGTATTAATGGGGTACGCTTTTAGATCATATTCAATTTCATACTGTAGATTGTATAAATGAGCGTTGACCTTGAACTGAAATCTATCAGTTACTTGAAAATACTTATATCTCTAAATCAAATAGGTAGATTTTAGTGATATTTAGGTGGTTCCCTAATACTCCCTTCTCTTGATCTTAAGAGATGTAGCTGTTGTCTGCCTCTCCGTTCGTCCACGTGCTACCAACGCCGTGCTATCAACGACGCCTTGAAGTACCTACATAGTTATACCGAATAACCAAAGTCAATGTTTTTATCGATAATGCTGACTGGGTTGCTGCAGTGCTGCAGGAAATAACGGCATCCGGAAGTCTGCCAGAGAGCTGAAAGCTGGCTTAGGGACAGTGGTAAAATGCCACGCTCGGAAAATCAGCGAACTAAGAACATATCGCATCTGGGATATTTTCAGTCTCTTTTATAAAGAGCACTAACTGCAATGAATAAAACAAGAGTTCAAGTACTAAGTAATAAAAATGTGCAACGTAATAAAGTGCACTAAACCTTACTAACCCAAAATTAAGTTACTAGTGAGTCATTTGAATAATCGTAATATAAAAATAGGTAACCATTATTTGTTTGATGCTTCATGGTAGAACAAAAACATAAATGCTGTCGCAAGGTTAAGAAACTGGCATTCATTTAATATTCTACTTGCAGCGATTAAACTAAAGCATCTTTAATTGTTACGGTGTCAACAGTCACTGGACTATTGGAGTCATTGACAGGGCATTCTTATAATGTGAAATTACTATAACATATTTATTTTATTTAATTAAAAAAAAATCCAATGTACCCTAATACCTGTAATCATCGCCAAATCAAAATGAGCCCCATTTCAATTAAGATTTTATTATAACTAACTTACTGAGATCGGGCTCAGGGGGCTCAGGCTCTGTAGATCTATGTGTATAGAAGCCATGCGGTCTTGTAGTTAAAATAGACTTCATGTGCCAGTTAATGTGAGGGCAAACCAGTGACTCAAACATTTTAGAACATATAGGCTTAGCTTAGAAATGGGCCGATACTTTGTGATATCCCTTCCATCTCCGTCTTTAAAGACAGGTACTATACGACTGATTTCCATTTCTTAGGGAGAATCCCCTCAAATAGCGTTCTATTAAATATGATAGCAATGGGAATCGCAAGAACCTTAGCACAGTTTTTGATAAAAATAGGAGGAACTTGATCAGCTCCAGCCCCTTTATTTATGTCAATTCTTAAGAGATTTTTTTGACATCTTCTACCGAAAAAATTAAATTATCCAAGAGAGCAACGTAATTTAAGGTATTGTGTAGGGAGTTGGCGGTGTCCGCCCCCGTGCCTCGGAGAGCAAGTTAAGTCGAACGTCTCAGTTTTTATCACTTATTTGTGCGAATTTGTTAAACACCACCCAGAAACCCGCATTGGAGCAACGTGGTGGGTCTAAAACCTAGGCCTGTACCCAGCAGTGGGACGTTAACAGGCTGCGGATGATGATGATGAATCATATTACTAGCGAAAACGTTATTATTATTAATAATTTTATAATATTTTATTACTTGCAGAATAACGCGGTGATAGCCTAATGATTAAGACTTCGCTATCACTAACAGGGGGCCGAGTTCGAATCCCAGCACGCATTTTCAGTAATTAAAATATCTTCAACGGTGACGGATAACATTGTGAGGAAACCTGCATGCCAACCACCAATCCGCACTGGGCCAGCGTGGCGGACTACGACCTCAACACTTCTCATAGTGGGAGCAGACCCGTGACCTGTAGTGATATGATGATACAGAATAACAAATAAGTGACGCCAGATAAGCGTTACCATATGTGTGGACACTTGGTTAATGTCAATATTTGCTAAAGCTTATTATTTTATATCCGTATTTAAAAATTACGCGAATTGATTGTACTGAATGAATTAAAACATCTGTAAGTGAACCGATAGGATAACTTCTACCTGCAGGGCGACTGCTTCAAGGATAGCCAGTTGCTACGTAGACACGGTAATTGTTTATGTGTAAGCGTAACTTTATATCAATTTTAATTTACCTTCTTTGCCAGCTATTTAACAGCTTTGTGAGCTTTTAGTTAGGGCTTATTATACAAGGAGTAATGCTTTTTATCCTACAAAATACACTCCAAATGGGAGAAAATTCTATTCTAGAAGTTAAAGATATTTAGAAGGTAGCTTGTTTTGTAGAAACGGGCATAGGTCGCCTTGTGTTTTTTTCACCTAGCGAAGTCACACATTGTATGCAGGCGATGTTGTGGGAATAGTCAATTGATTTAAATCGATATACACTGGAACTGAAACAGAAAGTTACTAAACAACAATTTTGAAACCGATTTCAATTGTGCCAAGATGCTTCTTGGGACATTTTTCTTTCGATACTAATATAGATCAGCAAATTATCATAACTCCAAATTAAACTTTCAACTCAATTGGCCGTGGAAAATTTACCTAAGAGCTTTTTTTCCTTATAATTTTACGGGATTAGTACTTTATTATTTGTCATCTTCTTTTACACTTGGCATTCGTAAAAAATATTATCTACCAGAGCTATTATCTGCTAGAGCTGTCGTCCACTAAGAATAGGAAATACAAGGAAAAAAACTTGACTCATGCGCTTGAAGTTTTGCCATAAACGTCCCGCATAATATTATAGGTACCCACTTTTTGTATTGAGTACCTATATACAATTAGGCAGATGTGGTTTAAGGCTTCTTCCTTAGGCCACACCATAGGCCTACCTGTTTACATCCGTATTGAAGAATGTTGGGTGACATTCCAGATCTTGAAAAATAATACAGGAGTTTCAAATGCAAATTCGTAAAACTTGAAATATCATTAAGAATCACCAAGATCTAATGCCGTGGAAAACCCTTATCATATCATACTCACTCGGTATCGACGTCAGTGTTCTCCAAGGTCGACATACACAGACACAAAATCCGCCTCTACCACAAGCAGATAAGGTCCGAACAATCACTGCACAAACACAATTCCGCGTGTTATGTATTATCGCAGCGCTAGATCGCGAACAGTGGCGCACGGCCTCGCTCGGGCACGGTCGGACAACGAGTGGAGTAGGAAGCGTGCACTCACCGGAGCTTTTCCTGCGCCTGCGCCCGCGCCGCCCTGCAGCCCGCCGCATCTGTTACACAAGCACACATAACACACCCGCACCTATAGGGCACCAGGAAGGTCCTATTTACTACGACACAGCAGCCGACGCGCCGCCATGTCCGGGCGGAAATTATTTTTTAGGACGTTGATAGTTAATATTATAAATGCGAATGTGAGTTCTTTTGTGATATCTTATTTCACGCAGCAACGAGCAGTGGGTTGAGGTTATTTATAGTTCGGGCCCAGGAGTGATATAACATTGTTTATCCCGGATAATGCACGGTTCCTACGGGTAAGATTTTAAGGGCTATTTTGTTGCAACCTTCATGCTGTAGCTAACTTTAAAAGTTAGAACTGCTCATGAAAGCGCAACAAATTACCAGAAAATTAAATTAAAATATTAGAAGGAGAAGCAGGCCGCTCCGCTCTCATCTCTCACAAGAAAAGTTATAAAGATTGTTAAACTGTAAAATGATGTTGAAAAGGGTATCGTACTGATTTTCTTGGCTACTTCTTCTCGGTACCGGTACAGTCACTACAATCAGACTGACTTGACGTTTCAAAAGTGCTTAAAAACTAGGCCTACTCGAAATAAATGAATTGTGAATTTGATCAATGGTGTCGCTCCTTCCACCGAGGGCCAAGCTAAGCTACATCCCGGAAAGCGAGACGCGGAAGCGCGTCCCACAAACCAGCGCCGCGCACTCGGCGTTACATCAACAGTGAACGTCTGAGGCTGCCGCCCACGCTCCCACGCGTTACGAGCACATCTTTACCCGAGTGTTGTAGCATTAGTACAAGATTGCTTGCTCACAATCTAGGAGGCGTTTTCGAGAATGGACATACCTAAACATCGCAGTAAAATTAATATTATTTACATTGAATTAAAGCTCAAATTCTTTAGCTTTTATTTTACAAACGTTCCGTCCCAATCTGAAGAGTTTCAGGCAAATTGGAGCTTTTAAGCAATGCCGATAAGATCCATTTTATTCTGCTGTTCAAGTTACTCGAAACGACTCCTCGTTTGCGAACGTGCAAATCTTATGCTAATGGTACTGTAATTATTTGTTTGATATGAGGCTACTATGCGTTATGGCATTGTTTGTACGTGCAAGCATACATATTACATTCCCTGTCTCTGATTTAAGAGGATTTAAGAGGATTACCGGGATACCCGAGCTATCGATAGGTAAGGATGGTGATAATATTACCATGCACTATTAATATGGAATTAATTGATTTTTAACGTATTGACAAAGAAAACATTAGCAAGTGATTAATCTTGAGCTTTTTTATAGTTCACAAATAGTCGTGGCAAAAGTCCCTTTGGGTTATATAAGTGACATGTTTTCTTTAACTTCAATACCTACACTTTTGAAACGTCAGGTCTGTTGGTCTATTTGAAGTGACATGGGTAAGGAGGTTAAGGTAAGCTCAAAGAGGAATATAATAAGACTTGCTAAAATTCCGTTGCAGCTTTAGTTTCCGAGTAGTCTACAGAGAATACACAAAAATTGTGTAAATTTCAAAAGGATTTTCTGTTACATAATTAATTAAGAATGATTGGTGGTGTGCATAGATGTGCGATGTAAACGTACGCTCTCTTATCACTCGTACGATCTTTAATTGTGTAACAAGTTTATTTAGGTGTATGCTCATAGTACTAACATTCTTTAGCACTCGCTATTTGTAACTCAGCTAAACCTAAACTAACGGCCTAAAATTAGAACACCTTAAGTTATATGTTATGTTTTTTGCTGACTGGTCCACCCAGCAGCGCGCGAACGTTTAGAACTGTATTTAATTTCATTCTAAATATTAAGTGGCGTTTGGTATTCACCAGCGTAGAAGTTTCATATAAAAGTGTGTAGTGAAATGCTGGCGGTAACTTCAGTGGTAAACTTAAAAACAAAAGCTACTAAACTAAACTTGTAAACCACGCAACAGTAAGGCCGGGAAAAACATATAAGCTTAGTGGGAAAATCCGAATAAAAGCCATAAAAACGTAGCACGTCACACATCAGGAAACGCTTGAGCAACCGGTCAAGCGTGAAGCGCGGCCGCATACCGGCCTACCGCGACAGCACGCGCCGCGGTGTAGAACGCTACAGTAGCCTCGGTGTCACACCCACGTTAGCGTGAAAGTGTTATTTTATAAGGACCTCCCTGAGGTTTTTTAGTCGGAGGTCCCGGGTTCGATCCCTGTGATAGTAATTTCAGAATTTTCTTTGGTCTGGTCCGGTCGGTGCTCTTCAGCCCTACCGACAAAGTTTTTGAGCGTACAATGTCGCGTAGAAACCGATTAGGGGAATGGTTAGCCCGTTACCATCTTAGGATGCAACACTAAGGGCTAACTTGTAGGGAAAAAATAAGGGACCTACTGTCCAAATGTGATCACGGCATGCGAATTTGGCAGATTAATTAAGTTAAGTTAACGTGATAAGTTGCAGAACCGAGTACCTAGTATTCGGTTTTGCACGTGCCCGCGCAAGTGCGATGGTTCTAGCAGGCCCTCGAGCCACTGAACATTACAACGCATAATACTCGCAATCATTATAATATAATCATCGTCATCATCATTATAATTAACCCTTTGCCAGCCCAATACAGGGCACGAGTCTTCTTTTAAGGAGGGTTTAGACCATAGCCCATTACGCTGGCCAAGACTTCACTTTTGAGAACGGTAAGAATTCTCAGGAATGCAGATTTCTTTACGCTGTTTTCCTTCATCGTAATATAATACAATAACTATAATTCA
The DNA here is from genome assembly GCF_905163445.1 of Pararge aegeria. Classification (NCBI taxonomy): domain Eukaryota; kingdom Metazoa; phylum Arthropoda; class Insecta; order Lepidoptera; family Nymphalidae; genus Pararge; species Pararge aegeria. The sequence goes on along the minus strand of NC_053201.1, from coordinate 14,715,272 downwards.
TTTATGAATTGAAATGGAATGAAGCTCAATGCTTAGCTAGCTAAACACTTTAGTGTTACAAAAAAACAACATTGAAGTGAAATTAAATTTAACATTTAACTCTTGTGAGTATGTGTTTTTGTGGTTGTGTAATTGGCGTGCTAGTATGTACCTTTCTGTAGTAGGTACGTAGAAGGTAAGTGGGCTGTCTGTAACCCCATACACAAGGCTTTCCGATCTGTACGCTCAGTAAACTGTGCCGCAGTGTACATATTGGCCATTTCCATTTTCCATGTAGTAATCTAGATGTGGCAACATTCGCCATGTTTTATTGTCTGACGTAACGACGAATGCTCGAGCTATTGGATAGCTCGAGCATTCACCGGCAAAACATTTGTGTACTGAATACACGATTAATTGAGGTGCTAATACAATTCTGGCGCCGATTCCAATGCACCAAAACTGACCCACAAAGTTCAGTTCTTTCGGATTTCATTAAAATACAGTACGAGATTTTATACGAGTACAAATATTGTGTTTATGAGTCTGCCTGGTGGTTCGGAATGAGATAAAACTCAGCAGGTAGGTTTGACGTCCATACTAATATTATAAATGCGAAATGTGTTTGTCAAGGACAAACCCTTGATAAAACTAATAAACTGTATTTTTGGCATAGTTAGTTGAAAGGGCGGAGTGTAACATAAGTTTTTATTCCAGTGAAACAAACGGTTGACGGAATAAGTAAGAAAAACAGTGAGTAATAAACGCAAACGAAACGCGATTTTTCCTTAGGGATTAAAAAAAAGAATTGCAGAACATAATTAAGGAAGAAATTTATAAGCGCCGAAAGCCAATCTATTGCAACACACAAGTTTAGAGTTTTAGACTCTTGCAAAATTTACTTTGTAGTGTTTCTAACGAATTTCTACCGAGGGGACAGAAGTCGGAACACGTGATTAATTATTGTAGGCACGAGGCAACTCGTAGTTTTAGGATAATATTTTATATCGAAGTTATATTTTTACGTCATAACTACAAGTTTCTGTGGTGTACAATACAGTATTTACGCACATACATACAATATTTTTTAATTTTTTCCTACTTTAATTAAAAATGTAGTTACCCAATCTACTTATACTTACGTGTACAAAGTAAAGCATTCATTTTATTTTAGTTTTATTTCTCCGCTGAAGCGAAACCGACCGACTATCAGTCCGGAGGCCACGCGAGGTCATTGATGAAGCTCTGTTTAAAGATGCCCCTAGTGGTTAGGGGTTCAGCCTCCCATCAGGGTCTCCCGGGTTTGATCCTGGCACGCATCTCTAACTTTTAAACCAATGAAAATATCACTTGCACGGGCAACCTGCGTGCCTAAGAGACTCCATAACTTTCTCCAAGACCCTTTATCCCCGCTATGCGTCATCAAAAAAAAGGCTCGGGTAGCGGCTTGTTTAAACGGCAAAAGACTTCTAACAATATAAGCGTCAGTGGCATCGACTGAGATGATGATGTGAAAGATCAAATATAACTATTATTGGTATAACTAGAAATATTTTTGACCTGTTTCATAGCGGCCAGCTTATGTTGCTACTAAGAGAAATACTTTCAACGAAGTAAAGCAAATGTCAGAACTGGTCTCACTAGCTACTCGCTCGTAAGAGGCTTTTGACATAAATCCGCGTAAGTTTGTTATGTCTCGAGTTGTTGGGAAAACCATTTGTCATGTTTCTGATTACAGAATCAAATGTAAGGCAGACGTAGGAACTATGTCTACTATGGCTACTATAGTCGTGTTAATAATAATGGAATGAGTTGTCATGTGGACTACAAATTCAGAAGTTTCGTCTAGAAAAGAGAATAAGCGTACTTTTGTTAAAATCAAATTTACCAAAACTGAATTCTTGCCATTGTCGATAACTATTTCATATTAAATTAAAAAGACGGAATTTAGAAAGAGTTTGAAGTTAGAACCCACTCTTTACTCCTTCTTTTCTTCTTGCTCATATCTCTCGTTATAAGTAGTGCTAGAATTTTCTTTATCTCGGTATCTCGTGTTATTTCGGTTTTGGCATATTTCTTACGACCGACCCTCAAACTGCAGTAATTTAAATTCTAAAAACCTGTCTGTTATTGCAATTCAAAACCACTAACCAAACAAACATTAACCTCAATACCCGATCCACGTTTTTAATTTATTCACTTCTAATGTTGTCAGCAGCAATGTGAGCACAGCGCTTTCCGAGACTTCGGACTTCTATCATTCGGCCAATAATGTGATAATCATAAGTTCGGTGCCCAAACAATTCTACCAACAATGTTTTGAACCACAATCACAAGAAACGATAGGTCTGACATATATTTTTTTATTCTACTAGGACTAGAAGTTTGCCCTACACTGAAATCTCATTATCATGCAGTGGCGATGCAGTCTAAGTTACTAGCCGGAAGTCCTGTAAGGGGTATCGTACCAGAACGATTAATCACTTGACAAAACATCTTCGCCGATAGGGTTGAAACTAGCCAAGGCCGAAGCCTCCAACCAAACTAGGCTTTCTAAGACTCGAGTGAAGCTCAATCTCAGTTCTGCAACAATATAACGAGGCCAGCAGATCCAAAGGGAAGGTTCCTCGAATGCCTCCCCTGTAGTACGCACTGATAGTCTGCGGAGGCTGCGGAGTGCACTGGCGTCCACCGTGCTACTTTCACCGGCGATGGCGGGCCGCGACCCACATCCGCGGCCGCCGGGCACTCCACTTGCGCGCTTGCAACACGCGTTATGTCACCGCCGGCATTGTGAAGGACGAATGTTGCCGAAATGCCGTCACTTTTTCGGCGCGGTTTGCTCAATAGCTCGTAACATCAAATGATCGTTACACGAACAAAGGAAGTGTTCTTCTAGCGGGTCACTGCTTCATTGTGAACGTGCTTGTGTCTACAGAGCGGCCGATTTATGCACGGACCAAATGTACACAAACCAATGACAGGCCGTTCGCCTCGAGAAGGGGTAAACAACATTTTCATCATCATCATCATCATCAATTCATAACCTGCCCACTACAGGGCACGGGTCTTCTCCTAGAATGAGATGGGTGTAGGCCGTAGTCCGCCACGCTGGCCAAGTGCGAGTTCGTGGACTCCACACGCCTTTGAGAACATTATGGAGAACCCTCAGGCATGTAGTTTCCCTCACGATTTTTTCTTTTACCGTAAAGTTATATTTTATTGCTTAAAACGATGCGTGCCAGGGTTCGACCTCGGCCCTCCGAAAGTGAAGTCGAAGTCTTAATCGCGCGGTGCTACGCTTTCCTGGATAGAATAATTATGTAATTGTTGTAAATAGAATAGAGTCCTTTGAATCCTGTTCACGTTCTTGAAACGGACAACGTGTTAAAAGTGCTCAAATAAATTTAGGCCTATTGGATTTTATCTCCTATGCTTTGCCAATTGCTTTGGTGTGTACGTCAATGCCTGAACATGGCTGAAAGTTTCTATGGATCTGATAAAATAAGCTTCACGACTTTATGGGGAATATTTCGTGTGTTTTTGATGACATTCCTTTTGTTAGTGGTGTATGGAAATCATTTATTAAATTGGTCACAAAGACAATTTTAAATCTATCTACCTTTATACCTAAGTTACGTTTTTGTTGCTGCCAACATAACTGTTTATCTATTAGACGTTAATGCTTATTATAATTTTAAGTCATATTCCGTAGTAAATTAACATATCAATCCATTACCGATTTATTCCTCGTAAAATTATATTTCTTGTGAATTAATATTGAAAAAGTCAGATGGCGTTACGCAGAACTTGTCTTAGTCAATCACTAGTTTTTAGGGTGCCTTACCCAAAGGGTAAAACGGGACCCTATTACTAAGACTCCATTGTCCATCCGTCCGTCCGTCTGTCTGTTTGTCTGTCTCTCTGTCTCTGTGTGATAGATAGTCAGTTGCCGTTTTTATAGATACGGAATCCTTCGTAAGAGAGTCCGACTCGCACATGGCCGGTTTTTTATATTATCCTTGATCCTTGTGTGTTGCGTGTGTTAGGGTATGTTGACATGCCCAACTTATGCCGTCGAGTTATTGGGGCTAAGTTGATATCGCTAGCTGGAACATTGCGTTGTATTACAGAATGGTGTTACTCAACAGCGGCCGCGGGTGACCGCGCCCGGCGTGTTATAATTGATCGTAGGCCGAGCGTTCAGCGCTCGTAAACTAGCTATTATTTAACATTCAATTCGTGCATAATAACTATTACAGCATTTTTGTTGTTGTTAGAAATAACCGCGAAGATTTATGGATATAACTATATGTACATAATAATATGAGCATAAATCATTGCGGTAATATTAATAATTCATGATAAAATATGGATGGTTTCAGAAACTTAGAGCGTCACCATTTTGACTAATCTCTACTAGAGTCGAAAGAAATAAATGCATACCAGAGTTTGCTGCAGTTTGATGTGACGCTTTAACGGCAAATGTAGCAGTAATATGTATTATTTATGTAATCTTTTTTATTTTTTTATTTCCTGATTAATTCCTAAATTCCTGTATTTTGCTTGCTAGCTTGTTATCTTGATATCACTGCTTTTAAATTTTGTAACTATTGATTAATTTTCTTAACTCTGTAAGACTTCATTCAAAAATTCAAGTTGTGTGCTCACACTTTGGGTTTTAGCTTACATAAAAAATTGGTATTAATTATATTGCGATTACAGTATAGTTATTACTTGTAGCCTTAGTACAAGATTGGCTCGCTCGCAATCGAGGTGTTGTTTTCAAGTATCTTACTCTGCATCGTAAAAGTAAAATGGGCCTAAAATCACTCGATTTAGCGTCGCAAATACTGCACTTCTGATATTTGTTTTATAAACGTTACCAAAAGCCCGAGCTAAAGAATTGTAGGCAAATTGAGCTTTAACCCAATGCGTATAGGAATTTTACTCAAGTTCAAGTATTTCCATACGCGTGCACGACGTCTAGATTGCGAGCGAACAATTTTTGTGCTAAGCCTGCTGTTTTGTGCTAAGCCTGCTGGTCTGTGAAGGTGACAGTGAATGAATCCAAATCAAATCTTACCGCTATCGGCGAGCTCGGCCTCGCCCCGCTCCTGTGTCAGGCCCATGGCTGGCCGCGCGCACGCCGCATCACTACAGACAGAAACGAGTTATTAGATCCATAGTTAGCACGGTTTTTATCTCATAATGGACATGGTAGCTTTCATGGGCTGCCCCCGAAATCGCGCAGAAAATGTATAAGAGGTCTTAAAAAATGTATGGAGGCATGACACGACAGACTGACTGACAGACAAAAATGGAACAAATACATATAGGGCTTCAGCTCAGGTTAGGTTCTCCCGCTCTCTGTGCTTTCTGTTTCTCTCCTCTATATATCTATCTACTCTCCTGTGCAACGCGACGCGTCCTTGTCATTTCAGTCTCGAATAAATTATTCTTTTCCTAACATAATTATTGAATCGCCGCCTACGAAGTTACACTCTACAACTCTTTTTTCAAGTACTTCAGGTAACATGTCAAAAAGAAAAAAGCGTATAAAGGGTGCAATTTCTTTGTCTAGTAATAATTGACGGACCGAGCAGGTAAAAGGAAAACCATCACCTATAAACTGAACAACACTTCGCAGGGCATGCAAGGTGCACGTCCTACAAGGTGATGCCCCGTGTCCATCAACCTGCATGGCTAGCTTAGGCAGGAGACAGACGCAGGAGAAAGCACGGCAACAGAGAATAATAGAATTTTACCCTAGAATTTTACCCCCTTTATATGCTCGGAGTTTATAAAACTGTTCAATTATGTCCTTTCCCCGGGGAAAAATATTCTGCCTTCGCTAGCCGTGCAGAGGCCTCATGTGCACCAGCAACTAGGCGCTTCAATGCTGCATAGCGGCAGAAACAATACTTCACCAGACAACTTCTAAAACAAAAAGTCTACTACTACATTGTTCAATTTGAAACTAAAATTAATCGTAGGCCTTGCCTCAAGAGCCGGTCCCGGTAGCACACGACCGTGCGCCGCTGGTCGCCCAATCCGATGGAGAAGGTGGCGAGGTCTGCGCGGCCCAGCGACTCCACGCAGCGGTGCACCAGGAAACGCCGGTAGTTGCTGACCGGCGGGAACAGCAGCACGCTGCGGACACGCAAGCGTTACTGCTGCTGCCGCACAGGGGCAGCGGACAGACGCATTGACTAGCACTCTGTAGTGCTACAGTGCAAAGGGTAGCTCTACCCATTATCTCTTGTTCTAGTTTGATTTCACTTATTATTTGAAATATCTAGTTAATCAAAACTCTGAATACAGCTCTTATTCAAATCTATTTTGCCCACTGCATTTTGTAGATTAAAAGCTAGAGTAATTTAGTGCCAAATTTCTTCCAAATTTCTGCCAAAATATTTTAGCTGATTAATATAAATTAACAAGTAAAGTAAAACCAGTTTCCTAGTGGCAGCTCAATAGTTACTCTTTATCAGTGCACTTTGATTTATGACAACCAGTAAGTAGCTAATTGCAGACGAAGTAACAATTCATTACTAAGTAGAACTTACAGAACAAAGTAACAATTAGGCCATTAAATATTGTTATAAAAATAAGCAAATTATGTTGCCAGAAATATGAGTAGCAATGATTTACACAGAATAAAAATCTAATTTGCATTGCATTATATGAATACATTTATATAATCAAGTTTAAAATTATTTATAATAATAGTACAGTTAATTTACAATGTTGCCAATTCTGTTGTGCACTAAACTAAATAAAATTATTAGCTCCAATAGTAGTACTAGCTTTCTCACAAATTCCCCTTGAGAAGAAGAGCAATATTTTATGACTAGTCAATTACGTTTAGAGATTTATGTGAAACTTAATTGGCACTAATGTCTTTCAACTATGTTAATGTAAACTTTATATAATATTTCAATAAGAATTAATTGAAATTTCAGTCCAACCCCACTCCTTCAAACTATTAGGTTAACAGGAAAAACCATTACAATGGTATGAATTTATTTAGTTAATTGTGGATGTCAAACTAACAATAAATTTGAACACATTTTCACCTATTTACTTTTCACTCAGCAACAAACAATTGAAACATTCTTATTTCATATTGTGCTTCAAGATTGTGTGTCTTACAAGTGTTTTCACATTGCCATATGCATAATTAGCATGCTGCCATAAATACTTTAATGCATAACAAAGCTTCTTCTTAGCAGTAGGATTTAACCTTGTATTTTTTTTATTCCACTAATATCATACATGTGAAAACTTGTGATGATGTTCCAATATGGTAGACATATATCTACTAAACCAGACATTAACAGCTCAACAGTAAACACTTGATTCAAATTGAGTATACAGACTGATCATAATAGTCCTGGTTATTTTCTTGTCCCAAAAATAATTTTAAACATTTTTAAACACAAGCCTTCAACAATAATTAATAATAAAATAATAAGCATACGACAGTCAAGGTCACTAGACATATTCAAAAATGCTGTTAAAGCCCATTATCTTGAACAATAAAGACGACAGTGATTAACTCTTACTCATATTTAAGTATGTTTTAGTATATATTAGTTTATTATTTTTTATATTTATTATTATTAATATTTTATGGGTGTAATCTTGATAAGTATTAGTGTGTAATTGTTCGTAAGTATGTATATAATAATAATACACCCCACCAATCGGTTTCCCTTGGTTTTCCTAATCCTAAGGTTGCCTGGAAGAGATCGCTACTAAGCGATAAGGCCGCCCTTTGTATCCTACTTTTTAAGTTTATTTTTGTTGTGTCCATTGATTTTTTTTTTTTTACTATTTGTAGTTTACAAATAAAGTGTATAAATAAAATAAATAAAAATAAATAATTGTGTTATTGTAAATAAATATAAATTGCATAAATGCGCTCATAAACACTCCTTATAATATAATATTACAAATAAATTTAATAGATTGGCTCGTGAATCGAGCGTATGACGTCAAATAAAAACTTTTTGCACGCACAGAGCGGTGTACAGTTATAAGCGTCCAAGGTATCGTACCTCGACTCTCGGCGGCTCCGCTTGATCGAGTCCTGCGGCTGTGTGCGCTGAGCCGCTTAACCTTGAAAACCCAACCGACATATTGCAACCAACAACCCAAATTACAATAATAGCACACGCGAATATATCCACATTACAAATGGTTCACGTAAGCCTACGTATATAGCGAAACTAAAACAGAAACGAACCAAATAAATAATGTTTACCTGTCAACTTTTTTTTCGGCAAGGAAACATTTTAGGTCTTCGTTGACATCCTCGACGAAATTTTCGTCGGCTAGGTTGAGGAAGCGCTCCACCGTTTTGGCACCCAGTTTGGCGGCGGGCTGTTTGTGTGAAATTAATAAAAAATAATATTCAAATTCACGTGCCAAAAGAAAACTATCGGTCGTCCATTTTCAATTTTTCATCGCGTTTGACAGTTTTAACACTGACATTAGCAAGCAAACAAGCGCACAGACTACTAAATAGTGATTAACAGACGAACGTTTCAGTACGTTACCAGTAAATCGATTTCTGAATCGATTTTAGAACATAAAATAAAATAGGTAAATATGGGAAATAATTGTACCAAATCTTTACAGTTAGCCAGCGCAGATGTAGGTTTGGAAATCAATCTCACTAAGAATATGACCATGACAAACAGTTTCAAGATACCAATATTAATTAACGGAAGCCCGCTAGAATACACAGAAAAAATACATATACTTGGGAAAAACAATTAGTTTTGATAAAACAAATAATGACATAGAGATAGGAAGATGAGTTCAACAAACGTGGAATAAATATTGGAGCCTAAAAGAATTTTTTAAAGTAACATGCCTGTAAAAATAAAAACAAAGATCATGAACTCTAGCCTCCTACCTTGCCTGACATACGGATGCCAGACATGGAAATTTACGGCCAAATCAAAACATAAAATCAACACCTGCCAGCGAGGACTAGAATGCAGCATGCTCAGCATAAAAAAACTTGATAAAGTACGCTATACAAAAATAAGATCCATAACAAAAGCAACAAATGACTTGAGCTATGCATTAAAACTGAAGTGGAAATGGGCAGGTCATATAGCTAGGCTTACAGACCAGAGGTGGACCGTAAGAGCAACTCTGTGGAAAGGCCCAGAAGGCAAAAGAGCCAAGAGGGAGACCAGTGACACGGTGGGAGGACGAGATCAAAAAAATAGCCGGCCCAAACTGGGCTCAAGTAGCAAAGGATAGAGAAAAATGGACATCGTTGAAGGAGGCCTTTACCTAATCTGGGGTTCTTGTAATAAACTAACATTTATTACAATAAATATTAATTAAACGAAAAATAAAAACACTAACTTTAAACTATCTTAGGAATGTAAATGTAAGTTACAGGAAATAAAACGCTTTTTTATTTTTATTTTATTTTTAATTTTTATTTTGAGTACGATGTATTCCGAAATGGAAGGCTGAACTGCATTAATGCTGCCCTACATAGATTTAAGATTCTATTTATCAAATTTTGCTAAAGTTCCTTGCTCGCTCAGTTTTGCTTCATTTTTCAACTTTAAACTGAATTTATTAAAAAAGTTTTAATCTCGTTGATGAAACTATCATATTGTGTTCTCGAAGCAAATAGTTTTTCAGTTAATTTATTGAAATGCCAATCCTCACCTGCCAATCTACCAAAATTAAACAAAATTTTGCACAATTGAAATATTTTAGAAATCTTTCAAATTATTATAGATAGAATTATAAAGTATCGATTAATGGAATAAATCTACCGATTTTGCATTTTAACTTTCGACCATTACCATTGTCATTTTATTTTCTTATCTGGCACCTTCTTACTTAACGTCACTAACGTCAATAATTTTGTTTGGCGATTGTAATTTTCTACACTCATGTTTTCTTTTCATTTCCCTTAGTTTTCCTTTTCAATTTAGTATTTAGATGTAGTGTGTAATGTATAGTGTTAGTTAGTGATGACAATGGAAAGGAGGATAAAGCTCAAGACCCTGAACAGCCACATCACCTGCAAGATCTGCCGAGGGTACTTCATCGACGCGACGACCGTCACGGAGTGCCTACATACGTGTTAGTATACAACTCTGTATCTTAGCTTTTAGTTAGTAATTAGTAGTACGATAAGAAACTATCTCCAAATTAAAAAAGTCTAGTCCTGTTAACACCTTCGATTTATGATTTAAATTTATGCTGGAAATATTTTGCTAACCTAATTTCTTGCAGAACACTTAGTATTTTATTTAAATCTATTGATCTAGAACTAAAATGTATGTAATTAGTTCGTTATTTGCTAATTTATTACTAGTCTTTCACTTTATCATAAGCTAAGGTTAAGGGTAAGGTAAGGAAGAAAAAAATATTTTCACTTATAAACATAGTGTGGGTTTGGTTTAGAATCGTTCCGCCTTGATAGAACAAAGGGTTGTTGGTGTGTAATGGGGTTGCCACTTCAACCCTTCTGCAAAATTAATTTATTTCAAATAAGCTTATTCTATAAGCACTTTTGAAACATCAAGTTTGTTTGTAGGGATTCTACCATGTATCAGAAGGCAGGTTCTACAATAAAGAAGCTTGCAAGAAACTCTGCAGTTTCTCATTTCTGACATTAACAATTTACATTTGAATATTCATTTTTCTATCTTGTGAAAGATGAAATAGCAACCAATTTGCCGAATCCTTACAAGGTTACTTTTTTCCAAAGGATGGAAGAATCCTAATCAAAATTTTGAATGTAATGAAGAAAGAGCAATTGTGTGGTGAAATTGCAATGGCACCTATATACATTTAGAGACTTCATAAATAATGAAAGCAATACATTGATGCTACTTGGTCTTCCTACATTCCAGTCTGCAAGAGCTGCCTGGTGAAGCACCTAGAGGAGAACAATACGTGTCCAACATGCAACATAGTGATCCACCAGTCCCATCCGCTGCAGTACATCAGCTTCGACCGCACCATGCAAGACATTGTCTACAAACTGGTGCCTGACCTGCAGGACAGTGAGTTCATTCGGAATAAAGAAATATTAGAAAGAAGTTAAGGAATGGCCGGGTTAAGACAGTGCAAATCATATTGGTAACATATATCAATCCAAGCACTCCTCAAAATAGCATGGTCCTAATTAGTCTGGTTTGAAAGGCATACTATTGATTTTTGTTTCACAAAATTTCTTGAAAGTTCTTCAATTTTTAAAACACAACAGATTAATTTTACTATGACATTGCAATGTTCATATAAATCTTCATCAGCATCACTTCACTGATTGATGTCCACTGCTGGACAAAGATCTTTTGCAGGGCATACCAAAATCCTGGGCTGCTTTTTCTCTGTTAAGGCTTGAAGTATTTGCATGTCTAGAGAATTTAATGTATGCATGATATGTACTTGCAGATGAAATAAAAAGGGAGAGAGATTTCTACCGAGCTAGAGGGCTACCGTGCCCCAAAGATGCAGCTCTAGCAGCTGACAAACCAGGTGCGGGAGATGAACAGGAGCAGCCGGATAACACTGACTCACATAGGAAAGATGAACAGGTACATTTTTTTTATATTATTTATTTACTGTTCAATTACTTTGTAGTATTATTTATTTAGTGCTCATTAGTTTGATGTAGTTACATGTAGGTATGCATAGCATATTCAATTATAAGTTATGTGTTTGATTGTCTTCAGGCCTGTACATGATAAAGTACAATGGAGCTAACTACTCCTAAAGCAATAATAAACAATGTGTGCAACCCCTCAATAAGAATATCCTATTCTTAGCTCATTGCCTCGCATAGATCCCTCGGTCTATCATTTTACCTATTTAATTCAACTAAAATGTTTTGTTCCAGGTTAACGTCTGTTTAGAATGCATATCTACATCGCTGCGTACGTTAAAACGCAGCTTTATCAGGTGTTCAGCGCAGGCCACTATAACGCACCTTAAGAAATTTGTAGCTAAAAAAGTATTGAATGGAATGGACAAGTATAGAGAAGTGAGTATATTCATAATAAATCTTCTCACTATAGTAATACTATTCAACCACACTTTAGAACTGATTTAACTTTTATTCCATCTTGCAGTCATGTGCATTAATATAAAATTTTTTTTGGGATTGATGCCAGTCAATATTTTTGCATTAATATTACTTTATTTCGTCACAATTGTTACTATTGAGATACAATTATTAGAGAAAGGTGAACAATATTTTATACCCTTTACCTACAGCTCTTTGGTCAGGTGATCAGGATCAACCCAGTTGTTTTCATGTCTGAGTACATTTATGGTTACTTTGTTAAACTACCTTTATGAGATTGAAGAAGTTAAAAATTTTGCAACTTTTATCATGATAATATTATGTACCATAGCTAAGTCTGGAGACAGACCCAGGAGCAAGGTAAATATGATAATATACATAATAGACTGTGTGTTTGCAGATCGACATCCTGTGCAACGATGAGCTGCTGGGCAAAGACCACACGCTGAAGTTCGTGTACGTCACGCGCTGGAGGTTCCGCGACCCGCCGCTGCGGCTACAGTACCGGCCCAAGATCGACCTGTAGACCAACCCCGGCATGCACGCACGGTATGCACGCACGCACGCACGGCATGCACGCACGCACGGCATGCACGCACGCACGCACGGCATGCACGCACGCACGCACTCGATCTCGATTGACTACTTGAAACAACACATTTGTCCAACGGCAGTTAGTTTTATTGAGATGTAAAAAACAAAACAAATAATAGCTATTTAAATGTTTTTATACTGTAGTACAAACCTACTTAAATGCCATGAATTGCTGATATTGAAAGAAAAGTGAGAGTTTAATATTTAATAAAAAAGTTGGAATTATCTCAAAATTATCAAAGTCAGTTTTGCTGAGTCAGGATGATTTTTGTCTAAATTGGCTCGGGTTTGATGTGATAGGAGGGTTCCACCACCCGTTGCCCCAGCAATGCGAAGACGCAATGTTCCAATCGTCACTTACCATCCGATGAGATTGAGTTAAGCTTTAATCGGGTTTGTACTATAATATAAATTGATAGTACCAGATGACCATTGAAAGTATACATACTGTAAAAATAGATAGATATCGTTATAACAGTAAGTTCCATCAGAATCGGTGTAGTAGAAGTTAAGTCGTCCTTTCCTGTCATAAAGGTACAGTTCCACTAGTTTTCTAAGATAGAAACATTTTAGCCAATGAGAACGCACCCGCCAAAATCTGCCTCCGCCATTGGATGCTGCTTACACAAACGTTATAAGCGAGACAGCACGTGTCTAATATCGAATCGAATATTTTAAATGTAACACAAAAAATTGGTGGAACTGTACACGAATATTTATAAAGTGAAAACATTACTATTAAGGATATAATAAATTGAAAATTAGTAACTTTTTATACGTTTAGCTAATAAGGAGCGAAATGCGGAACGCACATTGCAGTCGATATATGGATTATTACTTTCCGATGTTATTTTGGCAGTTCTTCGTCTGAAATGCATTAAGTATACGTGTTTTTGCCCGCTCGACTTAAATATACTAACATTTTGTTCGTACAAAATGTTCTTTTTTATACGAAGGGCTCATGCCCTACTTAAATAAAAAAAACCATTTAAAACTTTTTCACTGTCAAAATAACATTGGAAAGCATATTTATACAACTATTTAGTATTCATACTGAATTCGAATAACGAATTCCGATCGCCAAAGAAATGCGGATGACGTCACGTCTCCATTACTGAATATCGCGCCACCGGACTCCCGATGTGCGTTTTGCCTCATTTGTTACTCCGTGTTTAGTTGTTACTAAACTAAATTTTATTAATGAAAATAATATTTTTGGGACTTCGTAGTCGAGCATGGAATGCTTATAGCTTCGTGATCTCCTTCGTCTGTAGAGCACAAGAATTTTATTGAGCATCCATTGAAACTGTAACGCTTAAAATTGATATAGAGAGACAAACATCAATAGCAAAAACATTTTTGTTTTAAAAAAATACTATTTAATTTAGATTAAAAGTATTTGTGGTCACGACTACGGTACCCCTGCGTGTCCCAACACGCAATTGACCAGTTATTTAGTTCAGATTTTGTTATTTTGTTTTATGGAAGTATTTTTTTTTTGTTATATTGCAATGTGTCTTTTTTATACTGGCCCAGGGCCGTGACTCTGTAGCATTCAAAATCTGACTTGTTATGATTTGGATGCTATAGTCAGTGTCTGCACGCTTCGCAATCTAAGTCGTTTTTGGGTATAGAAACATGTAATGCACTAATTATATTTTACAAACGAAGTGCGCATAAGTAGTTAACATTTACTACTTATGCGGTTAAAACAAGAGTATATTCTATTTTACTGAGTCGTTAAGTGGTTCGACACATGAAAAGGACTCTATTGCAAGCGTGCTAATCTCATACAGGGATACAGTTAATCCCTGATTTATCACGAATCAGTCAACGATTTGTTTATGTTAGAAAATGTATAGAAACCAATTATTTGAATAATTGTAAGTGAAATATATTATTTGACTACATCTTGTTCGTTATTGAGTCTCTCTTTGATGATTGGATCTATGGCTCAGTTGTTGGCGTTTACATGTGAAGGTCCCGTGGTCGATTCCCGGTGAGAACAATTTCAGGAATTCATAATTTCTGAAGTGCCACAATATTGTCACGAGTGTAGTTTCTACTGGGTTCTGCTGGTAAAAGTACGAGTACTAATATTTTTTTATGCTCCTAAATAAAAGAGGAGTATACCTTACCTCCAAAAGTATACTCGGGTGAATAATAAAATATGATATGCCTATATCATATTTTACAAACGAAGGAAATGTAAGTATAGCAAACACATGTAAAAGATTTATTTCACTTAACATAGTCAATATTTTACCGCATTCCAAAGGTAACAAGAATAAATTAAATAAATAGAAATTATATCAGATCACTTAAAATAAAGTTAATGCCATCACAAAAGCAATGTTGGATACAGTTTTTTTTTTTTATCTGGTGGTAGATATATTCTAAATTAAATTTTCCTTTTATAAAAAGGTATTATTTATTATAAACATAAAGACCAGCGCTTGACGTCAATCACGCCTATATGTCATGATGCTCTATTTTGATTTTTAGTTACCCATTCTGAATGCTAGGGGTAAAGCGGTAGCAGTTTAACCAATATTACATTTTCATAAAAAGTTGCACAGATAGCTCGATTTAATCTGACCGACCTAAGTGCCATTCGATCGCGTGAAATTTAATTTCGATTTACACGATATCGAAAGAGCGCCATCTTATTACAATACATGGAAACATGAACAGATGGCGCTTTTTTTTCCTTACAAATCAAAGTTAACTTTCACGGGATCGAATAAGTAAACGTTGACTTTCCGAGTCTTCTGTACAAAATTCCCCATTGAATAGGCTGAATGGCCATCTTAGACGGCGCGTACTGTAGTCTCAGGTACTCTGTCAGAAGTAGGCGTTCTATGAGATTCCTGCTCCGGTGGCTAGACTAGACTGTACTCTACATTTTGTATACTTACCATATTTTTCTTCGCTTATGTTTGATTGGTTTTTACTTCCACAACATGTGTTAAGAATAGAAAAAGGGACATGTAGATCTTTATATTATTACTAGCTATTGCCAGGGTTTTTCATACGTGTTTTTGGGAACCGTTCGTTTTCTTGAGATAAAAAGTAGCCTGTGTTATTCCCCTTTCTTTCGAATAACTTTGCCAAAAATCAAATTGATTGGTTGTACAGTTAGGGCATAAGGGAAGGACAAACAAACAAACACACTTATAAGGTTTCCAATTATTTCCAAACATTTTTAATACATTATCATCATTATGAGGCCCAGCGCGGAGGTGGACTCTACACGCTTTTAAAGAACATTATGGGGAACACTCAGGCATGCCTATCTCTCACTGACTTGCAGATTTCCTAGCGAAGTTTTCCTTTACTGTTGAAGTTGATGTAATATTGTCATTAGTCGCACATAACTTAGAATAGTTTGAGGTGCGTGCTGGGATTCGAACTCGGCGCCCCGAAAGTGAAGCCGAAGTCTCAACCATAACACCGCTTTTTGATAAATTTTTTATGATAATTCAGTACTCGATTTGCATTAACATTTTAGAACCTTTATATAACAGTACAAGAAACTTATCTGACCCGGTAGCCTACAACTAATTGACGCCATATAAAACTATCAGAAGATCAGTTGGTGGATATCTTCACATTGACCGCTGCGACACTAACACTGGGCCAGCTAATTTTGTGGAACTATATGCCATGCTGCTGAATTTGTTTGATTCTCTTCTTTATAAATAATCTGCTTTCATTTAAATTAAACGGCGGGAAAAACCGCGGGGCATAGTATAACATAAGTATTAAAAATACACATGATATAAATTTTGTCCCAATAGTTTTCCTGGGACGTTTTAAAAAATAATATTCTAATAATACGGTGACAGCCATATAATCAGCTGTGTTCACATGCAAGTAAAAATGGGGTCACAGATTACTGTGGCGAAAAAGGACACACACACACAGTTATATGGGTTAATGTGTTTCAGGTCGTTACAAATATTTAAGTTTGACAACATTGAACTTATAATTGTTTCTGTAATTTGAGTTTAAATGATACGTGTGTGTGGTGGGGTGCTAGTACCTTTTGGCACATGACCTTGATAATTTTCTGTACGTTTTTGTGTCTCAGCTCCCTATACTTGACCGATTTGGTAGAAACGCAACGCGCGCGTGGTTTCATATTCAGGATCGGGCCGGGTTCAACGCGCGGAGCCGTCGGCCTCGGGCGCGGGTCAGTCGGCCTCGCACTTGACGCGCGCGGCGCGGCCGAACACGCCGGCGGCGCGCTCGTCGGGCAGCACGCGGCGGTAGTGCTGCTCGTCGGGCAGCACGCGGCGGTAGTGCTGCTCGTCGGGCAGCACGCGGCGGTAGTGCTGCTCGTCGGGCAGCACGCGGCGGTAGTGCTGCGCGGCGGGCAGCGGCGCGCCGGGCTTGGCGTGCTCCTTGCGGAAGTGGCGGCTGAGGTGGCTGGTCTGCGAGAACTTGCGCTCGCACACCGTGCACTGGTACTTCTTGACGCCCGTGTGCACCTGTGCATCGCGGGATTGCAAAAAGTTCAATGAGACGCTCGAGACTCGACCGTTCATACCCTGCGCCCATTTGCGGGCTCCTAATCGAAGGTCGGTTCCGACTGTCGATACTCCGTAACGTCGAAGTAAAATGGAAATTATGAATCTTCTTTTCAAGCGCAAACTCGTCCAAAGATCTACGCTTTTGTAAGATTAAAAAAGCGGGTTTACAAATTCGCGACTATTCGACGAGGTTATTTGACGTTACAGTGTTTCGATACTCAAAAACGACTCATTCTGGTCCTGATTTCATCATTCCCCTGCGACTAATATACGTCACGCATAAGAAACAACAATCAAAGCGATAAAGCGGTAGGTTTGATTATGCTTGTATGCCCTAGATCACGTCCACTGCTGGTGGGCTTAGGGTCACTTGTTCCCAGCAGCTCCCCGACTCGTTCGATGTCGTCAGTCAGCCTCGTTAGGGGTCGACCAACGCTGCGCTTACCGGTGCAGGGCGTCGTAAATCTTCAACAAGCTTCAAAGTGTATAACTGTCTATAGAAATTCTCGACCAAACTCAAGATATCAGGTTTGGAGGAATTGAAACTATAATTTTCGGTGTTCAGTGCTGTCAACAGGCTCTGCCCGATAGATGGATAGCTCGTGCGAAAGTTTCGAGACATTGTTTTGCTTAATTTGCTCGGTGCTAAAGTGCCCGGATTCATACGTTAATAATTTCATCTATTTCCTCCCTCCCTCCATGAGCTCGAGTGTATGAGCTTTTCCGCTTGCACAGCGGTGAATACACAGACCTACCAATGTGAACTGCGGGTGTACAGCATGCGCGGAGTCTTTAAAGTAGCCGAGGCTGCCGTCAGCTTCGGCTCATCGAAGCGAGCAAACAGGTGAGCTAGCGATACGAAGGTAAGCGGTTACCACTTTGTGCTGCTTGAGCGCCGAGGAGGTGTAGAAGGTCTTGCCGCACTCGCACTGGTAGTCGCGCTGCCCCTTGTGCCGCTTGAGGTGCACGTTGTACGAGCTGCACGTCACGAACCCGCGCTGGCACTCCTTGCAGTTGTACCTGCGGCCACGCGGGCGTTACTGCCACACTCACAACCCACTCGTGGTTAAACGAACGCATCAGCGCTAATAGTAAAGCTGATGAGAAAACTCGGAGCACTACCTTTGTACCCACCGGCTTTACCACCAGTGAAATGTGGATTGGAAAATCTTTTTGTAATTGATAGCCCGTCGAATACTTTATTTTATTTTATTTATTAGGTTTACTTACAAACACTTACACTAATACAACCGTTACTTTATAACACTATTTAACATCACGTTACGACCCGTAGGAGCCGAGAAATTGTAATAAATCATTATATCGATGATGCCTCGTCGCGTCGCATCACACCTTTTTGAAAATGCAGAATCTTCCTGTGAAAGATTCCTTTTATAGTCATTGGACGGCTTATAAATAATTTAGGGAGAACAAACGTTGTGCAAACCCCTATCATGAAGTAGTGATTTGTGCTAGTTACCTGACTTCCTTGTTGTGTATCCTGATGTGGATGGAGAGGTTCCCGGAGGTTGCGAAGGTCTTCTCGCACAAGTGACAGGAGTAGGGCTTTTCCCCGTTGTGGGTGCGTTGGTGCACGCGCAAGTCCGACTTTATCGGGAAACCTGGAAGAACAGACCGAATTACCCGAGACACCCTGCCGATTTCGAAAGTCGAGCCGAGGGTTAAACATTACCTTTTCCGCAGACCTGGCACAGGAAGGTCTTGTCTCCCTTGTGCCTCTTCATGTGGATGGACAGCTGCGTCTTCTGCACGAAGTCCTTGAAGCAGATCGTGCAGCTGAACAACTTCTCGCCTGGAATGGAGCAAGATGAATCTAGTCTCTGCATCGTTACAACATTACACCTGTTCAAATGGGTACCATAAAAAAATGGATACCAAAATAAGCCCTCCATCACAAGGAGAGACACCCCCTCCTTCGGCATCCGGCCGGGCACCCTACACCGGGTACCCTCCAAAACAACCGTGCAGCGAAAGCACTGCACGAGGTGGAAGGCGATCGTCGCGTGCCGATTCTTTCCATGTTCGATTCTCTCGCCGAATCGCTCGATGATCCGGAAACCCACACTCATGCATCCCGCACCTTCGATGCACTCCTCCTGACCGAACCAGCAGCTTTCCGGCCACCGCGGCTGTTCGGAGGCCGCCACTCCGCTTACCCGTGTGCACTCGTATGTGGTTGACGAGGCCGGCGCGGCGGCTGAACTGCTTGGGGCAGTACTCGCAGTGGTACGGCGTCTCGCCCGAGTGCACCCGCTTGTGCTGAAACAACGCGCTGTGGCCTCTGCAAATATACCACAAATGTTGAACCGTAGGAATATCATAAATACGAAAGTGTGTCTACATGTTAATCACCTATATTCGGTACAAAAACTGCACTTATCCTGACGAAATTGAACACAGACAGAATGACGTCTGCTGGAGAGGTATTCTTGTAGATATTGCCATGCTCATCAGTCATACAGTGGATCATACAGTGTCATGGCTGCGACTAGCTTGATGTGGCATAATAATTTTGGATGCGTCACTCTAGCACCTTGAGAACTCGTCTTCGTGACTAACGGCGGGCACCCATCTGTGATAGTTTTAATCGCTAAAGCATGACAGGAAGCATGTTTTGCAAATCCATTTGGAAAACTTAAACTTTAAAATTGAGCGCATGGAATGGAAACAGGAGTTTAGTTAGATCTTTACTTCTTTAAGGATAGAAAAGTTTGTGCGTTACTAAGTCTATAGGACACGCAACGTCTTGGAGTAGAACCACATTTAGAATGCATCACTTTTGAAGCCGAGCGGAAACATGGAAAGAATGGAGTGGACCAGAAATTCAAGAGATTCAGTTTTTAAGCCTTACCAAACATGCAGAACTCACTTGAAGGAAGCGGGGCACTCGGCGCACTTGTAGGGCCGGCTGTCGGTGTGGCAGATCTTGTGCGCCTTGAGGTTGCTCTTGGTGCTGATGATCTTGCCGCACACGTCGCACTGCGACGGCATCTTGCTGTCGGGCAGCGGAGCCTCGGCCAGTGCGCACTCTGCGGGCATCGGGTAACCGTGAGGCCTAGCGAGCGCACGGGCTGCCACTGACGCTGTGTACTAGAGCGAGCCCATTTAGCTCTACGTATAATATAAACATTGCGTACGAATTATGATACGTTGGTAAAATGCATTTTATCAATCAGACGCAACAAAAAGATCTTATCTATAATGAAACATGAAGTTAGTCTTATTCATCTATTTAGATAAATATACTCGATATAAAAAAACTAAAAGATTGTGACTGCTTCCCGAATACGCAATTGCTTGTCGTTGTAATACTTTTCTATTTACGTGTGTATTTATTTCGGGCTCGAAAGTGACTAAGGCTGACATTGTGAGAATGTTGTGAGTGAAATTTTAACTTGGCTCAGACTTAATCTCTTCGAATACTATAACTACTCTTTACCAGCTCCACCCAAATTAGAGTATGGAAGCTCTATTCCATGAAGTATTAAGTAATTATTACAAAAACTGTGAAAATAGTCTAAGGCAAGTGTACGACGCGACGGCGTGTCCACTTGTTGGAAACGCTCTGTCGATGTTGACTCGTTGACGGTGAATGTGGAGTGACCGACGATGAAATTTGTTAAGTGAAGAATGTCATTAAATAGTTAAAAGTCCACCACATTATTTGTTAAGCTAATCTGTCTAATTTTAACAATAAGCAAATAAACTTACTCTATATTATATCTCAGCCGGTTATATTGAAATCTTAGTTAGTCCATACCCGAAAGTTACCAATGGTTTTCAGCTACAAGCTGGTTGAGCACTGCTAGTAAAGGCACTCATAATAATAAGGTTTAGTCGGAGTTTACACGAGTTCTCATATTAGATATGCACTGATACACTCAGAACTCCACTCTCAAGTAAAAACATGCATGCATTATGCATTATTGGTTTTAACATACCTTTTTTTCTCCTTCCCCTTTTCTTCGGCAACCCGTTTGCTTGTCCATTTACAAGTACTACAAAATAACTTTAGCATTAGCTAACATAAGAGGGTGTTATTATCACTTACATGTGATCACATTAATTAAAGATTTAACGTTACAAGAACTTCTCCTGTATATGCTCTAACTGACATTGCGATTAAAAAGGGAATTACAGCCCCTTTGAACCCAAGAGGTGCGGGTGGGGAAAAACTAAAAAAAATCGAGAGGGTAGACTGTTGGCCGTAAAAAATATGCCAAACCAAAACAAGTCTGAAGTTTGAAGAAGACATGGTGTACAGTCTGGTTGGTCATCTTATCATGAATTATATCTAACATGTTATGTACCTTTGACACTTTTCTTTGGTGAACGGTCTTCATATAATAAATCATCAAAGTCTGTTCTAGATTCCCATAGTTTGTCATCCTTCTCATTTGAATTGTGATTTGATTCTGTGAGAAATAAACATTAATACTTATTAATAAACACAAGCACATTATTACAGTGATTGCTTTGTTATTTTTTGGACACTATGTATTTATTTTCTTTTAACATATTATGTTATCATATAATTATTAGTACATAACCCAATTCACAATTCTGTTGTAGTCTTGATAGAAATAAATAAATACATTTTCAGCTGAGGGCTGAGTGCTTTTTGTAGGCTTTTCACAGACTAACCTGCATTTGCAATAAATGTGGCAATACTTTTATATATATAATAGTTAAATTTTAAGACACGTTTTTATTTAAGATCTTACGAGCATTGTGCAATTAAGAGAAGTTTCAATTTAGAGAAACAGTTAAATTTTTTTTGAAAACTATGTTATGGATAAAATTATCACAAATCATACACATATAAAGTTATCTTCATTAACCTTTTAATGTTTTTTTAAGCTTGATATCACCAAGTGCCATGTTGTCATCATCTGCATCCCAGCAACTGTCATCTGTACCATTTATATTTACAGGTTCTGAAATTACACACATTTTTTTTAAACTTCTATATTAATTTACTGGATCCGTCATACGCAAGGCCAATAGTTTTGTCCCTGTAAAGTGACCCCTGTTGTATTGTAGAAACATAATCTGAGTTTGGAAATGAACAAGCATGTTATTTTAAGTTATTCTGAAAATGTCATGCAATATAGGACAGCAACGCATCTAGCAAAGGCAGAATTTAAATTAAAAATTAATTAACATCAAGTAGTCATTTTTATAATTGGAACATCAGGTGTCATTTTGTAGAAAATTTTATTTTAGTAAATGTACTACAAGTAGAAGCAAGCAACTCAGCCGTTGTTCTTTTCAATTAGTACAAGGCTTTCATTGATTTTGAGGATAACATATTAGGTAAACCTCTAAGATGACCTATTTGAATATTTCAAAGTTATAAATATGAACTACATTTTTAACTCTTAAAATTGGATTATTGTATGTGCTGTTCACGCTTCATAATTACTTGAAAATCAATTTCCACTCACCAGACTTAACACCATCATCAAACACCTTGTTCTCTTTCAGCATCAGCTCCAATTGGTCCACCCCATAGTCCTCGCTCTTCACCTCAACACTCACTGTGTGTGTCACACATGCTTCTGTTTTGGGTATTACAGTGTGCTCTAAATAATGTCGTAATGTCTGCTCACTTTCTGTACATTGAATATTGAATGCGTATGATCTTTTTAATTGACGACAACATTCTTTGCAAATTAGGCGAGGAAGTCCATCCTCTTCAACTGGCTGGAAGTGAATACAATCTTTTGAAAAGTCCCCATAAGGAGGATCTGGTTTCCTAACCAAACTGCCGATTCTTACATTGGAATCATTGTTCAGTGGGCTTCATTGTTTTACCTGGTACACAGGTAGTGGACATCTAGTTTTTAGACCATCATCCTCAGGTTCACAAGGTCATTGTAAAGACAACATTGTAAAAGGCAATCTGAGAAGTCAGAAGACCTTGATTCCTAAACTAGTAATTTGCTAACACGAAGAACAGCAAAATTACAGTTAGGTATTTTAAGTTTTATTTTAGCTATAATTTGTAACCTCAACGAAAGATTTCTTTAAAAAGTTACAGTAATGAAATATGTATGTGAAGTAACAACCAACCTTAAGCTTAGTACAATTTGATAACATCTCGCAGTATAAAATATTTCTTTTAAGGTAATAACTTGTATATATATCGTAAGTTTGTTTTGATGATTCCAGGCATATTCTGCATATGGTTTTGAAATCCATGGTAGGCGACGTAAAACTTACTAATAGTTTGATAATATTATTAAAGCACTAATTGTTTAAAAATATTTGTTTGTTTGGTAAAGAACGCTTGTTTTATTTTGTTGTTATTTGATTTAAAAAAACATAGACGAAAAAATTATAAATATGTCAAATTACAGAGCATCTGTCATTGAGATTGACGCTTGTCAATGTTTAGTAAAGGACGGGATAAAAATAATATTAAAAATTAATTAAACGTCATTAAAATTGCCAAATCGATTATGATTCAATAAAAAAAGTAATCGATCGATTTAAATTTTTTGCGCATCACTACGATAATAGATTTTAGAAAAGAACGCAATTAACTGACATTGACGTTTTGTTTTGATAGAAAATAAGTCAGAAATAAATGTAGGCGCGTTGTTTACTAATTCACATAAAATAACATATTATCCGTACTTTCTAAATTATAAAACTAATTTATTAAATTATTGCTTAAACTTTAAGATGTCATCATTACAGAAGACTATAATGAAGAACAAACTGCCGCCGAAAATGCCCAGGACATCCGGTATATCGAAGTAAGTAGATTGTAAGAATAGAACCGCTTAAAAGTTGTACCGATTAAATTATAATAATATTGTGTTCGCTGATAGTATTGATGTTTTCTTTAAGGTATTATTGTGAGACTTGGCTAAGTGGTTGACTATTGATACCTGAAATCATACTTTATCTTTGGCTTACTAATAGCCGCTATTACTTTGTTCTAGTTAATTAAAAATACCTCATAATATGCTTATTCAAAGGCCTATTTCTTCTAGCAACCGACATTAGAAAGGTTGTAGATTAATTTTACCATAATAAGTTCAAAGAACATTCATACTCATTAGTGAATGTGTGTAGGTGCAAAAGCAGGCTAAAGAAGTAAAATACAATTGCGATGCAATGCACTTACCATTTCTGAGTCACATCAAAGAATGAAATGATTGTTTAGTGGGCAATACATATTCTTATTCATTAATTCAGCGATATGGTGCAAGGGTTAGTTTGCGTGGGTTAATTTGCATTATGTAGAACAACATGACACCTATCTACAGCTATATCCAAACACGAATAATAGGGAAAAGCAGACTAATTAAAAAAAACGGAATAGGTCTTTTAACATGTAATTTTACATTTAGATTGGCGCCCTTTGGTGGGTCTCGTCGCAAAGACTACTCTCCAATATCATGGAAAAACTACTTTGAAAAATATCTAGATGTGGAGATAGAGGCTGGTGTGTTCCGGGTGTATTTATCTCCAGAGCCTGAGCACCCTGAGCAGCCAAGGATTGTCACTCTGCATGGCGGAGGATACTCTGGTCTCAGCTGGGCTTTGTTTACAGTAGGTACAACATATGTGCACTATTCCTAACACCCTTTCCCACTAACATTGTGACTCTTCACCAGCTTGTTTTAAAAGAAGAAACTTATCTATTTGACTTGGGTTGTTTAGTCATTTCTAAGTTTGCTATATTGTTTGCTCTATTAAACTTGATGAGAATCCGATAGAAATCTTCAGAGATAAAGGAGGGTACCCCTCTTACAATACCTAATGACATAGAAAGATTTAAATAACATAAAATTTAACATTGTAAAAATTTTACAATGTTTTCAATTTTTATATTTTTCAGGAAGAAATAACACGCCTGATTCACTGCCAAGTTGTGTCCATGGATATCCGAGGGCATGGGGAGACCAAGGCTAAGGATTCTGATGATTTGAGCATTGACACATTGGTCAAGTGAGTTACTATATAATCTGTTCAAAATTTCACAATAAAGTAGTCTAAATTCTCTGTGAAGAAAATACTAGAAAGCCTTCTGACTGAATGCTCAAATGCAAACTTATATACTACATGACATATGCAGTTATAGTAAGCAAATAGTATAATAAATGGATATAAGTAGATGTCAGCTAAACAATGATATTTGGATATTCCATTAGTTCAATAGTTTTAAGTGATTATGATTCAAAATAATTTACATTTAGTAAGTAAGTAACCTGTGATTCAAAATAATTTACATTTAGTAAGTAACCTGTGGACCTATATTAACAAATTAAAATAAACCTTGGCAGAGTTTATTTATGGCAATGGTACTGTGTTAATGTGGCAGCGATGTGGCTCAAGTATTGCTTAAGCTGTTCGACACGGAGATGCCGCCCATCATCCTCCTGGGGCACTCCATGGGCGGGGCGGTGGCAGTTCGCGCGTCGCACCTGCCGTCTCTGGAGCCCTACGTCCAGGGTGTTGCTGTTATTGATGTTGTAGAAGGTATTTGCCTTTTTAATTTGCCTATAACAATTAAAATAATAGTAACATGTTTATTTACATAATCTATATCTTGGGCTTTGAGACTTTTCTCACTTAAAGAATAAAAGATCTATCGGAATAAGAAAGTTTGACTTTGACAGCAAAACTGTTTACAAGTGCAAGAAACAGTCAAGTGTTTTCATCACATCTTAATGGATTTTGCATATATCCGCATCCTGCAGCTTAAGGTTATGTATGGAGTAAGTATTCTATATTAATGTAGCTACTGTGAATGAAACAGGTACAGCGATGGAGGCTCTGGCTAGTATGCAAAGTTTCTTACGCAGCCGACCCACGCACTTCAACAGTATAGAACATGCTATAGAGTGGTGGTAAGTTTTGTTCCATTCCTTTAATAGCTTGTTTGGAAATGCTATTTTTAAGTTTTCAGTTACTGCTGTTGATGCTTACAGGATGTTTGTTTTTTGAGCTACAAGTGACATACAGCGAGTGTTAATGCTGATAGCACTCACTTACTAAGAATAAATCTATAAATAATTTAAAATAAATCACTCTTAAGATGCAAAGTTCAAATAGTCCAAGGAAACTAAATAAACATAAGCTACGTTTGAATTGTCACCCATGTGGCCATTGATTCAGTTTAACATAACTACTCACTATAAGCCAATGCCTTCAGCTTAAAGAGAATGTTGAAATTAGTGTTTTGGCAATAAATAATTGTGAATGTTCTTTGACAATAAATCATAAATAAAGTTTGTTTAATAATTTATTTTCCAGCGTGCGGAGTGGCCAAGTGAGGAATGTGGAGTCGGCTCGCGTATCCATGCCTAGTCAAATTGTCAAGTGAGTGATAATTCATGTATCTTGCTTCTTATGCATTATTTCTCTATGTTAGGAACTTTACTTATATTTCATTTTTATTTTACCTAGTAATTTACTAAAAGTTTTATAACTGGGAATCGAATTTTTCGTAAATAATGATCGTTTCTGATTTTTCTTTATTTACTGATCAATTCTGCTGTGCCATTCCAGTTGCGCGACCGGCGAGCTGGCCACCAACGAGATAGAGCACTACCAGAGCGCGCCTCCCTCCCCCCTGCTGCCCAACACGCGCGGCGTGCGCGCCGACGTCATCGCCGAGGAGGGCGAAGGGGGGGACGCGGACGCGGGCGCGGGCCACGGGGAGGGGGACTCCTTCGCGAAGCCTCCGCCAGCGCAGGCGGGCGCCATGCGGTGAGTGTGCGAGAGGACACCGGGGGCCCGGGCGGGGAGTGGCGAGATGTACAAGGCGTGGCCCGCAGGTACGGCTGGCGCGTGCCGCTGGCGCTGTCGGAGCGGCACTGGGCGGGCTGGTTCGGGGGGCTGTCGGCCGCCTTCCTGGCCACGCGCGCGCCGCGCCTGCTGCTGCTGGCCTCGCTGGACGGCCTGGACCGCGCGCTCACCGTGGGGCAGATGCAAGGTGAGCGGCTTGTCATTATATGTTTCATTCGTCACAATTTTCAATAAAAGTGCTGTGCAAATTCCTCATTCGGGGCCAAGTGGCTGCAATGACGGCACGAGTAGTAAAAGAATGCCAAACTTATACTAAAATCTAGTCTTTAAGGGTAAAATTATTGAATATCTTTATGGGGAATCGTCCGAAAACGTTTACGTTTTAAAATATCGTTTGTTCTACCTACACCTAAACACCCTGTGGTCACCTAAACTTGGCTTGGAAAAAAATCGATTATGATTCGATAAATCGCATATGTTAAAATAAATCGAATGCCACCTCACTTTTTGTAACTGACATAAGCACGTCTCTAACATGACACTTGACTTTTCGCCAACGCTTTTTAAATATCGAGGCAAAGGTCAATAGCTATAATGCCTAATATTCCGCAAGCTCCTAATAAATATGTATAATACATTTCAGGCAAGTTCCAGATGCAAGTGCTGACGCGGTGCGGACACGCAGTGCACGAAGACTCCCCGGCTGAGGTGGGGCCTGGCTTATTCTTGCTACTTGATGTATTCGAGGAATCGTTTTTAAAGTTTTATACTGTCAAAGTAAATCTTCCTTATTTAACTCGGATTAGAGGCGCAAATCGCGTACTTCTGATTACAAATGTTTTGACAAAAGATCTAGCTGAAGAATTGCAAGCAAATTTGAACGTTATAGTCATAAGATCAATTTTACTCTGATGTTTAAGTGTTTCAATTCTCAGAAACAACTCCTCGATTGCGAGTCATAAAATATTGTATGAAGGGTACAAACTATATAAAGGAAAATAAAATATATACGTAGTTTGCGTATGAGCGTGATAGCCTAGTGGTTAGGACTTCGACTTCACCTTTGGACAGGCCGAGTTCGAATCAATTGAAATATCTTTTGCTTCAATGGTGAAGGAAAACTGCATGCCTGAGAGTTCTCCATAATGTTCTCAAAGGCATGTAGAGTCCAGAAATCCGTACTTTGCGAGCGTGGTGGACTACGTCATAAATGTGCAGTTTACCTAGTAAACTGCACATTTATGACGTCTTCACACAAAATTGCAAATTCATTCAAGGGCAATTGTATATTATTTATACCAAATAAAATCTTTGAGATGTCTCTCTATAAGTTCAAAGTTTATATAAAACGTAAGCTTACAGAAAAATCCTATTATAATATTAAGGATTACTTAAACGATAAAAAAGCTTGGGTGTGAATTGCTCTAGCTTTATAGCTAAATATAAATTTACTGTGGTGGTATTTTATAGGGATAACAAAAAAAAATTTACCCGGCTAAGCGTGTTGTGGGCTCTTCTTAGACCAGGGCGCGTTTGGAACCCTCGTAGCTTAGGGTTTAAGTTTGCGAACGAAGCTATCACCTTATGTAAACATATATGTATAAACGCTTCATAAGTGCCTGTGATAGGCCTACATGAATAAAGAAATTTTGTATTTGAATTTGAACTCTTCTCACTGTGGGAGGAGTGCCCTGCATTGGGCCGGTAATGGCTTGATGTTGAAGATGATGATAAGGGTTCCTCTTGGTGGCAGGTGGCGCGTGTGTTGGCCGCCTTCGCGCTTCGTCACCGGCTCACGGCGCCCACGGCCTGCGGGGAGTCGCTGCAACTGGGGTCCGCACCCGGCTGCTGAGTCGCGGACCTGCCGCCGCGCATCGCACCATTTGTCGTTGACCTTAACACCCACAACTGACTATACACAAGAACACTTCAAAATTGCACGTTGTTAAAAACGACCCTAACTTTATTGAACTAGTTTGAGACGTTTAGGGTGCTACAAATAAATATGGCATAGCGTCGCGATAATTATGCAGTGTTTAGGCACACTTTCTACATCGGAGGGTCCAGTGAGGTTTTCTACTTCATCGATAGCCTACACCAATCCACTGCTGGACTCGAGACCTCTCCCGACGAGTTTGCCCATAACCCCCACGCTGGGCAGACGGGTTGATGATCGCAGTAGATAGTTGTAGTAGCACAGCTGCTGGCCGCTGTATTTCCTCAGTCGCCACGCGGCAGATTTGCTACCTACGTTTACTTATACATTAGCGTGAGGGTTGACTACGATTTATATGGTATCGAAAAAGCGCCATCTAGTGACGATACGGGGAAACGGTATTGCCACTAGATGGCGCGTAGTTAACAATCACGCGATCAAATAAGTAAACGTACGTAGAAAATCTCATACTAGGCTTCCCGAGCAAGGAAAATACTGCATAACTACAATTGCGGCTAAAATAAATGCCAATTTGCCTTAAGAGTTGCAGTAGCAAATTAAACTTGGGACTTTAAATGTTGTGTTTATAATAACATTTTTTTTTCAATTCTCATGCAAAAAAAACGTTTATGCTAGAACGTCAATGTTAATTTTTGCTAGAACCTTCCGCAATAAACGTAATTCGCTAGCTAAGCTAGCTAATTGGCAGTTCAAACATACAGATCTCTTTAATTAACTTAAATATTTCAGTCATTTTATTGATAATATAAAAGAATAGATGAGATTTTACAATAAGTTTACATTTACAGTAAGAATTTAAATTTATAGGAAAAAGTTGTCAGAAGTCATTCGCAAGGTCCTGTAACAATTTATGCAATTGCCTTCAATCAATATTTCATTTTCAAGTGAAGTTGTAGACGATGCGAGTCCATGCGTAAAACCGTAGGTAGGAAGAAAAGAGAAATCTATTTATTTTTAAGTTATGTATGAATTAAATGAACAAACATTACTGCTCATGAAATAAATATAATAATGTAATAAGTATACCTTTTACTATACTGCAATACGAATGTTAAGAGTATTTTTTTTTAAAGAAAAGCCCAAAATCATTATGAGTTAGGAAAGTTAATCAGGTCACGGAATTCTGTGAGAACCGCAGGAGTCTGTCAACCATTGGAACCATTGGAACTATTGGAACTATTGGAAAAATTAACGTTTATAAACTGTTTGATGCTATAGGAATATTCAAAAAAGTATTGCTATCATATTTTCTTACTAATATATTTCTAAGTGCAGTGAGATTAACTTCCTTTATTGGTTTTTGGTAGAAATAATACAATAAATTGATAGCAAAGAGGATACAAACAACATTTTTTTTGCATCATATGGAAAACAAAGAAGTTATAAAAATAAAACACTAAAAAAACATGGCTTATTATTTTACTAAGCTTACTAACTTAATTTTATTTCATTTGCATTTATTAAATATTCCGGAAGGTTTAGTTAAACCATGTTGTGATTGGTCGCACGCAAACCGCAGTGGAGCCGCGAACGTTTTGTTTCTTCTTTTGGGTATATCTTTGTCTACCAGTTATATTAAATATAATAATATTATTATTAGTATATATAATAGTATTATTATTATTGAATTTAGAATTCTTTAGATATAATCTTCGATTTTTTTAAACAAGACCAAGAAAAGTGCTTGTTTGACGCTCGTGTAGAAAACCACAAATGATAAGATGGTGATAGCTGGGTTTTGGCTATGACAACCTTCACTAAGTGATAAAGGGTTAGTTTTTCTATGTCAGTGATTTTGAAATTCTATCATCATACCGGTTGTATTTTAGCTTGTACTTAAAATATATTTAGTCTTGGCTATTAATTTAATGAGTTTTGGTATTTAAGTTAAATTCGGGGGTTATTTGATTATGGCTGCTTCCAACGGTTTGTGCGATGACCGAGTGGCGCTATATAGCGAAGCTCTCTTGCGCCACCACCAACGTACACTCAAGCTTGTTGGACAGCCAACATACGGCCGAATACTGCTTGTTCCGTCCAGGAACAAGAGTCCCTAATTTTTTGATATATATATTTTTTCTCTCTTATTTTCGGCTAACACAATTTGAAGGATTGTTCTTGTTTTATATTTTTTTGTTCATTGGGTTTGTTTCGTTTTGAGTGTCTTCTATCTAAAAACCGATCCAGTTCATTGGTTACTTACTGCACCGCCGCGCCTCCAGCGGTAGAAAGCACTCACTAATCGGATCAATCACTGGATGTGGTCGATATTCACTCGCCCCCGTGAAAACATATCTTTTTTGGTCATATCCCTCGCGCCTCCATAGACTTCATAGACTTATGATGAGAAGCGATCGAGGTTCAAATAGGCATCCACGCGGGCTTTGGTGCTCAAGCAACATTCCTTATTGAACACTCCTCAATTATAGGTCAAGCTCGTCTCAAATATAAGGCGCATCTTGTTTCACGTTTGTTGACTTAACAGTATTCGGCTGTTGGAGAAGAAATCGAACCTACGACCCACGATGCTAAGCTACGTTCCGAACGTCATTTATTAATTGTGATTATCGAAGAACGAGTAGTAGTTTGTAATACATGGTCTATTTATGAAGTATTAAAGATGTTCTCAAAGTGTAATTTATGTTTATAAAAATTAATAAATATTGTCAATGAAAACAATTGTTTTTTACTTTATACGTTAACCCTTGGACGCGCCCGCACCCAAGAAACAATTACGTTAACAACAATAATAATGTTATTATCTACAAACTACGGAATTGTTATTTTAGAGGTGACTTCTGTATATATTACTTTTCTGACGTTTCCTTCAGTGACACTTCTAGGACGATTATAGTACCCGATATTAATAATAATCAGTTTAATCCAGAAACTTCAGATCGCCTTATAGTAGTGCAGTTAGTGGAAACATCCTGATATAAACAAGGGGCATTAAGAATATATAAAAGGGAAAGGTGACTGACTGACTGACTGATCTATCAACGCACAGCTGAAATTTCGCACACAGATAGTTATAACAACCGCTAAGAAAGGATTTTTGAAAATTCCAACCTGAAAAGGGTTAAATTGGGGATGAAATTTTCTATAATATCCTTTATTTATCAATTTATTTTTCAAGTTAATTCCATGAAATTTTAGGTTTTCGATTAAAAATAAAGAAATACGTGTTTCACATATTTCGAAAATTCCAACTCTAAAACAAATAAAATTAAAATTTTCTTTTGAAAATCACGTTCAACTATCGTCAGTAAGCCGACTTTACAGACAACCAATTTTTTTACTCTAAAATAAATTTTAGCAATAGTTAAAGGATACTTTTTGTTAACTGATCATGGAGGATTTGTTTGATGTACGACCATTTAAAGAATCAAATAATGAAAATCTGTAATTGAAAACTAGCTTTGCACGTTAATTTAAATTTTGATTTGGTAAATTTTAACTACAAAGGTTTAAAAAAATGTGTGCTGCTAACAGAAAAATATGAACGTAAATTACTTAAAAAATCAGAAACATTCATAAAAATTTTCATCCCCTTTTTGATGCCTTTGATAGATATTATCGTTGCTATAAACAATTGACACCACATTCACTTTTCACTGCACTTCATCCTTGCCGAAAACATGTAAATGTATTATTGTATAGAAGCTGTCCACGCGGACGCATCGCTCACTCAAATAGGAGACAGACAGATGTCGAACGCGGAGGCCGACTGTGCCTCTTTGTCGCTCGTTCCGCGCTCTCGCTTGCACTTTAAGCCTTGAATGGAACGCCTCAAAGCGAGGTAACGCCGCATACGTCATGTTTTTTCGTGTGTTATAAGACGTTGTCACGTCAAAAAACCCCGACCTCCTTACGCATTGAAACAGGTAATGAAACAAGCGTGGTTGTTAACACACTTTATTATAATAGAAAAAAAATACTACATTTTTGCAATTACATTCGATTTTATAAATAGGAATCTAAAATACAACTCACTGGAAACGACTAGCAAATACAATCACACGCCTCACCGGATATTATTATGAGACGAGATTAAATTATGGCGTTATATTATAGTAAATTAATACTTATTACTAAGTTATGTTTTTAAATTATAAGATAACAGTATTTAAAATGAAGGAGGCAAAAAAGCAATGTCAATAAATTGATATAATTTATAATACATAATAGTTACATGTTCTCATACACTTGGTTAACAAAGGTTCTGGCACACACGCTCATCGAAGCTTTTCTATTATGAGCTTGCTATTATAGATATTTGACATACATAGCATGCACTATTGTTTCAAGAGATTGTTTAGTACTCGATAGCACAACATTGCTTTATACAAAATTACTATAGTTATGAAATTCCGCTTTTATCATGAGCATGCGTGGCCGTATACCTTTATAATAATAAATAATAATAACACCTTTACACATTCTAAGGCAAATAAGTCTCAGAGCGTTATAAATAAACGTAGCATAACGACGGAATAACAATTTTTAGACATGCCCAACTGACAGCGCCTTCAAGCGCGTGAAAATACACTGGAACACTCCAATGTTATACCATGTTTAATGCTCTGAAAGTGTACCTGCGTTTTTTAAACGCATCGCAAGACCGCTACAGACCAGGCAGTGCGGTTAGTTGTGTTTGCGAGATCTCAGATCTTGCGGGTCTAAACCTCCAGCGGTTAAACACAAGAGTGTTCGGGAACTCATAAGACAATTTTAATGAATTTATAATTCAGATTATTTAATACAAATTAATCTAGAAATCTCTTGACTTAAAATTAACGTAATAAATAAATAAATTGTACCTATTATTTGAAATACTTTGCTACACAATGAATTAAATAAATCTTTTCAAGATCATTGTAACTAAACGTTTCTAGGTCGTCTTCAAGACTATTTAATGGCAAAGTTACTAAATTTAAGTACGAAATGCAAAACTAGTGCATTAAACTAAACTATTGCAATATTAAAACGCAAAGAAAAAACAACAAAAATACGATACACAATTCCCACAATTATTGTTTAAAATTCAATATAACATTTAAAATCTATAATTGTTAGGTTAGGTTATGTATTAGATAAATAGAAGATCAACCAAGCCAATACAAATTGCAGGTTATATATATATATAGGCATATTAATTAATAGTAAAGTCTGGTCAAGGAGTGCGATTAACTCGTTTATGTTACGGTCCAAGTTTGCAACACAGACAGTGCAGGTAATTTTAAAAATCTGTGCAGTATTCTTAGTTTTCTTATTAGGTAGGTACACTTTACATGTTATTAAAGAGCACATCACAGGCATGCGTAGAGAGCGTGTTTTATAATATATTGTGTGTAACGTATGGAAAATTATAAACGACACATCATTTTCATTTGACGGCCGGTTGGCGCAATGGGCAGCGACCCTGCTTTCTGAGTCCAAGGCTGCGGGTTCAATTCCCACAACTGGACAATGTTTTATTTATAATTTCTTTGACTTTCGAGGATTATAGCAAATTAAGGTGATTTATAAACGAATGAAAATACTTTTATTGTACACCACAGCAAAAAAGCTAGTTAGATAGAGAGCGCAATGTTAGTTGTTACTTTACTTGAGTCAGTCAGTAAACGTCAGCATTGCCCATGCTGCGAACTTGCTCCGTAACACATCAGTTGTGGTATTTCCCACGCAAACATCAATAGACTAGCTTCCAGACTTTACATTGACTATTACTAGACAGATCTGAATTGTGGAACTGCGACGAGTAACGCACAGCGCTAATACGACTTTGGCATCGATGATTAATAAATAAATATATAACTGTGTAAATAATAAATAGGTTACAAGTTTGCACGTTCCGAAAATTTGATAGTTTATGATATCATTGTCGTAGTATATCACAAGATAGAATAAAGATAGTTAAATTGTACAACGCTGATGTTGTAAAACAGCTACTGCTGAGTAGAAATTCACCAGTTGCGGCAAGAAGGCCGGCTTCTTAGCAGAATCTGTCTTTCGAGCCAGTGGTAGAGTCACTACAAACAGACAGACTTTATGTTTCAGAAGTGCTAGTATATTGGACCTAACTTCAAAAAATAAAATTAGAATTTGATAGTCCCACGAAATTAACATTGATAAGTATCACGAAAGTACCCTTTTGCTAAATGAAGCCAAAAAACTCTTATTCTAAAAGACTATTCAGCGGATAATTGAATAGAATTGATGCTCATGAACATTATGAAAACTATGCTTAATTTGCTATACTCCGCGAAAAGCAGGAGAATCTGTATGATGTAATTTATAATTTCTTCAATCCACACCACACCACACCAAACAGATCTTCGGCAATGTACCCTCTACGCACGTTTCACTCCGAAACCGGGGCATCTTCAGGAGATGTCGACTTGGTTTAACTTAACAATTATTATTAACAATTGAAAGATTAAAAATTCTTTTCGCAGAGTATAGCAAATTAAGCTTTATTTTCATAATATATCATGGAATTCCTCAAAGTTACGCTTGATTCTATGCAATGCTCATGGACATTTTGTTCACCTGTAATGGACTAAGTATTTTATAAATTAGTAATCACCGGTAATATTATAGTTTGTTTACAAAATCATTGTTGCTTATTTTATTGACACGGCACGGCAACAATCATGGTGCACATAAACTGGTGACATCTGCTTATGATCCGCAGAAGCACTTGCGGATTTTAATATTGCTTTAATCAAATAAATCTGTAGGTCATTTTGGACCAATGCAAATGCAAAGTTTAAACAATGGTTAAAACACACTTATTAAAATGTCACTATATCATTGATGAATTTCTCAATGGCAAGGTTTGTTGGAAGCAGACCGATTTCAACAACAATCTGTTTACCAACCCGGCGGTAGTTACTACAAACACACAGCTTATAAAATAAAACATAGCGGTGACTCATAAGTTTTTTTTTTAAGCCTAGGTAAATTGTGCGTAGGCAAGATAATCTATTGTGCTTTGCTACTTTATCAAAGGTGTAATAATTAATATAAGTTTTAAAAAAAATCTTAAATATGCTCTATAACTTGAGATGTTAATACCTACCTCTATCTGCCTGTAACTTGTATAAATAGATGTCAAAACTCCCTTTTGCTTACATTTTAGAGTAAAAATCGTTTTGAACATAATAAAATATAATGAAAGCCTTCATTTGTAAAGAATATCTCTCTTTATTTTATTTGTTTCAAAATATTAGTTTTTCTTCTATTTTAAAATAAACTTGTGAAAAGATGTGACTTGTTTACATCATAAGACACGTAAGAAAACATAGAGTTTACACAAAGGAAATTTTGTCATTTTTTATCCAAGTTGGCAGTCATAATTAAGAGTAGTAGTACTCAAGTAGTAGAGTATATGCCTTTGATAAATGTATTTAACTATTAGTTTGAACAGCTTGTGCGAAGTGTAACTATGTGATGGTAGAGCAGTGCAGAGCACACAGCGGGGCAGGTTCAGCGCAGATGGTTCACACGGAACTCTTCATCTCCTGTTTGACGCACGATTTGAAAGCTTCCCAGCCCTCGTTTTTCGCGTACGACTGGAAAAATACGGTTTATTTTGTTCACAGAATTAAGAACATACAGACACCGTGCACATGACAAATAGGCATCAGAAACCAATACACTTTAGTAGTGTTTCCCGAAAAACGGTTAGTCTCTGTGTAGGTTTAGCAGTTGACAGTATTTTATCTCCAATGTTTACCATAAAATGAGAAAATGGGAAATAGTTTTTGAGCTAGCTACATCCACGGTTGTAAAGAGAGACATGCGCGGGTCGTGCACTTCTAAATTTGCTATGTTACGTGTGTTTTAAGTATTAGTTATCACCTTCTTTAACAGCGAAGAAAAACATCGTGAGGAAACCTGCATCGTGCACGATGACGATGATCAACTACATTTGAAATTGATGGTCCTTCTATCTGTGAAATATTTCGTGCGGCGGAACCGCAAGGTCGAGTACCTTGAAGCCGCGGTGCAGGCGGTCCTTCATGATGGCGATGAACTCCTTGTAGCTCAGCAGCCCGTCGCCGTCCGCGTCGAAGATGGCGAACACCGTGCGCACCACGTGCGGCGACTGCGCCTGCCCCGTGCAGATGCGCACGGCGCGGTGGAACTCGTCTGCGCAGAGAACCCAGTTTGTGGCCAACCCAACTACGATGCCCCAGGCACGCACGTACACACGGACACGTCAAACTTATAACATCCCGTCGTTTTAAAACACAGCAACAACATCAATTATAGCAGCAGTTTCATTGTTTATATCGGAAAGTATAACAACCTCATTAACTTAATACAAATAGCAACAATATTTTATGAACACCGAAACGGTGTCCGACACTGGTGTAAATATTTAAAGCTTAGGAGGACCAGGGCCTCTCAGGGGTCTACACTAGGACCTTTTCAGTTCCTCATTTATATTAATGACCTTCATAACAATATCTAAGGATAATCATGGAAGAGTATGTTTCGCTTATTTAAGACAATTAAATAAATTATTTAAAAAAGTAACGAGTTCTGCTTATTTTTTTCCACTTGGGTGTATATATTATGAATATTATTTTAATGTCAGCCTAATGGCAAAAGCATGGTGTGAAGACCTTCGTTTTTCATAACGTTCTCTAAGGCGTGGAGAGTCTACCAACCCGCACGTGGTGGACTACAGCCTACACCTTTCTCATTCCGAGAGTCACCCGTGTCCTGAAGTGGGCTGGTAATGCGTTAACGATGATGATATTATAATCGAAATGATTATTTTTGCTTTTCATCGGGCTTATCGTGGGCAAAAAGAAGTTAGAAGTTAAGAAGTAGGGCACGCTACCTTTGGATATCGGATGATCAGCGAGGGTGTACATTCTCATGGCGATGGTGAAGTCCTCCAGATTGTTGAGGAACTGACAGAAGGTCTTGAACTCCTCGAAGGTGATGCCGCGCTCGTCCCGGACTCTGTCCAGCAGCCTGTCCAGGTACATGTCGTACTCGTCCGTGTCCAGGTACGTGTACCGGAGGAGGATCTTCGCGAAGTCCACTTCGGAGATCGTTTCGTGTCCTTAAGGAGAAATTTACCTTTGTAAAATAATTGCTGATATATTATGAGCTTTCTTTCCTCATTGAAAATTAATAACATGCAGTGTAATCGCAAAACTCTTTAATATTTTTCTGGAAGAAATCGCTATGTAGCGATAAGGCCACCAAATTGTACTCTCTTGATATGTATTTATATCTTTGTAACTACTTTTTTTTCAATAAAAGTGTATTCATTCATTCATTTTTATTCAAGCACAGAAGTTGAACTTGAAATTATATATAATAAGCGCAGATTGAACACTAAAAATGTGTAAAATCGGTTGGTTTTTAATATACAATCCTCTTCTAATTAAATTAAACGTATTTAAAATAAAAAATTCTGTTAACATCAACTGAAATAGTAAGATGAAGGCATCGTTAATATAAACTAGCAGAAATGATGGGAACAGTAGTATCCCTGTGGAACACCTAGCTAACAATTTAAGCTTTTGAAAACTTCACTAAACTAAGTAGCGATTTTTTTTTAATTTAATCCATGACTAAAGAATTTAAACGCTTTGGATAAAATCTTATTTTTTTACAATAAAAATGTTTTTATACTTCAAAATTACCTTTAGAAAACTCGCAGAATTCCAACTCAAGAACTTCGGTTTGTAAGTTTTCCATGAACTGTCGAAAACCCTCAAACTTTAGATCGTTTGTGCCTTTCTTACCGAAAAAGTGGACCTGTGAATGAATGGCAGTCCTTTATTAATCTAGTGATAAATCTTGATGCGTTTTGTCTTGGAGCGCTTGAAGCTTTGCAAGATGATCTTTATAACAATCCTTTTGGATATTTCGTTACGTAAATTTTGTGGCTGAGACCGAATTAGCTAAGCCGGTGTAGTTTATAATGGGTTCTAAATCAATCCATAGACTACTTTTTGAGTTTTGTAAGCACTAAGATACAGAATTTTTATATTTAGGACCTTGTATTCGATGGTAGGTATGCTCAATTTGAAAAGGGTAATATATATTTTATAAATAAGTTCAAAATCTGAAACTGAATACCTTTCGATATTAATATTTTCAATAACGTTTTGCGAGAAATATAGCTCAGAACTGCCTTGCTAGAAAAATTTCGAGAATATTTAAAGATTTATTTAAAGATTTATTGATCTTCACCTGTAACAACGTATCAACATTGTGTCTCCTCTGCAGCCCCTGGTCGTCATTAATGTAGGTGTCCTGAGGTCCCTTGCCTTCCGCCGGGCTCTCTTCGGTCATTCCCCTCTTGCCTCTCCACGCGTAACTGAAGATCTTCTCCATCTGAAATGACAGGAACAAGTTGGATTCAAAGATATGAAGAGATTTATGAGGTTTAGAGTTGTTTATAGTTTTGAAATAGATTTGTTCTTTTATTTTTGGTAGGTAACCATTTATAGTTGTTATTGTCTACACATATATATAAGAGTATATTTAACATTGCCATCATTTAAAATAGCGAATTTAATGAGACATAAAGGATAAAAAGTGAATAGTTTTTTTTTTCTTTTATAGACATTTAAAATATCAGGGTGCATTAAGTAAGGTTATTTAACAATGACAACGTATGAAAAAATCAATTTCAAAAGGGTAAATAAATATCCATTGAAATAAAGAAGCTTGTTTAATAAAAAAAAAACAAAACAATATTAGATAGAAAAACAAATAACTAGTGATCACCAGCCAATAGCAAGACTAAAATTTTTCGAAACACACATCTTGCAATCTAACCTTTCTGTAACGTTAAAGTTAGTTAGCTTAACAATTCGGCAAAAAATCTAGAAGAGCTCGCAGTTATTTTTAAAACTTAAGACTTCATACAATTCTGTTGGTTGTTGTTTTGATCGAATCTTTGTAAATCAGACCCAACCAATCTCAACTGAGGGAATACTGTTAGACCAAAAATTTATAAGCTTCTTAAGAATTTAACAAATTTAATAATCTTCAAAGGTTGTATTATATAAATGTTTGAAATTACAATAGCCGGCTATTAGGAGTTTAAGATCTCAGATCATTAAGAACGCTTGACCTTATCTAAAGTTCAGCCGTTTATATATTTTGTTGCGATGAATATTACTCAGGAACCACACTTTGAACCACAGTAGCTTTCGTACAAGATTTGCTCGCTCGCAATCCATGAGTTGTTTATCTAATGTTAACTCACTTTTGCCTAAAATTCTTTAGGCAAAAGTAAAAAAAAGGCTTTTGAAAAAAACCTTTGTAAAACAAACATCAGAAATACTGGACTTGCGACTCTGAAATGAGTGACATTCACCATACAGAGTTTTATGCTCGAAAACAACTTGTATTAAGGCTAATGAATAAAGACGTTATTCGATCTGTAGTTATCGACAAAACACTCAAACAGCGACAACATATTTATACAATCACAAAGTAACACGAGTAAAGAAGAAACATTAGTTAACTTCCGTTAAGCCCCACACGAACGCAGCCCGAGGCCACTGACTTACTGTGGACGGTTGAGGCTTCTTCGGCGCCTGCGCTTGCTCGAGTCTGCTCTTCAGCATGGTGGACGGGGCTATGGCAAGCAGCTACAATATCACCCACAGAGTATACAATTAAAGCCCGGTTATGGTAACGTACGGCCCCTTGACCGTACTATTCATTTTTCCTTACAGATAGTTTATGAAAAGCGTTCCTCGTCATTTGTTGTTGGTGTTATTTCGCAACGGAACCGAATTTGTCAAATTAGGGGTCATCCGCTTTTGAAAAATGGAATGGACAAGAAAAATCACAGCTTTGCATCTAAATGGTGATGGTATATTATCATTTATTTTAATCAACCTCGGCCTCTTTCTTCTATCATGAGGGATAGGGATTAGAGCTTTGACCTACCAGCTGCTTGACTAGCTTTTGATTTACTGCAATTGAAATTGGCAGCTTTAATTGCAACCGGTCGACGATTATTACCACTTTTATTAGCATCTAGTATAAGTATGTGCTGATTTCGAGAAGTACTTTCCAAGAAGGCTTGCTAAAATCTCCAAAATCCCTTGGTAGAGCTACTGGGCATATAGGTAAAAAATATATTAAATTATGCAAAAAAAAACATAAACAAAGCA
Organism: Pararge aegeria; assembly: GCF_905163445.1. Lineage (NCBI taxonomy): Eukaryota > Metazoa > Arthropoda > Insecta > Lepidoptera > Nymphalidae > Pararge > Pararge aegeria. The sequence goes on along the minus strand of NC_053201.1, from coordinate 14,674,169 downwards.
CATCAAACACGAATCTAAATATGAAGAAAATAATCGTTACAAATCTATTTATGATAAGTTGACTCTGAACAGCATATAGAAAATACAATGTTACATAGGAACTTGGATAGCGAAGCAACACAAAATTTCTTCATGATTCATCAATGTTCGTGAATATCAAAGGAATCCTCTTAGAAGTGTTACATTTTGATATTTTTACAGTTTAACATCGTTTAACTGCGGTTATCGTTGTAGTTAGCACGAGAAGCTCATCCCTGAACACACAAACTCACTGCTTTCTCGCTGTTCGCATCCAGGTCTTTGCGCTCCTTGAGGGACCCCCCGAGCAAGCGCTGGATCTAAGCAGTGTAGGGTACAAAATACGTGCAATAACGTAAAAAATATAAACAAAATATATGGAACAACAGCTTAAGAATACTGACAAGGAGTGCTGAAATCATAAAATTATAAGGCAGATTACAAAAATGCAAACTATAAAATATCTGGCGAAAATAAAGGAGGTTGAAAGTAATCCAGTCATTTATAAGACTAATCATTTATAACTAAGTGAGTCTTGAGATTTCAGAATTATTAGAGACTATTTAGAATTATTTGTGAAATAATAAAACTATGACATACATGTAGAGGTTTCTAGATTCTAGAGGATAAAGTCCAAAGACTTTGTGCGAGTACAAGCGGGTATTCTATTCTAAAGCTTACAACAACATGGCACACCTCTCGTCGCAAAAGAGGAAACTACTCCATAGTCCACATACTTTAAATAACCTGAGAGCGGTATTAAGCAAGTTCAAAGTCTGCGCAATTCGTACCCGCGCTTTAAATGGCCCTCTATTATGTCCATAATCTTATCTTATATGTACTATTCACTCTACTAGAAACTCATTACTCACGACTAGAAATTCATTTTTATCCACTCTTTGATTGCCGTCAGTGTCGAACATGTTGAAAGCGATTTGGAAGCCCGAAGTTGGTTCTGAAATAAACAAATTTAATTTATAAACAAATTTTAGATATGGTAGGCAAAGAAGGAGGCTTTTTGCACTACTGTCCGACAAGGATAAATAAAAAGCCACGGACTAAAGCTTATGATTCTTAGTAAAACTATACTCTAAATAAAAAGCTGTACAGGGTACTCACTTGTTAAAATTGAGAGAAGAAACAGATACTCCGTGTAAGAGATGATTCCTGAAAAAAAAATAGTTATATAATGCCTGACAAAAAGCTCAGTAAAAATCAAAATTTCATTGTATCAAAAAATGCACATATTTATGAAAACAATAAAGGCAATAAACAATTGTTGGCCCAAAATCATCATTGCAAAAGAATTATCAATATCTATCTACCATTAACAATTATCAATATGTGAATTATCAATTAGGAGGTCAAACTGGAAAATAAAGTGTTTAAAAAAATAGTTTCCCTTACCTTTATCCCTCATGTTGCGGAACATCTGTGGCGAGCCCTTCTTCAGCGACGGAACCTGGTCACGAAGCTGGTCGATCTCTTTGGCAGTGAGGATGCGACGTTTAAGACGAGCTGGATGTGGGAAGAAAGAAAAATAAATCATTACAAAGATTGATTTGAAAAAAATCTTCATATGGAAAAAAAAATATAGTCTTGCTGACAGTGTAGCTTGATCTATCGTGGACATCAACATTGGTGTCTCGAAAGCTTTTAATATTTTGCAACAATTCGATGGTAATGCAGTTCAATTGTCAAATAAGAACGGTTGATCAGCCGTTGTAGTTGGATAAAATATCCAACTACTAAAAAGGAACGAAATTTCCATTTTTAGGTTACCATTTTAGGCGATTATTTATCTCTTATGTTAAGTAACAAGGATAGTAAGTAAGCAGGACCTCTACCTACTGAGATTATTATTTAGGGCTCAAGTAGATATTTCATTCTTTCAGTTTCCGATTTAGTGACTGAAAAAGTTTATGGCGTAACATAGCGGTTAAAATTATGGAAGATAATTATAACTTCCATAATTTCATTACAACTTTATCTCTATTTGTAGGGGTTTGCTTTATTGGTGGTAAGAGCTAATTTGTCTGACAAAAACTGATAGATATTTGTCTTTTCCTAGCTTCTTATTCCTAAAAGTGGCATGTCCCTTCTCCACTCCATGAATTATATGTTGAGTGTACTCACGTCTCGGCTCCTGCTCCACGACGGACTCCAGGAAGTCCTGAGGGGTCATGTACAGCTGACCGCCGTACTCCACGCTGGCAAACTTGATGAACCTTCGTTCTCGGGAAGTCAGTTTCACCGACTTCGCCAGCTCGTCCGGTTGCTGCAGCAATGGAAAGATTTTCATTAGTACTGCTGAAGATGCGACGCAGTATGCCAACTTTAAAAATTAATTTCGCAGTTAAAGTATTATTGTCACAAAACTGAAGGAGCTACAAGATATTCTAACAACTAGGATGCTTGTGTAAGCGGACTGCTTCCTACATTGGCCTTTGCATAGTAACCGCTAAACTAAAAAGATTTAACACAAAACACAGTTTAAAATCGTATTTAAATCATTGGACTATAACTTAGTTGTAAATAACTAAAGTCAAAGTATAATTCAAAATCCAATTACTCATAAGTCATTTCTTTATCAGTATACCAGAATATCAGTATACCAGTATAACAGTTTAACAGTATATCAGTATCAGTACCAGTGATAACGACTAAGACACTGGGAAGTATGGTTCGAGTCCATGGACTGAAGTCTGAAGTGTGTCAATAATTCAATCGTATTTATATCAAAATACCCACCAACTCAATGTCATTAACATTGGTTTTTAATCAAATATAATTTTAATTGTTTGTTGAAAACTATTTATTAATTTAATAATAATTTTTTGGCGTATTTGTAAAAATCCTAATGAATTGAATAAAATATCTGGCAAATATGAATTTATAGTTTTCAAAAGTTTAATTACCCACTTTATAAAATTACTGTAACACTAGAATCGTAAGGTGTACTTATAATTAAGCTAAAGAGTCTCATATAGATTTCTTAAGAGTCGATGAACGGGCGGGCGATGCGACGCGTAGATTCTTATAATTAAAGTTTTAGTGAGAAAAAACCTTGTCAGAAATTGTACGCAGGTAAAGTATGGATCGTATGTTGTACAAATCTGTATGTACAAATGCTTTATGGCGAGAAAAGGAATAGCATGTCACTAACTCTATCCTTTTAGCCTTAGCACAAGATTTGCTCAATCGCTGTCGAGGAGTCGATTTCGAGAATAAAACTCTGTATCGTCAAAGTAAGCCTTAATGTCACTCGTTTAAGAGTCGCATATCCTGTACTTCTGATTTTTGTTTTACAAACATTCAGTCAGAAGCCCGAGCTTAGTAATTACCGACCCACTGCAGGGCACGGATCTCCCTCCATAGTGAGAAGGATTTAAGGCCGTCAACCAACACGCTGGCCCAGTGCGGATTGGTGGACTCCACACACCTTTGAGAACATGAAGGAGAACTCTCAGGTTTCCTCACGATGTTTTCCTTCACCGTTCAAGCAAGTGATTTTTTAATTTTTTTAAAAAGCACATAACTTAGTTAAGTAGAGGTGCGTGCTGGGATTCGAACTCCCCCCCCCCCCCCCCCCCGAAAGAGAAGTTGAATCCTACCCACCGCTTCATTAAATTTGAGCTTTACCGAATGCAAATAAGATCCGCTTTACACTGATGTTCAAGTATTTCCATACTCAAAAACGACTCCACGATTGCGAGCGACTATATCTTGTACTAAGGCAGATCTTGTATAAGGTCCAGGTAGCTAATAGGTTAATATGTGTACATGAGTGTCGTGAGAGCGATGCAGCGTCTTCGAGGCCGTCCATCACGCGGCCCCGCCATGCATCACGGTTATGAGGCCCGGCTTTAACGGCTACCGGTTGAGCACATTACCACTAATCATACGCGCAGTGACCACGCGGTTGGTTCAACGACTAGTCTAGGACTAGTCGTTGAAAATACAAACTGCTTTTGTATTTTATCCAGGCTTAGGCTAGCGATGTTTTATTGCCGAGCATGCCTCCTCTGTCCTCTGATATATTTTTAACCACTTCAATTAGAGCTCAACTGCACTTTCAGGGGGCGGAGTTCGAATCTCAGCACGCACCTCTAACTTTTCTAAATTATGTGCTTTTTAAGAAATTAAAATATCACTTGCTTCAACGGTGAAGGAAAACATCGCGGGAAAATCTGCTTGCTTAAGAGTTCTACATAATTTTCTCAACGGTATATGGAGTCCACCAATCCGCACCGGGCCAGCGTGGTGAACTACGGCCTTAACCCTTTCTCATTGTGGGAGGAGACCCGTGCCCAGTAGTGGGCCGGTAATGGTGTAAAATGCCTTACACTTAGCCCAATACACATTTAAACTTAAGAGTGAAGAGTTAAAAATTCAATCAAAGTGATTATATATTAATGGTTATCCTACTAATAAAGTACGGGCTATTTGACGAAGGTGGAAATTGAGTAAGGTGATAAAGCACGTTGGCCGACGGTCCCCGGCGTCCTGCTTAGCGTTTGCGCCTGCTTAGTATCTTTGTGGAGATATATGATGAAGTCGTCAACTTACGTTAAGTAGTACGCGATACTGCGGTACCGTAAAGAGCCTTTGGCGTCCTGTTAGAATACATTCAAAGAGGGCGCCAGGGGCTATCAATAAAACTACTCAGAACCAATGAAAGGTTATTATTTATTTTGAATAAGTTTACCTGCTTCATGTTCAGTATATCTAGGTAGAAACGATATTGAATAATAAGCTAACGTAATAAGCATCAGCCGATCGACGCCCTCCTTCTGGGCACAGTCCCTCGCGACTTCTTCTTCAACCTTAAAAGATAGAAATGCTGTCGTGGACTTTTTCTTTGAACTTTTAAAGGGGAACAACTTTTTCTTACATGGTTACTCCCTCTCTCTCTCTTTGTCAAGCTCTCAAGAGGAAAAATAACCCTATTTAGAAACATTCTTCATGGGTTCTATGCTCCTATTCGTCATAGCCTGATGATTTAGAGCCCATAGGCTACCTCGGAAAATGGACTATCCTACATAGTGATATTTTTTTAAATCGGACCAGTACCTAGTTCCTGAGATCATCGTGTTCAAATAAACAAGCAAAGAAACTCTTCAGCTTTATATATTAGTATAAAATAAGAGATGGAGCAGACCATCGTACTGCTCCAATGCGAGTTGGTGGACTTTCATAACCGACGCCTTAATAGTTGAAGAATCTAAGAAGAGAACTATGCTTGGAGTATGTTTAATGAAGTCAGAAATGAGCACATATGTACAAGATCCGAGTCCATGGTTATCGACTTAGGGAAAGCTGAAGGGGAAGTCCCAAGGACCTGGTACGTTGTCATCTGTGCACTAAGTAGGAGAATGAGAGTTTGATTATCCATGAGAGAAATCGTAACGATGGAATCCGTATGCAGACCATGGCAGGATAGCCGCTAACAGACCGCGAACAGAGTTCTTGAGCGTTAATCATTAAGCGGACCTGGCACGAGCTCTAGCAATTTAAGCACATAAACTGGATTCCAGCATGTGAGTTTGTTTAGAAACCCGTTGTAGAGTAAACTGCAGTGTTTTTCCTGGAGTTTATCTAATCCTTAGGTTGCATGGCAGCGATCGCTACTCAACGATAAATCTTGCATTCTGTTTCTGTCTATGTGTTTATTTTCTATTATTTCACTTGTAGTAGACCTACCTATACAAAGTGTAAATAAAAACCGAAAAAAATTCTTCACAGGTTTTAGAGGTACATTATGTACTATCTCTGAGACTTATTTGTGAAACAGAAAACCTAATAGTTTTTGTCTGAAATAAATCAGCTACAGACACTAACATCACATGCAAAATTAAAATCATGTGACTCCTGGCACTAAATTAGGCAAGCGTCTTGTTCTATGCGCGTGTCGGTCTTTTATCTTCAATAGATATATAGTAAACACTCAGAATGTTTTGGATTCAAATTCAAAGTCAACCAATCATCTCGGTGTTTGGCAAAGAGTTAGTCAAAGGGACGGAGAGAAGTAAAGGCTACTTTCTATCCCAGAAAACAAACGGTTTCCACAGGATTTGTAACCCTCCATAAGTGCGGACCAAGAAAGGGGCAACCGCTAGTAAAGAGTATAAATGAATGGAATTAAATGAAAATACACTTTATTGTACATCAAAACATAACAGAATGGATGCCAAGAATTACTCAATTGGTATATTTTGGGAAATCGATTAATGCCTTAACGAAGAAAAATTGATATACGGAATCATTTCCAAGTTCCAAAAGTAGTTTTACTAATATTTCGGTAGTTATGATGGGTACTACAAAGACAATTCAATAAACATCCGCAGCCAAGTAACTCTACGCCGCGTGTGAGAGGCTGTCGTCGTTATTTATTCAGCGCCTGGCAGCGGTCATTATTGTATGTTATTGTCGATATTAACATTCTTCAACAGCTTGTGACACTACTGGTTTTTTAATATGTATTTAAAGTCTCTACTGCCTCGTTTATCTAGTTGTTTACGAGTACGAATCAAGACGGCATAGGTTCGTCTCCTTATCGATTATGCTCACTAGGTACCCAGAAAGTGCTACAGCTATGACATTATCCACTAGCCTAAGAATTATCTTTCTAAAATCGATACAAAAAAAGTTTAAGAAATTTGAAAAACCATAAACCTACCTGCGTTTTATACAATTTAAAACAACCCCTGCAGTAAATTAGCCGCCTGCCGCCGGACAGCGGCGGGGCGGGCTGGTGGGCTAATAAATCAGGCCAAAAAAATCGCGGCCTCGTCTTCCTAATAGCCGTTTTGTCACAAATATAGCGATAAATCTACCCGCGACCCTAACGCGGTACATCGACATACAACCTGAGGGTTGCTTCACTCGTCTTTATTACACAGGACTCTTTACTTTTAAATCGCAGATTATATTGTAGATTTAACATATTGTTAGGGGTTTTTTAAATTAATTTTCATTGTTATATAAGTAATTGTCGGGTCGAAAAGATGGTAAATTGTTAACCGTCGCCTATTAACAGGGCCACACTTCGCAGGGTATCCAAGGAACACGACCTGCAACGTGCCGCCATGTTCCATCAACATGGGGTGTAGGTTTAAGCCAAATAGGCCTGTAATTACACCAGCAACCACGCCCTTCAGATCGGAACACCAATGGCACAAAAAGCTATAGGTACTACTTTTCAAATATGTTATTGAATCATTTGGGCGTGTTTTGTCTTCTTCTTGCACTACTTAGTTTCGGCATAAGTATCTTATTAGCGTATAGAGTTAATTAACCCAATATAACGAAATAATATAATTCTCATTAACTGATAGTTTCGCTATTTATTACTTATTTTATTTATTGAAACAAAAATATAACATATTTTGTAGGTTCTTCGCACCATTAAGACTTGTCGACTTGTCAGGACTGCAAATTCCTCTTAAATGACAGATTAGGTACATAAATACTAAAATAAAACGAAACAACAGTCATGCTCGGAATGTAGGTATGCGAGAAAAGATATTGTTGGTAGGGAGGGTATGCTGCAACTTAAACAGTAACAAAACACATTGCGTAGTTCGAAGACTTAAGCAAATGAAAAATACAAAAGCTAATAAGTAAGTAACCTAGAAATTTAAAAACAAAATTTTTATCTGCTAAGTGCTAGTGCATTTTTCGATATAAGTTTTAAAAAACAGTCTTTCACGGAGCAACGGAGCAAATTATCGACGTGATTTTGATAGAGATACTTAATTAAAGAACTAGACAGTAAGATAAGGTTTAAAAAACCTTCAGGAAAAGCAGGCGAAGTCTTAAGAAAAAGCGTGTAGTTCTCAGACCATAGATGCTCAACACCATAAGCTGAGACCACCGTTGAGCAGACGCCACGTGTACTGTGATGACTTAAATAGGTATCCTGAGGACAGCGCCAAGAATAGACTGGCCACTGGGACCTAGGGCTGACGCAGGCTTAGTTATTTAACTGTCCAAATGTAAACTGTACCTTCTCAACATCTTAAGTCATAATATAACTGTACGATACGATACACGTCGGGAGACAAAATTGTATTCTCTGCAGCACGGCTAGCATGGGCAGGAGACAATTTTCGCCCCGGGGAAAGGATAAAAAATTATCTTCTCCCACAGCTTTATCAACTGTCAGAACATTGGAGCACAAGTGGAAATAATATCCCCGTTTCTACACATATATTATTTGGATATTTTTTTATTTGTTCACCTGCCAAGCACGGCTTCAGGGAATAGGAGAAGTTTATCCCCGTTTATTATTACACATATACATATTATATTATTGGGATATTATTTTCACTTGTGCGCCAATGCTGGGTGTGTTGATGAACCTGATGGAGAAGATAACATTAAATTCCTTTCCCGGGCAGAGAAAGTGCTAGCCGAGCAGAAGTTACAACCAGGCAAATGCTCTAACAATGTGTCGCTCTTTGGTTTTTCTTTCCTCCCTTCTCATGTAAAGAAATTAATCAAGTCATAAAACGGAATCTCTCCAAAATTTATAATGTAAACCATAAACCCTATTGAAATCGATTGATTCCGAGTGGTACGATGGATTAGTAATCTTTCCACCAGGCGTTATCACTACAAGTGTCAACCCTAGTTTCTTCCGATAACTATTTCGGTGGCGAACGCGGAACAGTGTTCCGTATATCGTGTTTCTGTTGTCTCGAATTGCTTTTGTTTCGCTTTCGGCCGCGCCGAGTGTTGCGAGTCGACGGGAGGTCTCGCGCCTCTACACGTTACACGGAACCGTACCGGTACGCTAAATTCGTTAGTTTAGGTACTTAAGGTATTTAAAAATAGCTTCATAAATAAACTGCACACCCGTTAATAAAACCTAATTGTTATGATTTCAATCAATAGACTTCCGATGAGATAGGGAGGGGTAAGTTTTGTACGAACTTTCAAATACCTAGCAGTCTTGTACCACCTGTGTCCACTACTTGCAATTCGTTTGGAGCCGTCTGGCCACCTATGACGAGTCTAACAACTCTGCATTTTTCGGTGCGTGACCACCTTGAGCCCTAACGTCCATCCGTTATCTGAGCTATGTGTCTCGCTTATTGCTACTTCCACTTTAGAAATCGGGACCAATATAATTATCTGTGGCTCTTCAACGAGTGTCCTCATCTATAACCTGATGACGTAGAGACACTCATCATCAGCATTATCAATCCATCACCAGCCCACTACACCGCACGGGTCTCCTCACAGAATGAGAAGGGTGTACCGTAGTCTACCATGCAGGTCAAGTGCGGATTGGTAGACTTCACACACTGTTGAGAACGTTATGGAGAACTCTGAGGCGTGCAGATCTTCTCGATATGTTTTCAAGTGATATTTAATAGCACGAGCGAACTTGGTCCCACCGAAAAGGAGGCCGAAGCCCTAATCACTCGGCTATCACTTGACGCCGAATGGCGCAATGGGCAGCGACATTGCTTTCTGAGTCCTTGGCCGTGGGTTCGATTCCCACAACTGGAAAATGTTTGTGTAATGAACATGATTGTCTGGGTGTTTATCTGTATATTATAAGTATTTATGTGTATTATATTCGTAAAAATATTCAACAGCTATCTTAGTACCCATAACACAAGCTACGCTTACTTAGGGGCTAGATGGCGATGTGTGTATGGTCGTAGTATATTTATTTATTTATTTATCACCGCTTCTGTACTCAGGTGAGTGACTGAGTTTTGTAATGAAGCCCATAGTTAGCAACCATGATTCGGAGGCATAAGTCGTCACTGGCTACACGCATTGTTGGAAGTAAGGCATTAAGAGTGGTCTTAAAATTCTACGGATTTGTTCAAGGCGACCAAAGGCCAATTAAAAGTTAAGTAGTTGATATTCGGCTCACGTCACACTGTCGGCCGCAGCAACTTCACCCCGCCCAGACAATAATATGGTTTCCGATCAACCGAACAGAGAGCTAAAGTCGAGCTTCACATAGGTCGCTTGGACCCAAAAAGACATTCAAATCACAAATACGACTGATTTGAAATATCATTTATCAAAAATATGAAAGCTTCAGTATTCATTTCCAACTATGAGCAAACAATGTGTGTCTGTACACCGTCATATCTTGTTTTTTTTATAATTACTTGTTACTAGCTTTACCCGCGTATTCGTCTTTAGGAAGAGTTTATTTGAGAGATAGTAGCAGCAAAAAATAATCGATTGCGATGGGTAGGCAATGTTAACTGGACTCAGTTAATGGCCCAATTTGGAGGTTTGAAGGAAAATTTACCTTGTGTGCGTCGGCTTCAGCTTTTATCACATACAACGCCCGTCATATTCCCGGTTCTTACCAGGGAGTGAGATAGGCTACGTTTAGATTGAAAACCAAGTGCCCAGGCGAAGAAGCCGGCAAAAGCTAGTATCCAAGCTGCATTATCAAGCAGAAGTTATAGCAATAAGTTCCAACAATAAACAACGAATTATACTGTCAAATGATCAATAACCGCCGCTGCTACCCTTAGCGGCCGACATGAGACATCTATATCGGGCGCGTTGTAAATCACGCAGCCACTAAACGGATAAATTCACCTTTCGCACCACTGATATTACCTAACCCTAGACACAGCGGCTGCTAAATCTGCTGCTAATAGAATTGTGCAATGGAATTTAACTCAGCTTACTAACAAATTATGATTCAACTAGCTGATGCCCGCGTTCTTCGTCCGCGTTTATAACAGTTTTTACTAATCCCATGGGAACCGTTTGCTTGCCCGGGATACAAAGTATACAACTAACTGTGTGCAAATAAAATTAGTCGACTTACGGAGGATAGCGCAATTTTAGCTTAAATACTATTGTACAACATTGACTTTCGCAAAATTATTAAATTTAAAAAAATTAAATTCATTTATTTCGACCGACTTGGATCATAAATGGTTAGTAAAATACAAATTTAAAATTAAGTTAAGTTGTTATACAAGTGCCTATCGCAATTGTTGCTTTTAAATATTGGATAGAAGCAGGCGTTACTTTGCGGAAATCCATGATGTATTATCATGGATTTATCATGGTTTGGTGTGGAGTATAAGGATTGAAGAAATTATAAATTACACCACACAGATTCTCCTGCTTTTCGCGGAGTATAGCAAATTAAGCTTAATTTTGATAATTGTTGCTTTTGGTTGAATTAGCCAATCAGAAAGCTTTACGCTCGCCAAAAGTTCGCCGACAATCGATCGACAGGTGACGTCACTAGTACATGGGGGCAAACTAACATTTTCATGTTTTGATCGTTTCTCGGTAATCATAGATCAATGAAACAAAGGTTTTATGTATAGGAAAGGGATAAGTAAGTTCGATGCAGCGACACGACGCGGTGGGCAGTGCGCAGGCGCGGAGTAACTCACTGTGACACTGACGTGAAATCGCTACTCCTTGGGTTACAGAGAAAGTCTAGATACGAGTGGCTGCGTACAGTCGGACGGTACTTCTCTCATGCTTATTTGTTGAACATTGGTAGTTGAGAACATTACTTACACATTTTTTTTATTTTAGGTACCCAAAGGGTAGTTCACGACAATATTACTTTTTATTTTAGGCACGTAGCCATAGGTTGCAACGGGACTTCATTAATAATAACCTGCTGTCCGTCGGTCTACTGGATGTGTGTCCGTCTGTCACCAGGCCGCATCTCATGAACCGAGATACTTAGACCGTTGAAATTATCACATACGATGTATTTCTGTTGCGCTATAACAACAAATACTAAAAAAATCCAGAATCGGCAATAAAAATTTACGGGGACAACAAATGTGAAGGAATAAGTTTTTTTTTTGCTCGTTTTTGCTTGATATTGGGAGTGATAAGAGATAGACGCTTGCTAATTATATATTCTCTTTAAAAATATATACATATTTAAATTAAATAAAACAAATATTTAAGCGGCAAAAAACGCGTGTTTTTTGCCGTTTTTATGGTACGGAACTGTTCGTGCGCGAGTCCGACTCGCACTTGGCCTGTTTTTTAATTTTTTATTTCACTACAAGTTAGCCTTAATCGCAACCTCAGTTGTATTGTTCAAGCATGGTAACGGGTATTAACTTGTTAGAGGTATAGCAGTTATATTAAACACAAACCCCTTAGTCGAATCGGAATTCTAATGGCTTGGCGGTAGCCAGCAACGGCCGAGGCCTCCCACTAGACCAGAGTAAGTTATTAAAAGCACTTTCAGAATAACTTCTGTCTATCTTTTGGTTTTAAAGTGAAACTTCTGGCGCACCGCACCAGAAGAATATATCCGTGGTATTAAGTGGTAAATAAGGCTTAAACGACACGCTCTGAGATGAAAGGCTCGATCGGGTGAACTCGGCAAATTAAGCTTAATTTTCATAATATTTCATTAAATTCTGCAAAATAACCTGTTTCTATCCAATAGTTTACATAGTGAGGTTAGTGTGTGTCGTTAGCGGTTTTCACTTCTATCGTGCGTTTTTTTTTCTACAGCCGTTGCTATTTACCTACGGGCCCTATAGCGCGTCTTTGTTGGTAACTGGCTGCAGCTTGGTCAGCATGAACTACGACTTAAACCTATCTCATATTGAGAGGAGACCCGTGCCCTTCAGTGGCCCGGTAATGGGTCGATGATGGTGAATTCCAGCAGGGTCAATTCAGGATCAAATTACAAAAGCGAAAATGTGTTCTTTTATTTGTTTGTTTCTCCTTTATTAATGCTCTAACTAAGCAACCTATCAACTAGATTTTTGTCATATAGTCTAGTTTAGTTGGCCACTTTTTATCCCAGCAAAACAGACGGTTCGCAAGGGATTTGTGAAAAACCGTAATAAACAAAGAACTTGTCTCCCCGAGTGTGCATCGGTGACACACCGACACAGTGTTCCGCGGGATCGCGTTACATACAGCCTGCGTCACATCCCGCGCCCGGGTACCGTTGCTTTGACGCCAGGTGCAGTCAGGGCCCCAATGCTATGTCGCTATATACCACACATAGACGGTATATGCGAAGATAATTCACCAAGATGAGAAGATACGACAACCACCATCTACGCATTTCGACCACTTATACACGTTATAGCATCTGACTCGCGTACATCCGTTAGTTTCGCGTCGTATCTCGTGAACAAGCACATGAAATAGGGTTTCAATCTAGAAGGGTTAAACTAAAAGATTAACGCCATTTTTATTCATCATTAGTAAGTACAAATTACTTTAAGAATAACGGCTGTGTATCTTTTGTTTTTATGTCAGCGGGCCCTAATTACCTACTACTTAATATTATGAAAGAGAAATACATTGGATGTATACCAAATAACGCTGGGTACGTTGACATCGGCGAGCACGGGGTGTTGCAGCCTAACCTGGGCATTAAAAAGACGAAATGGTGCAATCATTATTGTACTGCGAGTTTGAGAATCTTTAGTAGGCAGTACTTTTATGCAAATATGAAAGTGATAAACAAACGCTTAAGTACAATTAAATAAACTATTGTCTTGCAAAAAATTCTCACTAGTTCAGTGTACTTCATACATGCTTAATATTTTTTTAATGACTGTACAAACAGCAGTGCACGCTACAGCTCGTAGGTAACATACCACGGTAGTAGCAGTAGAGTTTCGTGACAGAGCTCGTCCAGCGAAGTAACTAACTTAATGCTTATTTCTACCGCCAAGCAGCATTGTTGTGTTCCGGTCTGAATGGCGGTATAATTAAGGGCCACGCAGGGCGGCGCTTTATAGGACGTATTCTTTTATGGCCCGCGGACTGGAGCTTTGTTTATAAGAGATGGATTTCCACTCATCATCATTTGGGCCATCTGCTTAAAGCATACATTAAGAAGCTCAAAGCGACTCACTAAGAAGCGTCAGTGTCACCGATGGTAATTAGATGCAAACATCGCCATAATGCAATAAATTATTGGGAGCTGGTCTCTTATCGGCGACTCTAACGTTTTTGATTGTCTTCGTAATTCGATGGGGCCCTTGACCTTCTGTAACATTCAGTTGTAATAACGGTAAAGATATTTCACAATGCCTTTAACGTTTCTTTAGTTTCGTCATAATTTCACTGCAATGATAAATTCGCATGTAGACGTCAAAAAGTGCCTTCTATACCTAGGTCAATAGTGTTTACTTTTGCGACTTTAAAAAATTGAATCAATATGTTACTTGCTTCAAACTATTTTTGAAAGTTTTCCGTGTAGAGAGTTTGTTGTTAAAAAAAGTCGGGCTTGCGTTACAAACTTTAAAATTTTGCTCGACTACTCCAAAAAGCAATTGATAAAATAATTCAAACTTCATAGCAATGAGGACATAAACACTACGTTTGAATTTTTATTTCATTGTATATAGACAATGAGTATCCAAACACTACGTTACTCTGGCTTAAGATGCGGTAGCAACTAGACTGGCATTATATTTTTTTGAACGACTAAGTTTAAAGGCCAAATTTCCGACAGCTCAGACCTTTAAGACATTTAAAAATTCTTGTAATCTTCTTTAACTCATTGATGCGTTTATCACAATTATTTTTTATGGATGATATATAAGAAACTAATGTTAAAATTAGGCCATAATTTACTGAGCAGATGTTACTAGCAGTAATTAGTCATTTTTAACGAAAACTATCAAATTACATTTATTGCTTGGTTGACGATATCTGAACATGATCAAGTACTATTCGACTATGAAAAAAAGTTTTCACTAAAATTGGTGTAATGTCGCCCGCTTCTATTGTTAAATTCTTTCAACCGGTGATTGCTCGAGTTATAAATGAACACATTCAAATATCTTCGCGGACCCTCGCGACTACGTCTGCGTAAACAGATCTGATACTAACATCATAATCATCTAGCTATGTAACCTCTATTATTTTACGTGGTATACTGAGTTAGTAAGTTGTCATTATTTTAGTTGATATATGCATACATACATCCATACATCCATGCTCACAAACTTTCGCATTTATAATATTAGTAGGATGATATATATACATGCATTTGTTCGTTGTCCTATATGCCTTGCGACTTGCTGTTATTTATGAAGAGTTATGTCCTTTATCTCCGACAATATTTATCAGATCCTTATTAAAATAAGACGATACATGCTTGATAGTATGCACTTTTAAATAAAAAAAGAATTATTAAAATCTGTTTTAAAATTTAACGGAGCTATAAGGTAAAATTGATATACATTTATATCTCATTTCCCGGAGGAAACTTATTGTTTAACGGGATAAAAAGTATCTTATATATTGACCCGGAATATCAGCTACCACTATATCAAATTTTATTTAAATCCGCTTAATAGTTATGCACGTGATGCCCGGACAGACAGACAGACCGAAAAAATCAAATAAAAATCGGTTTTGGACTCAGTATCGAATATAAAGCATCCCCCGGTCAAAATTTTCAAAATATATTGAATGTACAGCAATCGTCCAGTTACAGTTTTATTATAAGTATAGAATAAATAGGTATTAATAAGATAATCAATAAGAAGCCTGACGATTCGCGAAACTATCTGAACATGACGAATATTGGATATGTACGGAGTCATTATCCAATACTCACTAATTCTCAGCCCGACCCGAATTCGAGCTCGTGATCCGTCGTCGGAGATGCTAACCAACTAGACGGTACGGAGTATGTACTTCATTTGCCAATGTAAAAGACCTGGGGCCTTACTTCTATCGGAAGAACCAGTGTTTTTAAATTCCTCTCATTTTATTACTAAACGTTAGCAATATTAAAGTAATACTGCTTTAAGCGATGATAGTAAGCCCCCAAGTGAGTACGGTTAAAAAAGCCAATCGCATTCAGTTAATTACAGCTTCTTTACAACTTAAACCTTTAACTGTAACCGATCAGTAGTACACCCCGCCGATAAGATTACCGCGGGTTCAACAGCGTGAATATGTAAAGGCTTACGGTATCGGGCACGTTCTCACACTTGGTAGCTGACACCCTGCCATACATTACGGCTGGTTGAGCCGCGCCTCTCGACCAAGATACCCTAACGACGCCGGCTATCTAAATGGTGATGAGCTCGGCCATTGCAGGACGTTACTGTGATAGCTACACTCTGCCTTAATATAGCTACTTCATTAGTTGGCTATTCATAGAGGGCTTTCTATTGTGTTCTTTCATTATTAATGCGATTATAGCCCAGTGGGTAGGACTTCGACTTCTCTCTCATTGGCCGACCACGAATCCCAGCACGCACCTCTGACTTTTCTGTGTGTGTGAAGTTATGTGCGTTTAAACGAATTAAAAAATTTACTTGCTTCAACAGTGAAGGAAAACATCGGAACGAAATCTGCATTTCTGATAATAAGAAAGGTATGTATAGAACAAATATTTCGTATTCTTTTTAATATATTATAAACAAGGAAAGTACCAGTAACAATCTACTTTTGACTTGGCACCGACTTAAAAATGTTGTAGAAAACATTTATTTCTTGTTATTTTTGTTTTGTTTTTTTTTCCCTCTTTTTAATGGGTAGGTTTGCAATAATATCTGAGTAATAATAGCAGAATGTCAACTACTCATAACCTTTTGCTAAATATTGCTCTTCCTAAAGCCGGGGCTCTAATGCTTGAGGAGTTCGCTCGGCACTATATCATCAACTCCTTTATTGTGACGAGCATAAATTGCTTAGCTACTATATACCATAATCGAAACGCAAGCAGTGTAATAACTATCATTGTGTGTCCGTCCGTGGTTTGCATCATCAGTTATACTTGACAAAATTGTGCTTTTCTAAAAAAATACTCAAATAGCTATCTGAGGACTTGAGAACCTCCTCCTTCTTTGTAAATAGTACATCACACATAGTGGATGCGGAATTCGTAGCGATTCAGCTAACGAATTACGAGCATTTGTGAATGGACGAAAATTAAACTACCGATATTGTAATATGTAAAACAATTCGTTCCCACCAGTACGGCAGCCCATCAAACGCGAAAAGCCCAGAAAAGAATCAGCTGCTCGGCTACATGGCAAGCTGGCACTACGCCAGTGTCTCGGCCCTAAGCCATCGGTATTTCTCGGCCGCAGCCGCGTGAGATACTAGCGGCATTACAGCACGAGTGATTTAACCACGAAGCTTAGTTGCTTGAAACAGCATATGTAAGATTTAGTTCCGTGCTTTCGAGTTTTAATCAAAATAATGAAATGAATGAAAGTTTATTTGGAAATAAATGTATAGTATACTTAATACACGCTGGAGGCGATCTTGAACGCCGCGTAAGATAGGTACAAATTAAACACCATGAATCATGCAAACGATATGCTATGCTATAGGCATATTAGACTCAACAAACAAAATCTAAGAGATAATCTTGTAATTCAAAAGTGAGTATATTTCAACTAACTCTATGCCAAATATCAAGTTGATTGGTAGGACAAACATACACACTTTCACATTGATACCGATATGTAAATATAAATCCTTAATAATGTTATAACTTCGTTGTTGGAACCGAAGGACACTGAAATATCGGTAAGACGTAAATGCACACAAACTACAGCATGATATCATATTGAGGATGAGGGATATTTCGACACGGAAGCCAGTGATAAGGTATCTACTTACAGGGTAATAATCTTTAATAAGGATAAGCCGTTAATCGTTCGTTAAAATAGGTTGTTTGTCCTTAAATTACTATGCCATTACAAAATCTGACCTACTTTAAGATTCCCTCAAGATTCATAATTGTAAGAAATAAATAAAAAAAAGCTTATATCTAAAGGATATTGGATTTATTGAATATCTGTGAATAGCTGTGAAAGCAGAACTGCTTGTAACAGCGTAGACGACGTTTTTGGCACAGCGGTGAAGCCTGTACTTTAGTGGTGAGGCCCCGGGTCTGCACCTCTACAGGGAAAATAATAATTTCTGAATTCTCTTTAGTCTCGGCTCCGAGACTGCTATTGCAATCGTGTCTCAGTGGTCGATCAATGACAAAGATTTATAACGAAACTTTTAATCATGAAACCATTAATATTATTACAATATTAATGGTTGCTAGCTGTTGCCCGCGACTTCGCCTGCGTTTGATTTTGTTTATTGATGTGGCATTTAGTCGTAGTTCTAAAAAAAATTTAAGTATTCAGTATTGCTACGCCTTAAATGAGGGGTTTGCTGCTGTCCGCTGAGGAGTTCTGTCCTCTATCTCCAACCACAGTTTGGGCAAAATTAAACGCATATTATAACCTCTAAAGTACAAAAATAATTATTTAAATCGGTTATAATTTGTCGGAGTTATGGCGTAAAATCGTTAAACACTTTCATCCCCTCTCCCAAAGGAACCGAGCTTAATGTCAGGATAAAAAGTATCCTTTATTATTTCTAATACCTTCAAGAATATGTATAAAAAGATTCATGAAGATCGGTTTAGTAGTTTTCGCTTGAAAGCGTAACAAACAAACTTACATTCACATTTATAATATTAGTAGGGATTATGTGCACAACTTATATTCGAAGAAGTTTGTTTGCAGAATGTTACCGATAAGCAAAGCATGTTTGTTTTTTTAAAGAATATTTTTTATACAAGAAATTTACGCTTATCGACCGAAAAGTCAGCACCACTTTAATAGGCCAACAAAATTTATATTTCTTGCATTATAGCACAGATTTTCAATTGTTTTATTAACAAAGTTGGGTTTCTAGGTCAACTATTTTTTTAACACGTTTTAGTGGGTGGTTGTGCAACTATCTAAGTAAAAATAGCCAAATGTCAACTAATCATATCCCTTTACAAGATATTGCTTTTGCCGAGGCCAAGGTGTTAATAATTGAGGAGTTCTCCCACCACTTCACCATCAGCATTGTATCTCTTATTTTGTTTGTTTACCTACCTTCATTTTAATGTATTTTGTTAAGTTTATTTTAATTGTAATGGAAGAGCGGAGTCTTCTGACACAGGGGTAGTAATACTACTCTTAAAAGAAGGCTTCAGCGATATATTGATGCCACTTTGTTTCATACCGAAATAAACTATTTTTATTTATTTATTTATCAGCTGTTTATTTTGACGAGCATAAATTGATTAGCAGCCATATACCATAATCCAAGCGCGATCTGTTATACTAATTATTGTATCGTTCCGGTGGGCCATCCATGGTCTTCATCATCCTGACAATATGGTGCTTTTCAAAAGAGATGGACAAAATTCCTTTAAAATGTGTGCTCAAATTGCTGTAGGTGTGCCTATAATATTTAAAGATGTCCCACGATTTCTGCAGGATCCCTCCAATAAATCTTAACCAAATGAAAATGGGACCACCTCTGAGGTATGAAGTGCCATACAAAAATATGGTCATTAAAATACAAAAAAAAACACAGCTGAGTTGAGAGCTTCCTACATTTTTTTGTCGGTGGAAATTAAAACTATAACTAATAATTGTGTGAAAACCAATCGATTTTAGATCAAATAGTGGTGGTTCTGCATTTCTACGTGATTGACGTCAGTGAATCCAGGTCTTCTCCAATAGGTTTGTGGGTCGCTGCTGACAGCGCGACTAATCGAGGTTAGGATGGTATGTGAGTGTCATACACACAAACATATCTTTATTTTTGTATTCTTCACATCACGGCTAAGAACAACTCAAAAGAACCAACGGATCTTCAATGGCATACTCGTTAGCTGATTACACATTGCTTAATTGGCCAGCAAATGATACAACTGAGGATTAATTTCGTCGACTTCGTGATACTAATAACTAGATATCTCGTTAAGCCTGACCCACATCAGCCATCAGTTGCAGCTAGTTACGCTAATTACATCTGGTACGTGGTGCCGCCGTTATCATGACTAATCTGCGGCCATCAATGGTGAAGTGGTCGAGGTGCGAACTAGACTTTGTGAAATGTGAGCTACATTTATCGACGCGATGGTAACTAGCATGCGGGCTTGGAAGCTATTTGTCAAAGAATTCACTTGTTTGGAACTCTACATTGTAAATAACTTGTAGATTAAAGAAAATTTTGTATTCTAAAATCATATTTAAATAAAATCATTTAGCTTCTCTGAGGGGCGTGGGGAGTTTTCCTGAAAGACCCAATTCGAAACAAAGAGATCTGCGGAAGGACCAAAGTTCAAGCCATCAACTATTTGCAAAGGGAACTAGCAGGCTATGCTTGTAGTAAGTGCAATAGCCGTTGAAATACGAAAGTCCTAAGGTGGAGGACCGTGGACGATAAAGCGTAGTGAGAGACGCTTTCCGGCACAATTGACTGCAGAGATAAAAAGGGAGGAAGACTGAAGACATGATTTTAAAATGATTGCGAGAATGAGATCTGAATGATAAACTACATTAGTCTTAAAAAATTATAATCAATTTTGAATTTTACACAAGAAATCAAACTCCAAAAGTTAAAATGTACATCTTAGACTACGAATATCACATTCGGAGTCACAAAATAACTGATAAAGTCAGTAGTCAGTCAGGTGGGAAAGATGATTACTTTCCTAAGAGACTCGAACAACTAGTATATACTCCTGGTTATATGTGGGGGTTTTTGATTTGCAGGAGCTCTTATTAACAGCAATTCTTTCCGTTATAATAATACTCAGCTTTGATTTAACAATGAGTTCGCATTTTGTTTGCGAGGATAATGTTTAAAGTTTAGTTAAAACAGAGACTTTTAAGATAATTTCATTAACGCATTCGGGTTTTAAGTTAAGTAATTATAAATAATCTGAATAGGCTTCTGTTTCTGAGATGTTTTTCCAAACACATTGTTGCAATGATGCCACACCATCGTAAATTGGAAACCATCCTTAACGCAGTAGGTTTAGACGTAATTTAATTTCCTACGATCATGTTACCAGCATCGTGATCATTCGTACCATTAACTCGGCTTTAATGTTCAGTAGACAGCATTTAGATTAGGTAATTACCAATAATAGTGTTTTACAACGCGTTGAATGCAGTGGCATAAATAAACTGCTATGATGGGGAAACTCATTTTCTTTATTACTGAAGCTCATAGGAAATAACATGTAGGTTAGGTTAGGTTATATATTTCAAAGGATTCGTATTTGTTAAAGTTTCGTAAAATATTTTTACAATCTTTAATTTAATTTGATTCGAAACTTTCCAGCATGTTATCTATTTTTCAAGCACTTACTGGAATCTGATGCTGAAATTCGGTTCCTCTGGAGGATAGAACATTGAGTTGTTTTGATGCTCAATGCTCCTTAGACGTCGAAAGGTGGTATAAGAATCTCCGCTAAAGTTTATAGATCCACGAGTTTGGTCTCGAGTATTTTCCTGATAAAAAACATTGTGATACTTTCCAAGCCTCATTTGTTTAAACTGCACGAAGGTACAACCCCCGAGTATACATCATCTAGTTTGAGCGTTATCATCATATTAACCTTTGCCTACGAATCGTTCATAAGTTACCTTAATGTCCAGAGACGTAATATTTCATAGGATATTAAGCTTAAACCCACTACGCTACTTCGCAGCTTATGTAACGATCACTAACAGGTAGCCTGTATAAAAGCGTATGGAATCCTCGCAGCTTTAGTTTTAAGTTTACGAATGCAGTTGTCGCCATTATCCCACTTCTAAGTATATATTTTTTATGTAATGTACAAATCAATAGTGCAATCTACGAACTGTATTGCGATTTCGCAGCTGAGTACTTAAGCAGGCAAAAAAACAATGATTAAATATAACTTAAATATTGAAATCAAAGCACTAAACCATCAATTGCGCACGTCATTATAAACCTAAGCTGTTATTCCAACATTAATATCAAGTTTGTAAGCATTTCATGCGTATTCAACTGGCTGGAATTACAGTAAGTCAGTGCGCAGTATAATTTCCCCCCATAATTCCCTCAGACCGAAGTGTAGATTGCCGGGTGCTGGCAGGTGCCGCTGATTCGCTAAGTAAGCGCTAACAAGCGTGCGGCGTTGGCGAACGTCCGCAGCAACGAAATAATCACAATGTTCACCGCACTGCCCACTGCCGCGGGCTGCTTGTGCTGGAGTAAAGCCCTGATTTCATTCAAAGTTAAAGATACAACAGTAATCTGCACTAATCTAAATTTCGTTTTATAAATGCAAAAGTTATCTGTTTACATGTTCAACAAATGCGCCAATCCTGACGAAATAAGGCCTTTGCCCAGCAAGAAAACGATTCAGGAATTTAAAAAAACCAATCAACTATTATGTAGGTATTAGCTTAGTAGTACTGGTTTCTTATTTTCACGCCGGTCGTTGCGATAGCCGACAGCGCAGTGGTCGAGCGGCCAGACGTATGACGCCGCATCCGAGTTCGAATCCTAGTCTAAAAGTTGTACTTTTTCTACTTTTTATGTTTTATAATTTGTTTTCACATATCGCGGAGACGATGTGCGGTCACGGCCATTTAGCGGTCAGCTGTCTAATGGGACAGAACGATATTTGGTGGATATAATTACGTTATTTGAGCTATTTTGATTTTATCAAGAAATCTTATGATCGATTTGCAATGTGCGGTCGTTAATTAAGTGAGTGAGATTTGTGTTCCAAAAAGGGGTAAGCTGCACAAATTGTTTTGTAGATTAAACTATTTGCCTAGCTTTGCATACTTTTGTGCTTAAAATATTCTTTCTATTGTCGTAGCCTGAAGAAATGCCCTTTTTAACCCTGGCACTATAAAATTACTAAAGCCCTGAGATCAGCTAGCCGAGGTCCACTGGTTTTTGGCAGAGTTCCGATCCTTCATCAAAAAACTCTCCTGGCGTCCAAACTAATTAGGCTTTTAGTATATAGGCATAACGTAGAATTAGTTTTAGCTTGCAGTAATTAGCTGTGGTTAACTTGTAATGTCTCTGTAATGTCTCTGTAATTAAATGTTTTATATATAAAGTGTCTCAGTGTGTTATTTTATGTAAACCCGTAACACAACAACTAGGTATTGTAAATTCGAAAGTAATTCGGTTTGTTACCTTTTTACGTCTAAACCACTGAACCGTTTGATAAAATTAGGAAAAGATTAAGATTGCATTCGGATAAGTAAAAAGGATGTTTTTTAAGCCCGTACTGAATAATGGTTCTTGTAGGATTTTACAAAGAGCGAGACAAACTGACAAACATATTTTCTGTATCGCAGCGATGAGTTTTTCGTCATCATACTCTTTAACGTACTGATGTCCTCACGAGCATTACCGCAATAATATGCAACAGATAATAACCGGAAATAACTGCTCTATAGTCTATGTGCTTAACGAGGCATACATGAAAATTTACGATAGCACCAGAATCGAGCCCAAGGGTTCGAGAAAGCTGTGAGAAAAGGTGAAAGCAGAATTTATCTTGCTCATATTAGTTGCAATAAAATAGTTAACTTAGTCAAATCTGATGCGGTGCAATCAAAAACCAATGACGAATGACACCATGTATGTTATCTAGTAAGCCACGACCACTCTACCAAAAGTATAAGAGATAAATAGTTACTTGTGTAGTATGAAAAGGTATACGCATTGAAGTTAAAAAAACCTCACACCTAACTATCATAACAGTACACCACGGACGATCCAGGCGCGTATAAAGATCCAGAACAGTCCGACAATAATTAAAACGTCTGAATTACATTCTCTGAGCTGCCCGACGCTTTACGACCCGCGGGAGGCGATACTTAACACTTGCATTACATATTGTGCTTCAAGTTTGTACGCTGATCGGTCTCCAGCCGCTTTTGTCTTCCCGTGATGCGATTCTAGACACTGTTCTTTATATATAAGGGTGGTAAAGCCTTGCACAATTGTGTCCGTTTTGCTGTCACGCAGAGTTGTTTCACCTGATATGATTTTAGATTCGTGGATCGTAGTCGTAAATCATCTCTGATCAACAACAAGCAAAGCAGCTGCCAACGCTCTCTCCAGTGTCCAGACTGATTCCGGGTTTGTTTTATGTTCACCTTTTTATTTGGTACTTTATTTTAGGAATTATGTTTGAAGATAACAGCAGCTATATAGCTGATTGGATTTTAGATTTGTTTGACAAATGAAATAGCAATAATAGTATAGTCAGAGCACCTGCATGCTTGAGAGTTCTCAATCGTGAAGTCTACAAAACCTCTTTTGGCCAGCGTGGTGGTTTACGGTCTACGGCCTACATTCTTCTCATTCTGAGAGGAGACTCGTGCCCTGTAGTGCGCTTGTAATGAGTTGATAAAATAATAACACGCCCAAGTAATTTTTTTCAGTATCGAAACAACAGTTTTTGAGTCAATTAGTTTACGTAACGACAGTTCGCTGGAAATAGGCCGCTTCAGAAAAAAAAAAGATAAGACTCAGGTGACTCTCAGCTCCGTGTTGAAATATGCAAAACGTGGAGTACAAAAACTTTAAAACGGGATCACATCTAAATACACGATATAGACATAAATAAAGATAATCTACTGTTTCCTTTGAAATTAAATGTCTTTGAAACCTAAAGACATTTTTTTTCTCAGTTCATTACTGCCCGGTACAATATGAATGGATGGATTTCTTTATTCGATGTTATCTCGCATGAATTCTCATAAGCTATTCTTAGGCGATATAAAAGGTGCCATCTACAGATGCGATTATTTAATCACGCCGTCAGATATAGAAGATATACTGAAGATAGCCGGAGAAATATGCAATTCGTCTCAGGTTACCCGATCGCACAGACTAAGTAAAACAGATGGACGCTTCACTCCGCCTGTAAACAAAGGTTCATGATAAACTTCAATTATTAAGAATACAATTCAATCAAAATCCTACCCCGTAAGAATTATTGCATTTTTTCTTCCTGTACTTGTAGCGTCCCACTTCAACAGTGTGGGTTGCCTGTGTCACTATCACTACGCAAACCATCACGTCGATTTTGCTCCATGGCGTGAAAGAATATCAAACTAAGACACACGTTCGCATATAAAATATACGAAGTGGAAGCAGTGATAGCAAGGTTAGGACTTCGACTTCGCTTTCTTGGGGGGCAAGTTAGAATCAAGTTAGAAGTTAGAATATAATTTTAAAAAGTTATGTTCTTTTCTAAGGCATGCAGGTTTCCTTACATTGTTTTCCTTTACCGTTAAAACAAGTCATATTTAAATTGCTTTGAATTAAAAACGCGTAGAACTCGAACGGCGATCTAACTCGGGCCCTACGATAGGGATCCCGAAGCTCTAACCACCAGGCTAATACACAGCCATAATTCATTCCATCATCATAATCATCAACAACCTATTACAGTACACTGCTGGGCTAAAGGCTTCTCCCAACGGGAGGGTTTGCCCATAATCACCACGCTCGCGCTGATCAGAAGGGTTGGTGATCGCAGTAGATGGTTGTAGAAACACAGAGGACGCTGCTGCCCGTACTCCGTTATTGTCCCTAAGTTGCCTCGTACGACACCCGGGGAAACAAGAGGAGGGGTGGTGACAACTGCATTCTTATCTGCCTTCACCACACATTACTCATTTACTTTAATTGTTGTATTTAGTTGTCAACAATAATTATTACACGTCTTTAGTATTAGTGAAAATAGAACTACTTAATTAGAATTAAACTGGGTCTCTCGAGATGTTACAATTTATTGTTGTGGCCCCGTGTTCCGTCTATCCTTCATTTAGTCCGTACCCGATCACAGAGGTGCATGGGAATAATATAATATCAACTCTTTTACGTTTCGTTTGTAATCGGAACACAGCGCGCCCCGCGATAAATCTCCGTGCCGGGTTAAACAGTGCCCTTTGTACAAATATTTGTGTCGCATTAGTTGAACGCCGCGATATGGTTAATGGCGGCAGGTGATTTAGGGGGTGCCGCTGCGGACGGGCAGACTCCGACATGTTTGTGGCGTTTGGAGCCTCGCACTTGTACTAGCGTTCGCTTTTTTTGAAACTTCATCTTTATTCATGTAGTAGCGTTTACGGGTTTTTACAAATTCCGTGGAAACAGTTTGTTTTCCTTGGACAAAAAGTAGCTTATAATACTCTCCGTCCTTTCAATTTAACTCTATGCTAAAGATCAAGTAAATTAGAAACAGACTAGCTTTTAAAGTATTAGTAAGGATTGTACTTGTAGTAGAACTTTTTAAGACGGAGTTCGAATTAGCCGAATTCTAAAAACTGTAATTCAGGACAACTTCCTTCCCCTTTAATGAATGCGTTAATTTTCAAGTTTATTTTCCCGGCAGCTAGTTTAGTCATTTACGTGGTTTTCAACAATGATCTTGTACAGACGCGTGCAGACGTTGGCAGTCGATCGTTCACAAGATCGCTATGAAGCATGTTATGTTGGAAAATATAAATATTGATGTTGGGAAAAGAGCAACTGCTGAGTTTCTTGCCGGCTTCTTTTTTTAAATTTAATGTTGGAAGTCGCTCTCTAGTTCAAGCTTGTAACGAGGAAATCCGCAGGAATACTAAAGTATTCAAAATTAATTATATTATTAATGGCTGGCTGGGCCACAGGTGGTTGAAAGCGAAAAGAGGGCCGTGTGAGGTGGCGCGCTCTTGGAAAACTTTAACATGATCATTGCAGCATCATAGTTTATTGATGACTATGTTATAAAGGCTTCTTCTTAGACCAGGGCACGTTTGGAACCCTCGTGGCTTAGTTATAAGTTTACGAATGCTGTTCTCGCCATCATCTCTCTACTATATACAACGTACATATTCTCTATGAAAAAATAAATATTTGACTTTAACTTTGGAAAAATGGACCTTCAACCTGTAATTTGTGACTTCTTTATCTATTATAACATGAAAGCGTTTTTTCCAAAGACTGTTTTTGGTGTCTAAAACTGTCTGGAAGAGTATCTAGGAAACGCTGGGTTTGTACAAGGTAATTGTAAAAGTAGCATTTGGCTTATTTCTCTTTCAGGTTTTAAGTAAAACTTAGCCAAAAACGGCACCGTAATCGGAGTACCTGAACGACACGAAATTTTTGAAAGGCATTTAAAGTCTAAGCAACTACAACAGCCAATAAGTTATTTTTATGAGCTAACCGCCCATCGCTCTCGCCGCCGGTAGCCCATGAAATATGCATGGTGACTGTATTAAATATCGATTCCGAGCAATAAAGGCCTTTATCGATTATCAGTCAGCCGTGTACGCTCGCGGCGATGATCTTGTAGCCGCGGAGAGTCAGCCTGTATTTGTTTAGGCGGGCTAACGTTAGTGATACTGGTTTGTATTATATCGATGTCCCGACTATATCGGTACGTACACTTCCATAGGCAAGAGAAAAGCTTAGCAGTTTTCAATTATTCGACGCCCTTGATTGGTTTGTCAAGAAAACTTCGTCGGAATTCTGTATGGATTTATTCTTACTGTAATAGGTATAATCTATACTCAGTCTATTAGGTCTCAGCTTTAAGTTGAAGCAACTTCTCGTAGGAGGGTGTCGTTTATAATTACGATTGCCTAATTTTACCTCTATTTACAAAAACACTATAACTTTCACTCGTTCTTTTGGTATCTATTCAAATCGCCCACCTAGTCTGAACTGGGCTGCTGATGCTGTCCAGCGACGTTGAACACTCCTGTTACCGCGGTGTAGTTTGAGAGGACTAAGGGAATACTACAAAGAACGGGCAGCAGCGACCTCTGTGTTACTACTACCTCTGTGCGATCACGTAACCGTCCATAATGATTATGGGTAATTCCTGCCGTTGGAGAGCAGTGGACTGTTATAGGCTATTGACGATGGCGAAACGTCTTATTTAGAACTAAGTATTATATAACATGTATTTTGACAATCAGATTAAAAATGGATAAAACACTATAAAATACTTGCTTGTTAGAGTTATAAACTCTTCATCGGAAGACGATATTGTCGAGTATTTGCACCTGCGGCTGGTCTCGCTAAATAGGAACATCATAGTTTATTTATTTAGCGAACGTCATGTCACCGTCATGGTAGCCGTACTTCAAAAGGGTACTTGTTTCTTGCGCTGTGTCGTTGCAGCAAAGCCGACCAGCATCGATACTTCCCGATTCACTTCACAGTGCGACCGTGCCTAGCGTAATCGCCCGCGGGTACACATCACGGAGTGTGCGTATCCGCCAACCCGCGCCGTAAATCGCAGTTTTGAGGCAGTTAATCTCTCGATTTAGCGCCGGCCACGTCGGTAAATGTGCACCGCCGGTTCACCGCTAACTAGCTCGCTGTGACATTACGGCCACGCGTTTAACACGCACTTGCTTTATTTTATTCCACTACAAATAAGCTCTTGATGGCAACCTCATCTAGTGGTAAGTGATGGTGCAGTCCAAGATGGTAGCGACTAACCTATCAGGGAGTACTTATGGCGCAGTGGCCAGCGAACCTGCTTTCTGAGTTCATGGCCATGGATTCGATTCTCACAACTGGAAAATGTTTGTGTGATGAACATGAATGTTTTTCAGTGTCTAAGTGTTTATGTGTATATCATAAGTATTTATGTATATTATTCATAAAAATATTCATCACTCATCTAAGTACGCATAACACAAGCTATGGTTACTTTGGGGCTAGATGGCGATGTGTTTATTGTCGTAGTATATTTATTTATTTATTTAGTTATATTAAGCCAATATCCTGAATTGCCCCTACCGGAAATAGAACCCGGTTCCTTCAGGTTAAAACCACAGGCTACGCGTCACCATACAATGGGGCTTGTACATGGTGTATAATGCTTGTACATGGTGCATCTGGAGGAGAGGATAAGTAAGTAGTTATGTTTTTGACTTTATGGTGCCCATCGACTATTTGATTTTCAGGTTTTTTATATGTTAGATTTAAGTGTAGAATACGGAATCCTGCAGGGAGTTCTAGATCTTTATGATTCGTATTTGATCTTTATGATCAGTACTTGGAACGTGTCTATGGCATATCAAGTACCTACGCAATGGTGCAGATCTTTACGAAGCCTTGCGGTCGGATGATAAAAAGATGCGTAAAACAACTATACTCATCAAATTATTTTAGTAAATCTGTTAAAAGGATCTGTTTTTGGAGGGATACCTACGTATTATTTACGTAAAACTGTCGCTATTAACTGTCACTTTTTGCGATCCCTAATGGATTACTGATACCTACTGATCTGTACTAATGGTCCCCCAGGCATTGGCGGCACTAAGAATCACTTATGTAACCTTAACACTTCATTGACAGCGGTTTGACGCCACGGCGGGGCTTCGGGAAAGCTCCCAGCTTCAACCCCGGATGATCCCAGGGGACTCCGGGCGCGGGTCTATAAATAAGGTGACTTGACACAGCAATAATGGCTGTGACGGTATTTGTCACGTCTTGAAGTAATCTGCTTCAACTCTGAACCCCGAGGCAATAAGTTTCAAAAGGAATGTTTAAGGGGAATCTTCACATGAACTAACCGCTCTAAAGCGAATGAATTATTATTATTTACAAATTACACAAGAGAGTAATAAGTGATAAACGGTTGTAAATAGTTATTAGAGTTCCACTAAGTAGTTGTTACTAAATCTATTTAACCCCAGTTACGCGGAGCGAAGGGCTCGCAGTGCCGTGACTATGATTAGTACTTAATTGTTCTTGGAACTGTCAATATCTAGTATTAGAGCTTTTGGTGACAGAGCTCCTCCGAGGAAGTTCTATCGCCGCAATGATTTCTGTCGCAGCAATGTTGTATTCTGGTCTAAAGAACGTGGTTGCCGGTGTAGTTACAGGCGCATTAGGCTTAACATTCCTTGCATGGCCTGTGAAGTGTTGATCTGTTCCAAGGCGTTGGTTTAAAATTGTTACTATAAAAAAAACTTAGCTCTCAGCCTTATAGATATTAATTCATGATTCCTGAAGTTCAAGTTGCCGGGCATTCTTACGACTTAACTATCACAACTTACTAGTTCGCTAATTGGCCAACTGAATCCAAATCTTAAATATCTCAAAACACTAAGTCAGTTTCAATTATCTACTCCATATTAGGGGAGAAAATGAGTATGGCACGTGGTACGTGACAATTCGCCTTAAGCGAGCAGACGCGTTTGTCGTACATTACACAAATTAGATAGCAGATAAGAGCTCTGTTACTTGTCGTTTATTACTGACTGACTATACCTCACCTCGTTAGAAACTTCCAACGATGGGAAACATGCCTGCGTGTTATTTGGTGTTTTCTAAAATACCTAACAATTAGAAAAAAAAATCGAATTGTTAGGTACTTTAGAATCACCAAATAACATGCAGATTATTATTTTTTTCTCATTGTTAGGTATTATTCATGATACAAATGTTGTACGTCGTTGGATACATTATACTGACACTGGGCGCTGGGGTTTGTATCAAATACACGAGTTGGTACAAAAATATGCACAATTTATCATCATAACTTCAACTGAATGACGTTGACTGCTGGAAATACGAGTAGGTTTTCTTTTCTTTTCTAGGGCCCAAAATCCAGGATCCTGGGCCGCTTGTATCCAGCGGCGCACCGCGACTCGTTTGATGTCGTCTATTCTCCTCGTTCGGAGTCGACCAACGCTGCGTTTACAATTGCAGCGTCGCCATTACAGCACCTTGGGGCCATTGCCACTTTAGCTTGGCGACTCGTTGAGCTATGTCGGTAACTCTAGTTCTTCCCATTTATGATTTGATAATGTAGAATTACTGACTGACTTTGAGCTCTCTTATAAGGCCCATACCTCATAAGAAGGCTCAAAGTCGCGAAGATATATATATATTATATATCTTCGCGACTTATAGCTTTAATGTATGTCGGTGTTGTCTGTCCTGCTGTAAATGTAAACTAACATTATTATAAATTGTGACAATACATTTCTCTTTCTGATAAAGAAAGGACAGAAGACGTCAATAGACAGCAACTGACTTAAATTAAGAAAGCATTTTAAAGTATTAGAATAATATTCATAAACCTAGCATATCGTCGGAATAGTAACTCAAGTGTTTTTCACGCTCAAATATATTTATAGAAACTACTAAACTGAAAAATTTCTGAAGCACCGACGGGCACGGATAATAGTGGAATTAACAATGAATTATATTGATGTGTTCAGTGATATTTGAGAACAATATATAATTTTTTTCCTGTAAATATAGGTATATAATAAATCTTTAATCGTTTTTCCAGTACAACCAAAATGTTTCTTACGCATATTAAAATAACTGTTTTCACCTAACAAATAATTATGACAGCAATGTTTTGGAGCTTTTCTAAACATAATTGGGGATGTCTAACTGTGCGGGCTGCAGCTAGGTGCGCTATTAACATTAACAAGAGAAAGGCGTACGTCACAGCAATTTATTGTCGTCCACATTATAATATTTGAACGCTGCTCCGGGTTTACACAACATCATAATATGTTAAGTACCACTCCTCCACTGTTCCCTGCGGCTCGGGAGTGTGCGCCGGCTGTTGGGTTCAATTCCGGGAAATCCGATTTTGGCAATTACTGTGATACCGTTAGAGGATTATCAGCTCATAAGGTAGTGTAGGGAATTAAATAATTAATATATTCTTGACGACCTTCGAGGCGCAGTTGTGGGCGCTGTGACCTTACAACTGCCACCGTCCGATTCGTTCCCCGGTGAGGGCGGTTTGGGAATTTTCAATTTCTGTAATTTCTTTATCGGTGATAGGCTAGTAGTTCGGGGTAGTAGTAGTTCCTCTATTTGGGGGACGGGGTTCGACCCTCGGCCCGCACCTTTTATTTCCCGGAATGATGTGCGTTTTTAATTTAAGCAATTAAATATTAATTTTTCGAAGCAGTGATAGCCTAGTGGGTAAGGCTTCGGCTTTCCTTTCGTGGAGACCGAGTTCGACATTTAAATAACACTCGTTTTGAACGGTGAAGGAAAACATCGTGAGCAAAACCTGCATGCCTGTGAGTTCTCACATTGTTCTCAACGGCGTGTGAAGTCTACCCACCCGCACTTGGCCAGCGAGGTGGACTAAAGCCTGAACCCTTCTCATTCTGAGAGGAGAGCCGTGCCCTGTGCTTGGCCGGTAATGACGATGATGATGATAATTAAAATATGACCCTGATGCGTCGGTGTGAAACCTCATGTGCCATGTAATCACACCGGCAACCACGCCCTTCAGGCCGGAACACAGCCATGCTGCTTGGCAGCAGAAATAACGACAATACATAATGACGGTAATAGCTCTCCGGACGAGCTCTGTCACAAATAAACTCTACCTACCTCTACGAAATCCGTTGCGGGGCTCAAAATTCTCAGAGATTTGTCGCGGGAAATCATCAAGCATATTTAAAAAAAAAAGTTGGTTTCATATTACAATATGCGAATGACGTACGCGAATGAAATTAAATTTCCTTATTAACTTGTTGAACGTGACATGTTGCTAAATGATGCCTAGCATTCAACTAAAAGGGTAAGATAATAAATTGATAACTTTAT
Organism: Pararge aegeria; assembly: GCF_905163445.1. Classification (NCBI taxonomy): domain Eukaryota; kingdom Metazoa; phylum Arthropoda; class Insecta; order Lepidoptera; family Nymphalidae; genus Pararge; species Pararge aegeria. The sequence continues at coordinate 14,641,772 of NC_053201.1, read as the reverse complement.
TACAACAACTCCTATGATCTTGAAAGCTTAGAACGTTATGCATTTGCACTAGAGATGTGTCTGAGACATATGTAACGGCTTGTCGATATCGCCTGCAGTGTTAGTCCTTGTTAATCGATGAAGTCTGGGCATGACAATCTCGTAGTCACAATCCAAACAATCCACGTTCTTGTATTTATCATGAGAGTATGAACTACGAGTATGTCTGCTAATATTACCGAATTTCGAATTTTCGGATTATGAAGAGATTTGTCAACATGTTAAAGATTTTTGCACGTATTGCAATAAGTGGAGTTGAGTAGTTTGCTAAGGATGGGACTGCAACTATAATTGATTGTATTAAGTTTTAAACTTACAAACTTTAGAGCTATGTAAACTATAACGAGGTGTAATTTATTATGCTCTGTGGCTATGTACGGTGAAACTCTCGGGTACTTTCGTTCAAGCAAGCTGTCTTGGTTTTAATCCTCCGAGGGCCTTAGTCATAAGCACGATCGAAACAATTAGCTGAACCACAAGCAGTTAGGTTGCACTGAAATGGCTCTCCTCCAAATTTTGTCGTTGTTGTTTAATTCGGTTAAACCGGAATCTCTTAACTAGCCTGTAGTAACCGTTATAATATATACTTTGTGTTATTCTACTTAAAATCAAAATCTCAATAAAAAGTGCAACACTACTTTTATAGCTGCAGGTATCAGCCAATGTAGCCAGCCATTTTAAGGATATGTTTTGTTGATTTTGATGGATATGTGCCGGACATCGATAGATTCCAGTGTAATGTGTCGCTTCTCTATTATACGAATAGCGAACCTATTGCGTGGCAGCAGATATAATGCGGACTGACTCAATGTTTGTGATCCTCTCAAGCACTATTAGCAGCTCAACGTAGCGCAGTTAAACGGACCAACAAACACCATTTTTGTGTGTAGACCCGGAACAAAGGGCGGCTGTATTTTCAGTTTAACAAGGCATCAATCAGTTGCCTATTCAACAAATTGATTTACGGTAATGTTACAATTAACATTACCGTAAATCAATTTGTAAACCCAATGCTGGTCGCGACCAAGACTCGACAGACGACTGACCAAGTTCTCAAGTTGATTGATACAGGAGTTTCTAGTCAAGAATTATTTCTAATAATTAAAATATTTTTTCGTTAGTTAGTGTTCATCGAGAAAGGTTCTATCTTCTTCTAATGCCATATCCTACCACAGGTAAGCAACAATTAGGGCTTACTGGACTTTATTAGTAGGTACAAAGTCACTGTTTATTAGTATACTGATTTTTTAGCCAGGAAATTCGCCTTCGACCTGGCCGACGGGCTATTTAGGTTCTATATATCTGCTTTATAGCGTGACACTACGAGCCAAGATTGACGCGGGTGAAAACGCAGGGCGCACATAGTAATAATGATGAGATTAATTTAGCATAATTAAAAAAGGACCTTGGCCAAACCATCACTTACTTTAGCATTAACAATATAAATAATGAAAGATAACTAAAACAAAGCCGTTAATTATGTCATCTCTCGCGGGGACGCGATGCTGCGATCTGTCAACACCAGGGGAGGAGTGTCACGCTTAATTCGGCGCGGACGGGTTGGAAACGTTGGAATGCGCAGTCTGATGGATTTACGAGCTTTTATTACGTTCAAATAAGATTTAATGTATTTATATTGTGCCTCGTTTATGTCTAAGCCGATGGGCGTCCACTGCTGGACAGAGTCGCAGGAATTTTTAAACTTCACAGCCTTGAGCCGCTTGTGTCCAGCGACTTACTGCCTAGACCGTCCACCGTACCACGTACACCTCGAACCACGCCCTCTTGACTGGAACTCAGGATTGCAACTATGCTACTTAGCAGCTGAAATTTGCACGGTGGTAGTACTGCCCCGGACGAGCTCTGTCACAAAAAGCTCTACTTCTACTAAAATATGAAAATTCAGCGTTGTTTACACCCTCACTGAGGCAACTGAACGGATGCCAGGAAGCGAGTCGAAGTAAGACAAGCGGCACAAGGCTGTGAAGTTTAGAAATCCCTGCGAAAACTCTGTCCAGCAGTGGATGGTTTGATGAATGGTTTCCCGCTCATTACAACATTAGCTACACATCTCGTTGAGTTAATGAGGATGGCTTGGCGATATGGCTTAACAGGCACGATAGGAACGAACGACCGAAGCTCGCTCCGCCCACTAGTATAAATGCAAAATTGTGTTTGTTTGTCCTTTCTGTACGCCCTTTCTAATCAACCAATAGACTTGACTCTTGGCATAGAGGGCATAGGCTATTTTTATCACAGCAAGGCTAGCATAGGCAGGAGACAAAAATTATATCCCCTGACAAGGGGACTAACGTGTCCACATGCTAAAGCCCGGGAACAGGGAATAGGAGAAGTTGACCCCCGTTTATTATTCCACATATATTATTTGGATATCATTTCCAATAGTGCGCCATTGCTCGGAGAGTTGATAAATCTGTTGGAGAAGATACATTTGTATCCGGGGAGATAATTGTCTCCTGCCCATGCTAGCGGTGAAGGGAAACGGTTACCACGTGATTTATCAAAAACCGTAATAAAAGCCGACGATTACCACGGGCAAAAGCAAGTTTAGAATTTGAAAAATCCTAGAGCCCGCCAACGCCCGGCAACATACACTAGAAACGCGCCTTAACACTAAATCCCACTCTCCTATGACATGAGATGATCATGCTGAAATGCCAAAACTTGCCCTAGCCAACCATCGATCCTAGGGGGTTCCAATTTCTAAGGTAACCGCGCTGTTCCCTGCGCATGAGAGGCTGTAGTCTTCTACAGCAGATGCAGGGAAATCCATGTTGCTGCGGGCTACAAGTGAAGGTCGGTAGAACTCTAATTACCAACTTGATACACTTACACCGGCGGCGTTGCATCACCTGCAGGGACCAGTTGCCGGAAGGTTACCTCATATAGTAGTCCAGGAGCTAGTGCCCATTTCGTAATATGCTATATAAATTTGTAAAACAATCGAAATTATTCCTTAAAAGATATCTCTGTTAATCTTATAAATGTAGAAGTGTGTTAGGGGGAATATTATAACATAGATTGATGGCAAATTGGTTTACTAAATTTGCATGAGTGTTTTTTTATTTATATTTATTTCACACAGTATTTACTCAGTTAACGAATCAATGTGATGTTTTGCATATCTATAGTTGTAGAGCTAGACAGGACATATTTATATAATAATTTTCTTTTGAATCACGGAAAAACGAACGGCACGTTGATGACGTATCTCACAACAGGCTTGCGACATGCGTAAATCGCGCGATGTTTGCTGTCACAAGTCACTTTTGCATACACGTTTGACGAAAGAAGAAGAAGAAGATTGTAAGATTAACGCCTGTCGTGAGTTACGGAATCATTTTTCATCCGGTTTTGAGTCATACACCATTTAAATTTAAAAAGAATATGATGAATGCCCTAGGAAATAGGAGACAGAATCATAGGGCAGTCGTCAGCGCTGAGGATGTGCGATGATCCATAGAAAATGTACCTTTGACCACCCTGTAACTGTCAGCTCAGCTTAATACTTTCAGTACTTTTATCTTATTACAATGTAACAATGTAAAAAATTGTGAGGTAGAGATAGCGTATTTAAAGTGATTTGAATTGATTTTAGAAAAGTGAAGTAAAGGGACATTCTTTGAACTTAATGACGTCGTTTTAGCGTTAAGCTAGCAGTCAGATAATGAAACCGTTTGAGAATTATAGCCACCGGTTCCTTGGTTATTAAGCGATCACATACAGGGTGATCGATAAATCTCCGGTGTCCCGTGGTCGGAACTCAATCAAAATTCTTGCACCGCCCACTCGTCCACTGTTGTGGCACCTCGACTGTCACGGCGGAGTTTAACGCGGCTTTATGGCGTTAGTGGCGTAACGCCATCTGACATGTGCATCTGTGCATCAAACAACGCGCCACGGAGCAGACTATATAAAACAATGCATTTTCTTACTTTGTGTCCTTTGCATTTTTTATTGCATATATATTTTATCACGATTTCAATATTTATTAAGCATTACTTTAACAATTTAGAAAATTTGTTTTCGATTAAATATTACCTATTCATCAGTTATCTTAATAACCATTACGCAAGCTACGCCTACTTTGGTACTCGATGGCGATGTGTGTATTGTTTTAGAATATATATTTATTTATTTATTTATATTCTGGTTTAAAATTGGGTTTATGTTTCATGTTATATTAACGCCGAAAAGTTAGAGCTGCGTGCTGGGGCCTAGGATTCGAACTCGGCCACCCGAAAGTTAAGTCGAAGTCCCATCCACTGGGCTTCCATAGTATATTTACTTATTCATTTATTATAAGTGGCAGCGATTGGAACATGAACGAATTACTTGTTTGATACAAACGGCAACAAAGTGGCCGTCAGGCGGCGTGAGTGATTTAATGAGCAGCAGCGGCAGTACGTCAGTGTCTCATTGTAATTAGACAATACTTGCGGAATCTCATCGCTAACTGACGTCCTCTGGAACGAGTATGCACAATGTTCTTTATTAACTGAATGCTTAGAGCTTTTCAGTGGTTTGAGATCTTTCGATACTATATTCGCGCTGTTTTTCTAACGACGTAGCGGTCAGCGCTCTGGTTTTAAGCAGGTACCGAATTCAATCACCGGTAGGCAATTTTTGAATTTTCTCTCGTTAGCGCGCGAGCGCTCACAATCGGTTGGGGTGGTTGGTAGACGTTTGGGAGGCGTCTAACAAAGCCAACAAGAGGGACATGCCGTGGTAGTTTTTAGTTTGGATATACTCCCTTTTTAGGGGGGAGTCCCACATAACCTTCGTCCTGCCCAAGGGTCGGAAGTAGCAATAAAGTTTTTCCACCACGCCAAAAAAAAAAGGACACATCAGCCGTAGCTAGTTCGTTATCAATAAAACCCATCGCGTCGCATCAATTTTTTTTGTGGGAGGTCCCGGGTTCGGGGTTCGTCAGCAGCAATTTGGGAACTCATAATTTCTGAATTTTCAGGGGCTAACTTGTAGTGGAATAAAAAAATAAAAAAGTACGACCGTGTTAGAGTAAAGACGCATCTGTTAAGCAAGTCTTTGGGTTATCAATAAAATGGGTAGTAAGCCAAAGTCGCGTCTGCGAGTAAAAGAAAGTGAACATAATTTAGCTGATGCAATGATCGGCGTGGGCGCACAATGAGCTTTCAACACAAAACTAAGTGTTCGAGATAAAGCGTTGATTAGCCGTGTGTCCGAATGTGCGCATGTATCTCCCGCGGGTAAGTTATACGTGCTCGGGCTATCGGCGCCGATAGGCGGGTGGTAGAGTCGTCGAGCGTGTGATAATCATCCCATTTACATATGCCGGAATATGAAGCAATTCTGTCGTTTTTGTAGTTCATATAGCATATGTGAGTTACGTACTGTTACGGGTTCGATATTCAGCTCGAGACCAGAATTGTTACCCTTTTGAGTGTTCTTATAAGTTAGAGGTGGCAATTTGGTAATTTACTGTTTCTGAATATTGACTGGCCTGGGAGGCGAGGCCACGGGGAGTTACGCGACCCAAGGGCAAATACCGCCATAACGTCACTTGCCAGCAGTATAGACTACGGTCGAGGCACTGGGTAATTTGTAGTGGAATAAAAAAAAAGCTTCAATGGTATCCTGCTCATGTTTGAGAGTAAAATGGACTCACCGATCCTAGAACTGTTTATTCGAGTATTGGGTAAGGCCAGTAATAAGTGATATGAAAATATTTTTTTAATAAATAACAACTAACATTCGTTTTTAAGTGTTCTAGTTCTATGTATATTATTATTACTAGAGGTCGCCTAGTGGTCGTAATTTTATTTTTTCAGAAATCATCATAAAATAATTAAAATATTTAAGAACACATCTGCCCATAGTCGATCCTATTTACAGGTCGTGACAAAAAAAACCTAAAAAAATAACATAGTATATAGTAATGGTACATAAAGATTAGATTACAATTAGAATTTAAGTCGTTTTTAATTAAGTCGCAAAAAGTTGTCTGTACCTACAACTGCTACTAAATCATTCTAGATTCATAGAAGTGAAAAAAACAGATTGAAATGAAGCAAAGAATCTGCATGAAATGATCGCACGATCGGAGACAACACCTCGCGCTCAAGTTGATCGAATAAAGAGGTACTCGTCATGGCGACCTTCTGACCGAGCCGACGATTCCAAATGGAGGAGGTAATTCTATTAACAGGTCGTGAATTTAGTGGACTGTACGCACACATGGACGTATCCAGGGTCAAGCCTTGGGGGACATCAGATTTTGTATTTTAGATCGTCCGCGGCTGTTCAGTCATTCACACTACACAAACATTAGGTATATGTAAGAAACAGCCACAATTGATCTTGCTTTATAGGTAGTTAGAGTACCTGGATAGGATATTATGATTTTGAAAACCTTGCTGGTGCAGTGGCGAGCGCTGTGGTCTCATAAGTAAAAGTGCCAGCATAGATTCCCGGCGGGGTATATTTTGGGATTCGAAGTTTAATGTAACTGCCATATTGCCAGGCTAGAAAGCTACCATCTTAGACTGCATTATCATTATTTACAGTGAAATTAAAATAAACGTGTCACAGACACATTTGCCGATGGAACGCGATTCCCACACGGACCAGACGGCTGAGCCCGTAACTCCAGCGATAAGGCCCGTGGGCGCGCGATTGAGCCGTGACGGAGCACACGGGCTGTGATATACTGCCGACAGCGGTCAGGGCCCGATTGGCGGAACTGGGTAACGGGAAAGTAATTCAATGCAGGCGTTGAACTTCTGATTTTTTTTTATTCGTCTATAAGTTAGCTTGACTACAATCTCACCTGCACGCTGATAGCAATAGGCTGGAGACAAAAATTATATCCCCGATTATGTCAAGGTAATAATTGCCCCTCCCTAAGCCTAATTGTGTCCCCTGATACAATTAACGTGTCCACCCGCCAAGGCACGGAAACCGGGAATGAAAAGTGTGAAAAGTTTATTTGTAGTCACAACAGAACATATCGCTAGCGAGCACACTAAGCTGAGCTTGTTATTGTGCGCGCTAGCAAGTCTCGATTTGTCAGTACTTTTTACCGAAAAAATCTAAAATTTATAATGATGATAGTGTTACATTATATTATTATCACTTAGTCTAGGCGAAGTGTGTGTGTGCGTGTGTGTGTGTGTGTCTGTGTGTGTGTGCGTGCGTGTGAATTGTGTGTGTGTATGACTGCGAGTATATGTTAGCAAGTTATCGTGTCAATTATTTATTTATTTTTGTAATCTAATTTATAATTGATTTTACAAGGTTTTCTGTTTCGTTATAGTTTAGACCAATTAGGTATTTGAATGTTGTGGTTTGGCATTGTTTTTTATTAAGTGGGTATATTGGGAAATGGGAAAAGTTTAACCCAGTTTGTTATTACACGTATATTTTTTTAAGTTTAATGTTCGTTCCAGTTTAAAAGGTACCTAGGCTGTCGGCATGAGGTAATACAAAAGCAGTCGTGCATATGAGAAAAAAAATGCAAAACGTTTCATGCGAGCATATCCATGTTGACAACATAGGATTGAAAACGCGTCTGGCTTTCGGCTGTACTCTTCCATCATTCGACTTGGATTAACGCTGTTTAACAACATGGACTGCGTATAGCGAGGTCCTGGGTCGAAAATGATTAGTTCCGCCCAACTTTCATTACTGCGGGTTAACACATAATCGCTGTGTTACAGCTATAAATCCGCTGTTTATCAGCAATAATGAGACACTTTGTACCAGTTTTGTGCAGACAACGCTTATCGCGCGCCGAATTAAACCCACAGCCGTCAAACTGTAATGACTCACGGCTTTCTGTTATGGGCTGCACTGCTAATGTTTTCTTGCACTTTACTCACCGTCAAAGGGCCTTTATTACGGCAAGTTTCACTTTACACCGAGCGAACAATATTCAGAGTGCCAAGTGTGCGACCACCTAACTACGATATTTGATCGAGTAAAAGTAAACTGCGGTTTATATGGTATCGCATGAGCGCCATCTAGTGAGTTCGATTTCCCAGTGTTTTAACAAGATCAGCCATCTTGTTAAAACACATGTTTCATAGCTTTTAAAGAATTGTCTATTCTTATTTTAACAAAAAAGGGAATCTATAGCTACAGAATGTAGTTATTACCATCGTGTCGTTATACTGGAAAGCATTGTACACGTAACAAAAATGTCGGATCGCATTACAGGTCGAGTTGATATAAAGAAAGTATTGATTTCAAAAACAGAAAGATTACAAACATACTATACAAATACAAGAGTAGTATATGCTATTCTGATTGCACTAATCACAGCCGTCAATCCAGGAAATAGCATCTTCTATCGGCTCCTCGTACTGGACAAGTGTAAAGCATTCTTAAGGCGCGAGATAAATAGTAATGTACACGAAAGGCCACACGGAACTTGCGAAATTTACATTCATGCAGCGATACGGGGGGTTATCTCGCGCCCGCGTAAAGGATGGCGAACAGCGCCGGGCGGCCAGATAGCTTGCGGCCTCGACCGCGCCGGGAGCCCGCGGCTACAACGGTACGTTGGCAACGGCAGAGCGCACTTCATGCATGCGTAAAAGAACTGCCTTTCAAAGTTGGAAAATAAAAAATCTAAATTATCTATTTAATTTCATTTATTTTCATCAGGCAACAAGACCCATATAGCAACTATATGAATGGCAGAAAAATCTTAAAATATCTATATATCATTGGGGTCCTCAGCAAAATACTATAATTACGAATAAATAAATAAAATAATAGAAAAATAAACAATTTTATTCTATGAAGAAGAAGCTGGCGTGAAGCTAAGAAGTTGCTCTTTCCCAACTTCAACAAATCACAATTTACTGTAATGAGTGTGTTTTAATACATTGTTTAAAATTTTGCGTTTTACTTATACATATTAATAATGGAACGTGTATAAAAATGAAACAATATTATACACGAAAGTGGTTGTACGTTTGTGTGCTTGTGTGTGTGTGTATGTATGTATGTATTTATGTGTGTGTGTGCGTGTGTGTGTGTGTTTGTGTGTGTGAGTGTGTTATAAATAAACATATAACTCGAAATAACTCGGACAGATTGTGATAATTTCTGCATGATAAACATTCAAAGTGAACTCTATCGTTTCATCTTCTGGACCATATTGTCAATATTGCCCCTATCTTTTGCCGCCATCTCCTCGGCTACAAGCTGTTTCATATTAAAATCGCTCCAGCATTATTTAATTGTTATCGGTCGCTTCCGGCTGGTCGGGCGCCGCGGTCGCCTGTCGCGCGGCGTCGCCCATTGTGGCTGCACAATGAGCCTGCTCGCACGCTCACTTCAGCTGCTAACTGAAGCGATCGCTCAGCGGTGGAGGTTCTAATCTCTCCCGTTAAACTATTGTTGTAGGACCATTGTTACTAGCGCCCAAATTTAATTCTAAATCTTCTGATCAAATAATGAAGTAATCACATGCTATTTTTTCATTAACAAATAATAAATAAATGTACTACGACCATACACACATCGCCATTTAGCCCCAAAGTAAGCGTAGCTTGTGTTATGGGTACTGAGATGACTGATGAATATTTTTAATAATACACATAAATACTTATAATATACAGATAAACACGAAAAACCATTCATGCTCATCACACAATTTTTTTTTCAGTTGTGGAAATCGAACCCTGGCCTTGGGCTCATACAACAGTCAGAGACTGACACAATAACACACAACAGACATTTCATTGATAAGGTGGAATAGGAAAAGGATAGCCTTACTGAATTTAATCTTCGATTAGAAGATTTTGGATTAGATTGATAATCGATAAGGATTACATCATATTATACTAGTGTTATACTGCTAGCATTATTATACTAATGTACCAGAGCGCAGTTAATACGAATATTATTTAATTACTTTTGGAGCCATCTTGTTGGATTCGTGTTTCGTTTAACCTTTTAACTTCTTTTTAATTTTATAATTTAGTGACCTTCTTATTGAATTTTATTCCATTTTTGTGTATTACTTACTGTTATTTTCTTTATTTAAAGCAAAAATATACTTGCAGTGTAATTTACTATACAACAAAAAATTTGACTTTGATTTTGACTTTTATTCTTCTATATATGTGGACTATGCAACCGTTTAATGTTCTAGCTTTTAAACGTTTTATATAAATATTTATGTCTCATATAATCATTAATCAAAGTTCGATTATAGCTATTTCAATTTCAATATCCCTAAACATACATATTATATGTTTATGACCTCGCTAAGTGCTCAGAATTTTAATATGTTGTGATCCAACCAACGCAAACCTTGTCGCTATGAGTTTCAACAATGTTTTTAATAGGATACCTATTGACAAGTAATCAATTACAGACTGGCGCATTAGGCTGACCCTCCACCAAGATGAAGATGAAATTTGATGAATAATACACAAAAATACTTATAATAACTATAGATAAACGCTCAGACACTGAAAACCATTCCTGTTCATCACACACACATTTTCCGGTTGTGGAAATCGATCCCACAGCCTTTGACTAAGAAAGCAGGATCACTGCCCACTGCGCCATGAAGAAGGCATACATTTGTTTAAATTTACTAAGCTTTCAACCTTAAACTGAGGAATTCTATGGAATTTCTCTAATTCACATAATATGTACTTATAGCTCTGATTTTATAGCTTAGCTTAGCCCCGGTAAGCTGAGCTGAAAATGATTGATTCCTTTCCTCGCCGATCATCGCTCGGTGCGAAAGTAGCCTTATCGCCGAGGCCTATACGCAGCCGCTATGATAACAGTCCCCGAGATATGTAATTAATATAAACAAGCGCAGCGCGCGACTCTGCATATTCATGTCAGTGGGTACAGCGCTCTGCGCCCATATCTCACTCGGACACGCGAGCCCACTTGGGACGACAGTAAAAACGCGATCGCATTTGAATTTCAAATACCTGCACACACCTCTTTGTCTGTGCATCTGTAGTAACAAATGTGTAGTTTTAGCGACCTCCCTGGCGCAGCTGCGAGCGCTGTGGTATTTAAGTGGGAGGTCCCGAGTTCGATCAACTGCAGGGCATTTAAGAAATTTATAAGTACCAAATTTTCTCTCTGAAAGGCTGAAGGCAAAGAGTGTTTGTACTGTGCATCCAGTCAACTTTATTTTTGACATTATGGTAAAAGGACGGAGCGTAACAAAAGCTACTTTTTTATTCCTGGATATTATTACCAAACGCGGACGAAGCTAGTTGATAATAATATAATAATATGCAATAAAAAATAAAGTGAAATACGATAAAGTAGGCCTAATTGATAAAGATTCTTTACAAGGGTGTTTTAAATGCACATGGAGGTGTTATTACGTTCGTAAGTTGCCAACAGGTATTTTATGGTGAAAGGATTTAGGCTGGCATCCTGCTTTACTGGCGACGGAATTTCACATTTTATGGGAGACAACACTGACAATTTACTAGCCCATCGTCAGTTACTTGGTATAAATTAAACCTTCCCTTCAGAATCGCCAATAAAGCAGGTACGCTGGGGTAGATTAAGTATAATCCCGGCAGATTCTAAGAAGTCTATGCCGAGAAGTGTGCGATTATTTTTAGCGTTTGGTATCGCGGTTAGCGACAAAGATACCGTGCGATTTCCCAGAGTTATATCCACAGTGGTGGAAAGTAATTTTTTTGTCGTTACCACCCCATCTGCAAGATTTACATCAGTGCGTCTTTCTGAGAACGATACACCCATCCCTTGAAGTTTGTCATACAGCATAGCTGCAATGCTGTTTTGAGCGGCCGTGTCGACGTGGGCGTAACCAATGTCACCATTTATATTTATCTCAATTGTTGGAATCTCGATGTGGTGTCCGAGATTGGTCTGCACTGTGTAGAAAGATACTGGTTTTGGCGATGATTCCTTGTCTTTGCAGTTCGCGCAGATACTCTGATATACACCGGGCGCGCCGCATCCGTAACAAGAAATAACCGGTTACTCTGGTTTAACGTCAGAAGTCTTCTCTTTTGTAGTTTCACATTTTGGGAGTTCGGCCAACCTTTTGCGGCACTCTTCTACGACATGACCCTTATTGCGACAAAATAAACATCTCCGTTTTTTTCTCGGAGCTTTAGTCGGAGCGTTAATAACAGCAGTCGTCTCTGTTAGAGGCTTTTGGATCTCTTGTTCCAATGATTCCAAGTGACGCGCCTTTTCTAAAAGATCCGCAAATGTGTTAATGGCTGACCTTGCTATATTTTTTCTTAGCTTGAGTTTGAGCAGACCATAAATTAAATCTATCTCTTCCTCCTCTTTGTGGCGGGCCGCTGGTAGCTGGCCGAGCAAAGCGCGCTTCCTGCAGAGGAATGTAACGATTTCCTCGTTTTCTCCCTGTGGACTGGCGAATATCTCCATATATATTTCGTAAGGTTGTTGCTTTAGGTCAATAAATGATCTTAAATTGTCTATGGCTGCCGACCAATCCTTTACTTCCGAGCGTATGCCTTGCCACCATGTACTGGCACTGCCTTTGAGCAGCAACGGTAGCCCTAGAAGGGCTTCCTCGTCTGATATTTGTGAGATTTGTTTGAATACTTCGACACCAGTAATAAATTCTTCAACTTTGTCATAGTTGTGTTCACCATTAAAGCGCAAAAGGCAGCGAGTGAATTTCTGGTTTGCCGCTGTACTATGTCGATTATTTAACTGTTCTTCTGAGGGTTCTGGCGTCTTTGAATGTTTTCTTTTCATTTCTTATTATTTTAATTAACGTAATTCCTTTAAATGGAACTCTTGAGGTGAGAAATTAACTTAAATTTTGTCCTATGTCCAAAATGTAGATTGGTGTCACGTGAACACGTGGATTCTAAGCTTGAGGTGAACGAACGGACTGCAGGCAGCTATCGCGTTCGTAACTTCGAATGGTTGTCAGAGTGGGCTGCAGAGAGCTACCGCACCCGATTAACATTAGAGGACTGCGGAGGCTATCGCTCTAAAGCCGGTCGACCGACTCACTGCCGCTGCTCTGTTATGCGGTCGGTTATTGCAAATCGATCCCCACTCCTACCTAGATGATGTCTCGTTGTCGTATCGTAAAGCGGTACAGATAGTTGGTGTGCGAGTGAGAAAGTATTCGGTGAGCGCGAGGAGAGAAGGCTTGTTATTATTCTTGTTACAAGTAAATGACAGAGTAGACAGAAAATAATAAACTTTAACAGAAGGTAGATATTTTAGAACAATATAAAGCATAATAATATTCATATTACTGGATATGGTTAAAAATACTTACCTAAAGATAGCAGTATTGTTAATACCTACATCTATTCGACAAAGATTCTCGTTTCACATGAAAATAGAATTACAAACGTTGGCATTGGCGGTGAAATTGGAACTGAGAATTTGAGCGTAAATCCCTGTTCCCTGTAGGTATAAATAACTAGTTGTTACTCGCGACTTCGTTCACGTGAAATTTTTTATGTGCATAGAAATGTCATGTTATTAGCTTATTTGACGCATATTTGCTTATTTTATTCTCTGCCCCCTGTACATTCACTTTGCAAGATGACGATTTCTTGCTCTGTGAAAACCAAAATAAATCTATTGCAACAGAACCGTACATTTTCTGAATGGAAAGTATTGCTATTCCAGAGTTCAGACTACTTTTGTGCTAAATTTCGTCCAGATCCATTCAACAAACATCCATCGGAACCTTTGCATTTATAATAATAGGTATTAGATCATCATCATATCAACACATTACCGGCCCACAATAAGGCACTGGTTTTCTCCCACAAAGAGAAGGGATTAGATTCGTTATGTATTAGATAAATATAGCTTTAATAGATACGTAACAATATTTGGCCTGACTCAGGAATCGAACCGCGTATGGTATTAGGTGCATGCAAACACCGCGGGGAAGTTAGGGCAAAACTCAGAATTTAACTGAAACCCGTGCAAGCGCATAATATATAAGTTTTACGACCATTTTATCTGTCCGTAAACGCCTTCCATACTAAAAGTCATTGCTCAAGGAACTATGTATGTCAGTATGTCCTTTAGACATGTCCTAACATTGAAACAATCTTTTTACGACGAGGCCAAATTATGTACTAGAGACGTCCGCTACATTGCCACCACCATCAACGCTGTTTAGTCAACATTCTTGTAGAGCGGTAGGTATGCTTAGACAATCTTTTTAATATCCGTAAAAAATTATATGTTAATTCTATTCTGAACGCCTCCACTTCTACGGAAAACATTATTATCGAGGTAACCACAGGGCTCAGGCCTTCCATCCCACAGGCGATTTAAAACAAATAGTATTAACTTTGGGCTGGTATTTCTGATCTGCATCGGGAATCGAGACCGAGACCTCGTGATCCGCAGTCAAACACGCTAACAATTAGGCCGACATTGTTTAAACATTTATTTTATTGGTCAAGTTGGTATTTTTGCTGTAGTAGATCTGTTTGTCTCTGAGACTATTACAGGTGTGAGAAAAGGTAAATCGTTTAAATTCCTACATTGTATAAAACCATAAACCTCTAAACATCCACGCTCTTAACTTTATACCTTGAATTTTATTCTATAAAACAATTTGTTATTCTTCAGTACAAGTCATCGACACCCACGGGGTACTCCGTTGTGTTTATCAAAAGTAATGCAGAGAATATACAAAACAGATACGAACCGTTATATTGTAAAATGTTGATTTTGTAAGAGCAACTGCTGAGATTCCTGTAAGCTTCTTTTTGGTATGACATCATAATCCAGCGCGGCGCAGCACTTTTAACTACTTTTCAAAGTGCTTATAAAATAGACCTACTCGAATTTTTGTACATGTATTGATATTAAGCGGCGATAGCCTAGTGGTTAGAGTTTCGATCTTACTTACGGGCGGATGGAGTTCGATCCCCGACGCACCTCTAGGTTTCAAAGTTATAAGCGTAAAATGTCACTTTGAACGGTGAAGGAAATATTGTGAGGAAACCCATATGCCCTAGATTTTTCCATACTGTTCTCAAAAGCGATCGAAGTATACTAATCTGGACTTGGCGTGGTGGACTAAGACAAAAAACCATTTTCATTCCGTCAAGAGATCCGTGTCCTGTGGTAATGATAGACGATGATTAATATTTACTGATAAAATAATATACAAGAAGACTGTTGTAAATATTATAGTAAAATATAAAACGCATTATATGACCCAAATTAATTAATTATTAATAAAACCAAGTCCGCATTAAATGTTGACAAAAGTCCTGGCTGGATTTCCGCATTAACAGCAAGCCAGTTCCTTTGTCACAAGATGTTAAGTTGCCCTAAGATCCTAAGATCTCCACGACGAACGTTAAAAAGTAAGTAGAATTTGAAAACTATAAAACTTCCGCAGTCGTGTAAAGAAAAGAAAAAGTCTGCTCGGCAACAGATATAAATAAGGATGCAATAAACATGTACGTACTTGTCCATAAATCTCTTGCAACTAGGATAAACGTTGCAAAAAAATTTCGCGGCCCGAGGGCCGTAATTCACCGGTAAATCGTGATGATCAATAAAGCAATAAGACCCTTTATGATCATAATGACTCAATAACAGTCATAAGGGAGTCATTTTAGTGCCATAAGAGAAATAATGAAACACTTATAAACGAATAATGGGTTAATTGATGCTTTATAGCGTGAGATTTTATCGTAGCGTTTTATCTGATTTTAAAAACCGATTGTAATCTTTCCAATAATTTATAGTACTTATAGTTGGATAGAAAGATAACGTTCGATTATTAGTAGTTGACTGTAACAATATAAATATTGCATCAAAAATAAACTCGTCGTGCAGTTACATACAATTGTTAATTCATTCAAGGGCAATTGTATATTATTTTATAACAAATTACAGAATGATATCTTTGAGGTGTCTCTCAATAAGTTCAAAGTTTATATAAAACGTAAGCTTACAGAAAAATTCTATTATAATGTTTAAACGATTAAAAAGTTTGGTGAATTACTCAAACTTCATAGCCCAATATTAATTGACTGTGAGATGGTGATAACAAAAAAAAAATTATGAAGCTATCACCATCCCCTTACAATTATGTAAACATATATGTATGACCGCTTTATAAGTGCCTGCGATAGGCCTACATGAATAAAGAAATTTTGAATTTGAATTAGAAAATTTGATTTTTGAATAGGGTAGGTTTGTCGCTGGAATACCTTGGGATGATGTTGCGCGGTGGTTATGGTTGGTTATATTATAACTTTGGAACAGAGATCGACGGTAGTGCCAAGAAGCGGTTTTGTAATATTGTGTCTGTGTCTACCAACCTAAGGCGTGGGTGTTAATCCTCACGTGTCTATAATAACACCGACAGCCACGCCCTGCAGACCGGAATGCTGCAATGCTGTATGCCAGCTGGAATAAGCATTGCGGTAATCCTTTACCGGAACTGCTCTGTCGCTAAAAGATCTACACCAACAACCAAAAAAATTGACGTCCGTTCAACTCACTATAACTGTACAAATCTATATGTCATTTGGCGCATATAACTTGCATCCTATAGACGGATGTTGAATACTTTTTATCCCGGAAAAACACCCTGAATGCCGTTAATTAACAAAAGCGATCTTGTTATTTTGCACAGAAGATAGCTTGCATTTTGGAGAGAGACAGAATAATTTTAAGACCAGGAAATATCAACGTCACGGTAAATTGACAAAATCCGTAACGCCCGTACATCTGAAAGAGATCCGTACATCATGACGGATGTTATTATATCTTTAAGAATCATACACAACCTGGTATTTATACAAATCAGTTAAAATTGTACACTAATAAAGTTACGGCGATCGTGAACTTGACCCCATAGAAACCGCCTGATTCGATCGAATGTGGATAGATGCAAATCGCTTATAAGCTAAGGCGCGAACCACGAGAAAGTCTTGCTGTTCCATTCCATTCAAATTTCTTATTAATAATAGACAATAGAATAGTATCGAGCTCTTTATTACCTGATTATTTGAGTGGAAATGTGAATCTGCTCCTAGTTTCGTCCATTATAATTGGATCGTTAAAAGGCAGAATTTTATATGGTTACATAATTTGAATGATTAGGTTAATTTCTTGCAAATCTATAAATAATCATGCTTTTCATACAGGTTGCACTAAATGTCATCCATGGATGTTTATATCAATTGATTGTACGAATCAATTCAGTCATAGGGGAGTTGAATCCCAGATTTCTCTTGAATCAAATTACGAGAGCCAGAGCTTCTAGCCCACTGAGGGCGGTATGCTGGCACACTGATATTCTAACCGAATAATAGGTTTTGCCTGAATGCTTGCGATTGCGCCACTCCTAATGCCATGTCTGCGCTATATCAGCGCCGGACGCAACTTCGTTTGGTTCGCGCCTAATACGAGGTTACGTAACAACCGGACATGGAGACAAGCAGGCACCGCCCACGGTACAGTGTCGATTGTCGATTATCGATTATCGATAGAACAATTTATGTCGGCACCGGCGAGATGGCCTCACTATAATTAGAAACGGAATCTAAATTAAGAACGTTGCATAATGTTCATTATAGTCATTATAATGTGATCAGCATAATGCGATGTTTGTATTTATTCACGGTATTGTAATTATGAGGTGTAATTTTGATGTTGCCGGCTCTTAAACTATAGTTGACCTAGGGCTGCAAGATTCAGTATTAGTATTATTTACTGTCTATTTTCCTTATCTGACTACCAGACCAGACAGAGGAAATTCAGAAATTATGAATTCCTGCGCTGCCGGAGATCGAGTCCGGGTCCTCCGCTTTTAGCCCACATCGCTTACCGCTGCGCCAGTGAGGTCGTCGATCTCACATTGACGACGTCACGTGCGTTTGCATAGTAGCTAAACTGTTCTCACTACAAAACAAAGTGTTGATATTTGTTTCTCAGTCACGCAAAAACGGCTGAACGGATATGCATGAAATTTGGCACGCATGTAGCCTTTGACATGGAAAATAACAAATGCTACCTTTTATCCCGAATCCTTAATTAGTTCCCGAGGGAAAATGGAAAATTGATTACGAGGTTAGCCGGGGGCGGACAGCTTTGAAATTTAGTATCCATCCCGTGGTAAGATTAAAAATTGTTAGCGAGCACAAAATTCTGAAGTCCACGCAGACGAAGTCGCGGGCAGAAGCTAGTTATTAAATGAAAAAATTCTTCGCAGTCGTGACATATGTAATGTCATCAAGGGTTTCGTTTCAACGCGACATCTCACCAGAACGCTTAATCGCTTGGCACATCTTTTTTTTGTAGGATGGTAACTAGCAACAGCCGAAGCCTCCCACTATACCAGACCAGAGAAATATTCGCTCCATCCCGATACCTCTCACTTATATTTAGATCTCGAAGTCTCTAAAAAATATTGCCTCTTTCCTACTTCCTAATTCAAGGCTACTTGGAAAGGGGTGGTAGATACTTAAAAAAAACTTTGTGGTCTTATCAGTGAGAAATCTGGGATTCGATCCCCTCCGGAGGCTTTATTAATAATTTTAGGTCTTTCTCTGTTACGGTTTTAACCTTAGCTCGGCCCTAATATTACTTTCAGAAGTGAGATCGGGAACAAACTTTAAAACTACATTTTTCTAATGGTGAAATCATTCTCCGAAGTGGGCCCCAATGAGTTATGGGATCGTGCGTCACTATTTGCCTACGACCAGTCCGCGGTGTATCGTAATAATTTGTGATAATCGATTAACCCTCGGGGCTGGCGTGATAATCGATTTAATGCGTTTAATTGTATCAACATTTGTATTCCATAGATCAAGAGGCGGGACGTTTATTGGGTCCCGGACAATTATTTATTGTAAAACGATAATTAAATTTTATACCTTAATGGAAACATCCCACCTGGAACGCAGGCATGTGTGTTTGTTTGTCCAGTTGAGTCATACGCTGGGATTACCTGCAAACAACACAAAACAGTTACAACCAATAAAACTTAAGCGTACTTTCTAAGCACTTGTTGCTCAGGTAAAGCTGATTCTCAAATGGCGGTTAACCTTTCACGGGCACCACGTGACGTCACGACATATCGTGCCATTTTCGAAGGGAGGCTACCAATTATTTGAATTTTAAACTACAGGGTTACTTACAGTGGCGTGCATAGAAGGTATGCACAGGTTATGCAGATGATATAAAATGAGTTGTATTAATCCAATACGAGTTATAAAAACTTAAGGATAGGCTTTTGATAACTCTTAAATTGCCTATCCTTAAGGTTTTTATATATGTACAGGGATATACCCTGTACATACCCTCTATGCACGCCACTGGTTACTTACAACGATTGCATTCAAATGGATCCCTCCGTTTACGCGTTACAGCGGCGAGCGCTGTGGTTTTAAGATGGAGGTCCCAGGTTGGATTACCGGCAGTAGCAATTGGGAATTGCTAGCAAAGCTTCGACCTTCCTACCGAAAAAGTCGTGCGGCTAAGCGATTTAGCGCTCTGGAACGATGTCGAGCAATTATGGGTTTAATACCTGCTATATTACGAAAATTATTCTTAAATTGCTATACTCCGCGAAATACAGAAGAATCTGTATGGTGTAATTTATAATTTCTTCAATCCTTATACTCCACACCAAACAGATCTTCGGCAATGTACCCTGTACGCTCGTTTCGCTCCGAATTGTTAAGTAAACAATTCGCCAAATATGTCCTACCTGCTATATGGTCTAACAAGTTAGCCCGCTACCATCTTAGACTGCAGCATCACTTACATGATGAGATTGCAGTCAAGGCCTAATTTGTAGTAAAAAATAAAGAGAAACATTTTCGTCTCCTTGAATGGGACCACTTTTGTGTGAACAAATGACTGCCACATGAATATCGAAAGCAACCCCTGTAGTTTAATCGTTAGTAATGTCCGCTAATAGTCCTCCATAGTCCACGGTTCCTGGTGCACGTCGATAATAAACACATTTCCATGGTAATTTGGACAATAGATTGTGTAATGTCGTTTCATTTATATCCTTAACGAGTTTCGACTCTTACTTTCTTTGTGGCATGCTGTGACCAATTAACACTTTGAAATTACACGCGGTCAAGTGTGCGTCGGAATACTTAAACAATGGATTCCGTAGAAATTCGCGATTTAGGAGGAACCTACAACACAACTGAAAATGCAGAACTATTTATTAACAAGCACTTGTCTGCGATTTCACCTTTGCTTTCCGGGACCGTGTGTTTTCCCGGTATAAAAATTCTGTGTTGCAAGTTTTGTCTATGCCATATTTCACCAAGTTTTGACAAAACATCATCATGATTTATTATAAAAACCAAGCCACATTCGTTATTTTCCGCGCGAAAAATCACGAGAATCTGTATGGCGTAATTCATCATTATCAAAATTAAGCTTAATTTGCTATACTCCGCGAAAAGCAGGAGAATCTGAGTGGTGTAATTTATAATTTCTACAATTCTTATACTCCACACCAAAGAGATCTTCGGCAATATACCCTCTACGCACGTTTCGCTCCGAAACCGGAGCATCCTCAGGAGATGTTGACTTTACAATGAATAATTGTTAAGACAACAATTGTTGTAAATTACACCATACAGATTCTCCTGCTTTTCGCGGAGCATAGCAAATTAAGCTTAATTTTGATAATATATCATGGATTTCCGAAAAGTTACGCCTGCTTCTATCCAATAGTAATTCATCATCATAATCGGGTTTTAAATCACGATTATTCTAAAGGAGTTTCACTTGAAAAAAAATTAAAGGATTTTCGTGGGGTCAAGTTTTTTTTTAATTTTTTTTTGACTACGGAACCCTTGAAAGAGTTATTCCTATGAGCATAATTTTTTTAAAGTTATGAGTTATTCGGCCATGGGAAATTATATTTCCATACGTCGTTTTTACATGACAAATCTGTGAGTCTGGAGTATGGCAGTTCTATAAAACCCGTACCCCTCATCGTTTTCTGCGGGGCTTTTGCATCATCGTACGGATACATCGCAACACTTCACAGAGCATGCAAGGAGCAAGTCCTGCAACGTGCCGCCCTGTGTCCATCAATTTGACGAGTAGGTGTTAAGCCTCACGTGCCTGTAATCACACCAGCAACCGCGCCCTTCAGACCGGATCACAGCATTGCAACAATGCTGCTTAACGGCAGTAATAAGCATTGCGATATCCACCGGACGAGCTCTGTCACAATAAGTTCTACTACTGAGAACCTTTCACGCGATCGAACAAGTAAAAGTGGGCAGAAAATATCGCACTTGGCACTGTGAGCTGCCACAGCTAACCGTAACACGTCAGCACGGCGCGGGAGCTCCCAATCTGCGCGCCGCACCAGCCATCAGCGGCTAATGAGGCTGGTCGGGCTAATGAAGCATCTAGATGGCAGTGCATCATCGGCGACGAGTGGGCGGGGCGGACCACACAGAGCACGGGTAAGTGCTTGCGCGCACGAGCGTGCGACTGACTTGTAGGGAGCTAGTTTGATGAAACCACATTACATATAACAAGAATATAAAAATTAAAAATTTAAGATCCCCGACTTTCAATATGGTGTACTAAATTATTTTTCTAGTCATGCCCTTTCATTTAAAATACTAAAGAAGTTGCGAAAAAAAGGAATTCGCCATAATGGAGCGTCTAGTACCGACTTTCATCAAACATAGCTAAAAACACTTTTAGGAAATACGATGCCATAGACAGACAGACAGAAATGAAAATATTAATATGAAAATATTATCATCCTAGGCCAAAAAACTGTGCTAATATTAGCAAAATTAGCACAGTTTTTTCTTTGCTGGACATTAAAAGTGGTCCACCAATCCGCACTGGGCCAGCGAGGTGGACTACGTCCTTAACCACTCCTCATTGTGGGAGGAGACCTGTGCCCTGTAGTGGGCCGGTAATTTGTTGATGATGATGATGATGATGAGTATGTATTACACAGTTTTCTATAGTCTGTTTTTACTACTACTTGGCACTATGCCGCGACCTACGAGTACATTTGGTTATCAATTTTGTCAGTTCAAGATTTCTCGAGAGTCGTCTCGAATTAGCTATACAGTGATAAGTCTAAACAAAAAGTCGGTAGTGTGTTCTGCTGCTAATACTAATAACGGAAACCTAGATCAGATGTTACATGTTCCTGGAAACGCCTAACTTGCTATTAATCTTAAGATATTTGTGGTTTTAGAACGTTTCGTTTGGCGTCCATTTTGGATTTATGATACAGTCCAGCTAGATCTCACGCCGAAGAAATAGTTAAGTTGCCTTTATAATTATCTTGATGGAATATTTGTAATTATACCTCTCATTTACGTTTACAGTTGGGCATATTATTATGTTTTTTATAGGGATTTCCAAAACTTATCGTGGCTAAAGGTCGTTTGGTCTTGGGTCGACTGTGTACCACAACTCACTGAGACTCTCACGGCTTGAGAATATCTTCCATCAAATGGGCAGTTATCTACACTGTTTAATGCCTTAAGTCCATGCTGCTTTTTCCGGTGAGGTGCTGCCCTTTCATTACCTTGAAACCTCGTCGTCGATTGGTACTCCAAGTTATGTAAATTTACTTTCGTTTCTTCTTGGACATTGGTTATTTTGTAATAAAGAGCTACCTTGAGTTTTCATACCGAAGAAAATTCAGCATTACTTCAAAATGATATCGAAATTTAAAAAATGCCCATTATCAAACCTTCCACTTGGAAGATCACAGCACTTAACATAATAAGGTCGTTGGTCCTGTATATAAAATTACGGATTTATGTTAAAGTGGATGTGACGTTTGTTAACGTTAAAACTTACACTGTTTAAAGTCAAGGTCCAAGTCAAAAATATCTTTATTCAAGTAGGGCATCACTTTTCATGCGCACATTACATTAGAAGTACACGGAAGTGAGATTATGGCGATAACCATATTCGTAAACTTAAAACTAAAGCTACGAGGGTTCCAAATGCGTCCTGGTAGAAGGCCACAACAAATTTAGCCGGGTTTGCTTTAGACCAAGAAGTCTTTTATACTATAAAAGGACTTTTACGTATAATACAAACTTTGAACTTTTGAGATACATCTCCAAGATGACAATGACATTATGAATGTTTAAATCGCCCGACTGAAGTTTCTTACGTTAGCGAGCATTATAGTCGTAAAAATGTAATAGGCCCGTTTTGACATTTGTGCAAGACCATAGAATGTAACTTGGAACAAAACTGAAAGAAACAATAAAATAAAAATCAATTACATACAGTGTTTTAAAAAATACGTAAATTTTTTTGGGACGTTAAATAATATGAAAGAATATATCGCAAGTTATCTTTTTGCGCTTGCTTCATAGTAGCATGCAATTTATAATTGTTGCGAAACGTTTTGAAAACAGTTACGTTCTCAGTCTTTTTTTTTTTTATTCTAGAGTTGTAACCATTTTTTACTAAATATCGAAAGCCGCCGCGCTTGGTTCTCAAAGCCGCAAATAAAATTTTGAATTGACGACACTGGGTTCTAAATAATGAGTCTGAGTTGATGTATCTGACCAAGCGGCACATGACTGAAGCGACCCCGCGCGCACTGCGCAGTTTTTCGTTCCCCATCTTGTAAAGTTGACTTTACGCTCGTTTAAGTTTGATATATACTGTTTACTATTACGTTAACTTTTGCTCTTCTACTTTGGATATTGATTTAAACATAGTGATTTGAGTCGATTTTTGTGTTTGTTGTTATATAGTACGAACTCTGTTTCAACATGTTGAAAAGTGGACGTATAATCAACAGTCAGTCACTCGAATTGGTTGTGAAGTTAAAGGAATACTTTGAACGAACGAACACTCTACAATACATAATCATATAAATCAAGTACTGATACAAACTTGAACTGATTTGTCGTGAGTATCGAGTACCGAGTCTTATGGTTCCATAACTAGTTACGTCGCGATGACAAATGTAAAAAAAGGGGCTTTTACTTTTTTACGACTATAGTAAGTAAAGTAACCAAGTTATTAGTCACGGCCATTAAGGTACACCAAACAAGAGATTACGAAATATAACACAACACCATTAATTCCATTATCTATGCGTTAACTTGCCCAGTTGTTTCCAGATAGCATCTAGTTGTTCGCAACGCAGTTATGATTCGGTATCGCATCCTGATTAATAAATCCATGTTATCTCTATAGCGGGGCCCGTGTACGCCATTACAGCTTCTAGCTTCTGGTGCTGGGGCGTTGATACAAAGAAACCAAAGATTTACTTGCGGCTGTGATCTACAGAGTTTACAATGCTCTGCCAATGTTGAGGTACTTGAAGCTTAATACAGAAAATTTTTAGAACGTGTTGTGCGCATTCTTTATTGCCGACCACATATCTTTATATATATATTTCTTGTGTGCGTGTGTATGTCACTGAACTCCTCCTAAACGGCCGGACCGATTTTAATGAATTTTTCGGTATGCGTTTGGGTGGCACCCTGGATGGTTTAGATTCACAAATCAGCCCGACAGATGGCGCTGGGGTCCGCTAGTAATAGATATTTTTTCAACTAAACTGATAACCCGTCCAAGTAGAGTTCCGTGACAGCCGGTGTACACGCAACCCTTTCAAACGGTTGTACCTGTTAAAAAGGCAGACAACTAAACTACAGTTTAGTTCATATATCAGTGTAAAACTGAATAAGCATTAAATGAGCGTGTCATAGAAAAAATATAATGACACTAAAATTTGCAGGCAAGACACGACATTAGTTGTCAACAGCCGTACGATACAAGCGGCACAAGACCTTGACTTATGGGAATCCCTCCAAAAGACCAGAAGTGTACGTCTTTCGCTTGAGATGATGGTCGTAATGACAGTATGGCCCCAACACTCATGTCATGTTTTGAGAACGTAAACGGCACGAATATGAAATAATAATAAATAAATATCTATACTACGACAATCCCCACATCGCCATCTAGGCCCAAAGTAAGCGTAGCTTGAGTTGTGGATACTAAGATGAGTGATGAATATTTTAATGAATAATATACATAAATACTTTTAATATACAGATAAACACCCAGACACTGAAAAACATTAGTGTTCATCGCAGAAACATTTTCTAGTTGTTGGAATCGAACCTACGGCTTCGAGCTCAGATAAGCAGGGTCGCTGCCCACTGCGTCAACCGGCTGGCCAATCGGAATCCCTGCAAAAGACCTACCAGAAGTGTACTAGTCTTTCGCTCAAGATGATGGTTGTACTGACAATATGGCCCCAACACTTACTGTTTTGAGAACGTAAATGGCACGAAATACCTCTAAAATAACCAATGATCGGTTATTTTGGTTTTATTCGTTAATTTTAATCTCTGGTTTTGCATATCAACGGGCTCGTACAAGGGCTCTGCTGTTTGACAAACTTAACGCGGTAGTCATAATAATATCAAAGCGACAGTTAACAAAATACCCCGAGCGGCGGAACGTGTTCCCTGAGTGAAGCAGTTTTTACGGCATTGCGCAATGAGGGATTGTTGTGGAGGCGGTCAGTCATGGATTAATCGTGGAGTAATATTACTAGTTACTAGGCTTATAATAATAATAATGATAGATCTAGTTCAGTAAAAATGGAGAAACAACGGCTAACTTGCAACGGCACTGTTGGTTCAGAAACACAAATTCGGGTTTGCCCAATCTCTGTCAAATAAGTAAGGTTCGAGCCTCCGATAAGGCGTTAAAATTTTGCGTGAAATACAATTTTTGAGCTTAATATTAATAGTACCTCATGACTAAGGATCTTGCAGAAACATATTTTACTAGCGGACCCCAGCGCCATCTGTCGGGCTACTTTGTGAATCTAAACCATCCAGGTTGCCACCCAAACGTATACCAAAAAATTCAATCAAATCGGTCCAGCCGTCTAGGAAGAGTTCAGTGACATACACAAGAAATATATATATATATATTTTATTAACATTATATACAAAAAATCCTATATGCGTTTCAACTAGCATGAAATAGCGGCGTTAAATTCGGTCCACATATAAATTTCAATCAGTTCTCATCACTGAATAGAGAACAATCATCCATTGGAGCTGTCAATGCGAATTCCAGTCGCTCGTAAAAATGCCCGCCTAGGCTCCGCGGTGCCACATTAGACACTAAAACAGTTAGCTGTTATTGGTGTTTTATGACGCACCTAAATGTATTTATGGTCGCGACTCGAGAGACGTACGGTTCGCATAGTCTTACTTTCCTGGGATAATTTGGACTTTCCACTTCTTCTATAAGTTTCCGGAAGGCTCTTACGGTATACATATTAAGAAATCCAGTTTTTCGCCTGGGCCTAATCTTGGATTATAATCCTTAATGTAGAACCCACATCAACGTGTAAATGAAAACCACAGTAATACTTTACAAGCGTCAGAGGCTTCCGAAAACCTAATAGTTTTTGAGTTAACAAATGCAAAATTCAAATCAAGTCTTCACGTTATTAGGTACGCGCGTAAACCGCCAGAATACTACTTGCATCTATGCTTCTAACATACACGCGAAATGTACAGAAGATTACATTGTTGTATATATATGTATATGTTTTAAAGGTTAGAAATAAGGAAGTCATTGTAATAGCCGATAGTCAATTAATAACAATAATCCGCAAACGCGCCAATGATATTACAGACAATAGTCATGTCGACTACCAATTTATGAGTCCCCTCACCACTTCAGCTGCGCACCAATACGAGTATGCTCATAATCCTCCATGATCACAATTTAGTGTTTCGATTCGTCAGGATTTACGCGCACGCCTGGAAAGTACCTACAGTTCATCTGACATGCTCTTGGATGTTTAAATTTTAAATTAGTGACAGAGAGGTCAAATTCTGAAAATTCTCTAATTAATGTTATAAGTTAGTTAAACTCTATTAAAGTTGTATAAACGCTTTGCATTGCGTGTAGTATGCCTGTGAGTTTAACAGTATATATTTGGCTATCCATAATTTGGAATCGAAAGAACGACTTAATACTAATTAAATAAATATTATAAATCCTCTATACAACGTGTAAATGAAAACATAAATAATACTTCACAGGCCTTAGGATACATTATGTACTGTCTCTGAGACTTATCTGTGAAACCGAAAACCTAATTGTTTTTAAGTAAACCACTGCCATAGTTTTAAATGAAAGAAATCTGATACAGCCCTGATATCACATGCAAAAGTAAAATCCAGTGACTCCGGTCATTTAATTAAGTACGCGTCGCGTAGCGTAGGTCAAAAGTAAATAATTAGAATGTTTTGAATTAGTTTGTATGGAAAAATAAAAATGCTTTTTTGATTTTATATTTTACTTAAAAAATATACAGTAATTCTTTTACACGTTGTATATATATGACTCGTATCTGTTAAGTACCGCTATATCTATATTTATGTATATCTTTCACTTCTTTTTACAGCAAATTTTATAAAAGTTAGATTATTATTTGTCACTAATCTATACTAATATAGGTTTGTACCAAATAGGGTCTGAAGGTTGTGCAGAATATCCAAATTTCGACGCGACTGAAGTCGCGGGCAACAACTAGTATGTAATATATAGTTTACGTTACATTACGAACGTTTTTGTTTCTTCTTCTTCTTTGCCCTAGCCTTATCCCATCATTTGGGGTCGGCACTCCTGGTCTTTCTGCGCCAGGACTCTCTGTCTTGGGTTGTCACGTCAATTAGATTTGCGTTTTTAATATCCTTGGCCACCGTCGTCCACCACGTGGAAGCAGGGCGTCCTCTTTTTCTTTTATGTTCAGGGAGTGCCAAGGCTTTTCGCACGGCGTGATCGTCACCGCGCCGCATAACGTGCCCGTACCACCGTAGTCTGCCTTCCGTCATTTTGTCGGTTATAGGGGCGACCTTATAACTGCCTCTGATGTATTCATTACGTACTTTATCGAGTCTTGTTACACCTGCTGCCTATCTCAACATCTTCATCTCGTTAACGTGCAGTTTTTGCTCATGCGTCCTTTTTGTCGCCCAGCACTCCGCGCCGTACAACAAAGCAGGGCGAACCGCGGTTTTATACACCTTTCCCTTGGTCTTTAAGGGCATTCTGTTATCACAGAGGACTCCAGATAATGCTCGCCACCGTAGCCATGCGGTGTTCACTCTGTGTGTCACATCTTCGTCTACTGTTGCTGTTGTTGTTAACATAGACCCCAGGTACTTAAATTTTTGGACTTTCGGTAGTGGTTGTGCATCTAGCATGATTGCCGCACCGGATGATTGACTATCGCTAAAATTACATTCAAGGTGCTCTGTTTTACTTCGACTAATGCGTAGGCCGCTGGTTTCTAGAGCAAGCCTCCATTTCTGAAGGGTGTCTTGTAGTTCTTTTGGGTTCTTATCCATAAGTACAATGTCATCTGCGTACAGTAAACACCAAGGCACAGGGGATTGGATATCTTTTGTAAGGTGGTTCATGACTAAATTAAATAGGAACGGGCTAAGAGTCGATCCTTGGTGGACCCCGACATTAACTGCAAAGGGCTTACTCAATCCTGCCATACTTCTAACTTGTGTAGTCACTCGGTCATACATATCTTGCACTAAGACAATATAGTTATATACGAACGTTTTTGTTTAACGAATTAAATCCATAGTAAAAATGAAATCAATTTCATTAGGAAGAGTTTCGTTTGTCAAACCTTAATATTTATGATTAAAACAAAATATGGAATGAAAACCATAGTAACATATTTAATAAATGATTAAATCGAAGAATATTGTTTGAAAAGTTATGCTCCTAAAAGCCGCTCTACGCATTGGTTATCTTTCTGGGTAAACCTAAGCTGCGTAATTGGATTTGCGGCCGCGGTAATGTGCGAAACCATGCAAGGGGTCGCGACATTTAAGATATAAACCATCTTCCACCACTTTATTTATTTACTCAAGTACCCTTCAGCTTTTTAACTTTTAATTTGGCCTCCTCCCATAGTAAGAAGTGTTGAGGCCGTAGTCTACCACGCTGGCCCAGTGCGAATTGGTGGACTGCACATGCCTTGAGTACATTACGAAGAACTCTCGGGCATGCAGGTTTCCTAGATGTTTCCCTTTACCGTTGAAACAAGTGATATTTTAATAGCTTAAAAAAACGCACATAACTTCGAATCTCAGAATTTGTATGTGCTTTCCTACAAATTCTATAGATTTAAAGCTCTCATTCGTGTGTTTGTAAAAAAAAGCGTGTTAAGACTGGCGGTAAGTAAATTTATTTTTAACCCCCGACAGTAAAAACGTCGATGTTATATGTTTAACGGGTTCCATTTTTTTAACACATATTATCAGGATATAAGGATAGGCTAGCTTTTTCTTCAGTATTGTCGTTTGCGAACGTCTTGCCGATTTTTTGGTATAAAATTAAAGAAAAACCGATAGAAGGTGAAGACTATAAGAACTAAATTACTCATAGTGGAATATGGACGTTAAAATCCGTCTTCTGAACTGAACACAATTGTTAATCATCTGAGCAAAAACCGTCCAAAATTGGAGCGTCCCAAATAGGATGGGATAATGTAGATGCACGTCAGCGGATAGGCTGCCATACAATTATCTCTGCAAACGTGTCATTACTAAGTTTGTGTGCTTTTTGCAACGCTTCATTATCCGCCTGCTTGTAGTCTGATGGTTTTAGGAATCCTCGGCGAAAGCCATAAAGCACGTTTCATCATCATATAAGAAACATAATCGGCCTTCTAAAGTTCACGGGTCTCCTCGTGTGAGAAGGGTTTAGGGCGTAGGCGACCGCTGGCCAAGTGCGAATTAGTAGCCTTCTCACGCCTTGGGGAACATTATAGAAAACTCTCAGGCACGTTTCCTCACGCTGTTTTCCTTCACCTACATCGGTGATGCGATCATTAGTGATGGAAATCGGTCCTCTTGAAGGCAAGCCGAACTCTTGCCCACTGGACTACCACCGCTTTTCCTTAGTTGATACTAAGGAAAAGCGGTGGTATGCTATATTTTTTTTGTATGTTTTGTGTTTTGTAGCACATTTTTCTGCTGCATTTCTAGATTGACCACAATCAGCATCTCAACCGATGGACGTCTGCTTCATAGTTTTTTAAATATTTTTATGTCTATGCCATTTGTGTCCTTTGATGTAGTCTGTCGTCTGTCCACAGTGTGTGAGTGACTTATTTATTTATTTATTATTTATGTACCATAAATTGTGATTGTGAACATTTGATAGATGAAGTGTACAAAAGAAAGCTTATCTCTATAAGATATCTCTTCCAGCTACCCCGTGATGTGAGTAAGATTATTTAATTGTGGTATCGGTCAAGTAAAGGTATAATATACGCAATGATAACTACTAAAAATATGCAACACATCTAAATATTAACAAAATTCTACATACTAATACGAATACAATTTAAAGTATAATACAATATGTCATCATCATCATCATCACATCAACCGATAGACGTCCACTGCTGGACATAGGTCTTTTGTAGGGAGTTCCAAGTTCCACGATTCTGAGCCGCTTGGATCCAACGGCTACCTGCGACGCGCTTAATGTCGTCTGTCCACCTCGTTGGGGGTCGACCAACGCTGCGCTTACCAGTACGGGGCTGCCATTCCAGCACCTTGGGACCCCAACGTCCATCCTTTCTCCGAACTATGTGCCCGGCCCATTGCCACTTAAGCTTCGCGACTCGTTGAGCTATGTCGGTAACTTTGGTTCTTCTACGAATCTCCACATTTCTGATTCGATCGCGTAGAGATACTCCGAGCATAGCTCTCTCCATCGCCCGCTGAGTGACTCTAAGCCTTCTTATGAGGCCCATAGTTAACGACCATGTTTCAGAGCCATAGGTCATCACTGGCAACACGCACTGTTCGAAGACTTTCGTCTTCAGGCACTGAGGGATTTCTGACGAAAAGATGGCACGGAGTTTCCCGAACGCTGCCCATCCGAGTTGGATTCGGCGGTTCACCTCCTTCTCGAAATTGGACCTACCTAACTGGATCGTGTGTCCTAGGTATACGTATTCGTCAACAATTTCGAGTGCAGTGTTCTCAACGATTACTGGTTGAAGCGGAACATGAGCATTAGACATAATCTTCGTCTTGCTCATGTTCATTCGTAGGCCAACCTGTTGAGAAGCTCTGCTGAGGCCATCGAGCATCGTATTTAGGTCTCCCAGAGTCTCTGCCATTATGACTACATCGTCGGCAAACCGAAGTTGAGTGATGTACTCGCCGTTAATGTTGATGCCAAGTCCGTTCCATTCCAGAAGCTTAAAGACGTCCTCCAACGCAGCGGTAAATAGTTTAGGGGAGATAACATCTCCCTGTCGCACGCCTCGCTGCAATTGGATTGGTCTCGTAGTCTGATCCTGTATACGAACTGACATAGTGGCGTTTTTGTACAAACACTGCAACACTTGGATATACCGGTAGTCAATTCGGCATCTCTGCAGTGACCTAAACACAGCCCAAGTTTCCACCGAATCAAAGGCTTTTTCATAGTCCACAAACGCTAAGCAAAGTGGCCGGTTATACTCTTCAGTCTTCTGTATAACCTGCCGCAGCGTATGAATGTGGTCTATGGTACTAAAGCCCTTACGGAAACCGGCTTGTTCGGGAGGCTGGAAGTCATCAAACCTACGAGCGAGACGATTCGTAATGACTCTCGAAAACAGCTTGTAGATATGACTCAGCAGCGAGATGGGTCTGTAATTCTTCAACAAGGTATTATCACCTTTTTTGAAGAACAGAACCACCACACTCCTGTGCCATGCCTCTGGCGTTGTGCCTTGGTGAATAACGGAATCAAACAATCGCTGAAGGACTCTCAGTATCGGTTTTCCACCTGCCTTCAGGAGTTCTGCCGTTATTCCGTCATCACCCGGCGCCTTGCCATTTTTAAGCTGCTTGAGAGCCACACTAATCTCGTATAGGCTGACGTCTGGGGTATCTTCGGTATAGTGTCGAGTTAATTTGGCTCTAGGATCCTTAGCCAAATCTTCAACAGGCGTCTGTACTGTGGTGTACAACTGTCCATAAAAGTTCTCAACCTCACCCAAGATCTCAGGTTTGGAAGAGACAAGACTACCATTATTGGTCTTCAGTCGCATCAACTGGCTCTGACCGATAGACAGATCTCTAGCGAACACTTTAGAGCCTCTGTTTTGCTCGATGGCATTTTTAATACGCTCTGTATTGAAGTGCCGCATATCACGAGTAAAACAAGTTGCCGGATTCCAAGATTATCGAGTCCTCCCCCTCTCGCCGGACTTCAGACAATCCTATAATATCCCAGCGCAACTTGCTCACCACTTCTTCCAGCTCAATCACCTTTCCATCGGTCCTCAACGTGCGTGCGTTGTATGTTGCCAGGTCAAGTCGTCGGGGTTGGCAGCGGAATCTCTGCCGGAGATTCTTAACACCCCTTGCCCCGCCGTTACCATAACCGCCAGAGCCAGGAATAGCGGGGCCGCCGGGAACTAGGGGCTGTGGTTTTTTTCTCCTTCCCATTAAAGATATGCCCGATAATGACCACGCTGGGCAGGCGGGTTGGTCATCGCAGGGCTAGACTGATCGCCCCGGCGTCGCTGCTGCCCGACACCGGTCTGTGCCATTTGTTCAGCCTAGCCAATTCGAAGTGGTTATACCGCCACTTGTCGGTCGCCAGAGCCTCGTCGGTTAAACAGCAGGGTGCACCACGTGCAGGTGAGGTTGGCAATTTGGGAGGCTGACTGGTACTAGCCACACCCACTTACACCCCTTACCCATACAATATGTATTATATACAAAATACATAAAAATAATATACTAAATAATTCTATTTACATGTGTATTAATATATACTGTGACTTTTAGTGTTCCCGAGAATGTACAAAACAAAAAACTAAATATTAGCAAAAAGTTTTATTTGACGCAGGAGGTTCTCAATCTCAAAAATGCATTCATGTTATTTTAGAGGGTGGCACTACGACTACCGAATCTTTGCTGCATATACTTCCCGATGAATTGAAACTGAGAACATTTAAATTAAAGTCGACATCGGAGAAAGAACCACTGCAAAGGAATACTTTTCAAGCGAAATGTTAGTAAATTTTTGCAACGATTATTTAGTCTGCGCTTAGTTATGATGGCTCTATCAGCAAATTGCCGAGCAGTTCTAATTCCACCTGATTTGCATCTTTTATTTATAAGTGGCTTAACTTAAATTAATTCGCTTCTTTAAACAATTTGCTCGCGTTGGGTGGCGCGGTGTACCAATTTGTCTTCGTTTTTTTGAGCAATTTCGTAGATATTAATCAGTGTAAATCTTCATATGGTTTGAAGCTTTTTTTAATCTACATATATTCTAATATGGCACACAAATTAGTTTATAACGAGCTATTTGGTACTTTTCCTAACCTAAGAACGAGATACTGGATTTTGTATAGCACTGAAGACGCAATATTTATAAGTCATTAATTCAATTCACTCAGTGACAATTTGATTTTCATTATCAACCGCGGCCGTGTCAACGAGGTTTCTCGTTATGAACCCGTTAAAAGCTATAAGCCGATACATTTACCTACTGCGAATGAAGACTGAAAGACAAGTCAAAGTGGCTACTGTCTTTAGACTCAGCCGCCTAGCTATTCAGGCGAAGCCACTCGACACTTGTTCTCTGTAAGAGATATTAACAACTGTGAAATGTGTCATACATTTAAAGTAAGTACTTGGGAAGTATTTAGCACCGACACTTATATGCCCCTTATTTCTAATTATGGACTACATATTCTGGTCTTATATTTTTTGCTATTTTTGCTCTTACGGTAAGGTAAGGTGAGGTACACATACCTTTATCATTGCTGTGTAACGATTCTCTCCACTTCCCTTTAACTTTGACAAAACTTTGTATGTTTTCCGGAGTTATCGCCGACAATGGATCAAAAGTAGTGAATGCTACCCATTCACTACTTTTGATCCATTATCGGCTCTTCTAGGATTGTACAAAAATGCATAAAGATGCGTAGGTAGGTAGGTTTTGATGCTTAGGTACATAACATATTTACATAATAGTGAGATGATGGCGATTCAGAAACTTAAAACAAAAGCGCCGAGGGTTCTAAACGCCCTGGGTAAGAATGGGTGTTCTTTTTGTTATAACAATCTCACATTGTCATTAAATTCGTGTGAGATGGTGATTAGCACTTAAATATCTTCTCGTGTATAGTTATTAGGTGGTTTTCAATCAGTTCGACCATGAACCTCTTTCGCCGTTCGGCCGCGGTTGTAAATCTTAATGAATATAAATCTTACGCTAATGGATAGCTGCTGGAGTGATCAATTTCATTAGACCAATATTTGCCTGGCCCAAATTTTATTGCCGAGGTAACAAATCATTTATTATCTACGAACTTATGCGAATATTTATATGGAAAATTAAATGGTACTTATATTGAGTTTTAATTACTACATGAAACCTAATATTAAATCAAAACTAGTTCACCAGTTAACTTACTGTTGCCCGCGTTTTTCGTCTGCGTTAATTACGTTTTTATACAAATAACGTGAATACCGTTTGTTTTCCTGGGAGAATAAGCAGCCTGTATTACTCTACGTCTTTTAAAGAAACCTTATACTAAAAGCCAAGTCGATTGGTTGATTAGTTAGGAGGTTAAGGACAAAAAAATTCGAACGGCAGCAAACCCCTCATTTAAGGCTTAGCGATACTGAATTTTTTTTTAGATCAACAACTAATTTTAATGCCACATCAAAAAACAAAATCAAACGTAGACGAAGTCGCGGGCAACAGCCAGTAACCTATAAAGTAGGCCTACTTGTCATGTCACCATCATCAGCCTGTAACAGTCCACGGCTGGACTAAGGCGGATCTCCCAACGGGCGGGTTATTCCATAAACCACGCTGGGCAGACGGGTTGGTGATCGCGGTAGACAGTTTTATCTAGGTTTTTGTTATGTACCTACTGTTTCTGTTATTTTGTAATGATAAGCTTGCATGACCAGTGGCGTGCATAGAAGGTATGCACAGGGTATGCATATCATATAAAATGAAGAAAATCTCCAGTACCAGTTCTATAAAACTTAAGGATAGGCATTGTAAGAGTTATAAAAAGCCTATCCTTAAGTATTTTCAACTCGTACTGGAGAATTGCTTCATTTTATATCATCTGCTACCCTGTGCATACCCTCTATGCACGCCATTGCTTACATCCTAGGAAAGCAGCCGGGGAACGAACTCGACGCATTAAAAAACTAAATTTCTTTCGTATATCCCTATTTTAACAGAAAAAACAATGTTGACTAAATTTTGCAAATCCATTTTTTACATCTAAAAGACAGCTGATATAGAATTCTTTACTGCCCGGGAGAGTAAACGGAAAGATGTTTTAAAATCGATAAATCCAAGAGCTCTTAACGCTAACTGATGTCCTAGTGGGATACCAATAAACTGAGGAAGATGACGATGAAATAATTTTTGCGCTCCTTATGTACAAGTTTTGGAATGAAACGTGGAACTTTAGCTCAGCGTTAGCTTATCGGGCGATTATATAACTCACTAGATCAAAAGTTAACTGCGCCCAGCATAATTTACGCGCAAATGTTTCAGGTTCGATTACCGCGCGCGACTTGTTCGCAGCCCGTATCGCGCGAGTGTTTTCGTTCACTTCGCTTCCAATGGTTTATACTTTAAAGCTGGCACTCATTTACCGACTTTCACTTTAAATGTCGTTTGTTTGTGAAAGTTTATAATGTAACGCTACGAGATAAATTATTGCAAAGTAGTTACTTATTAATCTATGTATGCGATTTAATATCTTTGTAGGTCTCTAGCGTAGTGGGATAAAATGCTAAAGTACAAGTCATATAACGCAGAACGGCAGCAGCGACCTCTGTGCTACTGGGTACTACCATCTACTGTCACACCGTCTGCTCAGCGTCGTGGTTAAGGGCAAACCAGGCCTTTAGTCCAGCGGTGGACTTTTATAGGATGATCCTCGCGACTTCGTTCGCGTATGAGTCGATCTAGAAGCTAGAATAGATCTGATGCTAACATCATAATCATCGTGGCTAGCTACCCTACCGTTATTTTACGTGATATACTGAGTTGGTAAGTTGTCATTATTTTAGTTGATACATGCATACATACATACATCCATCCATCCTCACAAACTTTCGCATTTAAAATATTAGAAGGATGGTAAGCATGCATTCGATCGTGGTCCCATATGGCTTGCGACTTGCTGTTATTTGAAAAGAGTTATGTCTTTTATCTCCGAAAATATTTATCAGATCTTCATAAAAAGTAGACAATACATGCTTGATAGTATACACTTTCAAATAGAAAACTAATTATCAAAATCGGTTAAAATTTAACGGAGCTATGAAGTAAAATTTATAAAAAAAATCATCCCATTTCCCGGAGGAAACTTATTGTTTATTGGGATACAAAGTATCCTATATGTTGACCCAGAATATCAGTACGAATCCGTTCAGACAGAAATCTTCTAGTTACAGTTTTATTATTAGTCATGTCATGTCAAATAGGCCTACTTAATATGCTCTTTTAGAATGGCACGGAAGACCGATTCTAGCAAACATAAGTTGGCAAGAAACTCAGCAGTTTCTTTTTCCAGCATCAACATTTTACAATTCCATAATATGTAATCTTATTGCAAAGTACAGAATGATTTTTTGCTAGAAAGAATTTCACACAGCGGTCAAAGTCATCGCTGATTTTACATTAATATTAATTACCTAGACCTGTGGCTGTAATACGTGGTAATTATGAGTATTACTTATATAACAAATCATTTTTAAAATACAGTCTATTAATAACCGCAGACACAGGACACTGCAAACTAATCGTTCGAGCCTTATATACGCGCAAAACAGTGCGTTAAACGCACAGGGAAACAATCCTTAATGGAAATATACATGTTCTAGTTTCCTATGATGCGGTTAAGTATGCACGAAGTACCATATTTATCGCTATTGGTAACAAGCTTGTGCTAGCGACTTTATTCGCGTGGAAATTAGGTTTGTGTTTTTCAAATGTTTACCTAAATATTTTCCCGCCGCAAAAACCCTCCAAAGGCCAATTAAAGAAAACGTCGATCGCTCTCTATTCGTGCCATTTATTTCATGGTCAACTTCATTGATTCTTTTTTAAAGCCCAGGGTTTGTTGTAGTGACTCTACCGTCACACCGTTTCGGAAGGCAGATTCCACTCAGAAGCCGATAAGCAACTCAGCGATCTGTAGGTATTTTATCTTGTGTCAATGAAAGTGGAGCCAACTGCATCCAAGTAACTTTGTTTAGAACGAGCTCCGATGATACTAGATCAGCAGCAACCAATATAATGCGACGTAGACTGCAGTTTACCAACAAACAGACACAAGTTCGCATTAATGCGAAGTATGGTGGTATGGATATCGGTAATGCTCGAATGACAGGATGATCGATTAGCGTAATGAATTAAAATCATGTTGGGGGCTACACACATAAAATCGCTTATGCAGGCACTCACTTACTTTATGTAAACATCCATCCCCTTACAAATTATTATAAGTGCCTGTGATAGGCCTACATGAATAAAGGAATTTTGAATTTGAATCTGAATTTTAAAATTTAATGTTTATTCACTAGCTGTTCTTTTTATTGTAATGCAAAAGTGTTTTTATTCAAGGAATGGCTCAACCATTTAATCGACCTTGATGATTTTTGATGCTGAGATAGGTCACATCCTGGAGACAAAGACATAAATCTAATCTTTTTATCACGTTTATATATCATAGTAGTTTTTCAATAAATATTGTAATGAATGATTGTACAAGTTACAATGAAGCTTTAGACTCGGTGAATCTTCGCCTTAAAAGAATTAAAGGCGACGAATCGATGACGCAGGCAAACTATTTAGTTTCCAGGAACTTTTTAATCTTATTCGTCCGCCTCTAATTCTCTCACCTCCTAGTTGTTATGTGGTTAACAACACACACGAAACTTTTTTAATCAACTTTTCTGATACGTACCGCTAAGATGTGAAAAGCCCTCCAGGTGACTGTGTTTCCTGCAACGTATAACTTGAGCACCTACTAGGCAAGAGTGAATAGGCATCCGTAGGCTTTAACCTAGACTTCAGGCTTAATTGCTTTCTAACAGGCATGATACTCGTCCAACGCTGGCTCGTTAATACTAAATGAATTTAAAAAGTGTACTGAAACGCGAATATCTGTAGGTCCTCCCTTTCAACACATACTCGTAATTATTGTCAGCACGGACCGACGGCGCGGAAACAGCTATTTTTATACTATAATGACGGTCTCCAAGTTAATGACGAGGCGAGATTGTCAAAGTCATACGATCAAATTAAAACCGGCAAAGATCAGATTTACGCCTGTCGTTTCCTTAAAATTAACGGACACCTTAAATGGTTCGCCATCTTGACCGATGGGCTGGGCGTCCATCAATTGATGCTGCTGGACATCAGTCTCATGTATGGATTCCAACACACCGCGGATTTATTTATGTATTGATAGAGCGCAAACGAGCCAGCGTCACCTAATTTTATGTGACTACTGCCACATTCATATCAGATCAGAATACATTTGTCCCCACCCCTCCTCTTCTCCTGGGTGTCGTACGAGGCGACTAAGGGAATCTAAAGGAGTACGGGCAACAACGTCCTTTCAACGTGCTACTACTATCATTTACTGCGATCACCAATCGGTGATTATGGGCAAACTCTCCCGTTGGGAGAGACCGTTAGTCCGGCAGTCCTATAGACTTTGATGATGAACATACAAAAATCAAATAATTTTGACTTTACGTAGTGAAAAGTATATAATATTGACTACTTTTTACAACGAGAAAACCGAAATTGTTAGTGAATCAAGCAAACAACTGTCAACTTCCAAGTAAACGAATTAGTTTTTGCATTTTCCATTTAGAAAGCATTATGCTTGATTACATAATCAGCAATTAACACGTTTGTCGACGTTTAATCGCAAGATCGCAACAAGCAAAGCGTGCGGTTGGCATTACCGTGTAGGCGAGGCGAGTCGGGTCGCGGAACGAACATAAATCAGGAGCCGATAGGTGTAGGCGCCCTTAATCTTACTCAAACTTACTTCACACCTAAACTAGACTGTTTACAAGCTTTGTAACAACTAGAATGTGTTTAAATAACTATTTTGCTCGTACTAACTGGAAATATGTCCGTTGCACCGGAAACGACGGTGTTCAATGTACAATTGGAATTATTGAAAACCCATTTTAATCCATAATGTAAAATTATAAATGTGAAAGAGTGTTTGTTTGTCCTTCCAATCAACTTGATTTTTGGCATAAAGTAAGGATACTTTTTATCTCAGAAAACAAATGGTGCCCACGAGATTTGTATTTGTTTATTGGTTACCTTTAATTATAGTACTTATGTCGGACCAAGTAGATGGCCTATCTATTAGTAAGTATAAAATCATACCCTATAAACAGAACAACACTTTGCAAGTCATACTAGGAAATCGCCCTGCGACGTGCTGCCCTGTGTCCACAAACCTGAAGCGTAGAGGCCTTATGTGCCTGTCATCACACTGGCAATCAAGCCCTTCAGACCGCAACACAGCATTGCAACAATCCTGCCTAGCGGCAGAAATAAGCATGGCGGTAATACCTCCCCGGACGAGCTCTGTCACAAAAAGCTTTATTACAACAAAATACCTGTGTTACGCTCAATCACAGCACCGATCTACATAAGATTTGGCACATATACAGCTTGCATCCAGTAGATGAATATAGGATACTTTTTATCCCGGAACAGCCGCAGGGTAACGTTTTCGCGGTATTAAAATAAAATAAAACCTTCGCTACCAATGCAATTTTTTGCCAAAATTTGCATGGAGACAGCTTGCATGCCGGAGATCGGCGTAGGATACCTTAGTTTTAGTAAACCGAAAGGTTGCCGTAAGATCTGTAGTAAGTTAGTAGTATATATGTATACATTGTACCCGATGCCAGGATGTGACTAAAAAAGGTATTTTCGGTCAGGAAATTCACATTACCAGACTGGAGTTAGGAAATTGGCGATGTCCACCGCCATGCCTCTAGGAGTACTCGACAAGTGATAACAATCTTTAAGGCCCGCCAACTTGCATCGAAACATTGAGGCGAGGCTAGGATCTTTTTCCCTCACTCCTAAGAGTGTTTTCGCCCAGCAGTGGGACATTAATAAACTGATGATGACCGCAATAGCTGCAGGATTTTGTCGCTACTGGCGTCCTAATAAGCTAACAATTTACAACAACACTTGCATCCCAACTCGCGAGGCGTAAAAAATAAACATTGGTAACAGGATCAGTTAATAAAGCAACCCATCTAGTTTTGATGAGGTATTATCATATTATTTCAAGGGTGTAAAAAGTGGGGGCCCGACAAAAATATAGTCCTCGGCGCCACAGATTATAACTCATTTCAATGAGACTCCAAATTGAATAGCTTTAAGCTTAGGGTATCAGGCAAACATCAATGGGGAGCATCGATACAAACAACCAAGATACGCTGTTCCAGATAAAGGAGTCTAGTAAAGAAATCATCCCCAGGCTATTTTGTTTTACTGGGCACCGGGCTCTTCTTTAATAAGAGGTGGGGGGTTTCGAAAGTCAAAAATTCTAAATTTATTTTTTCAAGTAAAGCCTTCTTTTGAACTCTATAAACACTTCAAAAACATCAAGTGTATGTACAATGTGTACAAGATAGTAATAACAACCCGAAGTGACGGTATAACGTGTCCTCCGATGAGGGTGGACTACGATAATTGCCAAACTTCTAGCTGAGGATTCTTAGTAGATAAACAGTTCGATCCGGAAATGAAAGAGATTTTCCGTAACCTTATAAGTAAATCAGTAGCCACTTAAAAACCCTTTACTGTTCTATTGGAACAAACAACCTTTGTCCACATTTTGAATAAGAATCAAAATTTAATAATTAAAACTTATCCACCGGTTTAGGTTTAGGTTCAGGTTTAGGTTTTTAGCTTAAATAATACAGGATACATAAAATACAATACATACACCCGAGAAACATTACCGTTCATAAAATGAATTAATTTACGCTTTCATTGCAGACCACAGCTAATAAAAGACAGAGCAAGTATGATAATGCGTACAAATTGGTGCCCTTAAATATATAGTCTTTTAAATTAGTCAGGTAAAATATTATTTCAAATGAAACTGCAACCTTGTCAATAATATTACAGGCGATAACAAACAACGTTCTGAAGGGCGTGGTTGCCGGTTTAGTGACAGGCGAATATGGAGACACCTACGCCTCAGGTTAGTGGACACAGGGTGGCACTTTGCAGGACCTGCTCCTTGCACAGTAAATTACTTTTACAGTAAATTTATAAAGTGGGTAAATACTGTAAATTCATATTTGCCAGATATTTATGTTCATGACATTGAGTTGGTGGGTATTTTGATATAAATACGACTGCATTATCTATGCGTCCTACATGGACTCGAACGATGCAAAGATACCCTGCAGTGTTGGTCTGTTATAGGCGATGGATTTCCATTTACCACCAGGTGGGCCATCTGACTGGACCCATACTAATATTACAAATGCGAAACTGTGTTTGTTTGTCTGTTTGTTCTCCTTACTTTACATTCTAAATAAGCAACCAATCGACTTGATTTATCGCACAAGTTAGTTACTGCTACTTATCCCAGGTACTTTAACTTTTTATCCCAGGAAAACAAATTGTTACAACGTGATTCAAACCTTAATAAACAGGGACGGAGAAAAGGGGCACCAGCTAGTTAAGTCTATAAAAAATATTAAACCTGTATATCTGTGTGTAGTGTATCATAGTGGGCAAAAGAGTATGACGGCTGTTATCGCGCCGTGTTTAGACAGGATCTGGAGGCATTGTGCGGCTTCTCATAAATAAATTAGTCATTGTCGCGCTTTTTGCTGCGGCGGACGGACGGACGCACGGACGGGACGGGCGCGGGGAATGTCGACGCCGATTTACTAATTTATATTTGGGCAACTCGACTACCCCCTTTTATAATGTACGATTTGATGCTTACCAACAATCTACAGCCTTGGATCTTTATTCATCCTAAATAACCCAGTAACAGTCTTGCCCACAATCACCAAGCTGGGCAGACAGGTTGGCGACGCAGTAGATGGTAGCATAGAGGACGCTGCTGACCGTTCTTTGTTATATTCCCTTAGAAGCCTCGTACGACACCGAGAACGGAAGAGGAGGAGAGGAGTGGTGGTGACAACTGTTTCATGATCTCCCGTCGTCACACCGCCATCTTCATTACCAGCAGCTCATGTTCAAGTGCTGGGCACTCGGTAATTTTATTTAGGCAACTTCCCCTATATAAGGTATGTTTTTAACAGACTTACGAAAAAGAAGGAGGTTGTGAAATCGGTTGTTTTTTTTTAATGTGTGTTAGCTAAGAACTCTGTCGTTTATAAACGGATTTGATATGCAATGTTTTTGTTTGAGACCCACCCTATCCCATTCCATCCCAACCGATCCCATTTGGATCAGGTCAAGATCTGTTGAAAAGATCCTGGAAAAACTGAGGAAGCTCTTCAAATATTTGAGTATTTTTTTAAAGTAACTTGAGCACGAAGTGAGAAAAGCAATATTTGGCCAAGTAAAACTGATGTTGATGACCACTGACGGACGAAGACCAATTTAAGCAAAATATCTCTTGCTTTAACGGTGATGGGAAACATCGTCAGGGAACCTGCATGCCTAAGAGTCTGAAGTACCTACGGTGGAAAGGTAAAAGCCATATATAATATAATGACTTAAATCACAGTCCCTGTTTGTTTTCTTTGCCCATACCTAATCCTTCATCTGAATGTTTATTTATTAAAATTAAAGTTTTTATCTTGAATGCCATACTTAATATGCTACTCTATGGTGCGAAAAACTAACGGGTTCACGCGAAATGGTTTAAAGAGCGTAAGAAACGCGAGCGCTGATTTTTTAGATTATTGCCATAGAAATCTTAGTAACTTTGTCTTGTTATTAAGATTTCTGTGATTACTACATTATTATTTCACAACTAAGTTTTCAGGGTCTCCATTGGTTTATGGCCTAGTTAGGCGGCTGCTGTTCTTAGTCATTGTAGACTTCCTGAATTTGAACTAAAACCTAACCAGTTATGAAATCGCAAGTTATAAAGGGCTTTCTGTTTCTAAAAAGTAACGGTATTAGAGGTATTAAGCACCATTGCGAAGGGCGGGAGGAAAGGCATCGTTTTTGCCCGCGCCGGCGTGTACTGATCCCGCCACCTCCCAATTATAATGTAATGTATTTATTTATGCCCTCTGGACCACTGGAGGACTCCTAAACACCTTGTTATAAGGGCAGGTGAACACACGATGCCGTATTAGGAAAAGTCTTGCGTCATTAGGAACAATCAAGGTTTAGGATGCATTCAAAAAATGCACGAAAAACGATGCTTTGTACTAATGTATACCTTGAAAGTAATTATGATTTTATTGGTTCACCTCGATATATTTGATGTACTAGAATATGCTTTTTTACGAAATATAAACCTTAGTTTTTAATCTCTCTATGTATTGCTGAAAACTACATTAAAATCCGTTGAGTTTAAATGATCTTAGCGTACAAATAGCGGGGGCGACGGATCTCAACATTTCTGATTTGATAACGTAGAGGTACTCCGAGCATAAATAGCTCTCTCCATCGCCCGCTGAGTGACTCTGAGCCTTCTTATAAGGCCCATAGTTAGCGACCATATTTCTGAAGCATAGGTCATCACTGGCGACACGCACTGTTCGAAGACTGGATTCTGGACGAAGTTTCCCGAATGCTGACCATCCGAGTTGGATTCGGCGGTTCACCTCCTTCTCGAAATTGGAACTACATTACTGGATCGTGTGACCTAGGTACATGTATTCGTCGACAATTTCGAGTGCAGTGCTCTCAATGATTACTGATTGAAGCGGAACATGAGCATTAGACATAATCTTCGTCTTGCTCATGATCATTCGTAGGCCAACCTGTTCAGAAACTCTGCTGAGATCATTGAGCATCGTATTTAGGTCTTCCAGAGTCTCTGCCACTATGACTACATCGTCGGCAAATAGAAGTTGAGAGATTTACTCGCCGTTAAGATAGAACATGGATGATAAGAAATAGTATTCTTGCGGATTCAAGCAAATTAAGCTTTGAAGAATTTTAATTGTTTAACGGATTTCCGCAAAGTGGCGGTACTTTGCTTCTATTCAATATTTAAAATTAATATTTTGTTCTATATATCTGAGTAATGTAAGATGGTAA
The DNA here is from genome assembly GCF_905163445.1 of Pararge aegeria. NCBI lineage: Eukaryota > Metazoa > Arthropoda > Insecta > Lepidoptera > Nymphalidae > Pararge > Pararge aegeria. Next base: position 14,597,381 of record NC_053201.1, on the reverse strand, counting down.
GTATTACCATAAGTATCGTAGATCTTAGAAAAGGTAGAATCTGTTTTCAGAACTTGTAGTAGAATCACTGCAGATAATGTTAGTTTTAGCATGGATTTTGTATGAATTATACACGAGCGTTGTTTCCATTGGCTTTAAATTCATCCAAACTTTTCAATAAAATTTACAAAACTATAACTAATTGAGTTCCTACAGTTCTATATCAGATCAAATAGTGATCGCTCTGCATTTACTACGCACGGAGGTATCCGTGGTTGACGTCAGTAAAGCCAGGTCATCGCCAATAGGTTTCTGGGCCGAAGCTGACACGGCGATTTACTGAAGTTAGGGAGTGTTATTGTAGCACACTTGTAAGAAACGCTGTTAATATGCAGTGAAAAAAAAAAACATCAACAGTATATACAATTATATATATAGTTTAGCGTATCATGATCACACTCGGAGGGTCAGCGAACTGGATCAAACCGAGCGAGTACTCTAGCAAAGCAAAGTTCTTCTAGAATAATGGCCCGGGAATTTGAAAAATAATCTAAATTTGTTTCTTTGAAACTTTTGATACCTAAAGTCAGAACGTACAGAAACCGTGTACACGACTAATATTATAGCATCGAAAATCACCCCACTTTAATAGTGTTTCCCGGACGGTTAGGTCACTTCCTTCCATTTAGCAGTTGACAGTAATTATTTTACCTCTAATGGTCTTAAATTTTACCATAAAGTGAATGGTGATGGGTGAACAAAGATTAAGGGAGAAGTTTCGAATATTCGCTGCAGTAAGGGTTTTAAAGAAATAAACTTGCAGGTGCAAGATTGCCTCGCTTGTCAATAGTAGTAGTAGTAGTAGTAGTGGAAGGTTATTTCACAAGGTCTTAACAGCAATTCTTAGTACCAAACCAGAGTTAGGAAAATGGTATTGGACACCTGCGTTCCTCGGCGATAACGTTAAGCTTTTATTTCTAGTTATTTTTAAATATCCGCATTACAACCAACCATTATGATTCCCTCTCCCACGAAAGAAGAGCTCTTGGCCCAAAGCTGGGCTGAAGATGACGATAGAAATTTTCAAGAATAAAAAAAACATTTGTGTCGATAATACAACTTTGTTCAAGAAGCCTGTGACTGTATTTACTCTTGCTTGTATCTTCGACCAAATTACATAACTTTAAAATTCATCACACAAGATATTAACAAACGCGTGTGCTATTTCAAATTACCACACTTGTGTTTTCACTTTTTTTTTGAATACACAAAAATAGAAAAAAACATTACCGCCCGCATAGACCCTAATCAATCGTCCTCTAAAAAAAATGTTATAATTATTGACATGTGAGCACAACATTCACCTACTCATCAATATACCCCTATTGTCCCCCGGCTTCGTGCAAGATTGATCGCAATTTAGTTTGACAGCTTCTGCAGACCCCTTTGTGCGATTCAAGTTGTCATATTGTATCGAAGGGTTTTTATACATATCGGCGCTTGACGGTTATTTCTTAATAGGAATTTACTTATGATTTACCTTTTTCCGCGGCTTTGCTTATGCGAAGTTTTTTTTTTTGTGATAAATGACGAACCAAGCTTTCTAGGTGGGTGCTGGATGGGTGATAAGTGAAAAACAACCGCTTATAAACAGAGCAACTTTTCGCAAGCATGCTAGAATAAGCGTCCTAAACAGTGTAGCCCTTTTTCTATAAACCTGAGGCTTTAATGCTGCTTGACGTCTGAAATCGTCACAAAAATCTCTACTACATCTGCATATACCTAACATGCAATAGGCCCATAGAATAACTGCTCAGGAATTACTCGTGCTTAAATATGGGTAAACGGAACTAAACATGACTGGGTAACAATCGTGGCTATTCGAACTAAATATACCTATATTTAGCTGGGAGATCCTAGACTTTGCAAGAATCGTAATGGAATGAGATTTATCTTTATTAGCCGACCACATAACCTCGCACTACTTTGCAAACAGCGATATTTTTATGGTATCAAAAGAGCGCCATCTAGTGACAGCACTGTTTCGCAGGAATGTCACTAGTTGGCGCTTCTTCGATACCATACAAATCTTAGTTAACTTTCACGTGGTCGAGTAAGTTAACTCAGGTAGAAAATCTCACACTTAGCACTCGGTCAACAACTTGAATCACATGCTGCATCATCAGTTACATTATTCGCCATTTTCGTCAACATGCCAATGCTGCAATCGCTGAGAATATCCCAATAGTACTAGATTGTTTACAGTCTACGCATCCAGATGTTTGTCCTCGGCAACAGTATGGGATCGATCAAAGGTGTCACTCATATTTGACGGGCATGTATGTGTGACTTGCCGCTCTCGAAGAATACAAATTACATTGAAGAATACAAACTGCACAGTACAGATTGCCTGGTTTTTACGGATTATAGCAAATTAAGCTTAATGTTCTTGTCTATCATCGGATGGCTATAATGAACTGGATATAAGTCGCTTTGCCAAAGAGACTAAAAGTTCATCGGTATTACCGTTTTATTTTCAGTAGAAGTATCATTTTATCATTTATTAAGTGAAGGATCTCAGGAGCATTCTGGTATGTTACTTGACAACCTATCCTTCGCCAAGGCCTCCTTTACACAGTTTGTTTATCATTAAAGCTATCCTTACTTTGGATGCATCACAACAACTCGCATAGATTCATCAGTCTCCGGTTCGGAAGGCAGATTCCACCGAGAAGAGCCGGCAAGAAACTCAGCTCTTTTTCAACATAATTTTACAGTTTACAATCTTTTAAATTCACTATCTTGTGAGAGATGAGAGCTGAGCCTGCTTCCAAGCAGCCTTGTCGTGAAGAAATTCATCAATCATATAGAAACCACGATTTCTTAAATGTGTTTTAACACAGTGTTTAAAAACTTATGCATTGGCGGGTTCAAAATTACCTTGGGAATCATATCATAAAGGCATACACTCAATCCCATAAATGACTTCTGAAACTTTCGCAAACGATATGCAGATGTCACTAACTTATGTCCATTTCGATTAAGGCGGTTGAACGTGGCGGCGGTCTGGTCTTCGGCTCCCTTGCCCCATAACTTGTACTTGTGCAGGTCGTAACAATGCTCATAGCGTCGTCACTCACGAAGATTCTTTCCTTGTACTATTTGAAGCGGCAGTCGATAGTTTTGATGGTGCAATAAATCAACGAATTCCATTTATTTTCTCCCATCATTAGTTGCGAGATGTGTACAAACAAAAGCAAATCGTCATTCTTGGAGTCGGCAGTCAAACTGGTTTCATTGATACGTGACAGAGTTCAAATTGATGCGGTGTCGTTTTGGCCGTGATTTGTGACGGAGGCGCAACCTAACGCGTTGTTTACTACCTTTTTATGTTTTACACCAGCCATTAATGTCACCTATTTATGTTATATTACTGTAGCAATAATAACTACTCCTTTTGCAATAGGTATGATAAATGATGCACATTTAACAGTTTAAAGCTTATGTTAAACAAAAAAATTATAACCAAGCGTCCTGTGTGCTATAATCATAAAGCATATGTTCTATCAAGATCGAATAGAAGTCAAAACTAACTGAACGCAATCATTTTTGGGTAGGAACATACAAATATTCCGTTGTACCCACAATGTGTAAAAGAATAGATATTTATTTGCTTGAATATGTATATAAAATGTAATTCGCAATAAATCTTCTTGTTTCAACATACTCTACCATTTCGGTATGCTAAGAAATACAATTTTTTTAACAGCAATAACCTTAATGACAGTAAAATGTTTAGTTAACTTGTTTGTAATTATAATATGCCTAATTAATTTAAAATGACATAATTACCCATTCTGATTATTTTTATTTTTAAATGATGTAACTTATAATGTTGTAAATATAATTTAATTTCAAAACATTAGCATACTGTCGGTGACAGTGGACTCTTTAAATAAATGTTTACCCATAATATCGCAAATAAATATTTAAGCCAAAAAATTGTAGCTAACTTTATCTGCAAGTTTCCAAAGCACGGCAACAATCAATATGAGAAGCTTCCCCCATTTATTATAACTCGTTTATGTGCGCCATAAGACCGTTGGAGACGTGGTGGACTATTATACTGTGGAGGGATTTCCTCCACAGCCTTGTGCTAGCGGGGGGGTCTATGACGTCAGCAACTGAACTGTCCGCTGTGCCAACAATAGCGCACGGCAGTTTGTCTGTGTGGCCGGCGCTGACACGCGGACCACCGGCCGCCGCCGCAGGCGACGCTCCCACTGCACGATCATCGAGCTCGTACACACTCTGAGATGAGACGGGCATTATTTGTTTTTATTTGTGGCACGACAAGCTCGCCCTCTCATCTGGTGGAGTCTAAGATGGCAGCGGACTAACTTGAAGGTGGCATTTATATTAAACCAATACCCCTAATCGATTTTTACAGTCACGTTTATTGAAGACCCTTGGCGCTGCAGTGAGCGCTGTGGCTAAGTTGGAGGTGCAGAGTACGATATCCGGCAGGGGAAATTTAGGAATTTATAATTTCTACATTTTGTCTGATCTGTTCAGGTGGGCTTCGGCTGTGTCCCGTGGCTAATCAACAGCCTACCTACAAGCGCCGTTAAGCGATTTCAAGTTCCGGTACGATGTCGCATACAAACTGATAATAATAAAGGAATATGGGTTAAATATAATTGCCATACTCAGCGGCGTGGCCACTGGCCATACTCGCTAATAGGTTAGCCCGCTACCTTCTAAGACTGCATCATCACTTACCACCAGGTAAGATTGCAGCCAAGGGCTAAATTTCAGTCATAAAAAAATACCAAAAAAAACCTTTGGAACGCTAAATCGCTGCCAGGGATCGAACCTTATAAGACCATACTGCAACAGGGAGGGCGGTAATTTGAAAATAACAATAAATAACAATAACACTTACGAGTATTAGCGCTAATTTTGAATATAACAATGGAGTATTCTATTAAACGTGTAAATAAAAACGGAAATATTACTTCACAGGCTTTAGAAGTACATTATTTACTTACTCTATTACTTATCTGTGAAACCGAAACGCTAATACTTTTTGAGTAAACCACTGCCATAGTTTTACTGAAAGAAATCAGATCAAGCCTAAACATCACATGCAAAATTAAAATCAAGAGACTCCTGACACTTTATCAGGTACTCGTCGCGTAGCGTAGGTACTATGCTCGTGTCTTTTATCTTCAATAGGGTTGTCACAAGTGAACACTCAGAATGTTTTAAATTGGGAAAACATAAATATGCTTCTTTTGATTTAAAATAGTTACATGGTGTTTCCTTATAAAATATATGTATCCATCCTTCAACTGTATTTCGTCATTTGGTAACACGTTGTATGTATGTAGATGGTATCATGGTCACACAAATAACTCATCAAGAGTTTGCCGTATACCATGCTACCACATAAGTCAGCAAGTTTTCATACACTGAAAGCCTCCCATCAGAAGCGAGCTCCAAGCTGCTTAGGCCTTAGGGAGTTTTAAGAATTTAACTTACTGTCCCCTATTAGTGTAGCATTCTTATTGCCAGCAACAGTTTTGATGAAGTGACAGAATGAAAAAAATGAACATCTCGAATAAAAGTACAAAAGCAATATATACAAAACGATATATGCCCGAATTGATACAATTCCTCAATGGGAGTTTATTAACCGTCACAATGTCCGTATATAACCGGAAGAATGCAACAGGCGTCCGTTTACAAGAGAAAGCTGTAAAACAGACCAATTGGTTGTGATATGTGGCCACTATAACATGGTTACAAATCTTTTGGAAATTGTTCACATTTCTTTAACAGTTTTGTACGTGTGGGTTTAACAAAACTTCTACAAAATACAAAGACTTATTATTTTACTGTGTCAAGGCAGGTTCATAGAACATAAGATATGTCACCGTTGGTGCTAAAACGTAAATGTAGCACCAATCGATTGCACGAGATATCCTTGTATTGTCAACTTTACAGTAAAATTTAACTGAATTCAACAAGCGATCCCTAATCGAACAGTTAGTAACTATATATCTTCGTATAACCGTTGACTAAAATCGATCGTTGTATAGATGCATTAATGTTAAGGAATTTTCTCGACACTTGTTCAATATTTGATTTCGAGTTTTATCTTTACAATTCCTTCAGTTCATTAAACGTAATACCAAAGCGCTCAAAACTGCGCCAGAGAATGCGTCACCTCCTTTATTTTAAAAGTCAAAACTGTATTTACTTTATTCAGATAGGCCTTTATCAGAGACTTTCAATATTTTTAATAATTTGCTGTCCACTAGCTACCGCCCGCGCTCTTTGTCCACGTTTGTACCTTTTTTTTTAAATACCGTTGTTGGGAACCGTTTCTTTTCTGCCTATTTTACTATTCAACTACACTCTAGGTATGCCAAAAATCAAGTTGATCGGTTAGTTAGGTAGGGCGTGAAGAAATCTCAAACAAACAAACATATCTTCACATTTATAGTATTAGTAGGGATTACTTTAAAGCAAAGGTGATGATTCTGCGTAACTCAAAACTAAAGCAAAGAGTGTTAAAAGCGAGCCTGGTCTAAAATAAACCCCACAACAAACTTAACCGGGCACAAATCTAAAAGTATAATTCAAACACGTTAAAAGCCATCCGATATGAGACACAAAGAAATCGATCCACGTTACAAGCGCAAATAGCCTCGGGACTCAATTTAAAGCCAATCAATTTGTACCCAGTGAGGTGCTCTGCTAACTCATAACTCCTAATTCCCAAATTGGTCGAGCAAAAGCGCTAACGAATGGTCAAAACAAATCACTGGACGACACTAACCGGAAAGAGTGCGTCCATAACCAATTTGCCGACGAACAATCCCCAGTTGGAATTAATAGCATCCTCGTTTTAGACCGTATCTCAACGGCTTAAGGAATGTGATATACTTTTTTGTACGGTAAAATTATTGCTGTAGAACCACATAAGACTGATTTATATTAGCTTGGAGCTAGTGGCTCGTTCGGCGTTGGTAGTGATGCAACAGAGAATTGAAGCTAGAGAACAGTGCCTTGATATAATATGTGTTCGGGTAAAAACTTACCTTATGAAGAAAATACATGTTCAGACAATTAAGATAAATTCACAAAAAATAAAGTTACATTACTTGCGAATCCACACCAAGGGTTACTGCTATCCTAAATATGTAACATTTATTAGTACTTTATATAGGATATATATATATTCTTATATATATATTCTTATATAGGATATATTAGGAAAATTTCATTTAGGAATTATACACTTAAGATAGATGTTTCGACAAATCGTTAATATACAGAGGTAGATACATTTTTTAGTTTAATTCATATAAATTAAATATAAATAATTATGAGGATGTGGTGTGTCAAAAGTTTGTGTTCATTGATTTTTATATTTAATTTGTGTTATTTCTAACGAGTTTGAATTCAATAATGTATTTATCAATATGTCTATCTACCTTTCTTATCTCAAATGTTTTAAGAACAATTGAAATGTTATTGTAATTATTTATAAGCAAGACTAGTTGTATTTATAATCAAAATATTAAAAAAGCACTTGGTATACCAAGTGCTTTTTTAAATATTTCAGCCGGCAACTCCCGAGCTATAGTCCGAGCGCGCCGACTCAGCCGATGTGTCCAATAAATCTCAATCAAGATCTCCAGATACGATATGACGGGTCGTCTGTCGGCGCCGGCGAGATGCCCAACATAGTCGCGTTACCCAACAATATTAGCGTGGTAATGAAGCCTGTGTTCACCGGGAGTCGTCCTCGGGAGGCAGCGCTGCGCTGTACAAGGCTGACCGTGGTGAATGTTATTGATAGCTTTCTTTAAATCCACGACATTTTTGTCATCATCCGTATTTATTAACAGAGTAGCTGTTGCCTGCTTTCTTCGTCCGAGGTTTTTAATGCGGTTCTTTCCAAATCCCGTTAAAACCATTTTTTTCCTGGGATAAAAACTAGTATATGTTACTCTATTCTTCGTTCTTTGAACTAATTCTACGCCAAAAATCAAGTTGATTGGTTTCTTATTTAGGGAGTGAAGGAAGGACAAACAAACACACTTTCGTTTCATTTATAATAATAGTAAGGATTAAGAACAGGCCAGCGGTTCACAATTCGATGCGGTTTTTTTATTTTTTATTTGAAAACTCTTGATTTTTACGTAATCACAGATTACCAACATGTTTATGATTTCGAAAGCCTATAAGAGCAACGCAGTTATGGAAAATGCTCAAGTCTTAAGAACACCGTCTTACCTCGATTCATTGTAGCTACTCGTATATACAGTAGCCTTCCACAAAGTGACACTTGCTTCTATACAAGTTTCATTTTCATTTGTCTATCATCACCACGGAAACTACAGGTTTAATGGCCAAAATCTTCTACAATATCATACAATGATGATATTAAAAACCAATATGACTAATTTAATCGGCCTTGTATGTGTTACAAAGTCACCATATCAAGTCAGGTGGAAGTCCAACATCCGGAATATTGATAAAGCGAAGAATTATTGGTACAATGAACGAAGTTATTCAGCGCTGATATCACTAAATTGCGTTCTAATCGGCGAATATGATAGATATCATGTTCACAGATTATTTCGAGCATTTACGACCGATTGACTTTTATATGTATGTATTTTAATATTACAAAATGAAAACTTCCTAATAAAGACATTATTTAAAAAACATCCTTTAAAACCTTTGTGCAAAATTGTATTCGAAAAAGTCTACAAGAGGAAAAGAAAGGAAAAGGTAAAAACATACGTAACAGTTGGCTTCGAATAGGGAAATTCAATTGCACAGCATTTGAATGGATTTTTTGGAGTTGAAAAAGAAGGAACAAAATAGAAATTTTCCCAGCCAGATAAGATTGAGGGTGAGGTTTAACAATACAATGAATATAGCCCGGGAATGATGTATTATACGATATGGGATCGACAGTTCTGGAATAAATCACTTGGCTGCAGTAATGTAATGTGTTTCGGCGGCCATAGCGGGGTCTTATCCTTGCACTATACATAATATGTGATGTCTGTTCACAATAGAACCAAAACACAAGGCATTCGTAAATTAATTTGTTTTTAAAGATTAACTCATATTTGAAAGTTTGTTACTTCGTGGCGCCATAATATATCGATTGTCGATCAAATTTAAATGGGACTGGTTCAATGAAGAATCATAGTATATGGATAAACATCGCCAAAAATAGTTCCTGTAGGTACTTAAAGAACTGTCCAATACATTTCGCACACCGACTCAACCTGCTGCTGATTATCTTCTGGGGTCCTACCGAAATTACATTCGATCGATTTGATTCAAACAGTCAAACACAATTATTTAATGTTCCATCAGACGTTCAAACAAGTTTACGACATGTTTAGGATGTTTGCCCTTCGCCCTCAAGCCCCCAAACAGATTTGTTTCAATGACCCTACCTACGTATTGTACGCGCCATTTCACCTTTTTACCACCACGGAAAATCGACAGACCATTGTCAACTTAATTGTTTTATAATTAAGGTTGATTTTACATTGTTAAGATCTTTATCACCAGGACTCAAAGTGGAGGAATTATGTTTTCCACCTTTTCAAATTGTCATATCACTTTGGACTCTATATTACTAATAGCTGTGGTTTAATTTTCATTGGCATGATCTTTATCACCAGGGTTCTCATGCAGTTGATTGAAAAATTCCATTGGTGTAGATTAAGTTCGATGTTTTGTTTGTGACATTTGCGGGGTTGACACTCTGGGCGTCTTTTCGGTGGAGATAATTGAGTGGAATCAATGGATTAAGATTGAGATGCTTGAATTTATATTGTACAAGATATGCAGCCCCCACACAAACCTTTCAGGAAAAGTGTCGGTGTTTGTTCATCACTGACTGTTTTCTGTCGAGCGTTTGAACGAATAAATATAATATCTATTTCCTTAATTAAAATAAGATATTCCGTCACTTTTATTGCTTTTTCTGCTTTTTTGACGTTTAGCATTGGCTTTTCAATAAATATTCCAATCTCTGACGTACAACGGATGGTATAGGCCAAATACGGAGACAGGCTAGGAAATGAAGAACAAAAGAATGCCAATCTTGAGCGAAATCTTATTTTTGATGACACAGCACGGCTAATTTATTATTGATCGAGGTTGAGATGTACACCGAGTACTACTGAGCTTATAACGAATATAATATAACCAATTATATTCGTTGTTTTATACTACCAGATCTGGTTGTGTTATAAATGCAACTCCACTAATGTTATAAATGCGAAAGCATGCAAAAATATTAGTCATATGTTTAGATTTGTTACGCTGTCGAATTTAACTTAGGCTGTGAATAGATTATTCTTAGTAGTAGGTTTGTTAAGATTAACACATCAGATATCTGGATTTTTCCTCTTTTCTTCAAACTGTAATTAACTTGACCGAGCCAAACGCAGAGGTAATCAATTACCGAGGCCTGCAGTGAAGGGACGTCGAATTAGCACTCGCTTGACGATCACTGACTGCGACTGGGGGTTTCGAGATTGCCTGCGTTAGGAAAATGTTTAAGGGAATAAGTGATTTTTGGTTGAATGTCTGGAAAAATAACGTGACGTTACTTGGAAATTTGGGATAGCAATGAGGGTTTATTATATAATATAAAGCTGGCGTACCTTTATCCTCTGCAAGTGATAGCCTAGTTGTTAAAGCTTCTGCCTCCCTTTCGGGTGCGGCCGGGGATCGAACATAATCCATGTTCGATGCCCGGCCGCACGCAAAATTTTCAGAGTTATGTGCGTTTCAAACAATAAGATATCAATTGATTTTATATCTTATTGTTTAAAACGCACATAACTCTGAAAATTTGCTCTTTTTCGTTAGAATCTCAGTTTAAATTGATCTTGTAGCCATATTAGATTGTTTGAAAGGTCCATATTAAAGGTTTTCTTTCATTTGAAATTAGTGTTTGCAGCACAATCTTACAGCGCAACTCAATAAGTTATGAAGCTATATTTCTTAAATCACAGCTATTAAATGTCCTTAGCATTACTAAAATAATAATTCTTCCGCAGTCGTAAAATGGTTGAAATTTAAATAAATTATCACGTATCGATTAATCTGAGGCTCTTGACATCCCATCCCATAAAAGTTAATATAGCAATAGAAAGGCATCAGGGAATTGAAAGAGAAATGCATTTTGCCCATTCTCACATTTTAGAGGTGTCAGCATTGATATACATAACCCGAGATATGGAGCAGGCTAGCGTGGAAATGTGTTAATTGCATCTTTGCCATAGTTCCGAACATATAATGGCAAACCGAGCCCTTTGCGGAACACTTTGGCGTCCATATATTCGTCCGTACGTGTGGCGCCATCGTTTTTCTCAGAAACAGATTGATTTACTCGAAGGGCTGAATTTGTAGAATTTAAAATATGTTTTAATTTCACGATATTTTTTTACTTGGCCTCGTGAAATAACTTAATTTAAAGGTGTAGGACCTTTTCAATAAAACACTCTTTTAGCTGTATATTTCTTTTGAAACTTTTAGAACGCTCTTTGTAGCGTAGCATGCGAATCATTTCATGACTATGGACGAGTACCAGTTGACGAAACAAGTCGCCCCTACAATGACCACCACAGACCACACCCATTACTACAGATGACTTATTTGTTAATAGTACACTCAACACACAATAGTCAAATCTAATATTAGATGATTAATGTCAGGTTTCTATAGAATTGCACAGTTGTGCATCTTTGTGTTATAGTGTCAGCGTGCGCCAGTAACATTCCTTCAAAAGGTCTCCACGATTCCTCCGATAGCCTAGAAAGTTGGGCGCGAGCTTCGTAATAGCTGCTATTAACGGAACCTGGGGACAAGCGGTACGGCTATATCTCCTATACGGAAATATAACTTGTTGAGAACATGTTCACTTCGCACAATATTTCATTAATAATTGCCAGTGCAATAAATCAATGGTAAAATATTCAGACTGGCCGACCGTCCTTCCTGCGCTCTAGCGCAGCTACGAACAGACTCTATGCTGCACTAATTGAAACAATCCTGACAACCTGTATAATGGTTCTGATAATCCCGCTTCTGATGCCCGATCTATAATTCTGAGCGATAATTTTTTACAAGTTTTTTACATAGCGACGGAACGGAGTTTGTTTACCCATTCTGAAATTGTCTGTGTGTAGGTGGGTTTGTTACAACTAGATGTTCGCATAATATTAGTATGGATTTTAACTTACTCCGAGACTTAGCAATTTATCTGTTTCTCAAAGAGTACGTAAACCCGTAATTCTCTGTGACTATCGATAGTATGTGGTAATAATAGTTTAAACAGCATATGCACAGCACAGCATGTAGGGTACAATGAGGGAAGATACGTATGTCTAGCCTTGGGAGATGAATAGACAGTTCAAAGTGCGGATTTTAGTCAAAAGTACAATTGTATAATTTTGGCTAGGTTAATTAATTATATATTATTATTTAAATAAGGAAGACTTGCGATGTTAAAATTGTCGCTACACGGTAACTAACCATCTAAATCAAGGACGTTATGCTACCTATATATCGTTTTGGCACTAATTAACACAATATCATATTCGACACTTGTTTGCTCTCATTGAGTTAAGACAGTTGCCGATATTAACATGACAGTATTAAACGAGAAAACAAGTCGCAACTTTGGCTTGGAAATCGTTTTAAAGTCTTAAACGTTTAAACATACTAATCTATAAAGAAATACTGTAATACACATCAATTTATTTTACACACATCTATACGTATTAATTAATTTGTTAATATGGTTCTGTGAATTCGAAATAACTACAGCTATTAATATGGAACGCAAATTTTACGGACAGTTTTTTGAAACAACGGTTATAAAAATTGCCTATCTCGCAGTCTGTCCGTATATTCGGGCTAATATTTCGTGGAGCTGAACTGATTTTGTGAAGATTTTGCTAAGCAGATAGACAAGAAGTATATCGACTACTTTTAAGTCCAAAAATTAAGAGGTTGAAGGATTGTTTCAAAGTCCTTATTTCATAGTAGAGACATTCAATGGGCATTTTAACGAACTCAAATAAACAACTGGTGTTAGATTTATAGTTTCAATAAATTACTATGGAGGTCTTTAATTTAATAAATTATAAGGGAGGAAAAGTGTGAAAAAGTATACATACTCTCATCTAAAATTAAACGCAAAGTCACAGGTAAACGTTTGAAATGTAAAAAGCTGTTTGATGACTCTCTCTCACAATGAATCCTGACAAGATATTTAATTTTGTTCGAGTGAACTTATGGTAGTTTTATAACAAAAACTTTCGCTGTTTAGAACCAAAATGGACAACAAATTACACCATTATATTGTCTAATACAACAATGATCGTAAACCTTTGAGGCTTTTGTACAAAAAGCTGTCGCGGGCTGACCGGTAAAGAATTGGTAAAGAATTGGATCAATGGGCTACGTCGGTGGTCCGTTCTGAGAAGCACCCTTCACTTAATAGGCGTTATGGACTATTTGTTTGCTGGGGGTTGGAGGTGTAGGAGATTAAAGCAAAGATGTAACTTAAAGATAGAGCAGATATTCAGAAAACTTTGAATTGACTTGCCTGATATTTTTAAATACTCAATATCTTAGCTGAGTATTTCAAAATACGGTTCAAACTATTATTAAATCTATGAAGTTCTTTACAGCGAAAAAGTGGTAAATTATTCTTGAACATATTATTATTGACTACGTTCTTGACCGCTAAGTTAAATTTCTTCATCATCATAATACCAACTCATTATCGGCCCTCTACAGGAAACGGGACTCCTCCCACAAGGAAAGGGGGTTTAAGGCCAAGGTCCGCCATGCTGGCCCTGTGCGGATTGGTGGACTCCAAACGCCTTTCTAGACAATATGGAGAACTCTCACGCATGCAGGTTTCCTTAAGATGATTTTCTTAACCGTTAAAGGAAGTGATATTATAATTACTTAAAATGCACATAACTTAGAAAAGAAAGTTAGATAGGCTCGTGCTGCGATTCGAACTCCAACCCCCCGAAATATGAGTCAAAGTGTGGGCCCCATGGGCTATCACGGCTTCTAAAAAATTTGACGACAACAATCTTATTGAGGAAACTAAAGGTTGCAATAAAATGTGGAAAGGAAAAAGTTCATAGAGCGTTCCCGTTGCATTTTAGGCCGCGCTTTAGTTTACAACGATTCAATGAGCCCAAACTTGTTGGTTCAAATGAACTATAGCGGAAATCATAAACCATCCTGTTGTCAGATTACCTCGAAGGTACTTCATTAGTCACAGAGTTAGTATGCTGAATTTTAGCTCAATCGGATGCCGTGAAAACCGCTACACCAGTTTTACACCTAAAAGTTTTTTTATGAAACCATAAAGATGTTTTTTGTTTTTATTTCATTAAGTTCAATTTTTTCTTTTTTTTTTAAGTTTCATTTCATTTCATTTAGCTATTCTTAATGCACAACATGTTTTATTTTATTTATTTAGCTAGATAGCTTCTTATCTTGACCATTACATGTTTTTTTTTTTGCTGTTACAGTTATTAATTCTGTTAACTATTAATTCATGTTTCTATCACTGTATTCATTTAAGATTCCAAGTTGAGTGCAAACACTTTGGATTTTGGCTTAAATCAAAACTTGGTATTATTTATGTTTCGATTAGACTATAGTTTTTACCTGTTCGTTGGACCTAACTATAAATTAATAAATAAAGAGGCAGGTGTGATAAATCTAGCGCTCTGTATTAAGTACTTAGCATACATTAGAGTGGAAAGTAGCCAAATAACACCTTTATCTTGACTCAGCGCTTTGTCCCGTCTGCCACTCATACAACGTTTGTAATATCTCCAGGCTGTACGCAATTTAGGGTCACCAGTGAATGGGGCATCGTCGACTGATTTACTTTTAATCGTGAGTGCGATATTATCGAGACGTCCAGGGTTGTGTTACAGCGGCCAAGGTTACCATTTTGTTTTTTGTTGTTGTAGGTGCCCGTACGTACCTCCCCGTAAAGAATGCAATGTTACTTGAGTCGCTATGATCGGAATTCTGTGTCGAACATGTTACAGAGACATGTTTGTTTTAGATAACACTGTTGCTCATTATTTCTTGAAGCTTTTATTTAACTTGATTCAAACGTAAGACTATCCGGTTTTAGCACAATTCACATTTTTAGCACTCGTTTTTAAAGTATTTTTCATGTAGAATATCTGATACCAATTGTATGGTAATAACCACCACATGTGATAATTATAATATTTGAAGACCCGCATGAAGCAGCTTGGTGAGTTTATATCTGAAACCATCTCCCCAAAAAATGAGCAGATATATTATTAGTATTAAAAACTTGCAGTTAAAATTTTTTTATTGTAAATTTTGTATTTAATACTCTTTTTAAGATTTGATTCCGTTTCAGATTCTTTCAAATTCAGATTTAGATAAAAAGTTTGGAGATTAGACATAAGGTAATAAACAAAAATACATCGATCATCATTAAAATATGAATTAGTAGTTAGATACAAGTTAAGGAAAATGTCCCCATTAGAACCTAGACCAGACCTCAATGTCAGTGATTCTGGGACAAACCTACTTGTGGCGTCAGCGGCTGTCACCACACGCGTGTTGATGATCATTAAGTGGTGGACGGAATTGAAATGAAACCGCAAACTGTGAGATGACGACATCAATTCATCTTCCTTCAAGGAAATGGTGGTACGGACGTGAGCGATCGCACGCAGATATGGTGACGAGCTCAAACTGTGAGTTTTCATGTTATCAACCTAACTTCGTCGTTGATTCCTCATTGTTGCCATCATGCCAACCAATGGACGATGGAGCGTGCGGGTTAAACTCTGCGGGCGTTGGAGAGAGCTATGCTTGGAGATCTTGGAGCATCTATACTTGATCGAATGAGGAATGAGGAGATCCGTAGAAGAGTCCGACATAGCTCACCAGCAACACCTAGAGACCCCAACGTCCATCGGATCATATGTCCCCCGGACAATGCCACTTAAGCTTCGCGAATAATCTTTTGTAGAAAGTTCTAAATACGGTGGTCTTGTGCCGCTTGGATCCAGCGGCTCCAAGCGACCGCTTGGATTCACCAATGCTGCGTTTACCGGCACGAGATTGCCATTTAGGTTATTAGTTATCATCGACAAAATAATCATAAATTTAGAGGCATTTACTTTGAAATACCAGAGAGACGCGATACTATTAATTCAATTCTTATTAATTATTTTTTTATTCCTACAGAGCTAAACCCATACCCCGACCAGTACCCAGATCAGTGTCTATGGGCAGTGCATCTAATGGGCAAGCTCGCATGTGTGATGGAATTACTAGGAGTTAGGTAGGTACCGCTCGCGCGAAGTGTGTAGCGGACAGTTTATCGCCTTAATTGATTAGGCTGTCACCCCCGTTCGACACCCAAGATCTGGGTCAGATGAGCCTGGCTCGCTACAGCCTCACTTGCCAATCGCTACGGGTGCTCTAGAAAACACTTGCTGTAGTGTAATAAAAAATCTAAAGAGAAAATGTAACTTCGGCGTCCCTTTTGGAGTAACAGACTTTTCAGCGTTATGTGCGTTGTACTTTAAGGAATGATCTTACCATTTGCTTATATATCACACAAGATATGATTGTTAAATTGTAAAATGATGTTAGAAAAGAGCAACTGCTGAGTTTCTTTCCGGCTTTCTCGGCTTTCTCGGAAGAATCTGCCATGCGAACCGGTGGTAGAGTCACTAAAAACAGACTTGACGTTTTAAAAGCAGGTACTTTTATTAGGCCTACTTAAAATAAATGAATTTTGAATTTTGACTTTGAGTTTAACGGTGAAGGAAAATAAGGTCACCCGTATGGCTGAGTGCCCCATAACGTTCTCAAAGGTGTGTTAAGTCCGCAATTAGCCAGCGTGGTGGCAACCTTCCTCATTCTATGAGGAGACCTCCTTGCCTGGCCTCCTCTCAGAGGATGAGTGTGACCTGGGAATGGGTCGATAATCATTAATAATCATGATTTAAATAACGATATTGTTTCTTGTTACCTGTTCGGCTAAATAATTAAACCAATCTTGATAAAATGTAGCACAAAGATAGCTTGCAAAGAACTTCGGATACCTTAATCCCGGTTTTTTACCGGGAATTAACTAGGAATCACGACGAATGCTGGTTTCAATTCCCGATTCAGACTAAAATTGTACGGTCGGGAGTTAGAAAATCGTGTTTTGTACGTTGGGCCGTTCGCTCCGTTTTTATCACTAAATTATAATAAAATCTTTTAAGTCCACCTAGAGAGGTAATTCAATCCTTTAATACAGTCTGTTTTACAGCAGTGGAGTCCATTTTCATATGGCTGCCAAATTCTTAAGAATCATTGCGATTCCAAAGTAGGTATATTTAAATAGAATTATCATAGTTGACCGGAAATATAGATATCACACGTGGAAATTTCTCAAATACGATTCTCACTGACTCCTCACTTGACTCATCGAAATGATCATTGTGAAATCAATACGCGAAAACAATTCTAGGCCGAGCCACCGCAACAACTAACCAAATGAATAATTGATACAACTCACCAATAAGTGCTAATAAAATCTTTTGTGTGAACTATTCAATCATAGATACTTGTCACAATTATATTGGCGAGCAGGATGTGGGTTTAGCCGCGGGGTTATGGTTCGTGCCCTGTTTGGGTGGCGATGCAGTGATGGAGTTCTTACGTCAATGCTCGCAGGTGGTCTGATTAATTATGTACAAAATGGTAGTGACCCACGTCTTCATCATCTACCGCTTCGCATCGCCCGTCCGCGCTATTACTTATTATTTTCAGCTCGTCTCTGCCGTAGCGTGATAATAAATACATACTTCTTAAAGAGTTGTGCTCTAAAATGCAGTTTTCATTTAGACTGGCAGTACCGTAAATTAGCAAACACTATTGTTTAGTGTTGTGATCAAATAAGAATAATATTATTGTTTATACGTTTCACAAAGTGCCCCCTTCAAAATAATAAAGATAAATAAATGTCTATATGTAAAGAATTATCAAATCCGTTCAGCGAGTGAGTGAGTTTCGCATGAAAGAGTAACAGAGATCCATCCATCAATACAAACTTTCGTATTTATAATATTAGTATGATATATTTTGTACCTTATATATTTTTTACCCCAGTCGAAAAGTAAATCTGCTTATGCAGAAATGTTGGTACGAATCGACTCCAGCGGATTACGATCGCCGTCCTAGGGTCGGGCAGTCTTTCTTCGCATGAGCGGAGGCGAGTGACGTTATCTACGACGCGGAGTGTTGGTGATCGAGCGACGCGCCGTCCTTACACATCCGGGTGTTTTGTGTTTCGGGCACAAGTCCCAATACTGATAATACTAGCATTCTATTTTGAAAACAACTCATTAAATGTATCTCAGTTTTGACGACCTAACTGGCGCAGCTGTGAGCGTGTATTTTTACATGAGATTTCCCACATTCGTTCCTGTGCAGGGGCAATTTGAGAATTTATAATTTCTGAATTTTCTCTGGTGTGGTGTGGTGGGAGGCTACAGCTCTGACTAGTTAGGCAAAGCGACTTAACATTCCGGTACGATTCGCGTAGAAAACGATTCGGGGTATGGGTTTAATGTAACTGCCATACCCCTAACCGGTTAGCCCGTTACCATCTTAGACTGCAGGTGAGATTGCGGTCAAGGGCAACTTATAGTGTTATAAAAAAAATAAAAAACTGTTCAAATATTTTTAAATGGTTTAATTGAAATGCGATGGTTTAGTGTCAAAGTGTCAAACATTTTTCCCCCAAAAAAGAACCAAGTTATACCTTTTCTTATTTATAGTTTTATCAACCCTCCGAGCATTGGCGCAAGTGTGAAGTAATAACTAAATATAAACGTGTAATAATAAATGGGATACAGATAAGTATTGCGATGTCATGCTTCGTTTACTTATAAGGCCCTTTTAGTTTATGAGACAAACTCACACTACTACGAATTTATATCCCTCTGTCAGTCCCTGACCGATTTCAGCCACTGTTGTCACTCTCCAGAGAGTTTCCAACTACGCGGGAAATATTATAGAGCACTAGTACGTTAAAACGCGTAGAATCTCTATCTCTATTCCCTCACTCTCATAGTCGGTTGGGATGCCAGATCCGAAATCACCGAAAGAGATCAGGTGTAGGGATTCTAATACTACTAATTCGTCTAACTGTTTATTGGGACTTAAAGTCAAAAAGAGATTATCGTCGACTGTGCAGATACGAATCCTCAAATTCTTTGGACATATTGATAGGAATAAACACTCCATGGAAAGACTCGTTGTCTAGGGGAACGTAGGAGTTAAACGGTCAAGCGGTCGATCACCCACGCGTTGGACAGACCTTATAAAAGCTGTAACACAAACTTCTATAGTCCAATGTTCCCGAAACGCTGAAGAACGTAACAAGTGGAGGGGTATCTCGGGGCTGCATTAGCCAAAGAAAATGGATCACCGTCAACCACAACCAATCTGTCAGGAGTGAAAGAGTTAGGAGGGATTCATTGGTCTGACCCATGGATCAAACCTAGGCTACTGTTCCGGCACGCCTCTTACGTAAACCCGAGGTGGGTTCGCTTCGGCGGATATCCGTTGGCGGCTCCCATGGCTCCGTCGTCAGGCGGTGAGTAGGGACGCCGTGGGGTTTTAGTCAGTAAGAGTCTGACATAATATTTGCGTGGAGATATCCATGAGGATATCCCCACCAAAAAAAAAGTGATCAAACCCAGAACTTCGTGATCTGCAGTCAACAATCTAATCACTAGACCAACGAGGCAGTAAGTTTTCAATTTCATACAGTAGTCCATTTAATACAGTAGTCGTTTTACCACAGAACAGCGAGACACCGTGAGGGGTGGCATCCTTATGTGGTTGATATTCCATCAACACGCACGAAACGTTTTTTATCCACGTTTCTGATACGTGCCGCTAAGATGTGGAACGCCCTCCCGGCAACTGTGTTTCCTGCCAATGTGAATAGGCTTTTTCTAGGCAAGTGTGCTCCAACCTAGACCTCATCATTGCTTTCTAACGGGCATGATTGTCGTCAAACGCTGGCCTATCGTTAATAAAAAAAATAAAACAATACATAAATACCTTCAAAAATAATAAAAAAATAATTCCACCCAAGATTTCTTGATTTTAGGAATTTATTATTTACCTCTGTCAAAATATCAGTCAGCTACCTTCTCAAACTTCAAGATGATATTATCTACCTACTATTTACCTAGAACGGAAAAGGTTTCCTGTAAGTTGTATGATCACCAGTTAGTACAAAAAAACTGTTTAAGTGCATGTTTGAAATGCACACAAAGGGTTCAGTATCAAGTTCCATGTAATACACCAAAATAACATATTTATTGCATTCATTTAATTTTCTTCTTTTTTATTGTTAAAGAATCTCATTTTGACTCATATAATATGAGTCATGTGGTTGCAAAGACTGTGTCTGTGCACAACTTTACTTCCTCAGTAAATATATTTCTCTTCACAATTTTTCATCTCCTATTCTAAACATTTATACCATCTACATTACAGATGTGATGATAATAATCCATTAGCATCCAGCATCTGTGCAGCCGGAACACACACAAACTTTTGTTTCAATTACTGTAGGTATATACATACATATATTTGTTTTTCCCGGGCAGTCTAAAAATTGTTAAGTAATTTTAAGCAGAATGTATGTCTAAAATGCTCAGTACCAGTCTGCCATTAGGAAGTTGGTGTTGACACTTTTCTCTAACAATTGTTCATGAGCACATCCAGTATACTATTGGTGGAAATAGATAGGTAACTTCGCAGAGCACATATTCATCTAGTAATAACAATTATTATATGGTAACTTAAATTGCTGCTATCTCTCTATTGGTAAAATTAAGACCGTACATTGTCAGTAGTATGTGGTTATATGAGTATTATGTCTAGTTTTGATCTTTTTGCTACCCTAACCATTGAAGTCTTTGCACTGAGACGTCACCTACTGTAAGACTGTTGAAAACAGGACTGCTAAAGAAATAATTAATATGGCCATTCTAACCGGTACGTTATAATAACCATAGCTCGAGCCTCCCGCGATCCTAAACCAGAGCAAATTTTAAAATTATAAATTTTGTAATATAAAATAATTTACTGGGAATGAAACTCCGATCGTCACGCATATAAGCTCAGAGAGTTTTTACTCATAGTTATGGTAATCCTAATTGATTCATCATCAGGATCACGGTCAAAAGTTCTTATCAATCATTTGTTTACATTTGCAAATTAGCTGTCATGTGCCAACATAAGAAATATAAACAAGGAAATAACCTGTAATTTATTAGGTTCAATTAATACTTATACATATTAACAGCATTTTTCATGACATTACGTAGTAACAACAAACTGTAACGGTTTAAAAATAGCTCCTTGATGTTTCTAAATATAATCTTACCTTAGCTTTGAGAGCGTATACAGTGCCTCCGTGCTTGTAATTTGCAGCATATAACAAAATCCCGCCGCCGAAAACACAAGCACAAGTCTTCCACACATTTTTATAAGATCTACTGCACTTTATTGAACTGAAATTACGCGAGGAAACCGGTATAAATTGCACTTTTCCTAATAATTTTCCCGTCGTACGGCATAACGTGGCCATGTTGGTAGAACAGCTGATTGACATAGAGTGAGCGAGACGGGGAAAAAAATGTCAAAGCCAAGTGTCAAACACGCATGCGCGGTCTGCTATCAAATAGTTACCTACATTATTTATTATTCATTGTTCTTAGCTACATTTCCTACAAATGCAAAACAATGTTTTTACATACTGACAAACGAATTTGAAAGTAGAAATGAAAATTCTGTTGGTACCTGGTTTGTTTTTCTTAAATCTCCTCTATATCTGTGACTATTTATTAATAATTATTTGATAAAAATATAAAATCTCATAAATATAAATCTCTTTTAAACTGGCTAGGGATGAAATAAATTGATATAAAATAAATTTATTCTTTATTAGCATTAAAAGATATACATAACTTTAATGTTTCCACCTTACAAACTAATTGATCTTTATATTCTTTGGTTAATTTAGTTTTCATCAACATGTGACCCCTCTTTAACAATCTCATGCTCGTGTATTATTGTTTGTTCTGTGGTTTGTTCCACTTCCATTTCTTGTACGGAATGTAAAATTACTCTCTTTACTGTCTCTATGTTATCATATATCCCGTACTCCGCCTGCCAAAGTATTGTGGTAATTAACTGTTGAACATTGCCTCTGACTTGAGGGTGTCTGAATTTACGCAGTCTGTTGCCAACATACTCTCCAAAGACTGAATACTCGTCTTTTCTTTGACTGCTTTCAACACTTACACGCTCCGGCAATGGTTTTGCATATGTATGGTTTGGTACAACTCTATATTTTGGAGTGCTTGGAGGTGGTGAGCAAATTTCTCTTTTGATTGTCCTGTACTTAGTCTTCTTCCGTTTTGGTTGGTAATCTACTGTCTCGTAGACCTCCTCATTGAGCCATTCTTCATCCGAGGCTCTGCCATGCATCTGACGGACTATGTTTATTGGCTCCTCATTTCCTTCCACTAAATGTTCATTGTCAGTTTCTGAATTTTCTAGCACATCAACCTGAAATGAAACACAACATTTCTAGTAAACCAAGTAAATACATACCAAAATTATTAGGTTAAAACATGAAATGGTATCTGTGTTGAATTTATGATTAAAAAATTCCTTTGTAAAACAAATAACTAATTAACTTAGTATTAAGTAGATTAATCAGTAATAATTGCTGAATTTAAATTCAATAAGGTTACACTGTTTACAGTATTTTGACAATCGATAATCGATATTATTAGATTGTATTACGTAATAAATAATACAAAATCGATACGACAGCCGTCATTGCTTACAGCTATTTAATCAACACAAGAAAAATTAATATTATGTAAAATTGGTCTCTGAAAAATTCGATGGCAACATTGACTTTCAGAAACGATTCAATTGATAAGAAATGTTATCAATTTAGTGTAACCTATTTAAGAACATAAATACCCGCTGTATTTCTATAACTGGTATTGAGTTTTCTGTAGAGGAGTTTCGGTTATTTCCTTTTTTAGCGAGATCAACAGATACAGAATAACGTACGTTATTGTCTTGGTAGGTCTTTACATATCTCTTCCGTCTAGTCGAACTAGTACTCGGGTTAGTGCTTTCGTCATCGTCGAAGACGCGGATATTCGACTCGTCCAAGGTTCCATTTTGGAGCAACTCCCACTGAATCGGATGTTTACTCACTAAATGCGATCGCAAATTCGTCGTATTACCGAAATATTTATACTGCGTATCACATAATTTACACAACACTGCAACACATCGTTTATTCTCCTCGAGTCGATCGAAAAACCGCCAAACTAAAGACGATGTTTTCTTCATATCGATTTCCGATCACAGATCAATTTTCCGCCTAAATATTGATGTTTAATAGAATCGTAACCGAGTAAAAAACGCATCGATTCTTGGTATCACGGACAAGTCAACAAGATGGCGATCGACGTCCCACGAATGAAGCATCGAGCGAAACTCGAGCAGCACGGCGACCTTCACTCGATAATGGCGTCTGACGTCTCGTGTCAGCGGCTGCGTTGTATTTGTTGCATTATAATTTTTATGTTTTATCTGTGTATTAATTTA
This sequence comes from Pararge aegeria, assembly GCF_905163445.1. Classification (NCBI taxonomy): domain Eukaryota; kingdom Metazoa; phylum Arthropoda; class Insecta; order Lepidoptera; family Nymphalidae; genus Pararge; species Pararge aegeria. Next base: position 14,573,594 of record NC_053201.1, on the reverse strand, counting down.
TAATAATATGGTAAGGAAGTAGGTAAATAATATATATAAATAATGATTATTTTATTGAGAATTTAAGCCATTAATTTAGTCAAAAGCACCTATTCTTAAAATTATTCTTCAATACTTTTACAGCGCCATCTCTTACACGGTTAAATGATTATTGTGCTTAATTTTTTTTTCTGTGAATAAAGACCAGCGCAAAACAGTGATATGTTGTACAGCTGTTTCTGAAGTTTCCCAATCTGCATAGAATCAGCTGTTGACATCTGTATTTTCTGCTCTTTCATTTGAGGTTTTTCGTAGCTGGACACTAAAAATTTATTTTTTATGCCCGTTTTCACTAGAAGAACTAAAACAAGTTAGGTTATTTTCTAATTCTTCTATTAGTTTTCTAATGAAAATCGATTAGTGAAAGGTAAATGTATGCCTAGGAATCTTCGTTAATTACGTGTCACTTACTTTGGTATCGCCTTATCCGTATAATATATAGTAGAAACGGGCATAAGAGTATGCCTCTTACACCCAGAGGAGCAACCTAAGAGGAAAAATCGAACAACCTTGGCATTTATGTATAGTTAGCAAGATATTTAGCTTTGTATTGTCGTACCTAATTCTAGTTTTTTGATCTTGTAATACTTAAATTCTGTTAATTCAGGTTTTGTTTTTGTTATTGCCAAAGATAAATCAAATTTTCTGTTTTATTTGTCTTTAATATTATGACCTATTAGTTTTTTAGATCGTTTCTATCGATGTACATATTGAAGTCGTTAGTTGTTTCTTTTTCGGTAGAGGTTCTTATAACTCGGAAATTTAATAATCATGTTGGTGAAGGCTGCTGCGGTTTGAATTATTTGCTAATTTTTATCTTGTAACTTTTGTAACATAGATTTTAAACAAGATGTGCTCTAAATCGAGAGACTAAATTCGATAATGCTGTAATTTCAAAACTCTTCTTAACTAAGTAGTTACTTTCGCAGGGTTATTTTGTAAAAACATTCATTACTATAAGTTTGTGAGCTGTAAGTTTATCCTCCTCCTTAATTTTGTAGCATTTTTAATATCCTACAACCTCCCGCATTAGTCTATGAAATGCGAAAAGATTTTTACAATCGGATTGGATGTTCTACAGATTAATTCGTTTAAAAACTTCATTATTTCAAACTACAACTTTATCATTTCTGCCCATAGATATAGATAGATCAGCTGATAACAATCTAATGCTAGTCCGTTCGTCAGTAAATATAATATTATACAGCCACCTTAAATGAAACAACACAATATATTTTAAGAATCATTTTATTTATCTTTCGGTATAAGAGGCTGTAAAAAGTTTATTGTCTAAAAGTTTCAATCAATCTTTTGGTGAGACTATTAAATACGTCAAAAGGTGGTTTTGACATACGTCAGATAAGTTCAATGACCTTTATTTTTTTAATTTACGGCAGTATTCACTTTGTACATTAAACTGCTTTAGCAACGAATACATTATAGCTGGAGAGCTGGTGGGCAAATTGGAGACGATTGACAGATACGGAAAACTACATCTGTAATACAGTACCTTAACTTATTTAATTACGAAAACCAGACGATTGTGCACACACACCTTATGATTTTACTTTTTTAAAAAGCATAAAAAAATGGTCTAGTTTTCCTTACATTGGGTAATTTTACAATATTTTCAGCTTTTGCTTCCTCAGAATTTGCTACCAGCTCTTGCGCTACTATAATAATCATTATTGTATAAATGTAAAGGTATCGAAATTAATTAAGTAATACTGTTAGACCCCGTGACGTTCCCGTTAGTATTTTTCCCGGGAAAAAAGTGGGGTGTTAGGAGCCATATATTGGTGGGAACAGATTATAAGCATTCCACTAACACTCAGCATTTATAATTATTACATTCATATTTTATATTTTTAAATCTTATTTGGCTTAACTCGAGTGATTTCTCAACCAATTTTTATGGTTAAGGCCCTGTGCTTCTTATAAGTTATTGATTTAAGAATTGATAATATTCTTGTCAAACACTCAAATTCTAATAAATTGATTTAAAGTTTTTAGCCACTATACCTTTTGCACTGTGATATATAGGTTACAAATGACATCACACAGAGCCTTAATAATACTCACATACGTTCAGTTAAACCTACACCCTTATTAACTTATTTTTATCGTAATGTGTTAGTAAGTTTACATTAGGATTAAATTTATTTTTTTCTACAATGCAGTTTTAACTGAAAGTAGAGCTTTGGTTGAGCTACTACTTGTGTAATAACATGAAAGATAACTTTTTAGATGCTCCGCCTTAGTAGTTAATTAATAATTTATTTACTTATTAATTCATTAAAATTAAGACGACATGAACGAGTATTTTAGTTCTTAATGACTCCCGTGTAGAATCCCTTTGCCTTTTGTTCAAACAATAATTATTATTAACATTGTGCGAAAGAAAATGAACAACTTTATACTCTCTGAGTCGGTATATCTATTACAAGTAGGTATTTTATGGCACATGCGTATAAATAACATAATATTAACTCATATTTTTACAAAACCAAGTAGGTGCCGTGATCATCAAAGTTACATATTTCTCGGACAATAAAGTTTATTTAATGACGATAAAATGGTCTCCAAAGATTAATTAAATAGAAATTCCAGTTCTTCTTTATCACCAATAATGAAAGAAAAGAAAAAAAAATAATCCCAGGACTTATTGGAAATGCTATCTATAGTTGCATACCATTTTATGTGTCTAGTTATTTATTCGAGTAAATATTGTGTACATCGAGAAATATGAAACTGAATACGTGCGTATGTAACAATAGTCCATAAAACGATAAGGAATCGATGATCGCTACAGAATAGATCCAAAATTACACAATTCTTACAACGTCTATTACAAATATAAAACTATAAAACTAGGTACTGTAACTGAAGATAATTTACAATACCGAAATACTGCTTCTACTTTCTAAAGATCAATTGGTTTTTTAATTTATCTACAATACAAGTCAGGTAATCGATAACAAACCTGAGCAATGTACGAGTGAAAATGACAAAACGGATACACTAGAAAATTATGAGGGGAATACAAACAAACTATCAAATCTAGCGTCCAATCTGCATGTAATCTGAGGTCAGATCGTTGGGGACTGCGTGGCATGTTTAGCTAAAGAGAAACCTCCATTTTTCAAAAAAATTAAGTTTTGTCTTTAAATAAACATTTGGTGTATTGTATAAAAATGAAATAATAAATTTGAATAACCCATGACTATATGTAAATGGTCTCAGTAAGAGTGAGTATACCGCACGGGTCTCGTTTAAATTATCTTGCTAGCTTGCAAGAAGGACGCTAGACTTAATTGCCCCTTATTAGAAGTAAATGCTTAGGTAAACTGTGTACAGATTTGTCGTTTTCATGCCATTATACAATTACATACAACGTAACATAATATTATCATAAATTAATTCGACACATTCTCTCAGCCACTCGTAGGTACAATCATAAAGCTTGCCGCACATATTCACATCATATGACTTACTGTAATCAGCGAACTGTGATCATAAAATGTCGTATTTTATATTGGTCTATATTAAAATTTAAGGTAACCCTGTAAATAACTGGCAGTGTTTTAGTTAGATTAGTTTTTTTATTAAATACATCAATTTAGGATGAAAAACTATACTTAGTCAGAAATGGGATTGTCTGACTTTATAATCTCGTTTAAAAAAAGGAAGTTGCTTAATTCAATGCTCTTTACTTAGTGGAACACATTATTTTACAATTTTATTACATTAAATGAATATTTTCAGATCAATTAAATACGGGGGAAATGATTATTTTTCGACATAAAAAATCAATTATAAATTGGGATACGTAATTGTTACAACAGAGGCCATGAATGTACGAAAATGATATTTAAGTTCGCTGATTCAGTGTTATAGACAATAAAAACATTATACGTATCACGCATAATATAACAAGAATGCGAGGGAAATTACTAAAGAATGTAATCGTCCATTCAAGCACAATATTTACGTACACCATACACATACAAACTACATACACTCTGATCACTTTAAAGCTACCAACTTGCGTGATTGTATGTATCAAGGCCATCTAAATGAGATAAAATGATAATGTAAAGTAAATTTGATGATAATTGCAGTGAGAGACAAGGGTGACAAGACAAGTGTCTTTGCCAGCTCAATCATTGGTGGCCTTTCTTTAAGCACAAAGCGCTATTATTAGTTGTGCTATATTACCTATTTTGAATAATTCTTAGACATTTATGTAAACATATCATAAATATTGCAGAATTATGATTTAGATTGTTTTTATTAAAAAATAGAATGCAGTTATCGTTAGAAACTTCTGAATGATCAAAGTCTAGGCCCATTTTGTTACCGAACGGCTATAAATATAATACACATAAATTGGCTCACTAAAAATACAAGCGTATGACAACCTACATATCTACTTACATCGGGCGAACTAAAGGGACAGAGATTAAAAAAAATCAACTAAAACGTTAACAAAATACGACTTTCTCTATGGAAATAAAATAAATAATTTACAAATTAGATACACGTTTTTTTATATAACTACCTACTAATAGTCACTTCTTCGTTGATATACGTTATCACTTATTCCATTTTTGGCGGTACAAAGCGAGTGGTTCTGCGATTAAAGTACCCGTAATGAATTGCAATAAGGTAAAATGTGATGGTGCTCGCGCCTAAGCTGTCAATTCTAGCCAATAGTGCATGAGTGTAAGCCAATTAGGGGGTATTTGTTACTGCAGTAACCGGTGAAATCTAGAAAAAAAATTATCTTGATGGATACTAGTGATGTTTTTTTGGGTAATATTTGTCACAAGATCGCTCGCTTCGTGACCGCATAACTATGAATACAGAAGCATGCCGTCCGCCGCACATAACCTATCATAACCTACTCCGAAACCGACAGTACCTACATTACTCAGTCATATTTTTCAGTCAATTTCTTATGAAATTACACCTCAACACTTCCCACTAAGTACAAAATCTTACTAAGTCCCCTGCTCGTGACCAATCGAGTAACTTTCGGGCCAATTTTCATCGTACGATTTTTTTTCGTGATTTATCTACAATATTTGTTATTAGACAAGGTGATTCTACGTTTCGGGTAAAGTTAAGATGTAGAAAACTCGTAATAATTGTAACAAATTAAGATCATTTCCATTTGAGATCCATTTGAGAGACAATAAAATTGTGACGGCGACAGTAGACCGTATAAGATTCATTAACGGATGAATTAGATTTAATTAAAGTAAATTTAGAGGACAGCTAGGAAATGGATTCGGATGGTATACGAATAATAAACAGACAGTCACGAAACAAGCATGGAAATAGATTTGAGACGCGTCTGATGGGATCCGAAAATATTTAGTCTATAGGCCAACAGCGCGGCCTCGAGTAGCCACGAGCGGGAACCCTGAACCCTCCCCCTCTTCTAACACAGTTCCACCATACCAAACGATATCTCGACTTCGGAAGCAAATCATTCGTCTGTTAATTAATCATTAAGTTATCAAATAACATCTAAGTTAATAATTTCTTGATAACTAAGACAATTGGAATCTTGCCGATAAAACTACGATTTAAAGCGAACTAGGAATACAAATTGAGATAGATAACTTCAGCTTTGGTAGTATAATATCATTCGTTACTGTCAAACGTATCGAATTTGACATCATATTGAGTATTTGATACACATCACAATGAAGACGAAGTGGGTTACTTCGCGGCGGTCGCAATATTGGTCGTTCGTATTTCGTATAAGAGAGCGACGCGAGTGAATTTCAAGGGCCGTTCGTCGCGGAACGGCGTTGAATGGGAATGATAGAGAGATTCGGGCTCGTGTAGGGTGGAACGGTGCTAGTGTGCGAGCGCCACGGCAGCCCCCAACGCGAGCAGGCTCAGGCGCGGCCCCCATCCGGCGCGGCTGACCGAAAAAACTCCGCGTCCGTCGTGGACATGGTGGACATGGTGGACTCGTCCCACGTCTCCGTCGTGCTGGTCGTCGAGTTGTCGTGTTTTCTGCGCGCCTTGGGGTGCCGCTGTTTCTTCTTCGGGTCGTTCGCTTTCTTGTGCTTGCGCTTGCGCAGGTTCTGCTTCTGCACGCGGCGTTGGCAGTTCCGGTGGAAGGGCGGCGGCCGCTTGAGCTTGCCACGGTGGCGGCGCGGCGGGCAGTGCGCGGGGCGCGGCCCGTCCCAGCGGCGCGTCATGGTGAGCGCGTAGTACGACAGGTTCCCGAGCGGCCGGCTGGCCGGGATCTGCGTGCGGCGCGCGCGCCCGCGGTTGTCCAGCGCCAGGAACGTCTTCTTGCCGCCGCGGATGCGCGAGTACGTGTTGTAGTTGTTCTCCTCGATGTGCTCCTCAAACACGCAGTCGTCCGAGATATCCTTCTGGAACAAGCGAATGGGGATATTGAATTTCGTGATCGTGAATATCATCAGAGTAACGACTGTCCCGTTGCTGGGCACAGGATCGCTCGCTTATCGGATTTCAGTCACAATGACCAGGACCAACGGCTAGACATATTTAACGAGACACAGATAAAATATATGCTGAATTCGAACTTCTAAAGTGTAAAATTTTTTGCGTTTAGCTAATTATATAAGGAATAATAAGGAATCCTTTATTTGCAATATCACGTCACACTCGCACTATTTTATTCGTTGATTTAATATGTTACTTCTTATTTCATGAGTATACGTAAATATAAAAACTTTCAAGAATAGAAAAACTGGTGCTACAAATAAATTTGCGTTTGCCTTTATAGAGCAAATAAATCTATGGTAATACACAAAGATAACATAAAAAAATACGTTCTACTAACCGTTATACCTTTACCATCGAATATCGGATTAATTCAAAAACGTAGTAGGAAATATGGTGTATTTCTAAAGTTCCAACAATCTTATAAAAATAAATTAATTAATTAATCGAAAAATGAACTAGACTAGCAATTTGAATTGAGCAAAATAAAACATAGCGTTTGTGTCTATTATGGGTTTATGCCCGCAACATTATTTTATTTTTACATAGGTAACCTCTTGTTATTATTACCTATTTTATTCAGGAATAAAACTATAAAATATATGCTATAGGAAGGAATATGTTCTACATAATATCTATGCAAGTTCGGAGTCGTTATCTTCGTAAAGTATATCGCATAAACTATTGTTTAGAACAATGATTATTCAAACGTGTTATTCGAAATATGCAATAATAAATCGCCAGATAATTTCAAATGTACCACGATTATGTAAGCGTGACCAACGAACAAACAGTCAGACAGGCAAATAGACAGCATTAGCATATTCGGATTCCCTTCGCAGGAACGATAAAATAGCCAAGATTCGTTGAAAGCGGTCGAGCTAAACTGGACTCTACGCTGAGGAATGAAGCGCGGATGTTGATTATGATAATTTTAGATTTTGTTTATGTTGATTGTAATCCTACTTTATACTGTAGACACATAGACAATATTATGGTTAGGGTTACCGTGCTTATCGAAAATTTATAATGATTATTGCAGTATAAACTTCTCTAGACGCGTTGAACGATTTTTGGTAGGGACAGAATCTCAGAGCAACGAATATTTGTTGTACAGAGTCGCGTCACCGAACTGCGAAATGCTAATCTCACGTGATAGCAACGCGCAGCGGCCTACGTACACGTTTATGATATAGTAGTAGGAGCTTTTTAAGTACGTAGTAGTAATTATTTTACCTTTTATATTGTTCACCATAAAATGGGAAAAATATTATGAGATGGCAACATTCCGCGCGTGTAAAGAGAGACGTGCGCGGGGCGTTGTCTCGGTGTTTGGACTAAATGCACTGCATACAAAAATGGCTGACTCAATGATCCATTTCCATAAACCTATTCTTATCTCAATGGTTAATAGGTAATTTTCGGTGAAAACCATCTGTTTGGTCCTCAATTATTACTATAAAAAGGGAGTTAAGAGTTCTCTGCTCTCATACGAATTGGCGGAATTTTAGGAATAAATTCCTTAACATAAATTATTACCCATCTAATTACAAACAATTGATGGTTTTTATAACTACACACTTTTGCCTCTAAGTTATACCACTTTCAATTGATTTAATATCGCATTAATATAAAATTTAACTACCAAAGGCAAGTCAAACACATCCATGAAATTGCATCAATGCCCCTCCCCCGGCGTCTCCGCGGGAGGTCTGATGGCGCCACTTCGTATCCTGACAGCTCATTGTTGGAGAGGAAGCCTCACGAGTCTCGGCAAATTTACGGCAAACTTAGATAATAGCTAAAAGCTTGTACAAGCTGTAAAATATCGCGAGCCTTATAATAAACCTTCAGGCTTCAACTTATCGCGCGGTAATGACGCCAATAAATCCTATAGAACTTTCATTATTGTTTAACGAAGTCGGTACGCGAGTCAAAATTAATGTTTGGATATAATGGTCCAGAAAAATAAACAGCTGTTGCCCGTGGCTTCGTACGCGGTTTTTTATAAATCCTGCGGATACCAAATTTTTTTTAAAGACCTATGTGTTAATCCATCTATCTCCATTTCCATTTTGACGGCCAACTGGCCCAGTGGGCAGCGACCGTGATTTCTGAATCTAAGGCCGTGGGTTCGATTCTCAAAATTGGAAAATGTTTGTGTGATGAACATGAAAGTTTTTCAGTGTCTGGGTGTTTATCTGAATATTATAAGTATTTATGTGTATTATATTCATAAAGATATTCATCAGCTATCTTAGTACCCATAACACAAGCTTCGCTTACTTTGGGGCTAGATGGCGATGTGTGTTTTGTCGTAGATTAATTATTTAGTTATTTCAAAATTTAGTCCAACTGGTTAAGTAGTTTTTGCGTGAAAGAGTAACAAACATCCATCCATCCATACATAATTTCGAATTCATAATATTAGACTGATTCCTTCTATCAGTTATATAGCTATTCATACCTTGTATTGAATAGCTATATAACTGATATATAACTGATATATAACTGATATATAACTGATACCCTAACAGGCTAGTTCGCTCATATCTTGGACTGCATCAACATTTAGCACCAGGTGAGATTGTTGTCAAGGGCTGGTTTGTAGTGTAAGAAAAAAAATATAAACCTAATGCTTCCATAGTTTTTTGGTGTCAGGACATAGCTATCATTTTCAATGCTAAACCCTATAGCTATAACCCTATGGCTATAACATAACGAGTGTAACCTTAACCGATATTTCACGGCTCAGCCGGTCCCCGGGGACTTCTGATACAGCAAATTACCAGTCGGTAAATCAGATACGCAATAATTTCGAAGCGTAATGAATAATGCTGAATTCACACTATCATTATAAATGTGACAATGTTTCTGTCTTTAACTGTTCAACTTAAATATGTCAATGTAGAGTGGCACTCTCTCTTGTAGGACTAACTCCACTGTAAGAGTTAGGTATATAGAGCTTAAGAACGCCCCGTTGCTTATAAGCCTCGGCCGGCGGCGCGCAATGTCTGGTCGCCCGTTTAGTTAATTTTTCGCAAACATAATTAAATTCTTCTTGGTTAGGTGTTACAGTAACAATAAAAATTAAATTAAAGGTATTTTAAAATTAAACAAGTTTAAAATACTATAGCGATCCTGTGTAGGTGTCAAAAGTCATTTATAGCGTCACGCACTGTTAAGACACTTCATCATCCACAGCCTAAACTTTCCCACTGCTCGGCACAGTTCCTTCAATAGGCATTGGACAGTACAGACCTTCCACGTTGTTAAAATTCAAGGAATTCGCGGACTTATTTTATTATTAGACGTTAGCAATAACTGACCGACTTAAGGTGCTCTCCATCGCACGTGGGTTACATTTAAAGGCAATTTCGTAACTCCGGACTGGACTAAGAACTTTTTAACAAATTCCAATACCCATCCATTTTTGTTCTCGTACAGAAATCGAACCTAGTACCCCGTGATCGACAGAATATGTCCAACGAGGCAGTTCCATGTATAGGTTTTATTATGAAAATTACCACAGCACTTAATAAATTCATTCCGAACAAAGCCGCAGGTAACAGCTAGTTGAATATAATGCAAGAAAGCCAACGCCGACTCTTGGGGACAATTTAAGAGGCATTATGCCTCGCGGCCATTCAGCTATACATATTTATGAATAAAATAGCCAATTTGTTCGGTGGGACTCCGTTGTAGCCGTAGACTAGAGAAAAGATGGCGGCCGACTAGAGGAAAAAAACCGAACCGAATAGACGGAAGATTGGATCAAAGCAGATGTAACTTTTCGGAAATGTATGATTTTCAATGAAGATTTATCGTCAGGATCGTCAGGAGGAGGTCGTTTAGAATCGTCAGGATATACGATCTCATAACTACCTCCTGTGAGGCTGTAGTATCGCAGAAAAACATACATGGAGAACGTATTTAGTTTAATAACATAAAATTATAGATCTGGTCTGCCGTCGGAGCCGTGCCCTTAAGCGACCCACTTCTGCGCACGGCTGGGTAAGGAGTCGATAATGATGATTGCTGATATTAGTCAATTTATATATTAAGAGATTATTTTATGTATGTTTCAGTCCTACTGCAAATGAGCGTTGCAGTAGTAGATATTTGGCAGGTCCTACCTACTGCCATGATTCTGCAACACGGAGCTAAGGAGGTCAGCCATTGACCACAAAGGAGCAACGCACTTTTAAGTTATTGTCTTTTTAATTTATTTGTAAATTGTACTTAGTATCAATTTATTGAGGTCAATATAGCTAATTATTAATATTTTGTTTGGGTATGTTACAAAAAGTACTATAATTCCTTATTTTTGTTTTGTATCGTTTCTGCTAACCCACACCCGATTGTCACCTGACATCCGTAACCGGTAAAGCGATAGCGGCAGTACACCGTCTACGTTTTTATTGTAGTCCGTACTCTAACATGGGTCGTATAAGGGTGCAAGCAATTGGTTTGAAACGTTTGAAAACGTCGGGCGTTCCTCGGGATGATGTGTTACCGACGTGCGCTAGCTACTCGCGCGAGCTGACTGGCTGACAGTTTTATCTCCGCGAACGCCGTTTAAAATGGTATAATAGGGAGTCTCAAGCCAATTTGCACTAATAGTTTACTGGCACGCTTTCTCATCTCGTTATAAATCCGCCCGGCAAATTGTAACGTACGCGAAAACGATCCGTTAGTTCGCTAGTTACTGGTTAGTAGTGATGGATTGGTTAGCGTTCGCATTCGTTCTTGGCATGCGAGCATCTAATACAGCGTTTAATACATTCAATGTAGCTCAGAAACGAGAATGCGGAGGTAGGATATCAAGTTACGAGAAGAACGTTTAATATGTACGTTCAAGTACTAAGAAGACGAGAAAGATCTAGAAAAAGATTGGAAATTATAAGTTTGGGGAAAACAAATTGCAACCTCCCTGATACAATAGCAAGTGCTGTAGGAAGTTCAGGGTTCCATCCCCGACGGCAAAGACATGCCGACAAGCAATTTCGCGTTCTGGTACGATGAGAGGTATGGTACCATCAATATGGTTTTTACCGTTACCATTTTAGACTGCATCATCACTTACCATGAGATTGCAAGGGCGAACCTGTAGTGGAATAAAAAGAAAATCCTTGTTACCTTATGTAAATTTAACGATACTCGAAAACCACTTTCGACCGATACAGTTTTTGTACCGAATAGTATCCTTACAAAGACGGCTTAATAGCTTAATACATCTCAGAGTCCTGCTGCGAATGTGTTGGAAACCCTACAACAGTTATCAGGCACAGCCATTCCCAATGATGCCAACTCACTGTTCAGGAAAAGTAGATCATAAACCCGAAAAGCGATTACCCACGAAAGAGTTGTTTGTATTAAACGTTCCCCACTGCCGATTAACAAGACCATTTGGTCGAAAAAATATGTGACGGTGATACTTACACACATAATATTATGTTATTCTTTGTTACAAGCTGTCGCCTGCTAAATGCAAGCTCACTGAAAAATCGATTAGCGCAAGTCAGAAAAGAGCGATAGCCTCTACTTCTTGGTTTTGATGGGTAGAAAAGGAATTCGTAACATTGAGCTATACAAGTAGGTAATCTATAAGAACGTACACATCGGGCCACTCAACTTATTAATATTATAATTGTATCATGTGGTGACGGCAGATCAGAATATCCTTCCTTTTGTACGGGTGTCGTTCGAGGCGACTAAGGGAATATAATGAACAATAGGCAGCAGCGCCCTCTGCGCTACTACTAGCATTTTCTGCGATCATTAACCGTCTACAGCGGTGATTATCGGCAAACCTTCGTGGTGTGCAAGAGTCCATCCGAGGATATAATTATGATAATGTTGTTTAAAAAAATATTGTGTTCAAATAAATATTCAGTGTTTTTTTAGAGTATGAAAAGTACCTTTAATTTAATTATTGTTATACGAGTAAGATAAATTTATGGTAGTTTCCCTGAAATTTTTCGTTGAAGGCAATGACTGAAAATCACGTTGACATGCTACCGATAATCGCGATTATAGTACTTTGGTTGAAGTACAATGTACGTCACAACTTGTGATGATATCGGTGCAAAGCACAATCTCTTCTCCTAACCGTGTTGCTCGTCATAAACTGGACGATGTGAAAGATAACTAGAGATTGATACTCAAGATATCGACTATCGATAAAATATTCTAATTAATATGACCTCATTTATTCTTAAAAACATTTAATGAGGAGGGAGTTTTGTCGACTCGATAGTAAGTTAATTACGAGTATATTTTTTATGAAGGTCATAAATTAAGCGACAGGCGGTTTATTTTGTAATTCGTCCGTTAATCGTTTGCGAACACGCATTTATAAGTGGATGTTTTATTTCTTTGTTAATGATTAGTTAACAAGTTATCAAAAGTTTTTACGATTAGAAAATTAGTAAACCGTAAATTTTACTGCGAGTTGATTAAAAATTTCTTCTTAATTGGTAATTTGCTTTGACTTGAGATCACTTAAGACGCCTTTTGCTTATGACAGAGCTGTTCAGGAGCAAAAGTAAATATTCTTGTTTGAATCTATAAAACAAAACTAAAAAAGGCGTTTTTTGTCTTTTTATTATTATTTACAAAAAATATTTCTAAATGTATAAAGCCTTGAATTAAAAATACATCATAATGATTTACTATAATTGTACCACTGGAAGATTTAAACTAAAAGACAACGTTTAAATAAAAGTCATCCTGTTATTTTCCTAGTTATAAACTATTATCAAAAGTTGCATAAATACTTTCCCAATAATAAATACCAAAGAACATAATTTTAATATTCATTCCACCTATATTTCTTATGTCAACGATTATTATGTTTTGTAAAAAAAAAAGCTTAACCTAATTGAATTAAATACATCTGAATTGAATCGTTGATTGAAAGTTAACAATTATTATTATTTATATATATATATTTTAAGTTAAATTTATCAAGCTCAAAAAGGCAATCAATGTGTGCGTATGAAGAAAGTAATATCTCTATTAAGGGTTTATCTTAATTCCACGTGATAGGCAAGCGGATCCCGATGGCTTATAAATAATAAATGTGTTGATTTTACTCGCGGCATGCGATAAATGTCCGCCGTAAGCAATGTGGTCCCGCAAGGCGGTTTCTATCTAGAGGCGAGACGTTCTGGGTTCAATGGAATACTCAGTATCACAGTCACGGTGATTTTATACTATCAGTGACATAAATACCCGTGACGGGAAAGGTATAACGTTAGAAAGATCGATTGATATCAATTGCACGTTAGTAAGCGCATATGTGTGTTTGTTTTGTGCCTTTGTTAAGCAGCCTTACTTACCACTACAACACGATGCTTTGTAAAAGCAGATCAGGGTTAAGGGTGCATGTATCAACCGTAGATAAAATCGTCAGATAGCATTAACATGTCATCTAATAGAAAAACAAACGTATTATTGGCAACTTATACTTGATTAATCGATATCTCAGTGCTGGCGTGTTGATGAATACGAAATTGTATCTATATTACTATTTTATATTGATATGTATATTATATTTAAAAAAATGATCTGCTGACGGCTGTAACGATCTTGTTGAAGTACAAAGCTCACATTTTGAAGATAAACATAAGCCGGATAAACCGCAATACAATATCGTAATAAAATGGATAGGAGTATTGGGTAAACAGTGATATCTTATGAAAATCCTACCAGAAGAAGCAAACAAAAAAAATCTGCCATTTTGGTTTGGGCTATTATTATTAGTGCGCGTTAACTCTGGTTTTGAGTTAAAAGGCAGAAAAGTCTTCTTTATTTAAATTCATTTATTTCAAGTAGGCTTTATAAGCACTTTTGAAACGTCGAGTATGTCTGTTTGTAGTGATTCTACCACCGGCTCGGAAAGCAGATTCCACCGAGAAGAGCCGGCAAGAAACTCAGTAGTTGCTCTTTTCCAACATATTGTTACATATTTCTGTAAAAAGTTACATTTGTAATTTGTTTTAAAAAGTTAAAGAGTATGTGATTCCAATAATGGAAATACTGAGTTATAAGAGGGCAAATTAAATGACCGAACGAAGACTAGTGTATTACTGAAATAACATACATTTTGTTTATAGAAGTTTGGAGTTAGATTTTGTCTGAAAAATATACTAGTTATGGAGTACTAAGTATTTCTACCAGTGACGGTCGACTCATCTCTATGTATACCGAACGAGTATATTCTAATTCCCAATGCAAATGGCCTACCGATTCCCATCATGTTTACATTTATTTTCTAAACGATAAATCGCTGCAACCCCCGGGTCAAGCGATACTCGAAGCATCGATAGAGATGGACTATCGATAAGTAAAGGACAATAGGGCAGCACTAGTGCAGGGGTTATCTTTGCCGATCTATGTTGAAAACAATCGATGGACGTTCCGTTTGACGGCTGCACTCAAAGGACTTTTGGGGAGGGGAGGGGGCAGGATCCATTTTGAGTCCATTTCAAGAACAAGCCCAATGTTGTGAGCTGTCAATAATAAAGTGATCGTTAAATAAGTTTATACAGCCGTTAGTTCGACTCCTTGTAGGACACCTCCCTCCATGCTTTGACGACCTCATGTAGGAGATAGAGGGTCTCAAGGATATTTCATAGCTTAAATTAATTCTCACACAAAGCTGTAGGTGTTAGAGGAGGCCGAGTTATGGGTGTCTTGTCCGAAAGTAGAACAATAAAAATATGATGAATGATGTTAACGATTCAAAGCGAAATCAAATAACGAAACCAAAGTAAAAAATCAGAATTCCTCGATTGAAAGGGATACGGTGTAATCGAAGAATGCCGAATATTGCCGAATGGCGCCGAAATCAGAGCAGCCCTAATTTAAAGAGTCGATTCTGAAGATTTCTCCGAAGCGGCGAGGACAAAGATCGATGGGCCCCTGCCCCACGGGCTACGGAGCACGGATCACTTCCAAGTATTTTGATGGATTTGGCTTTTGGGAATATTTACGAACGTCGAACTGTCGTCTGCGAATCTAGTGTTAATTTATTCGGACCGCAGGCAGGGTCACCATGTCTCAGGATTTGTCCTAAGATTTCAGGATTGTGGATGAATTTTGAAAATCTCATAAAATCTCAGGATTTTTTAAATTTTCATACAGCTTATTATCAGAGCATATTAGATCATCATTATAAAGATCTCTTTTATAGAAAGTTAAACAAACCAAATATACATATCCTTTTGTAATTAATAGTTGCGCAATTAAAATCTATGCTTATTTATTTAAGTACCTACATTATCAGTTTTATGATGCTTAATGTTTGAAAATGTTGTTTTAAGTAAGGTTTTGATCTTTAAAAAATGCCTCGCATGTTAAACTATTCGAATTAAACGCACAGCTCAAATTAGCCTTCATGTAAAACATCTCAGGATTTTTCAAAGAACCTCAAGCCTTTTCTCCTTTTAATTTTCTCATCTGGTTACCCTAACCGCAGGCCTTTGATCGACTGCCGAATCATCTGGGTATAATTTAACAGGCTCTATTAGGTCAGTAGGTGGTTTGTCTAGATTTATTGTTTTCCCTTGGGAATTATTTGGTTGGTATTCGGTCAGGTTGATCGAAAAATTGCTCAGCTAGATCATCTGCGCATGAGTTGTTTCCAATATGATTTGAAAATAAATCATACGTAGATCTAATTACTTATAGAATTAAAGCTTAAACTTTTTATGTAGCGTGGGAACGGGCGAGGCGCATTTATCAAAGTTGCAAGGTGCCTGTACTGATAGAGAAAGACTTACATTTTTTTTCATATATAATATAATATACCGCTGTTATGTTGACATTACAAAAAGACACATATGTACATTTTATTTATTTACATAATTATAGATATATATATATATATATTTTTTCGTATCAAACAACAAGTCACCCTTGATTGCAACCTCACCTGCAGCTGGTGAGTGGTGGCTGGTGATGCAGTCTAAGATGGTAGCGGGCTAAACTGTTGGGTGCATTGCAGTTATACTAAGCCCATAGCCCTAATCGGCTTCTAAACGACAACTTTGTCGTCACGTCGTTGTCGGTAGGGTAGTAACTAGCCGCGACCGAAGCCTCCCACCAGACAAAATCTACTGTATACAAGGAAGTACCCCTGCTATATATAACTCTTTACAGTTGTCCGTTCAAAGATAGCGAGAGTTAGCTCGTTGTATTAGTCGTGAGCTTATATTAAAGTCCTACTATAAAGGACTACGTAATGGATAAAAAAGCTTGGATGTGAATTATTGCTCTATCCAGGTTGTTCTTCTTTCAGATAACAATAAAAAAAGACCCGGCTAAATTTGTTGTGGACTTCTTCTTAGACCAGGACGCGTTTGGAACCCTCGTAGCTTTAGTTTTAAGTTCACGAATATGGTTATCGCCATCATCTCACTACCGTGTACTTACTTCTCATGTAATGTAGTTCAAATGTAAGATATTTTTTACTTTGACTTCGTGTAGGTGCACCTACAAGCTACTTTGAAACTATGAGTTAGGAGTTCCTCATTCATTACAAATTATCAGAATCGCGCCAATGTACCTAAACTGCGAGTGTACAGTACGTGTTGAGTCTATAAACTAGCCGACGCCCGCATATAAGCACTAGGAATTTCCAATTCGAACTACACTTACATAAAAACAAAATGTCGTTTAGCCCCTGCCCATGTCACCCGACATTTTTCATCCCGGGCGGTAGTTGCTCGGTAAATCTGTCCCGGGCAGAGCGGCCTAATTGACGTATTTATTGCTGGATAAATAACTCCCGAAGCGCGTAAATTAGACCGCGGGATTCCTAATTTAGCGAACTTACACTCATGTTACCGATTTAAGTTCGGCACAAAAAATTAACAATCTACTCCTATTAATTTAGATTAGTAAAACATACCACTTTGATGTTGCTTTCAGGAATTATCTTTTTTGGTACAGATACAGAACCATATATTAATCGTTTTTACTTAAGAAAACAGGTCGTTATTTAATGTATTAATAGTTAAATGGGTAAGTTCGCCGCGTGGTGGCGGTAGATGAGAAAAGAGTTGTTTCCACCCCTCCTCTTCTAAGACTAAGGGAATATAAGGGAGGGCGGGCAGCAGCATTATCTGTGCTACTATTACCATCTAATGCGTTTACCAAACCCCAGCAAACCCTCTCTTTAGGAGAGGCCTTTAGTCCAGCAGGCCATCTTATTTGTGGTAATGGAAAGATTACTGTTTACTGAATTTATTGCACTGATTGCGTGTGATAGTAATTTTAATTTATTCATACAAGTTCTGTAATAAGATAAGGATTTCTTTGATATCAACCATATATTACCTGTTCATAGTTAAGTTTAGCATTAAGCACTGGTGACATCGCGTTCAAAAACTAATTTTTTTGTATAGGTGTGTGTTAAGTATGGGAGCTAAGTTTGTGAGTGTTACATTTTTATCTCCGCTGCACCATTTAGCGATAACGTAATTTCATAGCCTAGCTCTCGCACTGCTTGGGAGCTTAGCACATCGCGGTTGTAATAGTGGCCTAAAACACTCTTGATAAAACTCATTAAAGAAATTAAATTTAAATTCAACAGATAGGTCAAACGGGGCACAAGGAATAAGTAGTTATTTAACATAGGCATTTCCCAAAAAGCGCTAAACATACATTAAAGGATAAAAAAATTTACTATTTTACTTCATCATCATCATATAAACCCATTAGGTACTGGCTCACTACAGGGGTCCTCCCACAATGAGAAGGGGTTAAGGTGCGGATTGGTGGACTCCCAACGCCTTTGATAATATTATGTAGAACTCTCTGGCATGCAGGTTTCTTCACGATCTTTTCCTTCACCGTTGGAACGCACATAACTTAGAAAGGTTGAGGAGCGTGCTGGGATTCGAACTAGCACCCCCCGAAAGTGAAGTCAAAGTCCTACCCACTGGGCTATCACAGCTTCACTAGGCTATTTTACTTACTAATATTATAACATCTAAAGATCTCTTATAAAGGAATTAAGCTATATATAGAGCTAACTACTTGTAATTGAGTACCTAAGTTTTAAGTAAGCAACAGAAAATAATTCTCGGGATCCGATAACCTTTACGAATATTCCAGGTAAAAATCCTTATGTTCAAACAAGTTTATCAGTGTGTTTTTAGACAGATAAACGTGGTTTACCTAATCTTTTAAACTAACCGTGCCCCACACTCCTCTTTAATTATATAAAACAATCTAGTCATTTAGCCAGCCTGGTGTTTCCTGATTATTAGTATTAGGAATAAGCTAAGAGTATTATAATTTGCTAAACCAATAATAACGAGGTTCAGCTTTAATGATAGGTTCCGATGTTTTTGTTAAGCGTCTCAAACACCGCTCTTGAATTATTCATCTCTGTTTGTGGAGGCAGTTTCAACGCACGATAACGATACGATTATCATCCATACTAATATTATAAATAAGAAAGCGTGTTTGTTTGTTTTCTATGCTCAGTTCAACCACGAAACCGATCTTGATGAAACATTGCATCGAGATAGCTTGCATCCTGGAGTAGGACATAGAATACTTTTTATCCCAAAAAAAGCAAAGGTTCAGGGGGTTTTTAACAAAGGCGAAATTATAAATAAAATATTTCAGCCGGTCCGTCGCTATTCCTCCTGTCTACTTACTTTAAATCATTGGTGCGGCTATATTATGGGCTTCTTCTTCTTAGGCTTATTTTCTCTGTTACTAACAATAGCATATGTTTGGGATGATAAATCCTCTTTAAAGCTATATAAACTAACAAGCAAGTATTTTTTTATCACCATCCCAGTTTCAATAATAAACAAGCTATAAAGTGTACTAAAATAAAGGAGCGGCAAGATGCCAACGTCATTTTGGGAAGGAAACAATTACACCCCTCGGCGGTGACCGTCAACGCTTCGGCAGCAACCCTTGCGTTGATCTATAGCGATCCTACTACTATAGCCACGTGTAGAGACCTATTGCAGTTGATGGCTGCCGCCGACAGTTACCTCTGCCGTTGGCTATTTGCCGAATGTTTTTTCATAGTTTGTGTAATCATTAGTATTAGTTTATAGTCTATAGTTTTACGTTTACAGTCTATAGAAACTTTGATATAAGGATGTCCGTGAATCCCGGCTATTTCACCCGCCAACTATCCGTGAGTCCAATCCAGTTAGACGTCAGTGAGACCTTAAAAATGTTTATATATTGCGTTCAATAAGATGTAAATATGTAATAACATAGATATCAGAGATCGCGACATGTAAATATAGCCGATGGAGCTGCCAAAATATATTCGTGTTTGTTTAATCGGAATCTTTTTTTGGGGTTGCTTGCTAATGAAGTAAAAACGAATCCTAACGATCCGAGCCTGTACGCATTCTAATGATCCTTAGGGTTGGCGCTGGACATCAAAATCCAAATCCTGAAGTAGTTTATTCAAGTTAGCTTTTGAGCAATGAACGACCTGGTTTTTCCTTTGGTTATTAATCTACTACCAGTTCTGCAGATCGATTCAACACAAGATATTCTTATAAAATACAGAAGAGCTGTTTATAAATTATACGCGAGTTTTTGATGTTACCTCATCGGTTTCACCCTGGCAAACCTAAGCGGTTTAGTGTGAATGGTCTACGCACCATCCATGTTGCCTTGATGCGGGTTGATGGGCGGCATAAAGTGCTGTACGAGGTTGGACAAATGAGCGTCACTTTCCGTCTGGTAAAATGATTATTTATTTATTTATTAAACTCTTTATTTGTATACCACAACATTTAAAATGTAACAAAAACAGAAACATCGAAAGAAGTAGTAATACAAAAGGCGGCCTTATCGCTTAATAGCGATCTCTGCCAGGCAACCTTAGAATTAGGAAAAAAAAAAGAAGAGGAGAATAGAGAGAATAGATTATCATAACTGAATTTCGACAGACCCGGCTCTGGTAGCAGTTGGTCATGCTAACTATATGCCAATGACCATAATCAATAGGGTCCATGATATAATTTCGTTAGTTTTCATTTATTCGATTTCGATTGGTTTCCCGTCGATGCAATGGTCCAGAGTTCGATTCCCTGCGATGCCATGTTCAGTTTGGGAATTTATTGGTCTGTACCGGTGGGAAACTAATATCAAATTTTGAAGCGCTCATATTGAACGTTATTTTTTTTGCTACTACAAATACTAATGTAAATGTAGACCAATCTTAGTTTAGCTCATGCGTGTATCTAACAACCTAATCACTAGATACACAATAAATAGTTTAGAATCTAACAGCATTGACCTTTAGGAGGTTTTACGATCCATTTTTTGTGAACCACTTAGTAATTGCTGTGAGTTTTGGCACTAGGAGGCTGTTATTAGTGGCATTAGTGTTGTTATATCGTAGTAAGGTGTTTGATTTGATAGCCTGATATTAGATTGCTTAATCTGTAGATTGTCTTAATCCAGGTAGGTAATAAAAGGTTTCGGTTCGGTTATTTGCAAAGTATCTAGGTATATTTTTTGTTTTATTTGATCTTTTATCTTCTTATGTTATAAAGAGATTATTTTTATTTATTTTTACGCATTTAATGAGTTATATTTGGAGGCAGTTAACTAAAGATACAATGATTTATTTCAAATATTAATAAAATATTCCTGAGGACCTATTCAATAATTTTTTGTTAATGTGATTTATACTGTTTCCTTGGTAAGTTAAAGTAGCAGTGGGATAATATATAAGTGATATGTAATATAGTCATATATCTCAAACGCGTGACTCGAAAATTCATACTATAAACTGCTTAATTAATATCTCTTGCGGAACAGAGACCTTTATAATAATGAGGACAGTAAGCGAGGCATATAACTAGAACTATAATTGACCACGCTGCTTCCATGTGGCTTGGCGGGCTTTGCAACAAATTGCAGCTCTTTAGTATCGGTTTTTTAAGAGGAATTAGTGACAAAGACGGCTGTGATCTTATTAGTAACATAGTTTTAACATCAATTTCAAATCAAGGTTTTAATGTTTATGTAGTATCAGCATTAAAAACTGATTTTAAGATAGTTATGTTAAAATTGACATCACAAAAAGTCTTTGAGATTTATTACCTAGACAAATTAGACAAATTACTGGTAGTAAATTTAACAGGGCATTGCGCATTATTAACACCTAATAATTATTTCTTATTCAATGTAATCGTCATCATCTCAACCGTAGGACGTACACTGCTGGACATAGGTCTTCTGTAGGGAGTTGTGCAACTTGGGACCCCAACGCTTATCGGTTTTCCGAGCTAAGTACTATAATCTTATCATTATTAATTAACCTTTTAAATAGGAGGTCTTATAAATAGATGCGTTTTTTTGTCATCAACATAAAAAGAGTATCACCTTCAGTATGGTCTTAACTTGAGTTAATCTTTTAACGAGGCACCGCAAAATAAACCCAAATTAATAGAGCGACAAATCTCTACAGCCCCATTTTTTAGTCTACTGAACAAAAACTTTATAGCCACTTGTTTTTTTTATTTAAAGCTGCGGTCACAACACATTAGCGTTGCGTAAAGGATACTCTTTTTTTAAAACAGGGGGGACCATACGTGAGGAAAATAGAAATAGGATAAGGATTTCATTTATGTATTATTATGTAAGAAATATTGATATATGGTATATAATCATTAATATATTATTCGTATAATTAATATTATAAATACCTATATTATTTTTTAATTAAACCGGTAATCTAAGACGCACGTTGCACTAAATCTCTTATTGTTTGTAAGAAAGATCAATGAAATAAAGTTAATTTTTAATTTAGGCCACATATTATTTCCGAATTAGGCGTAGTTACGTTTGTTAATTCAGAAGTGCTGTGTATATCTATGTCAGACGAATAGGTAAACGGTCCTCAGTAATATTTTCCGCCATTTAATAATAAACACCAGACATCTCGCTGATTACGAGGTAGACAGCTGTTGGTGCTTAAATTTTCATATTGAATTTTAAATTAGAATTTGGTAGAGTCTACAGAGTACGTAGTCAACGTTATCACGTGATAACATAACGAACATTTTTATGACTGAAAAATGTGTTCTCTCAGTACCTCTGAACTCAATTTGATGTAATCAGTTCAAACTGGCGTCCCGAGATACAAGTAGGCTTTCAGTACAGGACATTCCCGGGCTTCCTTGAAGTGTGGTCACAATATGTTTACACAGTGTTAGGACAAAGGTGTAAAATAAAAGGATGGAGAGATAAAGTTTACGATCCGATACGGTGTTATTGTCGTCCGCTCGATGGGAATTTAAACCGTCAATATTACATTATTGCGTTTGAACCGCAGTTAGAAGTAACTTGCGGTTAACGATTCGTTTTACTAGTTTCCAGCTGAGTAAAAGGTAAAAGGTTCTGGATTTAGTCATTCAACCTTTTTATGCGACCTCCATTCCATTTTCAGTTGGAGGTCCAGGGTTCGATTCCTTGCAGTGGTAATTTGGGAATTTATAATTTCTGAATTTTCTCTGGTCCCTCTGCTGGCACGCCTCAGCCGTGGCTAGTTAGTTACCAACCTACTGATAAAGACAGGAGTATGGGTGAAATAAAACTACCATTTCCCTTAACAGGTTAACCAGCTACAATCTTGGACTGCATCATCACTCACCAACAGGTAAGATTGCAGTATTGGGCTAACTTGTAATAAAATAAAGAAATTAAAAAAAAAACAAAATAAATAACATATCAACCGTAAGATGTCCATTATTGGGCATAGGTGTAGGTGTTCCCACGGTTTTTGCTGTCTGTGATATGGTTGTGCTGTCTGCCTATCTAGTGGGAGGTCTGCCAACGGGGCACCTTCCATCATCTTCAGATCATCTGTCTCGGTCCGAGATACGCGATACTTTAGCTTTGTCACGCTGAGGACGTAATGAACATATACTTGCTAGTATTAGAATTTTAAGATTTTTTTTCATGGTTTTACCCGCGATTTGGACCATGCGGATTGTTTTTTTTAAATGGGAAAGACACACAATTATTTTCGTAGGTATAGCGACACCAAAAGCAGATAAAAGAAAACGAGAACCAGACAAAAAGCAGCCTTTGCTAACTCCTCGTCTCTTTTAATGATGGGCCCGTTTCTGCGTGAAAGAAGAATAAATGAGAAATTAAACTTTCGCATTGATAATTGCTATATTGGAGCGACTTCGTCTAATAACCCTTTAAATTAAGAGGTTTTCCTGCTAGGCATATGCCCGCCTCCAGAAAGCAAGCCAAAAACAAAAAAAACACTTAAGAAATCGGTGTACCTATAACAAGTAGCTACGTACGTTGGTACGTAATTAGGAATTCAATAAAACACTGCACTGCATACTCCATTGGAATCGGAATTCTAGGGTATGCTATGGGATACCATACATCGAAATCTGAGCAGGAGTTTAGAAGTTATCTTGGTATCATGAAATTAAAAAAAAAATTACACTATAATGGGCAGCCCTGGAACAAACCATCTTTCATTGAAAGTAGGTGAAAAATTATTATCTATAGATCCTATAGGTGCCAGTTGCTGATTTTAAGTGAAAATCCCCGTTCAGGTCCGTCCAGATCTGCAACGCAGCGAGGTGACTATGCAAATGAGTGAGTTAGTTCAATTGAGCGCGTTTATCACAATAACTGTCAGCGCGCGATATAAATTGTCATTGCGACAAGTGTACCAGTCCGCGAGGCTGCAGTTCCCTGGGCTGGCGGGCCGGGAGCTGGCGGCTGATTTCTTCAACCCGTGTAACTTTGAAAAATAATATCCAATACAAGTTTGCGCTTGGGTGCAATCTCACCTAGTTGTTGTCTAACAGCATAGCCTGCTACCAAGCAGGCTGTGCTGTTAGGGGCATATTATCAGTGGGTGTCGAATAGTTACACGGTGTCAACGCGTTCCCTCGATTTAATTCGATAACTGTGTATTTCCGTGTTTATTCCGTTCAAAAATTATACTGTTAGTTAGAGAAAAAGCTAATTAACACAATTATCATAAAAGTGATTAAAGTGCCAAAACGTTTTAGTGGTTTTAAGTAAAAATAACTCAATAATTTGTAGGTGAATCAGTTTATCCCGGACCTACGACAACTCGCGGTACACTCGCATCTATTGCATCGCATGTTGCATCACTCGCTTGCGTGGTTAGGTACTTCTTAACCTGAACGCAGTTCCTATCGCTTCAAAGTTTATTATCGCTTGTGCGCAACGAAGAAAGCAGTATGCCACTTATTTGTGTTGCTTGCAGTTCTACCCTTGAGTCAAAGGAATTGATAAAATGCTCGCTTTGCGCTTCTACATTTCATTATTTATGCATAAGTATGACCAAGGAAAATTATAATAAACTATCAGCTTCATATAAAGCGACATGGAAATGTCCAGCATGTAAAGCCGTGAGTAAGAAGGGCCCTAAAAACTCTGACAGCACGCCCGTTAAAGGCGTTGAGCTTGTTGGTGTATCTGATAACACGTCCTCAAAATATTCTCAGGACTTCCAATCGTTTAAAACTGACATCCTGAACAGTCTATCTAAGTCCCAGGAGGAGCAGAAACGTGCTTTGCTTAATCTAATTGATGAAAAATTTAACATCATGCAGGAGTCTCTTGACTTTTTTTCATCAAAATATGACGAGATAAAACACGAATTAGATGAAGCCAAGAATGACATGCATCTCCTGAAAAAAGTAAACGAGGATCTACGTACCGATGTGAGGAATCTTCATAGTAGGTTGTACCTTTTCGAAAGGGAGTCAAGAGCTTGTAATTTAGAGATACATTGCGTACCGGAACATAGGAATGAAAACTTGGTAAATATGGTCGAACAGATTGGCAAAATAACGGGGAACCCCATTAAAGAAGGTCAGATTTCGAAATGTACCCGGATAGCGAAACTCAATAAAGACTCCCCTCGTCCTAGAACTGTTTTGGTGAAGTTTTTCAGCCCCATTACAAGAGACCAGTTTTACGCTAGTATAATTAAATTCAATAAAAATAAATCCAAGGAGGATAAACTTAATACTTCGCACCTAGGGCTCGCAGGCGAAAAGTATGGCGTTTTTATCATGGAACATCTAAGCCCCGAGGCGAAGGCTCTTCATGCTCAGGCTAGAAAGTTTAAAAAGGAAAATCAGTGGCAATTTGTCTGGTCTCGGAACGGAAATATTTTCATGAGGAAAAATATATCGAGTGATGTTGTTTATATAAAAAATGCAGACATTTTTCATACTTTAGTATAATTTAGTATAGTTTGGTAATTTTTTGTGAAACTTTTTATTGCTTGTTTACATAATGATATATCTTTCAAAATGTCGTCGTTACGAATCTATTATCAAAATGTACGAGGTATAAAGACAAAGTATTCTGATGTTTACTTCTCAATTTTAAACTCGGATTACGATGTAATAGCTTTTACTGAGACCTGGTTAAATTCCAATATATACGATAATGAAATTATCGATGAAAGGTATCAACTATTCCGTCGGGATCGTGAAACCACTGAGTCAAACTTAAAACAAGAAGGAGGGGGTGTTATGATTGCTGTGCAGAAAAAACATAAATGTTATAGAATGTTTGAGTGGGAAGGTACTTCTGAATGTCTATGGATTAATATAGTATATAAGTCTGGATCTGTATCTCAAATCTTATCACTATGTACTGTGTATCTGCCGTCCCCAATTAGATTTGATGTACTAGAAAGATTTACTGATCAAGCATCTGCTGCAGTGCTGGAACAAGAGCGCACTTTAATTCTTGGTGACTTTAATATATCTGCGATAAATTGGCAACCATTCCAAGGCAATCTATTGCCTGAAAACTACAACTCTCATATAGGTACATGTCTTATAGATTTTATGTCTGAAAACAATTTGTTGCAATTTAACGGTGTTCGTAACTCATTTAATAAAATCTTAGATCTAGTTCTCAGCAGTGTAGGTAACATTCAAATTACTAATAGTTCGATTTGTTTATGTAAGGTGGATAAATACCATCCTCCTTTAGAAATTTCCTTAGACTTGGTATTCGAAGAATTAGTCACCTCTAATAAGTACAAAATACAAGATTTCTTTTCAGCTGATTATAATTTGGTAAATCGAGACCTTGAAAAAATATCTTGGACCCAAGTTTTCTCTGACAGTTTGAACGTAAATGACATGGTGTCCTGTTTTTATTCTGTAATTAAGGATATTGTTAAAACACGTATACCATTGAAACCTATTAAAAACAAAAAATATCCTTATTGGTATACTAGAAACCTCATCAAACGAGTCGAGGAAAAGGATAAATATAGAATTCGATTTAGAAAATTTGGTAATCCGCTTGATGAAATCGAGTTCAAGTTGCTGAGATCTAGGTGTGAGATACTTATAAGTTCTTGTTATAAAAAATATATTGATAGGGTGGAAGCTAGTTTAAAGTCCAATACAAGGTATTTTTGGAGTTATCTGAAGCAGCGACGCAATAATAAGTGTGATTTCCCTGCATCTATGGTTTATAATAATCATACTTTTACTGATGGCGTCAGTATATGTAACCAATTTGTTAATCATTTCTCCAGTGTTTACAACACGTCTGCTTCAGGTAACTCAAATGTTTCGGCCTTTTCTAATAAGATATCTGATAATATACAGAATTCTGTTGGTGTCTTGGATAATTTAATTTTCTCAGTAGAAGATGTCAAAAAAATGCTCTTAAATATTGATATAAATAAAGGGGCCGGAGCTGATCAAGTTCCTCCTATTTTTATCAAAAACTGTGCTAAGATTCTTGCGATTCCCCTTACTATCATATTTAACAGATCGCTATTTGAGGGGATTTTTCCTAATATATGGAAAGTCGGTCTTATAGTACCTGTCTTTAAAGATGGAGATAGAAGGGATATCACAAAGTATCGGCCAATTTCTAAGCTGCCTATATTTTCTAAAATTTTTGAGTCACTTGTTTGCCCTCACATTAACTGGCACATGAAGTCTATTTTAACTACAAGACAGCATGGCTTCTATAAACATAGATCTACATCATCGAACCTTGTTACTTATATTGATAATATATCATGTCATGTTGATAGAAATATACAAGTAGATGGACTATATACAGACTTCTCAAAAGCGTTCGACCTAGTCGACCACGAACTTCTTATTAACAAGCTTAAATATTATGGTTTTATCGGAAATATTCTTAACTGGTTTGATTCTTACCTAAGAGATAGACATACGACAGTAGTTTTGGGAGGCTTTGAATCCTCTGTTTCTTATATAGCTCGCTCAGGAGTGCCCCAGGGATCCATCCTGGGTCCGGTGCTTTTTAATATATTCATCAATGACATAATACATTGTTTTAACTCTGAAGTTTTGCTTTACGCTGATGACTTGAAAGCGTTTAGAGTGATCAACTCTTTTAATGACTCCTACTTATTGCAGGATGATCTAAATTGTTTAACTCAGTGGTGCATCGCTAACAAAATGGATCTAAATCATAAAAAATGCTATAGTGTTTCGTTTCATAGAAAAGTTCATCCTTTTCAATTCGTGTACAGTATAAATGGCCATGATGTTCAAAATGTAAATTGTGTTAGAGATTTAGGAATCACCATCGACCATAAACTCAGTTTCATTCCTCATATTGATAATATATGTAAAAGAGCATCAAAAATCACTGGGTTCATTAAGCGTAGCTCCAAAGACTTTCGGAATTCGAACACCAAAATATTGTTATTTAACGCTCTTTCAAGGAGTCTCCTTGAGTATGGTTCAGTTGCTTGGAATCCTCATTATAATGTTCACTCTATGAGAATTGAACGAATCCAAAAGCGCTTCCTGCATTATGTAAGTTTTGGTGATAAGTTATGTAATATTAATTCTAGCTACTTTTCCAGACTGCGGCACTATAAGTTATTAACTCTATCTGATCGTAGAAAACTATTGGACCTTTGTTTTTTATATAGACTTTTTAATAATGCCCTAGATGCGTCTGATCTACTTTACAAAGTTTCTGTCAGAATCCCAAGGCCGTTCAGTCGTGTAAAAAATTATATGCCTTTTAAAGCTGCCGTCTCGAAAACAAATCTGGGGGTCTCAGCGCCTATTAATAGGTTGTTAACTTTGTATAACAGCATTAATAAAGTGCTTGACATAGACATAATAGGGGATAGTCTTCCTATATTTAAAAAAAAACTAAAGGATCACTTCCTATCGCAATACGGTGGTACTGTTTAAACTTAGTTATTATTATTATTTTTTTTTTCCTTTACTCTTTTTTGTGTTAGTTTAGCTAGCTCATGTCTCTCTTAATCGTTTTTTCTCCTTCTAACTAACAATATAGTTTTTATTTGCAAGTTGTGGCAGTCTTTAAGTGGGTCTACAATATTACATTTATATGTTATTTCATTTTTTGTTTAGTTTTTAAGAGTTGTTGTTGTAACCTGTTGATTGTCCCTTAAATAAATAAATAAATAAATAAATTATATTCATACGGTTATATGCGTCGTCGTACCGGAACTCTGAATAACTTAGTGGCACATATTTATCAGTGCTAGGTTGATGATAGCCCATCAGACAAAAATCGATGAGAATGAGATCGATGTAATGTTTACAAAAAAACTAATTAACCTAACCTAACTAATTTAACTAAGACGTTCAGATTCGTGTGGTTAAAGTGATAGTAGGTATTTATTAAAATGTATAAAATGGTTATAATATAACTGCCATACCCGCTTCCATCTTCGACAACGATTAGGTGAGATTGCACTCAAGGGCAAACTTGTATTGATAAGTTACGCACGCACATTTGCTTAACACTTCGATTGCGAGGAGATTTGTTAGTCGTCTGTGGTTCAATTACCGAATTTTCGATTAAAGTTAATACTCACTCGCATCAGAGGTTTTAATAAAAAATAAAACAAAGTAGGTACTAATAAATAATCCATAGAAAGAGCCTATTTCTTACAAATTTATTTAAAATTACTAATTAATTCTCTCCGACAAAGTATTGTTTATATTATTTGCATCGTAATACCTGGCAAAAAGGTTAGGAACGCCTCATGATGAAAAAGATAACACCCAGCCCAGCCGGAAGATCAATTGTAACAATAAATATTTTATGCACAAGTGGATAAAATCGAGTTTTAGTCCGCTGACATAATATAGCCTAAAGTACGACTTTGCGTGAGAAGTGACAAGTTATGACTATTATAAAGTCACGAAAATTACCATAACAATAACTAAAAGGCCCACCAGCTCCCGCGCTACAGTGGATATGATTATTCAATTCGCAGGTGCAAGGCTTGCAGTAAAGAAAGTGAACCGTTACTTATTCATGCCGTGCTGTACGAGTACCTACTTCATAAATTGAGCTGTAATGGAATAAGTAATATAACATTGATAAGACTCACAAAATATAATAAAACAAATGTATAAATTGGAATTCACTGCTAGACATTAGTGATTTGGTAGGGTGTTCCAAATAGGTACTAAGTTCTTGTGCCGCTCGACTCCAGCGCCCTGCCGGTGTACATCAGAACCGCGATTGGAAAGGAAAAAAAAAATTATTTAGTAGTGTTTCGCATGGGTATCAAATACTAATAAAACACTACTAAATAATACATCATGTTTCATTCGATTTCACTACTTAGCACCCGCGTCGGGGTTAAACCTACACAGATTTCGGTGGAGCGAGGTAACCATTCTAGCATCTTTCGACTATGCGCCCCGCCCATTGCCACTTCAGCTTCGCAACTTTTTGAGCTACGTCGGTAACTCATGTTCTTCTACGGATCTCCTCATTTGATCACGAAGAGATAATCCTAACATAGCTCTCGCTAACTTTGCTGAGTGACTCTAAGTGACAAAAAGTGCATAAAGCACGTCATTTCATAAGAGACGTTTAACCGCCCGAACTAAATGCGGAGGAATCTAGATAGCGTCAGTACTAGACGTATTTATTAACTTAACCATTTTGATACTACGAATAGTGAAAATTAAACACATACAATAGTATTTAATATGTAGGTACCTACATTGATACTCTTAAAAAAAAATACGAAGTTAAATAACTAAGATGGAGAAAGCAGTAAAACGAAAGTAAAACTAATAAAGTAGATGAACTGTATTATAAAATCACCGCTTCCCGTATTAACAGTACATAAATACCATGGATTTTTTCTTTTTCCCGCCACACATACCTCCATAACCCACCCTGATTATATCTACCCGATACTCCAAAAATTCTATATCATTATTAATCATTAATAAATTTATAACGAATTACAATCGAGCCTTAATCTTTGTGAGCGGCTCCTTTCGTCCTTAGCCTCGGAAGGGATTCTTGGGCAACAATAAAAAACATATAAAATGTAAGATTGTCGATATTTGTCTAAAGCACCAGAAATAGAGATGGGCGAAAACGTTTTAAAACCGAAACTTGTGCGTTGATTTTAAAAGTTCACTTTCAATACAGCAAGATCGATTCAGATTTTTTTTTAAATTACTTTGAAAGATATAAACGAATAATGAATGACATATATTACAACTATAAATGTATGTCTAATACTTATCTTGAAATGGGTCAATGTGTTGGGAGGTTTGTGTCAATTATAGCATAGCACAGTAAGTCGGTGGAGGTAAGGCTACCAGGGTGCAATGTGCTTCGGAAAAGGGGCCTACAATAGATGTTTCCCCTGGTTGGATAGACGTTAACAAACCAGTAACATAGAGTCGCTGGTGACAGAGAGTTAGAGTCACAAGTTGCACAAGATACCTTTTTCAAGTTGTGAACATTAGTTGAGACAACCATTGAGGTGGATATTTTACATACAGAGTAAAATAATTAATTGTTCAATACCATTCTTGTCTTACAGTAACTGACAACTAAAAAGCCCCAAAAAATTTAAATTTTCTTCTTTTTCTAACTTTTTTTCCGCAAAGTTTTTCTTAAGTCACTTAAAGTCATCTCTATTTAACGGTTTTTATTATTTAACCGCACATCACTAAAGATATCTAGAAATAAAGACACTGAGGTTCGAGATGTGTATTCTGGATTTAATGTAAAATGATATTTTCTGTGAACTTTACGACGGAGTAATAAAAGTTATAGTTATAGTTGCGATGGGGTGAGAACATTTTAAGAGCTTGACACTGGAATTGGTTACGTTGACAAAATTTATTTTCCTTTCTTATCTTGCGTGTTATAATAAAACGAAATAGGTCGCGCTGTATTAAGTTTGCTTCCAAAATTTTTCATTCAAAACAAAAAAATCGACGCATCAGTTTTGAGAGACCATTTATTTTGTACAGTAATAATTGACGGACCAAGCAGATTGGCCACCTGATGGTAAGTGGAAAACCATCGCCATCGCAGAAAAATCCTATTATAATATCAAGGATTACTTAAACGATAAAAAGCTTGGGTGTGGATTGCTCTAGCTTTATAGCTTAATATAAATTTACTGTGAGATGGTGATAACAAAAAAAAAATACCCGGCTAAGTTTGTTGTGGGCTCTTCTTCGACCAGGGCTCGTTTGGAACCCTCGTAGCTTTAGATTTAAATTGGCGAACGAAGTTATCACCATCCCGTTACAATTATGTAAACATATACGTATGAACTCTTCATAAGTGCCTGTGATAGGCCTACATGAATAAACAAATTTTGAATTTGAATTTGAATTTGGCTCAAAGGAATGAAGCACCAAAATATGTTTTATGATTTCCACTGTTATACATTTTGTACTGTCAATTAAACAGCTATCCGAAAGATTTACACCGTTTTATACGATTTAATAAATATAACAACAATAGCAGTTAAAAACTGATACTAACTGTCGTTTAACAATGAAAATAACTCCACGCCGTCGTCATGAAAACGTCGATTCCAAGACACACCATAAATAACTTAACCCCTTGGGCCCTTGGGAGGGAATAAATTGTGCCGGGACAAAAATCAAAAGGCTATAAATAAGACGTATTAAAACATAAAATAGGGTAAACAATCGTAAATAAAAATTACAGGGAAAACACACAATGCGGACGTTAATTCGGGGATAAATTATGTCTATTTTGTGGTGCGGTTTACACTTTTTTTTGTGCGTCACCATTTTTTGTGACGGCGGAGCGAGCGGCGCCTGCGACGGCCAAACTGTTTAGTCAAAGTCAGAGATTTATTACAGAACGGATCGCGCGGTTTGTTACGTTTTATTTCGAGCAAGGGTGCTTTCTTAAACTATAAGCGAGCATGTTATCAAAAACGGTATTTAGCTTTCGGCTTGGCTATCATACCTTCCTTCTTATAGGGAGCTATGATGACAGGATGGTGAATTACGAGATACAACAAAGACGAAGTTTTAAAAAGCTTCACAAGAAATTGGTTACAGCGATTTTACATTGTATGCTACGCTTTACCTACGAGCGCTGTAGCCAATAGATTTGCAGCAACTACATCTAACTTTTCGGAGTTATGTGCGATTTTAACGTGATTTAAAATATCACTTGCTTTAACGGTGAAGGACAACATCTTGAGGAAATCTGCATGCCCGAGATCGCTCCATAATGTTCTCAAGGGCGTGTCCCTTGGCCAGCTTGGTGGACTACGGCCTAAGCCCTTCTTATTCTCAGAAGAGATCTATGTCCTGTAGTGGGCCGTTGAGTTGATTATGATGAATGAATGAATGAATAGATGAATGAATCAATCGAATGAAAAATTGAAAATAAAAAGTTTACACAAAGTATATAATTCAGTGGCTCCAGAAGATTGATGATCATGAATTGATTTTTAAATCTCATAGATGAGTCTTGTGTAAACGTTTTATATACCACATTTTAAGTTATTTTGGGGATCACACAAACTGACGCAGTGTGGCTACACAGACCCTTATAGTGAACTACTTGTGCGTCGCGTTGTCATCTGTGAGGACGCACTATTAACACAGACTAGATAATAGTCCTGCTATTAATCCTTTTCCCGCCACTATCTAGAACGCTTTATTTCGGGGCTCAGTTTTGTTTCTCATTTTGGTAGCTGACTTATTTCAGACTGATTTTGGTTATCACCCAATTTATATTATACTTTTAAGTTCTTTTAGACTCAATAAGTCATGATTATCAAACAATTAGCGGCCCACTACAGGGAATGAGAAGGGTTTAGGCTGTAATCCAGCACGCTGTCCAGCATGAACCTGGCCAGCGGATTGGTGGACTCTGGTGGATTCTGGAGAACTCTCTCAGAACAACTTTGTATAGTTAGAGGTGCGAGCCGGGGTTTGAACTCGATCCTCAAGAAAGTAAGGCTATCACCACTTCCTTAACGTAATCCTTACAAATATAACGCGAAAGTGTGCCAGTTCGATTGTCCTTCCTTCATGCAATAACTAATCAACCAATCAAAAATTTAAGCAGCCGAACCAAATTTAGACCCAGTGACCCTGCTTTCTGCGTCCGAGGTGTGTGAACTTGAATGTTGTTTAGTGTCTGGGTGTTTATCTGTATATTATAGGTATTCATAAAAATATTCATTAGCTATCTTGGTACCCATAACACAAGCTACGCTTACTTTGGGGCTAGATTGTCGTAGTATATTTATTTATTACTAGCGGACCCTCGCGACTTCGCCCGCATATGAGTATGAGAAGCTAGAATAGATCTGATGCTAACATCATAATCATCGTGGCTAGCTATGTACGTACTATTATGTTACGTGGTATACTGAGTTAGTAAGTTGTCATTATTTTAGTTGATATAAACATACATCCATCCATATTTCTCTCCTCACAAACTTTCGCATTTATAACATTAGAAGGATGGTACGCATGCATTCGATCGTTGTCCCATATTCCTTGCGACTTGTTATTTGTGAAGAGTTATGTCCTTTATCTCCAAAAATATTTATCAGATCTTCATTAAAATTAGACAATAAATGCTTCATAGTATACACTTTCAAATAAAAAAAGAATTATTGAAATCGGTTCAAATTTAACGGAGCTATTAAGTAGAATTGCTCAAAATTTTCATCCCGTTTCCCGGAGGAAACTTATTGTTTATCGGGATAAAAGGTATCCTATATGTTGACCCGGAATATCAGCTACCACTATACCAAATTTTATTTAAATCCGTTCATTAGTTTTCACGTGATGCCCGGACAGACAGACAGACAGACAGACAAAAATTAAATAAAAATCTGTTTTGGGCTCAGTATCGATTATAAAGCACCCCCCCGTCAAAATTTTCAAAATATATAAAATGTACAGACATCTTCCAGTTACAGTTTTATTATAAGTATAGATTTATTTATTTAATCTATTTATTTTGTACATATTTATCTTTGGCATAGGGTTATTTTAAAGGACGTAGAAGTATAGGCTACTTTTTATCCAAGGAAATCAAACAGTTCCTACGGGATTCGTAAGGAACCCTAATAAATGCGCACTAAGACGCGGCAACAGCCCGTTTATAGTAAGTTATAAGGTTAATAATCAGCTTTGACCGATTACTCGGGTATTCGTCTCGGTGGTGTTAACGAATACGGGTTTCAGCGCCGCTCCATAAGCGTATGTTATATCTATTGAGCTCGTTGCGTCAAAATATTATTAATATGTTTCTCACGGCGTGTGTACGGAGCGTGGAGTATTTCTGAGCGGGCGCCGGGTGACAAGTGACGGTATTAGCGCAGGGAAGCCGCGATGGCGGTAATCCCGACACTGAGCTTTCCCAGGTCCCGTTACGTGGCTCCGGGTTAAGCTGGCGATGTAGTGAGATGAACTTAGTTTCGCTTTAATCGAAACCAAAGGAATACTATTTCTCTTTTATAAAGTTATGGTATGGCCATAACTTTATAAAAGAAAAATAAATTCAATTCAATTTATATAAAAAAAAGTTCAGCTCGTTGCGATGCTATAACATCAACAACTTACCTATCCGAATGAAGGAGCGACCATAGAATGGGATGATACATTATAAAAATTTCTTGTTATTAACGAATCATTCTTAAAAAGGGTTGACAAATATCATTACCACTCCTGGACAAAAGGCCTCTCCCAAGGCAGAAGTTCTAAATCACTAGGCTATAACCGCTTCGACAGTGATACTATAATCCAATTCCCCAAATCTACTTTCTCAATAAGCTGCACATAGCCCCGAAAATCTGGTGCATCGAACTCGGTCCCCCGCAAGGCACGTCGAGGTTTAACTCCACTTGAATATTGACATTCGTCATCAAATGCTTATAACAGTCCATTGCTTAAAACCACAGATTAAAGTTATGTAGGTATGTAGATGGTAGTAATAGCCCACAGGACGCTGCTGCCTACTCTCCTTTATATTCACACTGTATTCTGATCTGCCGTCACCACCTGGCACCTACGCTCTTGGCAACCACAAATATGCCAATACCAAGAAAACCATGTCTTCATTTTCGAAGAAGACGTGACGACTCTTCATTATGGCATAAGGGCGAGAATAAGATAAAGATACTTAGTCGAAATGTTGTACTAGGAATGCAGCGTTTATAGCAGTCTGGTGTACCGCAATCTTTTGTAGCAGTAGTGATGTTAGTTGTAGAGGAAGCGGTGAAGCAAGAGATTACAGATGATCGATCGCGTCTGTTACGTAACTGCGGCCTTGTCACTTGTCGCCTCACTTCACTTGCACCTCGCACTCACTCGCAGCGGGAGAAAGTGAACACGCGTTAATGTCGCCGACGAAGAGTCCATCCGCTGGCCGCAGGTTCAGTTGTGAAAGTGAGAAACGATTTATATCTTATCTATGGATCACTCGATCCGAATTTTCATACTGTCATTATAATGCTGCGTTGACTTTATTTCATTAAATAAAAAAGTTAAATAATGAAAACCGAATCATTAAGCGTTATATCTAATAGATTTATCATTTTTTCGGGAAAGGAATTCCATTGTATTATGTTAGGTAAGGAAATCTACTAAGTTATGCCTTTTTTGAGGCTTCAAATCGCTAAGGACTGAAATGGTTTATTTTTACGAAAAAATATAACAAAATATGTAGGTTTACACCAAATTCAAGTATTATTTTATGCTTGTTTTTTTTTATATTTAAAGTTATGGATAACCAAAATTTGCATACATTTTCAAACTTCATAAAAGTACCTGTCACTCTCCTTCCTTTGCACTAACTGTATATGCAAACAAATGAAAATTGGTTGATTAGTTAGGGCGCAAAGGAAGGTCAAACAAACGCACTTTCGCATTTATAATATTTGAATTCATAAAATATTAGTTTGGATCCACTATTTTTATCAATGTACCTTGTCGTATATGAAAACTGGGAGTTGCTAGACATTAATAAGACAGTCACTAAATTTGTAGTAGACGTTTACAACTAAAAGCGACATTTCATAAATAGTTATGGTCAATAGGCGATAGTTCAAATAAGCTGTGGTCCGAAGCATATCTCCTGATAGCCGAGGTCGTCAAAGCGCAGCAAACATACGTGGAACCGACAGCTTATTATTTATAATGGCCGGCCATCTACGGACTGGTTATAACTAATGCTACTATTTTTAATTGACTGGTTCTGCTTCATAAAGAAGCATTAGGAGTTTACATTATGATTAGGATCAATACAGATGTATTTGATACCGGCGCTCTTTGAGTGCGATAACCTAATTCTTCAATGAACAAGCTTACTTCTTTTTTCTACTTTTTATTACAAACAATTTGTCAGACTGGCTATGAAAATCACATCTTTAACGCTTTTGAACGTTTAAAGAATTTATTTTTAATTAACTCATTTTTAAACTGTTCAATAAGGGTGAGTAATCATAGCATGAGGAAAGAAAAGCATTCAGAACTGTGCTTTCAATGTATAATAGCGGTGATAGCCCAGTGGGTAGGATTTCGACTTCAGTTTTAAGGGGCCGAGTTCGAATTCCAGCACGCAACAAAATTTTTTTCATAATGTCCCTAAAGGTGTGTGCAGTCCACCAATGTGGCCCAATGTGGATACATTGGCGTCGCGGACTACGGCCTTAACTTGATATGATCATTCTAAGAAATCTACAGCAACGCTTTTAACAGTGGGTGTCAACAGTGTCAGCAGATCCCCACTGGATGACAGTAGTTACTTGAGACTATCTAGTGAGCATAGGGAATTGCTGCACAAGGCTAGAATCCCCACTAAGAGACACATTTAGTCATTTAAACTTGGACTTTCTAGGACTCGACGACCATTGACTGAAAAGAAAAGTACAATTTAACTTGAACTTAATAACTTGCTCGATATTAAGGACATCTTGTTTCAAACCTTTTGTACATTATATAATTTTATTTGTAAGTCACGATCTAAAAAGCTCGTTGTTTTCCCAAAACTATCAAACGGAACGTAAAAATAAAGTCAAACCTATATTTTATTAATATTTATTCAACACCTATCTCTGACTTCTCACGCCACCCCGCACCGTAACATTAAACGGTACCGTACCACAAAATGAGAAATAAAAAGAAATTATAAAACAGAACAATCATACCGTTAGTGGCTGACAGTTAGATGAAGTTTAAATTGAGGAGATAATCGGGAACAAAGGACGAACTGACGGGAATCAAGAATAGATAACAGGTGAACAAGGAGCCGAGCTAATGCTCCACATTCCTTCAACTTCGTATTTGTTTGGTGAAGTGGTGATTTGTGGTGAAAAAACAACCTGGTTAATAAATTGATATGAGTCTGAATGTGTTGATAATCTAACTAATACTAAATTGCGTTACAATTATCTGGTTATTGCAAAAACTACAATTTGAGGTTTTTTAATCATGCTGAGCGTGTTCATAGTATGCTTTCAGCATTAAAGGCAGTAAAGAGTTTTGGGTGAACTATGTACTATTTAGACTGCAATGACATTATGGACAAACTTCTTTCAAATGTATTTATTTATAGGTTATACATTGCACTATGATAACGCAACTATCTTGTTTTAGTGCTATTATTTCTTGTGATTTTAACAATAGGATGTCAAAACTGAAAACAAAATGAGTTTAAAGTTCTGTGCATACATTTTATTATTTTGAATATTAAAAGTCCCTTTGTTAGGTATACCTCAAGGCACACAATTTGAACCAATTTAAACAAATACTTTCAACGAAGAAGATATTCCTCTTGACTAAATAACATTACTCACAGCATTCCGAAGATCCATAAGCCCTAAAAGGATCTCAGGCGATAATACAGACAGTATCTATTAAAAATAACCCAGACAATTGTCCCGGGACACAAAGAAAAGGACTCCAGCAAGGACCAATTTGCCCCCCTATCTCACGGTGGCCGTCTATGACAAATCGTCGATCGTCACCGGGTAATGAATCGGCTGCCTGATTAATGGTGTCGCATCGCTTATCTGCCGTGTTGGTGTTGCGTCTTTAATGGGATTACTGAGATACGGGGTTTTAGGGCTGGGAATAGAGTGAGCCAGGCGCGGGATAAGCGATCGAGCTATGTCTCAATTCTGTGCATTATGAAAATGTTAAACAACAAAAGTTTGCGACTGGCTGACCATTTTGCTGTAGTACCATTTTGCCGACAAGACAACTAGACGTGCCGCCAAGCCAACGCACCTTTTGTATAAATCATATTGCACCTATTCTGTACTTCTGTAAACTGCTGGTGTCCCTAATAAATAAATACAGCTATAAATACTATGCAGTATTACTGGATAGCTATCGCGTCGCTCGCAATGGACAACAGTATAAAAGTCCAGTTATCCTTACGCGCATTTTGTAAATCTCAACCGCGCGAGCGCTAAGCCCGGGATCAATCTGTGACAGGTCCATTTGTCACGTGCACTCCTCTACCGCGGGAAAAGCACTTACCGGGGATTTTTGTAGATTATGATAAAAATATTTTAGGATTCTATTTGGGGCAGGATTCATCTTAAAATATTGAATGCTGCTCCTATCTATGCTTTGTTGTCCACGTTTATTTCGGTGCTATAAAAATCACCCGGGAACCATTTTTTTCCTGGACTAAATTCCTAAGTCTCAAGCAGGTATCTATATCGACCCGTTGCTTAAGCAATAAATTGCTGCTCAGGTAACAAAGAATGGTTCTAAGTAACTTTTACAAGATATCCTTTCCGTCGTCTTCTAGATGCAAACTTTAAACATCATAGTTTTTGCAATGGGTGCAATGGTTGAGCCGAACATAGGCAATAACAAAACATAGGTGCAGAAGTATATACTTTCATGTAAATCTTTTTTACAAGCTTATACAAGAAGCTTATCAGTTAGTAGCAGGCTGGTGTGGCCTACTTGCAATAGTTTTAATTCAATTCATTTATCACAATAATTAAGTTACATTGATCCAAGGTGGTAACTAGATGGGTTTGCGAAAGGGACCGGCCCCTGTCATCATGAGCTGTTAAAAAACCAGCATGGCTAGGATTATATCTAATGACAATTTGATTGATAAAAGTTGAAAGAATGGCAATAGGGAAAAGGAGAAGTCTAAGTTTAAATAAATAAATATACTACGACAATACATACATCGCCATCTAGCCCCAAAGTAAGCGTAGCTTGTGTTGTGGGTACTGTGATAGCTGATGAATATTTTTTTATGAATGTAATACACATAAATACTTATAATGTACAGATAAACACCCAGACACTGAAAAACATTCATGTTCATCACACAAACATTTTCCAGATGTGGGAATTGAACCCACGACCTTGGACTCAGAAAACAGGGTCGCTGCCCACTGCGCCACTCGTCCGTCGTTTGGCATGTATATAAATTGAATATTTATTCCACCCGTACCATGCATGCTCAGGAGTGGATAAAACTGTGGGAGAAGATAAACATTTTGTCATTACCTCGTGGAGAAAAATTACTCGTACCTACTCCGCTATGAGTTATCCGCTATGAGTAATTTAGTCAAACGATAAAATCTTTACCATCTTAGAAACTCCACAATGTTGAGGTCACTACACATTATGCGCATGTCCTAAATCCATTGCCTTCGAGCCTAGCCCAGAGGGCTGGGCCAGATTGTGTATAGGTTAAAAGGAATCTATACATAACGGGAACGCAGACCTCGGTAATGCAACCAGAAACCGCGCTCGGCACAGTTCCATACACAAATGTGATTTGATATTCATAAGTAACGAGATAAATTGAATATCGTTACGAGTATTTAGAAAGTCACAGATAAGTCATATTTTAATAATATAAAGTATAATTTAAATTGGATAAGCTTATGGATTAACGTTGGGTTTCGTCTTAAAAGCTTTCCGGAAGCGAGCTGTTACATTCATTAAATTTCTGTATTATAAACTTTGCTTTATGAAAAGGTTTTAACGACCTCCCTAGCGCAGTGGTGAGCGTGTTAGGAAATAGGGAATTACAGCACTTTATCTATGATAAACCTGATGATTATATTAAATATATCAACAAATCATAGTTTGTATACTCATTGATAATGTATTGAAAATAGAATAATGGACTTTAGTAGACTGTCAAATAAAAGTATAGGCTCTATGGCGGGAGACGCGAGTTTGACAATGTAGATTGGCGGGAAAGAAAAGTGAGGACGGATTTAAAGTAATGAATTGAGAAAAGGAGATTAAGTAAAGTATTGTGGATAGAACGTTACAAATTGGGAATAGATGATTTATAATGGAAACGATAAACGTAACGAAATACTGTTGTGGCGGAACAAGAGTTGTATATACTGGTGATGGAGTTGAGATAAGTTGTTAAAAGTTGTTGGTACTATGGTTGTACCTGATGTTGCATCAGATAAGTATATCTCATCCTTTGGGTTATTTATTGGTATCATATATGGAGCCCTAGCATTATTTTACACACACAGTTTATGTAGCAGAGGTTGCTCTATACAAACAACTTGTTCCAAAAGTCCTGATGTTATAAGTGATCATAGTAGTTATGTTTTAACTGTCTTAAAATATGTCTTGTATCAAAGGGCCTAGCGTTATTACATATGACAATGTTGTAATTGTGTTTATAAGTTGTTTTAATTGATTGAATAAAAGAGCAACGGTAGAGTTTCTTGCCAGTGGTCTTCTCTGCCGAAGACAGCATTACGAACTGGTAGTAGAGTCATTTGAAGGTAACAAGTAATATGAATTATAGAGAAGCCTAATATACAGTATTAGAGTCAGTCTAGTTGTTTTATTTCACTCCTTGGGAAGTCAGGTTTATAGAGTACCGACCCACAACACTGCTCTAAAGCAGGTTGGTGGGCTTTAATGATGTCTTTTATAAAATGAATACTTTAATATGAGAAACTAGGTATTTAGCTTCAATAATACTGTTAATTAACGAAAGATCTAAGTGCCATCCTGAACATTGTTGGTATTGAAGTGAATATCTGAATACCTGGGCCCTCTCATTCCTCTATATTTTTTTAGCAAGCGCTTCGGCTGTAAGCGAAGTTACTGTGTTCGATCCCTGGCTTTTGCAATTTGGGAATTTGAATTATGATTATTTTCTGGTTTGGTCTGGTGAAAGGCTTCGGCCGTGGCTAGTTACCACCCTACCTAGTTACCGACACAAACATGCCGCCAAGTGTCACAGCACACTTTGACTCATAGTGAAGATTTTTCAGTAAGATTATCTTTAAAAATAAATTTGGATTTATTATCATCAAAATAATAATTTAATTTAAAACTCCTCAAATTACTCGTATTTACTTTTTATGACTTATCACCAGAAGTCCGTGTGTGAGATTTTCTTACCCACGTTTACTGATTCGATTGATAATCGCCATCATCATTGCATAGGTAGGTAGGTAAGGCCGTATTCCACCACGTTGGCTCAGTGCGGATTGATGGACTCCACCAATCCGTTAGAGGTGAGTGCTAGGATTCTGACTCGGCTCCCTGAAAGTGAAGACGAGCTTCTACCAACTGGGCTATCACTGCTTTGTGATTTGATGCCGTGACATGAACTACAATTTATGTGGTATCGTAAGAGCGCATCTAGTGACAATACTGTTTTTATTCTATAGTTAACTTTTATAATATAAGCAAACGTAAGTAGAAATCTCACACTTGTTAGGCACTCGAACAGGCATACAATTCATCAATCACTTATAAGTATTATTTGACGGCCAATTGGCGCAGTTTGCAGCGACCCTGCTTTCTGAGTCCAAGGCTGTTGGTTCGATTCCCACTACTCGAAAATGTTTGTGTAATGAGCATGAATGTTTTTCAGTGTCTGGGTGTTTATATGTATATTCTAAGTATTTATGTAT
Source organism: Pararge aegeria (assembly GCF_905163445.1). Lineage (NCBI taxonomy): Eukaryota > Metazoa > Arthropoda > Insecta > Lepidoptera > Nymphalidae > Pararge > Pararge aegeria. Next base: position 14,530,819 of record NC_053201.1, on the reverse strand, counting down.
ATTATTCATAAAAATATTCATCAGTCATCTTAGTACCCATTTCACAAGCTACGCTTACTTTGGGGCTGTGTGTATTGTCGTAGTATATTTATTTATTTATTTATTATACCTACTATTGCTGATAATATTATTATTAACTCATTTTTTTACAATATAAATCGAATCTTCAATCTTAAATTTCTTTACACTATTAATATCAGATGTAATAGCGCGACAGTAATATTAATAAATGGTTATACTTGTGTTATTAATACCTATCCTCCCATCCATATCTTCATAAGGGAAGTACAAACAACTGCCGACACTCCCCTAGCAATGAAATAGCGCGTGAAAGGCGTAAAAGGCAGACGACATGTACTAAGTGATTTGAAGAGGTCTTTTACCCACTCGACAACATTGACGGATATTAATTATTTTGAGTACATTTTTCCTTTCTAATATTATGAATGCGAAAATGTGTTTGTTTGTCTGTCCTTACTCTACGCCCTAACGAAGCATTTTTTTTTATATTAATAGCGAGCAAACGAGCTAGTATGTCACCTGATGTTAAGTGATCACCGCCACCTATAAACATCTGCAGCATTACAGGAGCCACCGATGTGTGCCGGCTTTAAATCATCTTGGTTTTTAGTGGGGGAAATATAGGCTACTTTTTATTCAAAGAATACCAACGTATAAAAACGCAGACAAAGAACCTGGGTAACACCTAGTAATAAATACCACCACTAATATTTTAAATGCCAAAGTGTGTCTGTTTGATTATTTCTTTGTTAGTTGTTGACGCTCTTCTCTTTCATAAAACTGTGACATTGACTGTTCACAGTGATCCATAGTTGATTAGTGGGCTTGAAGAATCGATGACAGTTTCATACCTAGTATTGTGCGGTTTCATATACTCCGTGTTATCTCAACTCAATAAGTGGGTCAATCTATAAAATCTTGTTTTATTTTGTCGTAACATTTCCTTGATTTAGCTGTTAAAAGCTTGTTTGTCGTGTTGTCTTGTTAGTAAGTTATGGTTAAGTTATATTGTCGATTAAACAACTCGTAGCTGCGACGTTGGTTTAGTGGTTAGCATGTTGAACTTCGGATCGTGAGTTTCTGGATTTCTGATTTTTCTACAAGGATTGGGGATTTTCTGTTAAACATGCACATGTTGGCGGTTTCTATCCCCGTGGCTCGAAGAGCACTTTAAATCGTCGCTCACAGTTTTGTCACAGACCATTTCAGTCCACCAACCCGCACTGGAGGAGCATGGTGGATCCATAGATCCATAGATCCATATCGGATAGACCGTAAAACCGTGGCCTATGAGAGATAAAGTGGAAAACGTTTCCCATCATATTTTTCTTCATGGAATTTTAATTCTCTAGCGACGACACCGTCTCCAATAATCATAATTTCAGATTTTATGATACTTTGGCAAGCATACCTGGGCCAAAATATATGTAATTATGCAAAAAGTAGTGGGCTAGTAAGGAAATTGTATTAGCACGTAATAACATACGTAGTTCATTGTTATATATATGATTTTATAGCAATACATACGTGATTGAATGTATACACAATCCCAACCATTGTTACTATTTACGACAAATAACAAATATAAATACTATTTAAGTAGAGATAGAGTCACTACAGACAGACTGACTTGACCTACGCCTAAGCCTACAAGATATAAATTCTTTTTGCGTATCTCATGCACCGCTTTTTAGGATTTCCTTAAATCACACCATTTACATTTAAAGAAATCGCATACAATTTTGCCTGACTTAGATATATGTTAAATCTCCATTAAAACATAAAATAAATTAACAATCGCCACGTGGCAAGTGGCAAGCCTTTAACGTGAAAGATGTTGAAGTCGAACGGAGAAGAATCCTTACATACTCGCGTAAAGATCAAAGAGAAAAAAACAACACAGTTTTCAATCATTAGCAAGCAGTAGCAGGGAGTGCCGGGGGCGGGCGAGATGGAACGAAGATAACTTATGTGTTGGATGCTGGCAGCGACGCGCTCGCCGCACTGAGGAGTGATGCTACAATATTTATTGTACTTTTAATGCATACTAATAGAAAGCTAATGATTTTACTTGTGAGAAATGTTTTGTTTGTTTTCGAAATTAAACTTCTTGTAGGTGGCGATTTGATTTTTTTAAACTGCGATTGAAATTTCAAGGTCACGTTTAGACAAATTTCGTTACATCATCCCACCATCCTAACAACTCAATACCGGTTCACTAGAGGGCACGGGTCTTCTACCACTTTGGGAAGGGTTTAAGCCGTAGTCCACCACGCTGGCCTAATACGGAGAACTCTCAGGCATGCAGGTTTCCTCACGATGTTTTCACTAAAACACTACTAATTACACTAAAACACTAGATAATCAGAAATGAGGAGATCCGTAGAAGAACTAGAGTTACCGACATAGCTCAACGAGTCGCGAAGCTGTGGTAGTGTGTGTGTGTGTGTGTGTGAAGTGGCAATGGGCAGGACACATAGCTCGGAGAATCGATGGACGTTGGGGTCTTAAGGGGAATGGCGACCCCGCACCGGTAAACGCAGCATAGGTCGGCCCCCAACTCGGTGGCCAGATGACCTCAGGCGAGTCGCTGGGGGCCGCTGGAGCCAAGCGGCCCAGGACTGTGGATTGTGGAACTCCCTACAAAAGACCTATGTCCATCCAGCAGTGGACGTCAATTGGTTGAAATGATGATGATGGATAATTACGTGAAACTCTAAATTTCATCGACCTTTGTTAAAAAGTAAAGTTTCCACATTATATTGGTGCTTAGTTAAGTCCTTATTGCAGACTATGTAGACAAAGGCGTGAAATTAGTTCTTACAGAAACCGCATGTAACTCATTCGGCACAGTAGTAAAATAATCTAACTTTGGCACTAAGTGTCTCGGCATGGACATAAACATATATCTACAACAAAAGAAAACAACCGTGGGTAAAAGGCAGTTCCATATTCTACCACAAATATCATATATTTTTGTACTATAACTATACCTACTTACTCTTAAATCTAGCTTGAATGAAAGTCTAAAAGAAAGTTCATGTTATGAAAATTAAGCTAAATTTGCTATACTCCGCGAAAAGCAGGAGAATCTGTATAAATTATAATTGCTTCAAATCTTTATACTCCACACCAAGCAGAAAAATTTGCGGTAGCACTTTCCCGGACGACCTCTGTCTGCTCTACTTCGCACAGTAAGCAATAATATTATATCAAAAAAAAATCAAAACAAAAATTTATAACAATATAATTTCCTGCTTTTCGCGGAGTATAGCAAATAAAGCTTAATTTTCATATCATGGATATCCGCAAAGTAACGCCTGCTTCCAATAATAATATTTTATCAGCAATAAATAAATACAGATTAATTAATGTTGCTTATAATTACTGCATTGCGCAAAGGTATCTAATAAATGATTTTTAAAGTCTTTTAATACCTTTTTTTTATTGCGTGCTGGATTTTTCGTGCGTTATACTTATTTCAAGTCAAGGTTTTCCATTCATTAAATTACGTTCTAAATTGACCACCATTACCTGTTTTGAAATCCGCTAAAACTACACGTTGTTTTTTTCAAAACCGGATCATCACTTTACATAACTGAGGTATATTTATAATTGAATTTATTGCTCGGTAATGTATTAAGCGTGTATATCCGCTGCAAGGCATGTCATTACGTGTAATGCGTCTATATATTACCTGTTTACATCGATCGCGGCCCTATAGAGATAAGGAAGTGTAACAATTCCCACCCCGGACCCAGCGCCGTGTGTAGGAGGCTTAAGTGCCTATAAAAAGTTATTGCGAACTAGTTTTAGTCTTTTGGGTGGTATAGTTCTCATTCCAAAAGTCAGTCAGCTCAGTCGATTCTTTGGCGATCTTAAAAGAACCAGCCTCCTTTTTAATTTTTTGATTAAAAGCTTAGCCCCACCATATTGCTCCAATGCGAGTTGGTGGGCTACAATATTAGTGATTCCGCCAATCTCCGAGCTTCTTTTATAGTATCATATATATCGTAGTCTTCTTTTGTAGACCTACGACTTTTATAACAATTAATATACTTAGTGTTTTTATTAACTCAAATGTTAGTTTCTTGAACGCTCACAAGCGTCACATTAACAAATTTTTGACTGATGGCTGGTACTGAGAATTTCGTGATGAAATTTTTTGCTCAGCCCGTGAATCGAACCTGCTTACCACTAGAGTAACGAAGCAGTCGTTTAGTGAATCCTAACAAATGATAAAGGTAAATAGTTTCTCACTGTTGCGGCAGGGCATGGTTCTTCTAACCGCAGCGTGAAGTCATTCTTTAATCATTAATTAGGTAATTAAGATAACGAACTGTAATCAATAGCTCATTTGTGGGAGATCTGGTTTGTGTCCACGAAAGCCGTAGATTCGAATCGGCCGTCATCAAAACATCAACGTACTAAACTATCCTACTGGCACAGCGGTGTTACTCGTCGGTTTAAGCAGGCCAGGAATCGGCTTTTCTTCCTACGTGTACTTATTCGATCGGGTGAAAGTAAACTACGATTGATATGGTATCGAAAGAGCGCCATCTAGTGACAGTATCAATCAACCATAAATTAAGCGAAGCTGGTGTTATGGGTACTAGGATAACTGACGAATGTTGTCATGAATAACCACCAATCGGCACTGGGCCAGCGTGGTGGACTTACCCCCTCCTCATTGTAGGAGGAGAACCGTGCGATATAGTGGGACGGTAATGGGTTGATATAATGATGATGATTGTCATGAATAATATACATAAATACTTATAATATATGAATAAACATCCAGACACTGAAAAATATGAATGTTCATCACTCAAACATTTTCCAGTTGTGGGAGTCGAGCCCACGTCCTTGTACTCGGAAAGCAGGGTCGCTTTTAAATTTTTATTTTATTTATTTTAATTAGTTATATTAATCATTGCTCGACCACATGTTACACCAACACAATTGCAATAGCAGACGGAGGGCTATGGAAGTTCTTTAAGACGTGCATTCAATGGAATTAATATGACGAGAGGTCGTTTCGAAATCAAAATCCGATAAATGCATCGATATCCATCGATATTTATTGTTTGGACATAGAGATATTAGGGCCATTTAAAGTGAATCAACAATGACGGTCTATTACTGTATATTATGCTTATCGAGCTGATCTGGGAGGAATGTATCGATCTGTCTGATGATCGATGATCGGAGCGGTGAAAGTTCTATTATGACGCCGGCTTTGTGGAAAAAGTATTGTGTTACAACTTGCAGTAGGAATTTAAAAGGTATTTTATATTTTGACTCAGCTGAGTATTTTTTGGGCTCCTTTGCAGGTTAGACCAATGGTTTAGACAAATGGAACTTTTTACTTGAATAAAGAAAATATTGGCTTTAAGCCAATATTTTCTTTATTCTTTATTCAAGTAAAAAGTTTGGTACAATTTATGCATAACAACGATAATTTGAGTAGTGTAGAGAGTACATTGATCTGGTACATTGAGTACAACCGAAGATCTGGTTGATGTGCAGTATAAAGATTGAAGAAATTACATATTATAATGTACAGATTCTCCCCTCTTTTCGCGGAGCATAGCAAATTAAGCTTAATTTCCATTGTATACCACGGGATTTGTAAAAAAACCGTAATAAACGAGGACGACGAACCCGGGCAAACAGCTAGTCCTAAATAAAATTAAGTGGCTATCAAATAATTCGAAAAGACTTAATTTCTGTAGGTGTAAAACACATGTGTGGAACTTGTTAACATCGTGTTTCCGGGTTTATAGCTTTGATGTTATTTAGATAACTGCCGCAAGTGCCTCAGTGCCCACTAAACGTGTTAATTAAACTTATAATAAAACCCTTTTCGTGGGAATCAACGACGTCATCAATTAAAACAATTACACGGCTTAATTTAATAATTAGTAGCTTCTTGTTAACTTATGGTTGCTATGATTTGCTTTGAGATCACAATCAAAGTTTTAGGCTTAATGCAAACTGGCGTCTTTTGGTCAGCTCAAATTTCATATATCTGAATTATTAACAGCCTCTTGGTCCCACTGAGCAGTGTAAGGGAGAGGCTAGTGCCATTCAGCATACCTAGGAGTTAGGTTAGGCTATCGCGGATGTATGCGAAAGCGTTCCCGTGGCCCAGCCACCAGGTGACTGGGACACCGTAGGGTTTTAGTCGGTAAAAGTCCGACATAATCACCGTGCCTCCCCGTGGCGCGGTGGTATCCATGAGGATTTCCCCGCGGGGAAAAAAAGGCTGGTAAAAACCGTTTGTAATACATTGATATTGAAATTAGATATTTGAAGAAGGTTGGATACAAAACGGAGAACGTTGGATAACGGATAGTACTATTATTCATTCATATGGAGACGCGTCATTTATTGGAACAATACAAATTTAATTCTATTACTATGATGAAAGAACCAATCACTACTATGTACTTACACATTTTTTTTTCATCCATCTATAACTTTGACTTTTTAACGTTTTTGGCATCATAGTAGTTTAGTATAAAAAAGTAAAGCGCTTGTCAGTAAGCAGCCTTGTTATAAAAGTGAATGCTTCCGCGTACCGCATCGTTGCGTCATCCGATGATGGGTAAGGTGGGGAGCTGGGTAAGGTGTTCTGGTGTCGGTCGCTCATCGGATGTAAATGTAGGGCGACCACAAGCTGTTACGCTTACAAAATATTCCGGTAGAATAATTTAGTTAATACTTAATTACTTTCGAAAATGGACATCTCAGTTCCTTCATTGATCTGATATAGAATAGTTTTTATCTCGGGAAAACCAAAGATTCGTATGACATATTAAAGGCCTAGTGGTTTCTTACATTTCAGCCTCTCTTTTGTCTGGATCGAGGCCGATTCCCAATTGCGATAATAAAAAAAAAAACAAAGATATAGTTAGATAAATCAGGCAAGAATAACAATATTGATAAGAAGGATAATGCTAGGTATCCTAGGTTGTAGTCCAAAGATTCATATCTGCGTGCTAAAGTTCATTCAAATCTAATCACTCATTTGTAATATCATCATCATAACATCAACTACAAGTTTACTGCTAGGTCTTTTGTTTGAAGTCCCAAATATAACGGTCTTGTGCGCCTTGGGTCCAGTGGCTCCCTGCCCTGCTAATCTTTACCTGGTACTTCGCTTGAATAGTATAGTGATAAATAAGTAAGAGCTTGTAGATAGAGCACAATGCAAAAGATAATTATCCTATAATATCCCAAGTTTTGTATCTTTAACTAACCAACCTACTAACCAACTATTATTTTCTCCCACCCGAGTCGACGACTGAGATAACACTGGTTAAATTAAAACTATGAAGGTTCTAAACTTGATCATTTGTAAACGAGTGTGTTACCTTACAGTACCTATGGCCACCCTACTCGTACGTAGCACGCCACACGCCTGGCTACGTTCGGAAGCTTTGAAGATAACTAGGGACGTAAATAAGTTAAACGGCAAATTATGTATGGCCGGGTATGCGGTAGAATTTGTTGATTAACTCATTTACGTATTTTGATTTCCATCATGAAAGTTTGAATAACTATGTTAGGTTATGTTTATATGATGCTTATGTTGTTATCTAAGCTTTTCTAGATTATGCATTTATATATTATGTATTACTCAAAGTATTATGGAATCGGTATACAAATAAGTAAATAGAAGTCTGTCTTCAATCTCGAAAAATATTCTCATTGTTCACACAACACGTGTTAGTGTTCTTATTTAACTTGTTGACTGGGCCGATTTTAACTAAACTTTTGAACTCACTTAGGACTCTTAGAGTAATTTGCAAGGGTTTACAGGCGTATGCCGGGTTTAGGTTAGGGATAGGGTTTATCGCAAGAGTGTTAGCATACATAAAAAAAACTAACCCAAAAAATAGGCCCTGTTTGACTAAACGAAGCTACCATAACAAATGCGGACGAAGTCGCGGGCTACAACTAGTAATATTTAGTTTCGGAATGAGTGTACCAACATACCAATAATCAGCGTGAATCAATTCCGCCGCGTTCGGAGCACACCAATTAAAGCCAACAATCAAAATCACTCTTAATCATTGATACATTAATGAACCGAAAGTGAAGCAATCACAATCAGCGATCGCAGGTTTTTATTGGCGCTGCGCTCTGAAGCTGGATCCTTGGCACAGTTGTTAATGAATCAAACGGCGAGCGACGTGTGTCTGTTTATTCGACGTTAGCTCGTAAACAGTTACAGTAAACATACGAGTGAGTGAACTACGATGGCCTCGTGAACAATTGTCTTCTAACAAATACGAATATTGATTGGTTCTTTGATGTTTGTCGCGTTTTTATGTGATGACTGACGACATTTTTGAATGCTCTAGTTGGAGAATCTATTGATGAAGTTAATAATTTTTTAATATATTTAATAATTAATAGCCTATGAAGCGGTGATAGCGACTGCGATATAGGTACCAAGCCGTCATCTATAGTCTTATAAAAAGGATCGTCTTATTTAGTCGCTACAACCTAGTTATACCAAAAAAGTAGTTTCTTAAATACCGGACTCCCGGCAACTCGCTCAAAGTCCTGGTACCCTAGTACTATGTCGTTATAACGGTAAAGGTACTCACATTAGCGTACTGGAACCCGCAGGCATCCATGCAGAGGTAGAGGCACGTGGACACCCCCTGGATCGTCAGGAGGCCGACCTTGTACGTCGCACGCTGAAGTATCGCTGCAACAACACAGACAGAGACGCGTTAATATGGCTTCACCGATGATAACCGAAAGTAATATTACAGATATCTCTCAAAAGTTTAACGTTTATTATATAAAACGTAAGCTTATAGAAAAATCCTATTATAGTATAAAGGATTACTTAAAGGATAAGAAAGCTTGGGTGTGAATTGCTCTAACTTCATTAGACAACTAAAAAAAATGACCAGGGCGCGTTTGAAACTCTCTTAGTTTAGGTTTAAGTTGTCGAACGAAGTTATCACCATTACACAATTATGTAAACATATATGTAAGAGCGCTTCATAGTTGCCTGCGATAGGCCTAAAGATAAAGAATATTTTAATTTGAATTTAAAACAAGAAATAGCTTAGACAAGAATATAATTAAATTCTTTAAAACTTGAAGCTTTTAATCTCCTACGAAACAGCTTTACCGATTTTTATGATGTGTATTAAATTCAAATTAAAAATTCATTTATTTCAAGTAGGCCTAATTAATAAGCACTTTTGAAACGTCAAGTCAGTCTGTTTGTAGTGACTCTACCACCGGTTCGGAAGGCAGATTCCACTGAGAAGAGCCGGCAAGAAACTCAGCAGATAACTGTTTTCCAACAACATTTTATAGTTAAACAATCTTAAGAATATCTAAAATAACTTTTTAATTAATAATAAAGCTGTTATTAGTTTAGTCAGGGCGTTTTCGCATTTATAATATTAGTCAGGATTACTATTCATGGATACTTCACACGTATTTAACAACAAAAGTATTAGCACATAATATTACAGTTAAGAACCCATTATGCTTTAGAATTTCTTCATAAGGGGTAACCTTTATATATCTTCAGTAATCCTAAATTGGTAGTTTGCAATATTTTAACTAACCAAAGCTACCTGACGCTGCATACCGTCCCATAATTGCTCACTACAAACTCCTTTGAAATCCAACACGGGTATACAATATCCCATATCTCATCAAACAAACACCATCAGCTCGACATCTCCTGCTTCCAGAATAAGCGTTAATGGCGACAGTAGGCCGTAATGTTAGCATAACAATACAAGACGCGACGTTCGGGAATGCCTCGCGAATTTCACGCGGATTCTAAATAGGTAATATACCTCCTGGAAGAAACCGTCATACGTTATGGAAATTGTTAAGGCCAAGGTATTCTTGGTTTAATTATAATTCTAATTCAAATATTTATTTGCGTGATTGCACGTTAACAAATTAGATCTTATAAAATCGGTAACATAATGTTTCGTGCTACAATCTGCCATTATACGGCATTCAAATTGTAACAATAAAAAATAAATATACTATGGAAATACACACATCGCCGTCTAGCCTCAAAGTAAGGGTAGCTTGTGTTATGGGTGCTAAGATGACTGATGAATACTTATAATATACATATAAACACTTAAAAACATTCATGTTCATCACACAAACATTTTCCTTATACATATTAAAATTATTTTCCATTTTTAGTAATAATCAATCTTGCAGCAATTCTGTCCGAAAACAAAAAGGTATCAAGATTGTAGAACGTGTTGGGTAGAAACTAGCGTTTTTTTTCTGGGACAGTGCAATTGTATGTTAGATTTTAGTTAAACAATGAATTATCAGCTTAGTAATATGCTTTTGTCTTCTTTTCGGTTTTACCCAAAAATCCTGCGGAAACAGTTTGTTTTTCCTGGAAAAAATACTATCTTATGTCCGTCGCCAAATTATTAAGATCAATTCAGAGGTTGAGGAGGCCATAATTAAGAAACAAACAAACCTACTACTTCGCAAAGCATAAGCAAATAAACCGAATGCTTCCATTCATTTTCACTGTAACCATACGTTTCAGTCCTTCATGATGTAAATTTTGCCAACAAAGGTCTATTATAACAGTTAAGACATTCATAAACTTTACTTAGACAAGGGCGCCTTTGAAACGCTCGTTATTTAATTCCTGAGTTGCGGATCAACTGCGGGAAAGTACTTCGACTTTGGACACCATATCGAATTAATTATTTGGTAAGTATAACACGTCCAAAAGTTTGGTCTTTCAATGAGATCCTCACCTTATCCCGGTGCGTTCTAAACATTTCATGGTGTTCCGTACAAGGGCTTAACGTGTGGCGTTTTATGGTGTTGCCTAACGTGCGTCGAGCTAATGACTGTGAGTTATGTTTCCAAATAAACACTTCTGTGAGCACTACTGTTTCCTGATGTCCTGAAGTACTAGCTCTTAAGTTTAAAGGGAATTCTAAACGCTTTTAACGATTCGAGATTCCATTAACCGGTTCATATTTAGCCATAAGTATTTAATAGGTAAAATTTACGTAAGATTGAAAAATTTTCTATAAAATGACATCTGGGTACAACTTACTATTACGTTTACTGCCCACAACTTTATCGGCGTTTGTAATTTTTTTTTAACAACAAAATAAAAACCGACTTTGTTAATTCATTTTATACCAACAAAAAAATCCTTAAATACATTTTTGTATACTATGCGTTAAACTAGCTTCCAGTCGATAGAAAATGTGGGTTAACCCATAAACTGAATACGTCTGCGTAACCCTTTCGAGGAGGGTTTGCATAGGAGTGATGTAATGATTCCGTAAACAATGCATATTAGTGCGTTAGCAGCAATCGCGGTAGATTTGCTGTAATTTTTTTAAAAGTTCCATTTCCTATCAACAAAACTCGAGCGAATCGCTGCGAGCTGCTTGAAACAAGCTGCCCAGGATCGTGGATTTTGGAACTCCCTACTAAAGACCTATGTCCAGCGGTGGACTTCAATCGGTTGATGTGATGATGATGATGATGATAATGAATGTCTGTAACTATAAAAACAACACGGTCAAATGCACTCTTACGCCCCCTTAGGGCTAGAGTCCTAGAGTATAAAGAAGCCTATATAACCTTCTATCTGTCTATGAAAGTTTCATCAAAATCAGTTAAAGCGTTCCAAAAACAAATTATGAAAATATGGGTATTGAAATATCGCAAAAACATAACCTTTTTAGCCAATTGGGTGAATGGAAACGTGATGGTTAAACGACTGGCGGACGCTATTTTTACACAATTTTTACAAAACGTTCGACGAACTCATAAATAACCGGCGAAATATGAAAAATTACATAACAAATTTAACCTTATCTTAATTGCAGATTGATCCTTTGTTGTTCCGCGAAAACCGACGACCAATAACACTGTGATATAACTTAATTAAAGTGAAGCCCTCGGCGCGAGGGGCGTGGCCATCGACACGATCCGATCTAGATACTATACAGGGTGTTGCTGATAATGGAAAAGTAATTTATAACAATTTGTATCTCTTTTATCGATGGCTTTATACGTTTCGCTCGTAAACCCAATCCGATGGTAAGTAATAAAGTCGAGGTATCAGATAAAATAACCTGTATTGTAATCGCGTGTGGTCGAAATTCGAGCAATTGTGTCTGTAGAGTAACAGATGTTTTCATTTTATTGATTGAAACGTTAGGTATGGGGAAATCATATATCTATAGTTTTATTATACCTCCCTTATGCGTCTTTGCATATATGGAGTTTTTTTGTACGCATTTATGGCATATAACTCTTCAATTTTATTCCCCTAAATCATCATGATCGTCAACATATCAACCCAATACCGGTCTAATATAGGGCACGGGTCTCATATCACAATGCGAAGAGTTTTAGGCCGTAGTCCGCCACGCTGGTCCAGTGCGGATTGGTGGACTTTTTTACACACTGTTCAGCGCATTATAGAAACTCTCAGATATGCGGGATTCCTCACGATATTTTTCTCCACCGTTGCAGCAAGTAACATTATAATTACTTAAAACGCACACAACTTAGAAAAGTTAGAGGCGCGTGCTGGAATTCGAACTCGCCCCCCCCGGTAGTGAAGCTGAAGTCCTAAGATGTTGGCGGTAGAAGTAGAACAAACCTACAAATTCACTTTCGTTTTATACTTTCGGTTTATTTTCAAATCTTTATGTACTATGTATTATCCCAAGGTAAGTAGTAGTTGAATACTTAATTATATCTCTTTTGATGAAGAGGTAACAGTTTGCGCTTCTCCCCTAAAGAAACCGTGCCTTTTTCTGGTTAAAACGCAATCACAGCTATTTTGTGGTCTATCAACTAAATCAGTGCAAATAATCACATCTAATCATTCTCTGTTGCAGCTTGAAAGAAATATAAACCAACAAATACAATTTCACATTTATAATATTAGCAATATTGAAACACGCTTTATTTAAAACTCAATTGCATTTATGAATATTGACGGTTCACGATTTCCTTATCTGTTTTATTTATTCAATGGAGGAGCTCTGAACTATTTCAGTTAGTGGATGAGATTTATTAATAACACGTTTCTAAGAGTTAAAGTTACATTATTTATTGAAGATAAACATTTATAAATATGTGGGTCCTATTAAGTATTCGGAACAACTATAATTTAATTTTTTGTAATATTTAATTATTTCAGTCCACTATGGCGAAAGGGAAGATATATATAAATTCAAAATTTCTTTATTCATGTAGGCCTATCACAGGCACTTATTAAGCGTTCATACATATATGTTTACATAATTGTAAGTGATAACTTCGTTCGCCAACTTAACCCTAAAGTTACGAGGGTTCCAAACGCGCCCTGGTATAAAAATAGCCCACAACAAACTTAGCCGGGTAATTTTTTTTTATCATTATCTCACCAGTTATGAAGCTAGAGCAATTCACACCCAAGCTTTTTTATCGTTTAATATATATTACACATTTAGAAGAAATGTGTCCGTAGCTCTTAATTTACTTTTTCCAAAGTTAAATTAAGTTACTTTCAAGTGTATGACTTATGTGTTAGGCCAATTCCAATTATTATTCTGAAGTCGCGAAATCCTTACTAATATTATAAATGAGAAACTGTGTTTGATTGTTTGTTTGTCCTTCCTTCATGCCCTTAATGAGTAACCAATCAACTTGAGTTTTGGCATGAAGTTAGTCAAAAGGACGAACAGTAACATAGGGTCTTGAGCGAATGTTAGCAAAACAAAAAACAGAAGTACAGGATTTGCGACTCTAAACTGCGTGACATTAGGTCCATTTTACTTTGATGATAAAGAGTTTAACACTCGATAACGACTACTCGATTGCGAGCGTTGCTCTTCATCACTGCATCTTGTACTGAGGCTACAGAAGGTAAAAAAAATAAAATTTAAATCAGCACAACCTCACAACGTGATATCGATTAATGAATGTTGCGGGTGGCCATGTTCGTCAGTTGGCGAAGATCTGAGGGTTGACGGCGCCTGCGGCAGCTTTTACTGGCCCATCAACTCCCACATAACATATGTTGTGCTTACAGAACCAAATTAACCGTTTTAAATAAACGTATTATAAACTGTCGCGTTGGTTTAGTTGTACGCGGAGCAGGTAGAATTTTAAAAGTCTATAAAACGTATGAAAGGCAGATGTAAGCATGGTGGCGACATTTCTCCGGATAAGCCCTGTCACATGAAGCTCTACCAAATCTATGGATAATACTTTTAGTTACTTTACAATATTATGTGCAACGGTCGATTTTATTATGGGGTAAATCTTCTATATATATAAAAGAGAAAGTGTGTGGGTATGTTCCGTATAGGCTCCGAAACGGCTGGACCGATTTCAATGAAACTTTCACGGAATCTCCGGATTGATCTGGCGAGTAATACTGTAAAGTTTGGTGACTATTGGAGCACTCCTATTTATGAACTGCTTTTATTTACTAATAGAAGAGAATGATATGGAGAGAAATAAATGATTTAATATATTATGAGACTTAAATTAAAAATTTAAAGATGTAAGTTTATTGTTTAAATAAAATAATACAAAATCTAGCCCGACGAAGCGGGCTGGGTACGCTAGTAATATATAAAATGGGCCCAAGAGGAATTGAGGAATAAATTGAAAGAAGCTAAAATTATGACGGTGCCTAGTCAGAACATAATAGAAAAATAATCATATTTGAGGTTGTCTCGAAATTGGAACTGTCATGTATTTCAATTTACTATAGCAAGTTACATTATTAGTCATGTTTAGTGGCGTACGTATTCTATACAAACAAACACAAACAATCTTCGAATCTGGGATACTCGGAACCGCAAGCTGACCGTGTGATCAATAAACATATCGGATGTCTCTGTACTCTCATATTGTATCACTGATATGCTTTGGCATAACCAGCACAAATAAACAATTGTTTTCCAACGACATACTTTTCTTGATTTAGCGTAAAAATTTGAGGATCAACGAAACTTTGAGGTCCTCTGGCAAGTGATTCAATGATTTGCTGTGGAAATACACGTTACTATAATATTCAAATATATTTTGTTTCAAAACCTCCGGGCTATCATAATAGTGTTAAATATTTTACTAGTCGAGCCCTTTCATTTGATACACATATTGAGGGAGTTGTGAAATAAATATGTTATCCGCTATTTTGTGGCGGCAGCCATCTTAGACTGATTTTCGTCGAATAAACTAAGAACACTCCCTACGTATCGAATGAAATTTTGTGGAATAAAAATAAAAAATGTATGAAACAAAATCAAAATCGACATCCGTTCGGTAAATACGATGCCACAGACAGACACACCCAGGCCCCTCAAACTTATAACACCCCGTCGTTTTTTCGTTAGGGGTTAAAAATCAAACAATCATCTATGACGAATGATGTTGGTCGGACCAGGTTCCGGAAGCACTCGACTATCCAGTCTACAGTGTGTATCATACGGCTGAGAATCGGAAGAGATTCTAGACATCAAGTTAAGTAGGCTGTATCTATAGGAGCCCTGATCCTCCGTCACGAGGGAGCGACTAGTTCCTTTGTACTTTGTGTTTGAACAGTTTTATTTCATCACCGAGCCGTGGATTTATTCTCGGTAATTTGCCCTCGGAAAACAAGAGATTTTTCGCGTGCAAAGTCTAGGGTGCATTGTCTTTTCCGAAGTCTACTTAGCCTCATGCCCAAACTTTGACTCATTGGATACTATGACAGTGGACATATCGCCAGTCCATAATTTTCCTTTGTAATTATTATTCCGCATCATCACCAACTTCATCAACATCTCAGGCTGATGCATAAGCAATTTGGTGCTATGGTGCTTCTCCAATGTGTGTAAGCGGACTATAATGCATGTCATTTATGTTCACCACATTATATATGTCATTTATGTCACATTACGTTATTCATCACACGCTCGTTAAACATCAACATTTAATTTCAAAATCAGAACAACATCCAGTAAACATAAATTGCAGATGGCGCTAGTTGCGTAATGTTTCCCGCCATAATTGCAGTCAGTCACGCGACGACCACACACACGGACGGACGCGTCGTGACTTAATTGTTGTTATTAATCTAATAAACGCCGGGATGAGTGTCAGCTCTGAACTTGAACTTGACGCGTGACTTCCCTTTTGTGACTAGTAACGTTTATCCCTCTTGCTTTCTGAAGCGTCTAATTAAAAAGCTTGATAATTTATTCTCTAGCTATATTTAAATAAACCCTTTAGAATAATTATTTACAAAATAATAATAGTTATTAATGCAACTGTTGTATAAGGGGTATTATAATAATAAAAATAATAGCATTTTTTATTTAGAGCAACTAAGAATTTACAAACACAACATGTGAGAATTTTCACAGCTGAGAATTTTCTTGTTAGTAACTTAAAAACTCTTTTAGTAAAAATGAAATTCATAATAAATAAAATCATGCCGGACGTTGAAAAAAAAAATATTATTGGTATTGTAATCGTGGTTGTACATAATTCATAAACTTCCTACAATTTACGAAGCACTTTTATGAATCTCCGTTTATATTAAAGTTGAAAAATTAAACATCCACTATTCAGCTAACTAACTGTTTTGCTTAATATCTTGCTAAATGCAAATGCATATTCAATTTTAATATTCGTGGATAATTGTTAATCAAATGTGCACTTATTATCTCTTGATAATATTCTAAAGAATTGAAAAACTTTATGAAATGCTATTATTCTTATTAACTTAAACAAATCGATCGCACTATTTTTTTTGTAACTAAAACATTAAATACCATCCTCGTTATAACGAAATATAACTCTTAAAGTCGGAGCTATGCCCTACTAAACTCAGAAACTATTATATAAACACGCTCAAACACACAAACGATTGTTCAGCTTTGTAAAATTAGTATGGACACATTATGATTTAAAATAAATTTCTTAAGGAGTATAATAGAAGTATCAAATTACATTTAAAATAACTGTACCGTTTGTATGAAAGCTGACACTTTATGTAGTCTCACTGGTGTACAATAAAGTCAATAAATCCAAGCGATTAGTATTCACGTATAGTTCTACTGTTATAAGATACAACTCGACCTTGTATTGATGTTCACATATGATACACTGATATACAAAAATCTAAGATAAATTTTAAGTGAAGCAGTGAAATAGAAAACAATGAGTCAAATTTAAAATTATATATTTTTGGCAATTTAATATTTAACCAAGACTATCTTCCGAGGTAGGAGATAACTTGTCGGATTATGGCACAAAGTATATTCTTTGTCTCATTTATTCTTAGTTTATATAACAAAATTTGCCCTGAGAAGCGGTGATCGTTAAGACTTCGGCCTAATTTTCGGCGGGCCGAGTTCGAATCCCAGCACGCACAACTAACTTTTCTAAGTTATGTGCGTTTTATGCAATTAAATTATCACTGGCTTCAACGATCAAGGAAAATATCGTGAGAAAACCTGCATGCTTGAGAGTTCTCTTTAATGTTTTCATAGGTGTGTGTGGGGCGTGGGCCAGCGTGGTGGACTACGGTCTTGACCCTTTCTCATTGCGGGAGGAGACCTGCCGGGGATCGATCCTCGAAAATCTTCCACTTATAAAACAACTCGCTCACCACTGAACCAGGATGGTTTAATTAAAGCTACCCTACATATATTAATGCATTGCATATCTAATGACGTAGCTCTAAGGACGTTGTTAAAAATACTGAAATGTCGAGCTCACACCGAAAAACCCAGTTTCTGTAAAACGTTGCAGCAGCATACTGCAACTCGTCTGTTTCACTAGCTTTTTCAACAAGTTGTCTTCATACAAAACGCATAATTTAATAGCGTTAGTTGTCAACTCAGCGCAAATATTGTATGGGGATTGTAGCCACCGTTTAGCAACTGTTCGAAAAGGAAGTGAATCGGCACCAAAGGTTATTTATTTATTTATTTCTAACTTACGACTAGTTTACAGGAATTTCCTAATGCACTAGCGTAGATACTGATGCCTACCTACACACTAAACTTTACCAGAGTAGCAAATGCACCATTGTGAGGCATGCAACCTTTGTGAGTTCAGTCAGAGTACAACAAAACATATATATATATTATATTATGTGTAGCTGTTTATCTTCGTATTTCAATATTTTATGTCAATGTTTTTTAACCAAAAACCAGCACGAAGTAAGCATTGGTATCCAATTACATGCCGCCTGTCGGAAGACGTCATATGTTATGAGATATTTAAATATTTAATTGAATACAATTCGACGCTGGTCTGACGCAAATCAGGTGATTAGTGTGTATCCACCCGCGGAGGCAGGCGCGTAATCTACAGGAGATAAAGGCATACGACCAGAAATTTATCCGATTCAGGGTTGAAGATACAAATAAAAAACGGGAATTCTGGAAAAATTGTTATTATAAATGGGAAAGTGTGTCTGATTGATGGATTTACCTATGTTGGGATCACCCGATATTTATGAAATTTGGGACATACATAGGCACTCGGCACTTCCAGGAGATGGGTTTCTCGTTTCTGAAATTTGTAGCGAAATTAAGACACCTTGCATCCTGGGCTAATTATTATTCCATGAGTTTTCATGTTTTTTTTCATTAACGTTCCCATCCTGGAAACAAACGTGGACCAAAGCATATTATGAAAATTTAGCTAAATTTGCTTTAGTCCGAGAAAAGCAGGAGAATCTGTCAATAAAACAGATCTTCGGCAATGTACCCTCTACGCACGTTAGGCTCCGAAACCGGAGCATCCTCAGGAGATGTTGACTTTACAATGAATAATTGTTAAGTATCATATTTTTTCGCGGACTATAGCAAATTAAGCTTAATTTCCATAATATATCATGGATTTCCGCAAAGTAACGCCTGCTTCTATCCAATGTGGACCAAAGCGTAATCAAAAGCTGTTATGCGATAAGAGGCAGCCCTGAGCAGTAATGAAAATTATGAACTCAAAGATAAGGGCTGGTACGAGAGCGTGGAGCGCTGTATAAATAATAATTACGGTGAAAGTTGGGAGCTGTCAAAAATAGGGCCAGCCTCGGCCACCGTGAGCAACATTAGTTTAGGAGCACACTTGTGACGTGCCGCTGGACAAAAAGTTGATACAATCGTCTTTGAATGAACCAAAAGTAGGTGCATTGGTATATACTAAATGTACTAAAAATCTATATATTATGTGTAAACTTGGCAGGTGTATAAAAAAGTCTTGAATAATATTTACTTGTGTTAATAGCTAGATTTTTGTCATAGTCCTTTTATTTACAATATTTTATAAAATCGTCATCAATATTTCCAAATTCAAATACTGTCACGATTAGTTCTAAACATACATAC